>NC_060082.1:20055000-20680000 GCF_922984935.1 Meles meles | reverse complement strand
ATTACTTTGTCCATTTTTTAAAAAGATTTTATTTATTTGAGAGAGAATGAGAGAGAGAGAGCATGAGCTGGGGTTAGGAGGGGAGAAGCAGAGGAAGAGGGAGAAGCAGACTCCCATCAGCAGGGAGCCCAAGGTAGGACTCGATCCCAGAGCCCAGGATCATGATCTGAGCCAAAGGCAGATGCTTGCTCAACCAACTGAGCCATCCAGGCACCCCAATAGTTTTTGTATTCTTAATCTCAATCAAACAAATAGCTTATTGGACAAAATTATGTTTTGCCGATTAAAAATGTCCATTAAGTGACTGAATGACTAATATTATCCCTTTCCCACTAATCCATTTCCTTAGACAATATAATTTATTAAGCAGTGGGCAGAAGATGACACTCTGAATTCCATTTGATGGAAAAATAATGGCATCAGAAAAAATAAAAGTTGTTAATATACAAAATTATATTTTAATGTGTATCAAATTTTCTTCATTGATTTCTGACTTCTTATTTTTTTAATGTATTTCAATCATTCACTGCAATTGTTAAACCTCATTATCTAGTGAGATAGATTTCTGTGCAGTGAGTATATCTTACATATAGTAGGAATTTGATTTTTTTTTTTTTTTCTAAATAGTCACCTGTGTTTGTCTTTTACTAGCCACAGGGCAGGATTTTCTGGGGTGCCCATGACGACCTCTTTCAGCAAATTTGTTAGTGCACCTTTTCCTCTCTCTGGAAACTTCATTGGCCATTCATTGTTTTGAAGTTGCTAACTTCCTTCTGACCCTTCAGTTTCTCCTCAAGTGTGTTTGCAGAGCCTACTCAAATCTCTCTTGCTCTCTTCTGCCTGTAGAAAATGAGTCTACAGACCTTTATTTATTTTTCGATATTAACTAAAAATCAATATGGGAGAGATTAAAAATTAAAAAGTCAATTCAATCATCGCATCTTCCATCTGTGTTGTTTGAATAGGGCTGTTTCCATTACATATACTCTGTCCCCTCAGCAAGGATGTCCCACTTTTTCCCCTGCAAAAAGCCCGGTTGATTTCACTTCCTTTCCCCTTCCTTTTAGGGTTTTTGTTTTTGTTTTTGTTTTTGTTTTGCTCAGGTCTTGAATAGTTGTTTTTTTTTTTAAAAAACACATTTAATTATCTTCCATTTTTATTCCATCTGTTATGGACGATATCTGATATTGTGCCCCCTTCCTCCCAAACCTCTCACCTCTCTAAAATTCCTATGTTGAAGCCTAAACGTCAAGCCGGACGGTATTTAGAGTTGGGGCATTTGGGAGGTAATGAATTTCGATGCAGTCCTAGGGGTGGGGCCCCATGATGGGATTAGTGTCCCTATGAGAAGAGACACCACAGAGCTTTCCCTCTCTCTGTCTCGCTCTCTCTTTTCATCACAAAGTGAAAGCACTGAGAGAAAGTGGCTGGCTGGCGGCAATCCAGGAAGAGAATTCTAACCCGACTCTGCCCACGTGGGCAGATCTCAGATTTCCATCCTCCAGAACTGTGAGAAGATAAATTTCTTTTAGGGCAGCCAGGCTATGATATTTTGTTGCGGCAGCCTGAGCGGACTAAAACACCACCTCCCTGGAAACGTTTCTATCCTGTATCGGTTCAGCTGCCTACTTCTTCCACATCCGCACTTGATTGAACTGTTGAGCAAATTGAGATTTCCAAATGACTGGCGACCCAGTCTAGTTCTACTTATTTTAGCACTACCTAGCAGCCTTGGTAGTTAAAATAGGAGAAGTTCGTGGCAATTCTGATCCTTTTCTGGTTATTGCAAACTTTTTTGTCTCCATTTCCTCCCTTATTCACACAGGGGGGAGCTGCGGCTTCCACTTTCCCGGAGAGACTGCAAAGAAGCATATGGAACGGAGATTCTGGATCCGTGTCCTTAAATTCTGACACTTGCTTATGATGAGTGGTTGAGCAAACTGTCTTTTCCGAGGCACTGTTTTTGCATCTGCAAACTGGAAAAATACCAGTGTCACAGGAAGTTCTGACTATTCGATGAATTCTAATCACCCTGCTGGAGACTAAAAGATAATCAATAAGTATTGATTATTACCTTTGTTCATTTTAAAACTTTGACACCACTTTACTAGAATTCTCTCAGCTTCGAGCCACTGCACATTTAAAATTGTTTCTATTTTTTGTTCATTCCATGCTTCCATTAGAGTGTAATCATTCCTTCCGCAGGCTCATTCCTCAGCTGTGTTATGCTTTCATGAAGTCCTTGTCCAGTCCTTTATACTATCTCCTCTAACTTCATATTCTTCCACATGCTGGGTCCTTCCCATTAACCTTTAGATCTAGACAGGTTTCTCGCATATTTTAAGGTAAAGCTCTCCCTTTCCCTCTCTCCTTATTGCTCTTTTTTTCAAACCAGCTACCTTCCTGCATCCGGCCAATGGCTCAGCACTCAAGATTCAGCTTAGGTGTCATTTCTTCTAGAAAACCTTCCCTAATTCCTGCATTCTGGCTTAAATGCCTTTTTTTTTTTTTTTTATGTCATCCCTTAGCAAGCTGCTCCTCCCTGTCAAAGCACATATCACACTGGAATTGCCTCATTGCTTGTCGGTGTCTCCAAAATACTGCGCTCTCTCGGGGCAAGAAACCTGTATTTATCTTCTTTATTATCATATCTTCAATACCGTGCACAGTGCTTGGGATAGAGTAGATGTTCAATAACCATTTATTAACTGAATAAAGAGAAACAGATATAAAGCTTACGGAAAAATAGAGAAGCTGGGAATGTTAGAGATATTTTAAAACCATTGTCTTGACTACTCACTGACTTACATATTATCCTGGAGCTCTGTTATAGTTTGTAAGATATATTTAGAAAGTTAATGAAGTAAAGATTTGATGCTATGGAGGCCCAATGTTAATCCCATGTAAAATATAATTTAAGAGTAATTAAATGGTCAGTGTACTTTTGAACTTGCTGAATAGCTTTCCCCACCTTTTTTTTGTCTGCAGTCAGACTTAATTTCTCTCAAGGGTAATAATGGTAAAAGGCCAGAAATTTGTGTAAAGGCTTTCCTTTTCTTTTTCTAGTCACAATAATAGTCTTGAAATTCCCATATTCTGAATGGAACCAACTTTACCTAAAAGAGAACTTGGGATGTTCTGAGCATGACACAGGATATATTGGGATGTTCTAAGCATGACACAGGATATATTGCTGGTGTTGTAAATCTTAGATCATTGAACGACACAATAGTCTCCTAGAGGAGATGCCAGACCCTCCCACTTTTTTTTGTTTTATCACGAAATGCAAAGGGCTACCAACTGGAAGCATTCTGGGGAACACAGTGTACTGGTTTGGCTCATAAGATTTTATGAAAGCTCTGCTCTCTGAGTTAAATTATATTGCCTGACTCCTAGGACACAGAGAATGTCCTATAACCAATAAAATATTTTAACATTCTTTTAGTCATGGTGTCTGCTTCCTTTCTGAAATTATGCCAGTCACAATGGGCCGTGATGACTACAATAAAAAAAAAGTGGTGGTTTGATAGGTATGTGTAGCCATAAACACATAGCTCTCTCTGCTTTTATTCTGGGCCTAGACCTTCATTATTAAGACTTTTCCATCATTTAATCTTCAGCAACCTCAAAGTCAAGGAAAACTCCTCTTCCCAGGAAATAGTATCGAAGTAGACATTAGAAAGAAAACATAGAAATGCCATATAGTTTGATCGGTACCAATAAAATGCCTTCTTGCTCAAAAGGGTAATTTACAATTCAGAGATCTACATCTCATTCCAATCTCCACTCCTACCAGATCTCTGAAAACACCACCATCCATTCTCCAGGGCCACATGTCCTTTCTCCCTCTCCTCTGGAGAATAACTGAAGGATAGGAGAGATGCAATGCCCTTTATTGTGCTGCCTGTGAAAGTTGCAGAGGAAAAACAAGCAAAACAAACAAACAAAACAATGAAAAGTCTGGGCTAATGACCATTGTTTAGGACATTCCTCACTGTTCTCTAGCCAGACTTGAAAATAAAATCAGAGGAAGATTACTATTTCTTGTCCTATTTATTACAATATATGAAACAAGGCCATATTAAAGTACTTCTCTAACATTTTTTCTAAACTGAAAATTTTTGTGGATCAGTACAAGTGTTGACCAAGTTTCTTAATTTGCAACCTATGGACTTGGGTATGAATGCACACCTTGCCGGTAACATTGGTTTTTATATTTACACAAGTGCATTTTTCTTAGGTGATTTTGTCAGATTGCACAGGGAATTCAAGATCTGCAAGGGATTAAGTATTGCATATCTCTGTAAATAGAAATATATGTTATAGTTATACATAAAAATACAGATGTAGACTCTATCCACTATATTTATAATATATATAATATATAACCAAATATATGCATGTATATATGTGTAAATACAAATAAATACATATAAACATACATATGTTTATAATATTTGCACATACGCATATAATACCTATCAACATTTAAAGTTGTTGATATTTAGAAATGATTAAGGGTTTTACAAAAAAAAGGGGGATGCTGAATATATTGAACATTTTCTTGTAAGGAAACATAGATCATAAAGAGGTTACTAGGATGAAAAATCACTTGGGGAAAGAAAAAGAGATACAGAGATGGTTTGCAGCCAAGTCAAAGCACATGAAAAAATGGGTAAAATCAAGACCCTTTGTATAATTTAATCTTTCTTTTCATTTTCTTGACTTCATGTTTTAATTTTCCTTCTTGGTTTTCTTTTACCAAAATGACTACCAATAAATGGTTATGTCTGGGGCACCTGGGTGGCTCAGTTGGTTAAGCGGCTGCCTTTGGCTAAGGTCATGAGCCCAACGTCCTGGGATCAAGACTCACATTGGGCTCCCTGCTCTGTGGGGAATCTGTTCCTCCCTGTCCCTCTACTGTTCCCCCTGATTCTGCTCTGTCACTCATTTTCTCTCTCTCAAATAAACAAACAAACAAACAAATAAAATCTTTTTAAAATAAAAAATAAAGGTAAATAAAAAACAGCTATGTCAATATTAACAATGGATGCACCTGGCATAGTTAATTTCATTAATGTCCTCTCATCTCTCATCATAGGCACGTATATTACTTTAGGATTAAGTCAGGACTAAAATAGCTGAAATGTAATATGATTTCTAGATTTAAGGCTTTTCACCCTTCACAGGTACACGGACTTAAACTATATTCCCTGTTAGAAGAGCCAAGAAAATCGAACATTTTTATCATACGTACGAACAGTTTTGAGGACCTAAAATCTGACATTGGACTTCTCCAACTCTTTTATGGGTGCCTCACGCTCCTTTGGACCATCCTTTGCATTTAGTTGGACAAGGTTCATGTGGAACAACGCAGAGAAGATACACTTTAAAGGGGTCTCTGAGCACAGTTTTGTTCACAGTCAGTGACGCACTTTAGCCAGCAAGTGTTTAATTTCTAACTTAATAAAATTACCAAAATGTAGATCTTAAAACAGAGAGGTGTTTAAGAAATGTCTCTTTGGGGAGTGATTGCTATCAACCGCACATAAAGCACAATTGGAGACTGCACGAGTACTTACCGTAAAAGAGCATCTGCTCCCGTACCTATTAATCCTCTTGCTTATAAAGACGATCCAGCTGAGGGCACGCAGGGAGGGGAGGTAGGCAGAGTGCAAGGCTGGCAGCCTCAGGTGGGGAAAGGGCTGGGGGCCGGGAGCATCTCTGAAAGCCACTTTGAGGCACTAATGTCCAATGTCTGTTTGCTAATATTGTTTTATCACTCTGCCAGGCCATATCCGGTTTATTCAATCCAATGTAGATAATGAACATGAAATCTTCAGGGTAGCTAAGGACATTTCCTAATGAATATAAGAAGCTTAGAAAGGGAAATGATTATAATGGATGCAACAGTGTTCTCTGAATCACTAGACCGAGTAAATGGGACATGGCATAATAGCTTCTTGTTTTTTGCCAGAGACTCACTTCGGCTCCTTAGAGAGACATTCAATCATTGCTGTTTCGGTCAACTCTTTATCAGCTGTTCGAATTATTTGATGAATAGCTCCAGTGAATGTCCTAGGGCCTGGAACTTTTATGAATAGCTTAGGATACTTGTCCGTGTAATAGAAGAATTTAGAATGTTTCGGCTTGGCGTATTTTCCCTGCCAATTCTTGTATCCGGTTAAGTGTAATGAAACCATGTACCCAGCTGGGAAACTGGGATCTTTTGAGAGTGGTCTTCATTTTCACTTCCATATTTCAGTAGAATAATACCAATGAAAGCACTTCAGGGGTAAAGCATATTACAAGTTTCTACTAAGATTAAGCCCTTTTTGGGGAGCCTGGGTGGCTCAGTTGGCTGAGCCTCCAACTCTTGAATTTGGTTCCGATTGTGATATCAGGATCATGAGATCAAGTCCCAGGTCAAGCTCGGTGCTCAGCTTGGAGTCTGCTTGTCCCTCTTCCTCCCCATTTCCTCCTTCTCCCTTGGCAGCTCTTGTTGGTGAATGCATGCTCTCTCTTTCTAAAATAAAAAAATAAAGTCATTTAAAAAATAAGATTAATGTCTTTTTTTATTTTTAAGTATTTTTTTAATTTGTTTATTTACAGCATAACAGTGTTCATTGTTTTGGCATCACACCCAGTGCTCCATGCAGTACGTGCCCTCCCTATTACCCACCACCTGATATTTCAGGTTTTTTGATATTGATATTTTTTGATATTATGGTTTTTTGAGGCTGCAAGGAAAAGAAATGTGTTTGGTTTTGTTTTGCAGTTAGGCTTTTGATTAAGAAAGAACAGGAAATATCAGGAGGTTCCTCAACCTCCCACCCCCCCGCCCCTTCAAAACCCTCTGGTTGTTTTTCAGAGTCCATAGTCTCTCATGGTTCATCTCCCTTTCCAGTTTCCCTCAACTCCCTCTCCTCTCCATCTCCCCATGTCCTCCGTGTTCTTTGTTATGCTCCACAAATAAGTGAGACCATATGATACTTGACTCTCTCTGCTTGACTTATTTCGCTCAGCATAATCTCTTCCAGTCCCGTCCATGTTGCTACAAAAGTTGGGTATTCGTCCTTTCTGTTGGAGGCATAATACTCCATTGTGTATATGTACCACATCTTCCTTACCCATTCATCCATTGAAGGGCATCTTGGTTCTTTCAACAGTTTGGCAACTGTGGCCATTGCTGCAATAAACATTGGGGTACAGATGGCCCTTCTTTTCACTACATCTGTATCTTTGGGGTAAATACCCAGCAGTGCAATTGCAGGGTCATAGGGAAGCTCTATTCTTAATTTCTTCAGGAATCTCCACACTCTTCTCCAAAGGGGCTGCACTAACTTGCATTCCCACCAACAGTGTAAGAGGGTTCCCCTTTTTCCACATCCTCTCCAACACACGTTGTTTCCTGTCTTGCTAATTTTGGCCATTCTAACTGGTGTCAGGTGGTATCTCAATGTTGTTTTAATTTGAATCTCTCTGATGGCTAGTGATGATGAACATTTTTTCATGCGCTTGATAGCCATTTGTATGTCTTCGTTGGAGAAGTGTCTGTTCATATCTTCTGCCCATTTTTTGATATGATTATCTGTTTTGTGTGTGTTGAGTTTGAGAAGTTCTTTATAGATCCTGGATATCAACCTTTTGTCTATAGTGCCATTTGCAAATATCTTCTCCCATTCCGTGGGTTGCCTTTTTGTTTTGTTGACTGTTTCCTTTGCTGTGCAGAAGCTTTTGATCTTGACGAAGTCCCAAAAGTTCATTTTCGCTTTTGTTTCCTTGGCCTTTGGAGACATATCTTAAAAGAAGTTGCTGTGGCTGATATCAAAGAGTTTACTGCCTATTTTTTTTTAAACACTTTCTATGTCCAGTGTGGGGCTTGAACTCACAACCCCAAGATCAAGAGTCGCATGCTCTACTGACTGAATCAGCCAGGCCTCCTGATTAATCCCTTTTATAAAGTAGATGATGCTGTTTAAAAATTGAAATATTATCTTCTAGAGTTTAAATTATTTTCTCATTTAAATTATAATAATTAGTTCTCATATAGTGTTTATTTCCAGCTGAAGTTCTAAATTCTCTACAAAGGATAATTCTTTAATTTTCACAACAGTTCTATGAGGTAGATACAATTAATATGTCTGTTTAACAGATGAGGAAGAGATCCAACAAAGTTGAGAAATACACCTGAGATCACAGAGCTGCAAGGTAGTCGAACTGAGATTTGAACAAATGCTCCCGAGTCTATGCTTTTCACCACTATGCTGTACTACCTCTTGAAAATTTATAATACAAGTTAAGATGGTTTAAGTGTTTCTGAACAACTATGTGGCAATATAAAGGAATATTGGAAAAATATTTGTATCATTACTGAAAAAAGCAGTTAGCACTGAAATCCGGTGACATTTAACCCTACCAATCATGCTTAATTAAAGATGTTTAATGCACCCGACCTTATGGTTTTTTGAGGCTGCAAGGAAAAGAAATGTGTTTGGTTTTGTTTTGCAGTTAGGCTTTTGATTAAGAAAGAACAGGAAATATCAGGTTGACCAGCTGGAGGGTGGGGTGGGGGTTGGGTGCCATGGATAGACTTGGCCCCATAGAGGAGAGGGAAAAAGAACAAAAAATAGCCTGAAAAGCTATATGTTCAGGCCCCACATTCAGAATAAAAACTCTAATTCTGCAGTCCTGCTTTAGGGAGAAGTGGAATGTAAGCATTCAGCATTGCTCTGATAGCAATCTGGTTCTCTTGTGTTGCCTCCAGAAAGATGGGTCCGTTATTCTCTCCTCTTGAGCTTTGCTATTTTATGCAGTCTGTCTCTGTTTGAACTGCTTTTACTTCTGCTGCTGACTCTATCATTACATGTTTCATGTTCAAACTCCTCAAGAGGGAGTATTTGTTTTAGTGAATTGTCACCATCTAGTATAAAAGCATTTCTTATGGACAGAATCCTGTGACAGTCACCTCTGGATGGCTATCTTGGGGTCCAACATCCACCCCTGCTCCAAACAACTGTGTCAAGGACGGACAATCTATGCATACGGAATTCCTAGGTCAATTCCCTCAGAAGGGAGCTAAGGGTAGTTAGACACTCAACACATTGTGTGCAAATCATGACTCTATATACTTTTCCCCAAGTTTTGTAAATATTAGTCAGACTGAAAACTTTCCTCAATGAAGCTAGATATCTATAATATTTAATAAAGTTCTTATTTAAAGTTAATGAAAGTAGTGTTTCCTAAACACATAATTAAGGTAAAATTATTAAGTATTAGATTTTAAGAAATGTTATACAAATATGTATAAAGTTAAATATACATGGCCAACTTTCTAATCCTTATACTTCTTTTCTTACAGAGACTGAAGAATTGAGAGCAGATATTTCATTCATTGAAGAGCTAGAAGTTCAATACTGAAATAAATTCTTTCAAATAAGTCTTCAATTATTTGGCTCTGTTACTATTGGTTTCTTCTTATTTCACTGTTAATAGAAAAAAACAATTACTCTGTAATTTCTAGGGCATTAGTGTGCCTCTCAAACTTTAAAGACTGTTGGTACAAGTCATAAGATATATTAAACTGAAAGGATTCAGTCCCAGCGGATGAATGTGTGTCCTTCTGTGTGTGTTATTACCTTGACTTAGTGATGGCACTTCCCTGATGGATTATTCACCTAAGCTTTCCCCACTATCAGGAATCTTTTATCCCAGTATTCTTGTGACAGTTTAATATGGCAGACCTCTGCACCGATTCTCATATAGTAAGCAAAATGATCTGTTGGGAAAAGAGAAGAAACTAAAATGAGAATAAAAATGAGTTGTGTTGAACTTCGCTTTCTCAGAAAACTGAGACACTCATGTCTGAACATTTTTAGTTTTCTTCCTTTTGTTATAGCTTGATATATTTTGAAATAATAGGTTTTCTTTTTTTATTCTTGAGGCAAAATTGGTCTATAATGTTATATATGCCTTGGGTGTACATCATTATGATTGCATATTTGTATATTCTCTAATATGCTATATTATATATAATTATATGTAATCTCTAATTATATATAATATATATAGATTATATATAATCTCTAATAATTTGTATATTCTCTAATATGACTCACCATAAGGTGAGTCACTATCCATCACCATTCAGTTGAATCTGTTTACCTGTTTCACACACCCTTCACCACATTCCCCTTTGGTAACTACCAATCTGTTCTTTGTATTCATGATCTTACTTTTATTTTGTTTTGTTAATTTGCTTTGCTTTTTTGGATGTCACATATAAGTGAAATTGTCTGGTATTTGTCTTTCTCCATCTGACTTATTTTACTTAGCTTAATATCCTCAAAGTTCATCAATGCTACAAATAGCAAGATTTCCTTCCATTTTATGGCTGAATAGTGTTCCATGGTGTCTATCTTTCCATATCTATCTATCATCTATCTATCTATTATTTATCATATCTTCTGTACCTACTCATCAATCATTAGACATGTAGGTTGTTTCCATATCTTGACAATTGTCAATAATGCTGCAATAAACATAGGGGTGCATATATATTTTCAATTTGTGTTTCCATTTTCTTTGGGTTAGTACCTAGAAGTAAAATCATTGGATCACATGGTATTTCTATTTAAATATTTTTTTATTTCTTTTTTTAAAAATTTTTTATTTATTTCTTATTTTTTTATAAACATACAATATATTTTTATCCCCAGGGGTACAGGCCTGTGAATCGCCAGGTTTACACACTTCACAGCACTCACCATAGCACATACCCTCCCCAATGTCCATAACCCCCCTCCCCCTCTCCCAACTCCCCTTCCCCCCAGCAACCCTCAGTTTGTTTTTTGAGATTAAGAGTCACTTATGGTTTGTCTCCCTCCCAATCCCATCTCGTTTCATTTATTCTTCTCCTATCCCCCTAACCCCCCATGTTGCATCTCCACATCCTCATATCAGGGAGATCATATGATAGTTGTCTTTCTCCGATTGACTTATTTCACTAAGCATGATACCCTCTAGTTCCATCCACGTCGTCGCAAATGGCAAGATTTCATTTCTTTTGATGGCTGCATAGTACTCCATTGTGTATATATACCACCTCTTCTTTATCCATTCATCTGTTGATGGACATCTAGGTTCTTTCCATAGTTTGGCTATTGTAGACATTGCTTCTATAAATATTCGGGTGCACTTGCCCCTTCGGATCACTACGTTTGTATCTTTAGGGTAAATACCCAGTAGTGCAATTGCTGGGTCATAGGGTAGCTCTATTTTCAACATTTTGAGGAACCTCCATGCTATTTTCCAGAGTGGCTGCACCAGCTTATATGATTTTTATCCTTCATTTTGGTCATGTGGTATATCACATTGATTGATTTGAGAATGTTGAACCATCCCTGCATCCTTGGAATAAATCCCATTTGATCAGGGTGTATGATATTTCTAATGTCTTGTTGAATTTGGTTTGCTAAGTTTTTTTTTTTTGAGGATTTTTACATCTATGTTCTTTAGAGACATTGGCTTATAAGTTTTTTTGTTTTTTGCTTTTTGTTTTGTGATGTCTCCGTTTGGTTTTTTGTCAGGGTAAATCTGGTCTCCTAAGTTGACTTTGAAAGCATTCTTTCCTCTCCAATTTTTTGGAAGAGTTTGAGGGTAGGTATTATATCTTTGAATGTTTGGTAGACTTTACCTGTGAAGCTGTCTGGTTCCAGACTTTTGTTTTTTGGGGAGATTTTTGATGACTGATTTGATCTCCTTGCTAGTAATTGGTTTATTCAGATTTTCCATTTCTTCATGATTCAGACTTGGAAGATTGTATGTTTCTATTTATCCATTTCTTCTAGGTTTTCCAATTTGTTCATGTATGTTTGTTTGTACTGGTCTTTTATGATCTTTTGTATTTTTGTGGTATCAGTTGTAACTTCTCTTTAATTTATGATTTTTATTTATTTGAGACGGCTTTCTTTTTCTCAGTGAGCTTAGCTAAAAGTTTGTCAACTTTATTTATCTTTTCCAAGAACTAGTCTTACTGCCATTGATTTTTTATTGTCTTTTTAGTATCTATTTCATTTGTTTGTGCACTGATCTTTAATTTCCTTCCTTCAACAGATTTTCTTCATTGATCTATTTCTTCTTTAATCTTTACTTCACATTTGGATTTAACTCAATGTTTTTTTTTGTTACAAATAATTTTATTTTATATTTGTCATTAAAAAGAGTCTCCAGCACATGTTAACTTTTGTGAATATAAAACTCTACTGTGTGGATTTATTCCCCCTGCTGATCTCTGGAAATGTATTGTGAATTGTCTATTATACTAAATTCTGACTGAACTTTGGTTCCAAGTAGCTTAGAGACAGCTATGTGCTACTCATTAGTGAAATGTTTTTAAGCCCATGGTGACAGGTGAAGGGGAGATTCATAAAATATTTATAAAAAATAGAATAAACTGGTTTCAGAGTGGGGAATATGGCACTAAATTGCACTACAATTTGAGGTGAGTCACTTAACCCCTCAGCCCTCTATTTCTTCACTGACAAAAGGGAAATACTACTATTTTTCCTCAGAGGTGACTGGGAATTTTAAATATTAATACCATGTTTGGTACTTGTGGCCATTTCTAGGTCATTTGAAAATATTATTATTTTTATTAGATAAATATAATTCCCTAAGAAACAGAGGCTCCATTGCTAAATAATGTATTATTGGGAGAGAAGTACAGCTAACATATAGGTAATTCATCTTTCAATTACCTGTGGTACTGTAGAACACCAGACTATTACAGATAGAAGGGGTTGATTTAATTTAGTATATTTAGGATTTGACCCTAGGTGCACTAGAGATTTCATTTAGGTCCCTCAGGGGCCCCAGGGATGTGGGGAAAGGAAGCAATTTAGTGGGATTTCATGTTTTCATCCCCTGTTTCCATAAAAGAAGTTCAACTTTCTTTTTAACATATCTTTGGTGTATCGCCAAATGATTTCTAAGTATTTTGCCAAAAAGTGTTTGAAGATCACTAATCACAATCAACATCCTCACCTATAGACGCAACCACCAATCTCCAAATCTATCCTTAAGTCATATTTGTCTGTGATTCTAGTTGCTAAATGAACTATAGAGGGGGAAAAAAAAAGGAGAAGAAGATCTTAGAGCAATGTTTTTAACCTTGGCTTCCCATTGGAATCACCTTGAGAGATTTGAAAGTCTTGAAGCCCAGGTTGTTCCCCAAACCAATTATATCAAGTATCCACAGGTGATTCTGATGAGCAGCCAAAGTTGGAAACCACTGGCTTGACAGGAGAGAGAGGTGATTTTGACTTAAGTTGGTAGGGAAGTGTGTATGGAGAAAGTAGGCTCTGAATAGGATTCCAGAGATGGACTAAATTTCAATGGAAAAAGGCAGAGGAATTTTAGGTGATTTGGTAATATTCATTTCACAGAATAAATAGGAGTGAATAGAAGAAGAAGAGAGAAAAGGGACAAAATCAGAAGAATAAAATGGTCTTAAGAATTAGAAATGACTTTATATGTAAAATTCTGACTCTTTTATTTATTACCTGTGAAAATATGGTGAAGTTACTTAATCAACTAAATCTCTATTTCTTCATCTGCAAAATGGAAAATAAAAGGGCCCATAGATAAATACTACATGAGAAAATTGATTACTTTTCTCAATATCAATTTATGGGAAACTCTCCATCTTTGTTGACCATTACCATAGTCATTATTACTAACAGATGGCATTGAAAGTTAAAGACTGTCACTTGATTGCAATAAGGATTCAGTTGCCCAGATCGTGGAAAGCCTTGAGTGCCAGAATAAGCAGAGTTTTCCTTTGTACCTGTTCCTGGAGCTTAAGATTTTTAGCACAGGACTAAAGCAACTGAAATAATGTGTTAGCTGTGTATAAGGGCAATGTGCAGGAATGATGGAAGAGTAGAAGGCAGGAGCTGGGATACTTGGATAGGAGAGGTTACATCCCAGGAATGAAGTCCCTATATTATAGCAGTTGGGACTTATGAGAAAAACTTATAAAAGAGATATTATAACTTATAATAGAGATTTATAAACTTACAAAAGAGATACTAAGCTTGAAATAGTGACAGAAGAGCCAGTACCAATTTGGAAGGGAAGAGGAGCAGTTCATTGTACACCTTTCCAGCCTGAAGTTAGGGCAGAGCTGTTAAAAAGAAGGGGAGCAGAGAGTTGAAAATGTAATACGGATATCAGGAGGGGGGGGGGTCAGACGTGACAATAGAGTTTGATAATCACTCAAGTAGAAGTCCTAGTTGATAGTGTGAGGATAGCTGAGATCCCAAGGGAAGATTGTTAAGCCAGAGGAGCAGAAGGTTATTCAAATTCCACAGAGGAGTAAAATTTGCCTTTACAACCCTCTCCCTCATTTTCCCTTCCCCTTCCTATTTCAGTTGACCCTTGAACAACATGGGTTTGAACTGCATAGATTCACTCATGTGCAAGATTTTTTTAATAAATGCATCATGGTACTAGAAATGTATTTTTTTCTTTCTTATGATTTTCTTAATGCATTCTTAATGCAGAATATTTCTGGCAGTTGGTTTTGAGGTATAGAATGGGACCATGATTCAGCGGGCAGATATCGGAAGATAAACAGAAGGGGGAGGGAGCCTAAGGGATCCTGTGCCACTGGAGCACAAAAGCCTCCCATGCTGGGGACTGGGAACAGACTCACAGATCAGTATTTGGGGGTAAAGGACTTTAGGACAGCCCCTCAGAATGAAACCTGCAGCTGCAGGGACACACATGTGAACTGGGGGTGGCTGGTGGTTTTAGAAGCACAAAAGAGACATGCCTGGACCTGGAAACAAGGACTGGGAGTGCTGCTGTGGGATGCACAACCCAGGATGCTACGGTTTTTAGCAGCACAGACAAAACGGAGACAGTGTGGCCCGGACAGCTCACTGGAGAACAGACTGTGGTCTCTCTGTTCTGAGACAGAAGTTTTGATATGTTCACTTCTGCTCTGACTCTTGGAAAAGACACAGAAGGCCACCAGGGAAAGCCATCAGAGAACAAAATTTCCCCCAAACCAGTTTTCACTGAGTCCATCTCCCCATGGGGACAGAGCTCTGCCCAAACAAGGTTGCCTGAGTAATAGTGCCACAGGCCCCTCCCCCAGAAGACAGGCTGAAAGAACAGGAGGCCAACAACCCTAAGGTCCTTATAAAACATGTGCATCTTGCTTGGGTTGTGGTCAATAATTTGGACTTTGTACATTCCCTCAAACACCCCTCAACAGAATGACTAAGAGGAGGAACACTCAACAAAGAAAAAAATTCAGAAATGGTGACCTCTGCCACAGGACTAATGGATATGAATATAAGCAAGATTCGGAAATAGACTTCAGGGTAACAGTTATGCAGACAACAGCTAGGATGGAGAAAACCAGTAATGGCAACATAGATTCTCTATGTTGGGCAGAGTAAATGAGGCAGAAGAAGGAATTAGTGATACAGAAGACAAACTGATAGAAAAGAAGAAGGGGCACCTGGGTGGCTCAGTGGGTTGGGCCTCTTACCTCCGCTCAGGTCCTGATCTCAGGGTCCTGGGATTGGGCCTCACATCAAGCTCTCTGCGTGGTGGGGAGCTTTCTTCCTCTCCTCTCTCTCTCTGCCTGCCTCCCTGCCTGCTTGTGATCTCTGTCAGTCAAATAAATAAATTTAAAAAGAAAAGAAAAGAAGAAATAGGAAGAGGCCTGGAACAAACAGCTTAAAATACATGAAAACAGAATTAGAGAAATAAATGATGCTATGAAACATTCCAGTGTCAGAGTTATTGGGATCCCTGAGAGGGTGGAGAAAGAGAGGGGACTAGAAGATATATTTGAGCAAATTGTAGTTGAGAACTTCCCTACTCTGGGGACTGAAACAAGCATTTGTGTCCTAGAGGCAGAAAGAACCCCTCTCAAGATCAAGGAGAATAGACTAAACGCTCTGACATGTAATAGCAAAACTTACAAATCTTAGAACCAAGGAAACCATCTTGAGGGAAGTTAGGGGGAAGAGATTCCTTGTGTACAGGAGGAGGAACATCAGAATAACATCAGACCTGTCCACAGACTGCTGGTAAGCCAGAAAGGGCTGGCAAGACAGACTCAGAGTACTAAATGAGAAGAACATGCAGCTAAGAATTCTTTTTCTGGCAAGGCTATCACTCAGAATGGATGGGGAAAAAATTAATGAAACTAGGAGCTGGTTCTTTGAAAGAATCAATAAGACTGATAAACCCCTGACCAGACTTATCAAAAAGAAAAGAGAAAGGACCCAAATAAATAAAATCATGAATGAAAGAGGAGAGATCACAACTAACACCAAAGAAATACAGACAATTATAAGAACATATTATGAGCAACTCTACACCAACAAATTTGACAATCTGGAAGAAATGGATGCATTCCTAGAGACATATAAACTACCACAACTGAACCAGGAAGAAATAGAAAACCTGAACAGGCCATAACCAGTAAGGAGATTGAAACAGTCATCAAAAATCTCCAAACAGGGGCGCCTGGGTGGCTCAGTGGATTAAGCCTCTGCCTTCGGCTCAGGTCGTGATCTCAGGGTCCTGGGATCGAGCCCCACATCAGGCTCTCTGCTCTGCAGGGAGCCTGCTTCCTCCTCTCTCTCTGCCTGCCTCTCTGCCTACTTGTGGTCTCTCTCTCTCTGTCAAATAAATAAATAAAATCTTTTTAAAAAAAATCTCCAAACAAACAAAAGCCCAGGGCCAGACAGCTTCCCAGGAGAATTCTACCAAACATTTGAAGAAGAAATAGTTCCTATTCTCCTGAAACTGTTCCAAAAAATAGAAATGGAAGGAAAACTTCCAAACTCATTTTATGAGGCCAGCATCACCTTGATCCCAAAACCAGACAAGGATCCCACCAAAAAAGAGAACTATAGACCAATATCTTTGATGAACACAGATGCAAAAATTCTCACCAAAATACTAGCCAATAGGATTCAACAGTACATTAAAAGGATTATTCACCATGACCAAGTGGGATTTATTCCAGGGCTGCAAGGTTGGTTCAACATCCACAAATCAATCAATGTGATACAACACATTAATAAAAGAAAGAACAAGAACCATATGATACTCTCAATAGATGCTGAAAAAGCATTTGACAAAGTACAGCATCCCTTCCTAATCAAAACTCTTCAAAGTGTAGGGATATAGGGCACATACCTCAATATTATCAAAGCCATCTATGAAAAACCCACCGCAAATATCATTCTCAGTGGAGAAAAACTGAAAGGTTTTCCATTAAGGTCAGGAACATGGCAGGGATATCCATTATCACCACTGCTATTCAACATAGTACTAGAAGTCCTAGCCTCAGCAATCAGACAACAAAAAGAAATTAAAGGCATCCAAATCAGCAAAGAAGAAGTCAAACTATAACTCTTGACAGATGATATGATACTATATGTGGAAAACCCAAAGGACTCCACTCCAAAACTGCTAGAACTTTTACAGGAATTCAGTAAAGTGTCAGGATATAAAATCAATGCACAGAAATCAGTTGCATTTCTGTACACCACCAACAAGACAGAAGAAAGAGAAATTAAGGAGTCAATCCCATTTACAATTGCACCCAAAACTATAAGATACCTAGGAATAAACCTAACCAAAGAGGCTAAGAATCTATATGCAGAAAACTATAAAGTACTCATGAAAGAAATTGAGGAAGACACAAAGAAATGGAAAAATGTTCCATGCTCCTGGTTTGGAAGAATAAATATTGTGAAAATGTCTATGCTACCTAAAGCAATCTACACATTTAATGCAATCCCTATCAAAATACCATCCATTTTTTCAAAGAAATGGAACAAATAATCCTCAGATGTATATGGAACCAGAAAAGACCTCAAATAGCCAAAGGAATATTGAAAAAGGAAGCCAAAGTTGGTGGCATCACAATTCCAGATTTCAAGCTCTATTACAAAGCTGTCATCATCAAGACAGCATGGTACTGGCACAAAAACAGAAACATAGATCAATGGAACAGAATAGAGAGCCCAGAGATAGACCCTCAACTCTACGGTCAACTAATCTTCGCCAAAGCAGGAAAGAATGTCCAATGGAAAAAAGACAGCCTCTTCAATAAATGGTGCTGGGAAAATTGGACAGCCATATGCAGAAAAATGAAATTGGACCACTTCCTTACACCACACACGAAAATAGACTCCAAATGGATGAAGGACCTCAATGTGAGAAAGGAATCCATCAAAATCCTTGAGGAGAATGCAGGCAGCAACCTCTTTGACCTCAACCGCAGCAACATCTCCCTAGGAACATTAACAAAGGCAAGGGCAAAAATGAACTATTGGGACTTCCTCAAGATCAAAAGCTTTTGCACAGCTAAGTAAACAGTTAACAAAACCAAAAGACAACTGACAGAATGGGAGAAGATATTTGCAAATGACATATCAGATAAAGGACTAGTGTCCAAAATCTATAGGGAACTTAGCAAACTCAACACCCAAAGAACGAACAATCAAGAAATGGGCAGAGGAGGGGCGCCTGGGTGGCTCAGTGGGTTAAAGCCTCTGCCTTTCACTCGGGTCATGATCCCAGGGTCCTGGGATCGAGCCCCGCATCAGCTCAGCGGGGAGCCTGCTTCCTTCTCTCTCTCTGCCTGCCTCTCTGCCTACTTGTGATCTCTATCTGTCAAATAAATAAATAAAACCTTAAAAAAAAAAAAAGAAATGGGCAGAGGACATGAACAGACATTTCTGCAAAGAAGACATCCAGATGGCCAACAGACAGACACATGAAAACGTGCTCCACATTGCTTGGCATCAGGGAAATACAAATCAAAACCACAATGAGATATCACCTCACACCAGTCAGAATGGCTAAAATTAACAAGTCAGGAAAGACAGATGCTGGCGAGGATGCAGAGAAAGGGGAACCCTCTTACACTGTTGGTGGGAATGCAAGCTGGTGCAACCACTCTGGAAAACAGCATGGAGGTTCCTCAAAATGTTGAAAATAGAGCTACCCTATGACCCAGCAATTGCACTACTGGGTATTTACCTAAAGATACAAACGTAGTGATCTGAAGGGGCACGTGCACCCGAATGTTTATAGCAGCAATGTCTACAATAGCCAAACTATGGAAAGAACCTAGATGTCCATCAACAGATGAATGGATAAAGAAGAGGTGGTATATATACACAATGGAATACTATGCAGCCATCAAAAGAAATGAAATCTTGCCATTTGTGACGACGTGGATGGAACTAGAGGGTATCATGCTTAGTGAAATAAGTCAATCGGAGAAAGACAGCTATCATATGATCTCCCTGATATGAGGATGTGGAGATGCAACATGGGGGGTTAGGGGGATAGGAGAAGAATAAATGAAACGAGATGGGATTGGGAGGGAGACAAACCATAAGTGACTCAAACTGAGGGTTGCTGGGGGAGGGGGAGTTGGGAGAGGGGGAGGGGGGTTATGGACATTGGGGAGGGTATGTGCTATGGTGAGTGCTGTGAAGTGTGTAAACCTGGCGATTCACAGGCCTGTACCCCTGGGGATAAAAATACATTATATGTTTATAAAAAAAATAAGAAATAAATAAAAAATTTAAAAAAAAAAAGAATGGATGGAGAGATGAAGAGCTTCCATGAACAGCAAAAACTGAAAGAATATGTAACCACTAAGTTAGCCCTGCAAGAAATATTAAGGGGGATTCTATAAAAGGAGAAATAACCCAAGAATGATATAGAACAGAAATTTACAAAGAAAGTCTATAGAAACAAGGACTCAGTGACAACATAATGGCAATAAAATCATATCTTTCAATAATCATTTTCAAGTGAACAGCCTAAATCCTCCCATAAAATGGCATAGGGTTGCAGACTGGTTATGAAGACAAGACCCATCCATATGCTATCTACAAGAGACTGATTTTGAGCCTAAAGATACCTCCAGACTGAAAGTGAAGGAGTGGAAAACCATCTTTCATGCCAACGGACCTCAAAAGGAAACTGTGGTAACAATTCTCATTTCAGACTAATTAGATTTTAAGCTAAAGACTGTAATTAGAGATACAGAAGGACACTTATCATTCTTAAAGGGTCTATATAATAAGAAGATCTAACAATTGTAAATATCTATGCCTCCAACATGGGAGCACCCAACTACATAATCCAACTGTTAACCAAAATAAAGAGACATATTTATAATAAGACATTAACAGTAGTAGACCTCAACACTGCATTCTCAGCAATAGATAGATCATCCAAGGGGAAAATCAGCAAATTAACAAGAGCTTTGAATGACACACTGCACCAGATGGACCTCATAGATATATACAGAACATTCCACCCTAAAACAACATAATACTCATTCTTCTCAAGTGCGCATGGAACTTTCTTTAGAATAGACCACACAATGGATCACAATTCAGGTCTGAACTGATACCAAAAGACTGAGATTATTCTCTGCATATTCTCAGACCACAATGCTTTGAAACTGGAACTCAATCACAAGGAAAAGTTTGGAAGAAATTCAAAACACTTGGATGCTAAAGACCATCCAGTTCAGGAATGTTTGGTTCAACCAGTAAATAAAAGAAGAATTTAAACAATTCATGGAAACCGATGAGAACAAAGATACACCAGTCCAAAACCTATGGCATACAGCAAAGGCAGTCCTAAGGGGGGGAATACATAGCCATCCAAGCCTCACTCAAAAAAAATAGAAAAATCCCAAATACACAAACTATCTTTGCACCTTAAAGAACTAGAGAATCAACAACAAATTAAGACTAACTCATCATGTACATGAAGGGAAATAATTAAGATTAAAGCAGAGATTAATGAATCAGAAACCAGAAATACAGTAGAACACATCAATGAAACTAGAAGCTGGTCCTTTGAAGGAATTAATAAGATCAATAAACCACTGGCTAGACTTATCCAAAAGAAAAGAGAAAGGACCCAAATTAATAAAATCATGAATGAGAGGGGAGAGGTCATGACTAACACCAAGGAAATAGAAACAATTTTCAGAAATTATTATCAACAGCTATGTACCAATAAATTAAGCAACCTAGAAGAAATGGATGTGTTCCTGGAAAGCTATAAACTACCAGGACTACACGAAGAAACTGACAACCTGAATAGACCAATAACCAGTAACAAGATTGAAGCAGTGATCAAAAACCTCCCAAAAAACAAGAGTCCAGGACCTGATGGATTCCCTGGGGAATTCTCCCAAACATTCAAAGAAATAATACATATTCTCTTGAAGCTGTTTTGATAAATAGTAACACAAGGAAAACTTTCAGACTCTTTCCATAAGGCCAGCATTACCTTGATTCCAAAACCAGGCAAAGAGTCCATCAAAAAGGAGAATTTCAGATTAATATCCCTCATGAATATGGATGCCAAAATTCTCAACAAGATCCTAGCTATTAGGATCCAATAGTGCATTAAAAGGATTATCTATCATGACCAGATGGGATTTATCCATGGGATGCAAGGGTCAATCAATGTGATAAAACACATTAATAAGAGGAGAGAGAAGAACCACATGGTCCTCTCAATTGATGCAGAAAAAGCATTTGACAAAATACAACATCCTTATTTGCGTAAAACTCTTAAGAGTTTAGGGATAGAGGGAATATTCCTCAATTTCATAAAATCCATCTATGAAAAACCCACAGCAAATATCATTCTCAATGGGGAAAAGCTGAGAGCATTTACATTAAGAGCAGGAATACGATAAGGATGTCCACTCTTGCCACTATTGTTCAACTTACTACAAGAAGTCCTAGCAACAGCAACCATACAACAACAACAACAACAAAAATGTGTTCAAATTGGCAAAGAAATCAAACTCTCTCTCTTTGCAGATGACATCATACTTTATGTGCAAAATCCAAAAGACTCCACCCCCAAATTACTAGAACTCACAGCAATTTGGTAATGTGGCAGGATACAAAATAAATGCACAGAAATCAGTTGCTTTCTTACACACTAACAATGTGACTGTAGAAAGAGAAATTAGAGAATCAATTCCATTTACAAAGGTACCCCAAACCATAAAATACCTTGGAATAAACCTAACCAAAGAGGTAAAAGATCTATGTTCTAGGAACTACAGAACAGTCATGAAAGAAACTGAGAAGAAGCAAAAAAATGGAAAAGCATTCCATGCTCATGGAACAGAAGAATAAACATTGTTAAAATGTCTATGCTGCCCAGAGCAATCTATACTTTCAACGTCATCCTGATCAAAATACCCACAGCGTTTTTCAAAGTGCTGGAACAGACAATCTTAAAATTTTTATGGACCAGAAAAGACCCTGAATCGCCAAGGAAATTTTGAAAAAGATAAACAAAACTGGAAGCATCACGTTGCCTGAGTTCAAGCTATATTTCAAAGTTATGATGACCGAGACAACATGGTACTGGCACGAAAACAGACACATAGACCAGTGGAACAGAATAAGGAGCCCAGATATGGACTCTCAACTCTATGGTCAAACAATCTTTGACAAAGCAGGAAAAAATATTCAATGGGAAAAAAGACAGTCTCTTCAATAAATGGTGCTGGGAAAATAGGACAGCTATAAAGGGAAGAATGAAATGACCATTCTCTTACACCATGCGCAAAGATAAACTCTAAATGGATGAAAGACCTCAATTGGAGACAGGAATCCAGCAAAATCCTAGAGGAGAACACAGGCCCTAACCTCTTTGACATCAGCCATAGCAACTTCTTTCAAGACACGTCTCCAAAGGTATTCACTACCCCTTATTCTCTTTCACACACTTGAGATTTTGCATATCGTTTCCACTGACTGGAATGTTCTACTTTTCTCCTGAGCCACTCTCCTCAACCACATGTTCCCTTCGAAACAGAGACAATTTCTTTTTCCTCCTCTTCATAGCCTTCTCCTTTCTCCCAGTCTTTTCCTTCTTTTGTTTTCTATTAACACTTTGAATATATTTTTATAATAATATAAGTTGAATTGTGATTTTATGCTTATTTTGTCTCTCTGATTAGACAGTGAGTTCCCATTATGTTATGTGTTTAATTACAGATGTTTAATAAACTCTTATTGAATAAATGAATAAGTATTTCTCTTGGGTCTACTTCAATGCTCGTCTACATGCTGTAAACCACTAGGGAGGATCTGAAAATGTATAGAAGTGCTATTTTTAATAAAGGTTCATGAGTGCTGTTGGCATTTGATGCCTAAATACTAGGAACATGAAATATATTGCAAAGTGTGGGACACTATTTACAGTGAACAACAATTGTTTCTTCCCAAATGTCAAAGGGGACACAGCTGAAAACACTGATCTAACTAATGCCAAGCATATAGTAGCTACTATCAAGCACGACTATTCAAATGGGCGAAGGATTTCTCAATCAACAAGTAGGATATATCTCTATCTAAGGGCCAAAATCATGTTTGAAGTTGTTTTCAAGTACCATGGGGCAAGAGAGGAAAGGATATAACACAGGCAGAAAAGGGAGTTCTAAAGTAAATTGAGTTCTGTTTTTGATACTAGTACTTTTTAAATTAAACCAGAATGTTCCTTCTCCTTTAAAATATAAGTTACACAACTTTATTAAACACCGAAAAATATTGTCCTAGAGATTTCACAATAATCAACTAATTATTTAGAGTCTTAATATCTTGACAACTGTATGAAGAGGGGGTCAATATAATTTCTGATGTGCTTAGGAGAGAGATCAGTTCTGTAGAAATGTTTTCTGACTAAAATTGTATTTATTCTTTCTGAAGAGTAATTATTTTCTATATTTTTCGCTATAACAAAATTGAATTGAATTAATGTCAGATGATCCCGATGAGCCAAAACAAAGTTAAAAAAAAAAAGAAGAAGAAAGAGTAAAAAAGAAAAAGAAAGTAAGTTTTTCATTTCATGAATTGCCTTAATTTGGATAGGGTCATAGATTATTCACTGGAGAGTCAGTAAATCTGTTTCAGAGTTGTTTACCAACCCTTGTCAGAACTTTGTGTTTACTATGGGGGTTCTTACTGGATCATTTCTTACCCATTCATTATGGATCTTTCCAAGCTCAAGGTAACTGTTTCCTCCATAGCAGAGTCACTTAGTAAAAACACTCTATGAGCTGAAGAGACTATTTCTAAGGAGTTTATTATTTCCTTCTGAAAGAGGGAGATGTTTTCTTGGACTTTATGAGAACTGGGATATGGAGCCCAGTGGCACACTTTTATGTTCTATAAAATTTCCAAGGTCCAGAATGCATATCAGTTATCTACCTCATAACAGTGTAGCACTATTTTTGGCATGGGACTCAAAAACATCTACACATATTAAGCAAGAAAAATAATTTATTGTAATTATAAACACTTTCTTCAGAATATATCTCTATAGTTTTCCCAAACAGAGGAAATCATTGGGAGGGTGACCTACACAATAGCTTTTTTTCATTCTTACGTGAGATATGATAAAGATACAGAAATAGATTTCACATTTATTAAAGGTACTGTTCTCTCCATCTCTGTTCCAGTCCCTCCCTCAAAAACATACCAGAAACGAAACCCCTTGAAGAAATAAACATTTATTATTTTTTAAACCTAGTGAATAACAGTATTTCTGATCCCAAAATAATGCTTAATAATAGTTGTTGAATAGATGGTTTAGTATTTTATACGTTTTCTACAAGGAAATCAAACTCATCAGTTTATCAGTAGGATGTCATATGGAAATGAACCACAAGGTGGCACCAGAGTACTTGAAAGTAAGTGCATTTAGGTATACCTATTCTAAAACAATGATGGGTTACTGTTCTTTTAAAAAATATTTTTAGATTTTTATGTAAATGACTTAATAAAAACATGATTAAAATTTTAAATTAAAAAAAATTCTGGGTTCTATTTTGTTCTTAAATGTGAGAGCACACTGAGTAAACATTTTAAAAAACAAAACTGTGGATCAAGTCAGAAATGGAGGACCCAAGAACGGATGTGTGATGAGGAGCATTCCATGGGCTGGCAAAATTGGCTACTTCGCTCTAAAGCATGCAAAGTACATAGAGTATCTATAGATGTGTGTGTGTGTACAAAAATATTTATATATACTTTATATATATCTCACATATTTATATATTAAACATACAAAAATACACAAAATATCTATGTAAAATATATGAATATGTATATACACATGTGTAATTTATTATATATTAATATATTATATATATCTTGTGTATAGTTCATGTATACATTATACATAATATATGATATATATTACACCTGTATTTCTATTCTATTTGACCTTTCTATGTATCTACCAATCAAAGCAGAACATTTTCTTCAAAGGAAGTAGACTGGGCTGTTTTGTGCCATCATGACTTTTCTAGAACTATTCTCTGTCTCATGTTCCTTTCCAGACTCCACTCAGAAACCCTTTCCTTTATGAAGCCTTTTTCTCATGTGTCTCCCAAGGAAAAGTTATTACTTTATTACTTGTGCCCTGTTGTTTCTTTACACAATTTTATATCAATATCTATGCCTTGTAAGCACACTCATTTACTTTACTACTTGATTTATTTTATTTAATTGTTAGTCATTTGAGAAAGAAACTTTATCTCTTTTGGTTTTGACTCCCAGTGCCTGGCACATAATAGAAACCTAAAAAATGTTTCATGAATAAATGTCCGACTTTTTATGCTGAGAAAATGTGATGAAAAAAATGAACAGAAGAGAGACTGTTCTGTTTTAAAATCTCAACATTTTCTGGCTAATGTTGACATCAGTCACATTTAATCAATAACAGTGATCAGAAGTTTATGAATTCATCATTACTTTACTAATATTAATAGAAAAAGCAGCATTAAATGGTAATTATTCTTCCTGTATTTGGGAGTGTGGGGTTGATGATACTGCAGGGAAGCAGGATTTGTTACCCCAAATATGCCTCTCTGGCATAAGGATTATTTATTTTAGTCTGATTATTTTTACAAAACAGTATATACAGGAGAAACTCTGAAAACCAGGAAGTTACCCTTTTGTAAGAGATGTTTACATTTATTAGTGAAATCTCCATTTGTAAAATTATCGCTCTTTCTTTATAGGGAAAGAAATTCTCTAGAAACTTAGAGAAAACTCTAGAAATTCTAAATTCTCTAGAAACTTAGATGACTGGCTCACCCCTCCCCAGACCTTCTTTTGTCTTTAGCTGGAAATGGCATTTAAGGTGCTGGTTTGGGACATTTAGCAGAGTAACTCAGTTTTCCTGGGGTCTCCCATGTGTTTCAGAGGTGTACCTGATATTAAAGTTCCTTTTTTTTTCCCTGTTAGTCTGCCTTTTATTCCAGGGAAGGGAGGTAGAGAAACTTGGCCAAGAATCTAGAAGGGTAGAGAGAAAATTATTTTTCTTACCCCACAAAACTAAGCTTAATAGATATGAAGATTAGATAGATCACTGCTATCTCAGTCATTTTGCACATTAACTTGTACTGTAAAGCACCCCTCTCTCTATTCACTGCATCTATAAACCAGATCAATTAAAACTAGACTCAACATTGATCCTTCCATATGCTGGTTGGCATTCCTTCATCAGCTAGGAGTTTAGATTTCTAATTTTTTTTAAAACCCTCTGTTTACAAACCTTCTGCTTATTTTTGAATAACGCAACAATGCTAAAATCCTGAGCCAACAATACTTAATTTTCAAGAACCAAATGCTCAGCTAAATAAAGATACAGTATCTTGGAGATATGCGGATTAACGAACACTTCTGTGACTAGTTTAATGTCTTTGAAGAAGTGTTTAAAATAATTAAGTTTGCATTATATAAAATTGGAATAGTATTTTCAGTGGCAATACTTGGTAAAAAAACACAGTATTTTAATTTCTGTTTTTAACAGTGGAAAATGGAGTTGACCAAGATTTCATTTCTGCTACATACCAATGCACTAACGATACACACGCCTGTACACACACACGCACACACGCGCACACACACCCCTCGATCTTCAGTAATTAAGATCTTCAGTGATTTGCAATTAAGGATAAGTGATGATTATGCATTCTGACCAAACACAAAGGTCTCCCATGATATTCACTGGGCAAACCGAGGTAGCATAGAATCTTGGTACTCTAACCTCGTCATTTTTTTAGACTTTTCTTATTTTTTTTTTCAGATTAAAAAAAAGTAAATACAAGCTATTTGAAGTAGAAAATCCAGAAGAGATATAAATATTTTCTATCACTTAAAATGCCAAAAAATCCTTGTTTTCCCCAGCACTATGGACAAAACCCTTTTTTATTCCTCAGAATTTCAAGTGTAAAATTTTTCTATAAAATTTAAAAGTATATATAAAGAAGAATCTTAAATCTGTGCATGTAAATCATTCCCCTAAATATGAAGAATTTTTAGTGTGACATGTTTCATATCAGTTTCAATCTATTCTTCCCAGTAGCAACCGTATGCACGCTTTCTTCTCTTGTATCTCTTCCCTCTTCCTTCTCCCACCTGGGAACATACATACCTATTTTATTTATTTCTTCCATACTTTATGTAATCTTTTAGAATCCATTTTTCTTTTTCTTTTTTTTAAGCTTTTTTTTAAAAGATTTTATTTATTTGACAGAGATCACAAGTAGGCAGAGAGGCAGACAGAGAGAGAGGAAAGGAAGCAGGCTCCCGGCTGAGTAGAGAGCCTAATTGGGGACTCCATCCCAGGACCCTGAGACCAGGGCCCGAGCTGAAGGCAGAGGCTTTAACCCACTGAGCCACCCAGGCACCCCTAGAATCCGTTTTTCCGTGCATGAGTCATGGATCACTTTGATGAACTGTGTTCACAAATCTTCAATCCTACTATGTTTTTTTCTTTTATCAGCAAGGTGTTTTAGATATCTTACTTCTAGGATAAAATACAAACGAGTGATTTATAAAGGTGTCCTCTCTTTCAGTTCACCACCTATTTATTGTTCTTTCTGCCTATACTGTTGGCTGGTTTTCTGATTAATACAATGTTAGGCCACTTATTGAATGCTTGATTAATGAATGAATGCACAATTTGCTGTTGAATTAAAGATTTTGAGAAGAGAGCAATCGCTACATATACGTGTCTTGATTCCTTATGTTGCCTACAGAAGTTCCAAAAACAGAGGTTATTTCATATATTTATGCTTATTTCAGTGCCTAGTGGAGTTTCTAACCCATATTGTGTATCTTAATGCTGTCTTCACAACTTCTAGTTCTGTAACTGTGTCTGAATTGTGGCACTACCATTTATTAGCTGTATTAACAATTCTTAAGGCTCAGTCCCCACTGTAAAATGCAGACAATAATAATATCCAGTTAATAGATTTCTTTTGAAAGTTAAATGAGATAATGGGACAAAAATACATGACTGTTCCTGCTATTCATTGGTGCTTAATAAACCACCCCTACAACTCAGTGACACAAAATGGGAACTATTTTATTCTTCTTATAAATTCAATTTATAAGATATTCTTCATATGAATTCTGGAGCCTCAGCTTGGGAGACTCAGAAAGCTGGGCAGTGTCAAATGCTGGAAATGAAATGATATGGAAGATTCTTTACTGACATACCCAGTCAAAATGACTTGAAGAAGAGCCTCCCCTGTGGTGGTCTACTGGAGCTCCTACATGCAGCCTCTCTATATGTGGCCTGGGCTTCTCAAAACATGGTGACTAGGTTCCAAGTGGGAGTGTCTTAAGAAGACCGTCTGGAAACCAAGTGTTCTAAAAGAACCAGGCAGAAAGTGCATAACTTCTCTGACCTAGCTTCAGTTATCTCACAAAGTTATTTCTTTGTGTTCTTTTTATTATAAAGTGGTCACTAAGTCTAATCTAGCTACCAAGAAAAGATGAATTTAGAGTCTACCTGGGAATGGGCAAATTCACATTGCAGGAGAGCTTACGGGATAGATGTTATAGCTGCCATCTTTGTTTAATGCAATCTCTCTAAATAGTACTTGACATACACTAAGGGATCAAAATTGTTTTTCCGTTATTTAAAGTGTGTTACATCATTGTGATGTATACTTTTGAGTATTTTTGCATTCGTAGGATTAACAATGGGCTCTGGTTTAGTGAGCACTCTTGAGTTCAGCACCTGGGACAATGACTCCCACAGCTCTCAATCATTATTAGCTGAATGAATATGAAGGATTTGAAGACTGAGCTAGTTCTATCTCCCGATCATACTTTTCTTGACCTTCACTGCTTCCTGATAGCTTTTCCTGGAATGAGCTACAAGAGTTTGGCCACTGAGATGACTGTCGGTTCATGATTCCCATAGAGAGTGACAGTGAATGGTACCTCATTCTTGGCTGTGTGTTTTCCCTTCTCACAAAATCATTGCAAGTGTACTTCAGCCCTTGGGGTTGGGAAGAACAGAATATTCTTGTTGAGACAATTTTTTACTCTGCATGTATGGCGGCTCCAATGCTTTTGCTGGTTCTTCTCTTCTCAAATTCTAACTAGAGTACTACAGGACCCAAGCCTTGTATCTTGTTTGTATTTTACCTAAACTCCCTGCCATTCATGAACTCATGCAGTGCTGTAGCCTTAAAAACTATCTATCTGGGATGCCTTCAGCTCAGGTCATGATCCCAGGGTCCTGGAATTGAGTCCGACATCGGCTCCCTGTTTGGTGGGAAGTCAACTTCTCTTTCTGTCTGCTTCTCCACCTGCTTGTTCTCTCTCTCTGTCAAATAAGTAAATAAACTCTTAAAAAAAGAATAGACTTTTGGAAAAAAAAAATCGATCTAATATCCACCTAAAATTTCCTCATTCACAACGTTTCTGGTCCAGACCGCCTACTCTGATTTCCACTTGATTGTCCAATAACAATCTTAAACTTAACATGACTCAGACTGAATTCTTGACATTCCATACCCTTTTGACTCGCCAACCTGCAACCAGAAAGCTTTTATGCTTCAGTATTACCCATTCGTTCAACTGCTCAGGTTAAAAATTTTCCATCCCCTCTCTTTCTCCCACATCTAATCTAATAGAGAAGATCATTCTCTTGGCTTTGTCACCATTTCCATGGCTCTGATTCATTCCATTATTACCTCTCCTGCATTATATTCTCAGAGCCTCTTCCCTGGTCCTAGTGCTTCTGTGTGTGTGCCTTTCTCTAGACTATTTTCAACAAGACAGGGTAATTATTTTAAGAATATAAATTAGTTCATGTTACTTCTTTGTTAAAAATTCTCCTGTCTGACTCAGTGTTTTCCTATCTTACTCAGAGAAAAGGCAATGTTCCTACAAAGGCCTAAAATGTCCTAGAAGAGCTTTGGGTGTGTGTGTTGTGTGTCTGCTTGGGTGTGTGTGTTGTGGACACACACACACACACACACACACACACACACACACACACGTGACTTCTTTTCTGTTTTTTTTTTTCCTTGTGCTTTTCATCATGTCTATGCTGTCCTTCTACCAAGCATTCTCCTGCTGTAGGGCCTTTGCAGTCACTCTTCTTGTCCTGGATTTCTGTCCTTCCAGATAGCCCCAAGACTGTCTTGTTCATCTTTAGGCCATGTACAAATGTCACCTTTTCAATGAATATCCTTTTATATTACAACTACTCCAGTGATTCTTATCATCCCTCTCTGCTTGATTTTTCTCAACAGCACTTTTTCACCATCTGACAAACTATTCACTTATTTGCTTATTTTTCATACCTTTTCTGGAAAGCAAATTCTGTGAGGGCAAGGATTTTTTTTTTCCTTATTCCCTGCCAACTCATAGCAAAGTGCCTCTTCCAGGTGCTCAGGAAATATTTGGTGAAACAATGAGTACAGTAATAATGTATACATATTACACTACATTTATATTAAAGTCAAGTAAACAAAATAATTCACCGTCTGTAAGACATTTATCAAAAATAATACCTGGAAGGACAAATACCACATGATTTCATTTATAAGTGGAATTTAAAAAAACAAAGCATATGATGAACAAACAAAGAAAAGTGGAAACAGATCCATAACCACAGAGAACAAACTATTTAGTAATTATCATAAGAGAGCAGGGTAGAGGGACGTGCAAAGTAGGTGAAGGAAAGTGGGAGTTTAGGCTTCCAGTTATGGAATAAATAAGTCATGGGGATAAAAGGCGCAGCATGGGGAATATAGTCAATGGTATTCTAACAGTGCTGTATGGTGACAGATGACTCTTGTGAGCCTAGCATAAGATACAGAATTGTCAAATCACCATGTTGTACCTCTGAAACTAATAAATCTTGTGCAGAAACTATACTTCAATTAAAAAATAATAATACCTATCAAAATCATTCAATATGCTTTTTTATAAGCTACATTTTCCCAGTACCCTAAGTTGATTTCAGTTTATTTTGCTTCTCTAAAAGCCTCACTCAGCAGACCATAGGCCCTTTATTAACTGCTTTGTGTGCATGGATACAGCTTCTCTAGTGAAATAGCTCATACATTCGGAGTTATTTTAGATCCTAGGAGAATCTGGTTCAATTTGTATCTTCATTTTAGATATTTTATTCTGAAAAACAAAAATTCCTGCATTGTTATGAGAGGTATTACCATGCACTTTTAAGATACTATTTTGTAAGTTATGTTAAACAAATACAGGAACATTTAGTAATTTCAACTGTAAGACAAATAAAGGCTAATTCAGGTTAAAATTTTAGTCAATAGTATCAAATTATAAATGTTCTAGTCTTACAGATATGTTTAGTTCAAAAATACATGGCCAAATGTAAATTGATTCTTCAGGCATAAAAATGAGATCAGGAATATAAGTTAACAATCTTTTTTTTTTTTAAGATCTTATTTATTTGACAGAGAGAGACACAACAAGAGAGGGAACACAAGCAGGGGGAGGGGGAGAGGGAGAAGCTAGCTTCCCCCTGAGCAGGGAGCCCGAAGGGGGGCTCTATCCCAGGACCCTGGGACCATGACTTGAGCCGAAGACAGACGCTTAACGACTGAGCCACCCAGGTGCCCCTATAACTTAACAATCTTTTAAACCGAGGCTGTAAAAATTGTGAATTATGTGCATCCTGAAGTTTAGGTGGGTAATTTGGCTATGTGTTCAGTTTTTTAAAGGCTTATATGGAGAATCATGTAAATACTGCTGTTGTTTACCAAGGTCTCCGACAAATGAGTTACTTTATCTCTCCAGATTTCTCTTAACAGCCAGAGAAAAGATGGAAAAAAATTTTATTTCAAAGGTCACGTGTTCTGCTACATTTAAAACATATATTTGGTTCTATCACTTTTGCATGACTTTAATTCGGTCATCAATTTGTGACATTTTATTTGAAAAAGCTGAATTTAAATTTGAGTTGTTTGATATGATTGATTAAAAAATTAGGAATCTTGAGAATTGAGTAAACATTCATTGATGTGTTAATTTATAATCACAAAGCTTACATTATAGAATTATATATACATGGATATTTATACAATAGAACAAGTAAAAATTTTCTGTGATGTTAGAAAAGTACTTGAAGTGATGTTTTAATAGGGTTAATATAACCAAGAAAAAAGTGAATTTGCAGGGATTATGCCTTGTTGGAATATGGTCCTTTAGGCAGGTGATGGCCTCGAGCACAGCGAAACGGCTCACCTAGAGAGCTGCAACACAGGTTAAACAGGGATTTAAATTGTATTAACATAGTGATGTTAAAGAAGTGATGGGGGTGAATGGATTACCAGAAGTCCCATTTGGTGAGGAGCTATGAAAGCTCCTGGGAGATGGCTTATAATAGGCCAAGACAAAGTCAGGCATGGGAGGCTGTACTCAGCAACAAAACCTTTGTTACAGGAAAGCAGTGGTGCTGAGTTCCAAGTGGTGACTGGCCCATGAATTCATTCAAGCCAAACCACTGTCTTATGTCTGGGACTAGAAGAAGAATAAAAAACCAGAACCATTTGTTTGCTAACAAAATTTTAAAATAATGATGGACAAGCACCATTGCCTTGGGATTCCTTACACAGGAAGGGGATGAGAAGCACTGAGACAGTCCAGAGAACCACCGCACATCTTTGTCTGGCCTGGGAAGCCTAGAGGGAGATATGTCTGTCCTGAGAGAATGAGCTAAGCTGCCTCTCGGAGCTTTAGCTTGAGTGTAATTCTTGGGATTCTCAGAAATATTTTGAAGAGGCAAACTTTAATGTTTGGGATCCTATGAGGTAAGTGGTAAGTTAGTGCCAGGAGAATTTGGGTTGATGTTCACATGACTGTGTTTGTTCCCATAAATTCGTCAGGCCCAGAGAGACTCCAATTACACTAAAATCGCAATGACAATTTCCATCTCATGGGATTATACATGACAATTAAATGGCTTGCCACATCTGGCATATAAGAATTGCTCGACAAAAATGGATTGAATGAATATTTAGAAGCGGTAGGACACTAACAGAATGCTCCTGAACAAACCTAGCTTCTTTGGAATGCAAGTTTATATCTTAGGGGCTGAGTGGGAAATCTAGCTCTGACGCTAGTTCTGTGATCTTAATCAAATCACCTTCCTCTCCATACTTCCTTTTCTCCATGGGAATATAAACTGGAGGCTTTGTGATGACCATTCTAGATAGTGGTTTTGCTGAGGTGCAGGGTAATAGGGAAAGTGCTACAGAATGCTCGATGTCACTATCATTCTATCATTTTCCCTTTGTGTTCTTGCTTTAGGTCCCAAGTGCTCATTCCCTAAAATTCAGGTACACCCTAAAAATCGGTGACTTTGTAGTCTCCTTTCCTTCAAATCTGATATTAGCTTATTTATATTATAAATAAATATTATATTTATAAATTATATTTATATATATAAATATTATAAATAAATAATATATTAATATATATTTACTATTTAATAGTAATATACATTTCCCCTATTTACTTAAATAGCTTATAATTTACATACCATGAAATTCACATTGTAAGTGTGCAACGCAATGATTTTAGTAACTTTATAAAGCTGTGCAACCTTTATCAAACTCCAGTTTTCAAGACATTTCCACTTCTTCCGGTTTCCTTGTGTCTGTTTACAGTAAATCCCTGTTTCCACTCAACAATATACATTTAAGCACATACACTACATCTTTCACAGATAATTACACTTATCCTGTTTTTAAAAAGTTTCAGATATTAAAGAGGGGATATTGAGAGAATCAATTGTCATAAAGAGGTTGAAATTGGAGAGCATAGTGACTTACTTTTTTTTTTTTTTAAAGATTTTATTTATTTATTTGACAGATAGAGATCACAAGTAGGGAGAGAGGCAGGCAGAGAGAGAGAGAGAGAGGGGAGGAAGCAGGCTCCCTGCCCAGCAGAGAGCCCGATGCAGGGCTCGATCCCAGGACCCTGGGATCATGACCTGAGCGAAAGGCAGAGGCTTTAACCCACTGAGCCACCCAGGTGCCCCCCATAGTGACTTACTTTTTAAAAATGTTTCACAGTACCACGGCTATAAAAGCGTCTAATGCCTGACTTTTTCTGGTGATATCTAAGGGGTACCTTTAGCTCTATGCCCAAGATAGTTTTCTTTATTTTATTTTATTTTTTTTTTATTTGACAGAAAGAGAGATCATAAGTAGACAGAGAGGCAGGCAGAGAGAGAGAGAGGGAAGCAGGCTCACCGCTGAGCAGAGAGCCCGATGCGGGGCTCCATCCCAGGACCCTGAGATCATGGCCCGAGCTGAAGGCAGCTGCTTAACCCACTGAGCCACCCAGGCGCCCCCACCAAGATAGTTTTCTAAGATATCAGTAGTGCTGTGGAGGCAGCAACCTACACAATAGTAATATCAGTGTGGATTGCTATGAAGGCTTCGTGGCTATGTAAAATGGAAAGAAGTGGATTTTATCCCTTTCTTTGCCATTCACTGTGTGATATTGGATAAGGTATTTGGTGTCACTGAATTTCTTTTGTCATTTGTAAAGTGAGAGTAATATTTACTTTTTTTTTTTAAGATTTTATTTATTTATTTGACAGATAGAGATCACAAGTAGGGCGAGAGGCAGGCAGAGAGAGAGAGAGAGGAGGAAGCAGGCTCCCTGCCAAGCAGAGAGCCCAATGCGGGGCTCGATCCCAGGACCCTGGGATCATGACCTGAGCTGAAGGCAGAGGCTTTAACCCACTGAGCCACCCAGGCGCCCCTAATATTTACTTTTCATTTATTGTTCATAATGTTATAACAGCAAAAGAAAGTCTATGAAAGCACCTTATAAATTAAAAAAAAAATCCTACATATAGGTTAGTTTTCCCCCCTCATCATTAATTAATATAGTTAAGAGCAACTGTGTCTGGGCAGCTGGGTGGCTCAGTCAGTTAAGCGAATGCTTTCGGCTCAGGTCCTGTTCCTGGGGTCCTGGGATGGAGCCCCTGGTCCATTGGTTGGACTCCCTGCTTAATGGGCTCCCTGCTCAGCGGGGAGTCTGCTTCCCCCTCTTGCCTCTCCTCCTGTTCCTTCTCTCTTTCACCCACTTTCTCAAATTGATAAGTAAATTAAAAAAAAGAGCATCTGTGTCTACAGTTAACTCATTTTAGCCAAAACTCTAAAACTGAGTTGATGAATAAATGCCGAAAAGTATTTTTCATCTGAGTGTTTACAGACTCTGTGGTTCATTAGCTTTGTGGGTTGAAAGTAATTAGTATCCATTTGAATTATATTTTTGCTTCACTTGAATGACAAAAATCCTAGTATTAGTAGTGCATGCAGGAATTTATTGGAATTTTAATGTAATTGTATCTTCAAGTCTCAGAAATCTAATATTTGACTCTTCCTGATGAAATCTGCCAAGAACTTTCATCTTTCCGCTCGAGAAAGAATGTTAAGTTGCTGGTGGCACTCAGCAGGAAGCCTCCTCCACAACGAGATTGCAGTTTCACTCTGTCAAGGTTAAAAGCTCAAAACTATCTTGTCTTCTAGGGTAGAAGCAAGCTATTCGAATTGTCTTTAAGTGGAGGAAATGGGAAGGGGAATTTATGAAATTCTTCAAGTTCCTTTCTCAAACTTCTTTTCTGTCGGATTCCTCTGCTTTTGAATGGACCCCATTGTTGATAAAGCCATCTGAGCCCTCTGTTGCAGAACATTCTTCGCCTTGTGTATGGCAGAGAAAAGACCTATTCTTTGCAGACAAACACTGACAGCTTGAGAAAGTTGAACATGAGAGATTTTAAGTTCTATTTAAGTATTTTTTCTTGATAGGGTGCCATATTTAGTGGGTCAGCTGTCTTGGTATTATTTGCAAAGGATAAGTCTATTCAAAAGAAGCTGAATTTAAAGATATATAGAGACATCAATAAGAACTTTTAAAATACAGGTTTATCAGAATCATTGCCTCAATTGCTCTTTCTTTAAAATTAAGTCAGATATGAGTAATTGATAATAAATGTCCTAATTATCCCTCTTATTTGTCCATTGCATTGATAAGAGAAACTTCCACATTTTCCCTTTCCAGGGTTTCTTATTCTTTATTTGGTCTATTATCAAATTTACCTATCATCTCTTCTTTTATTATTTGGATATTTTCACCTTGACTTTGGATTGATTTTTATTGGTTTCTAAAATTTTAATTGAAAAGTACAATAAACATGGCTTTCGATCACATTGAAAAATCAAACTTCCATACCTTGGCTTACACAGCTCTATATGTGTAGAGAAGGAGAGAAGACCTTCTGGCCTAGTTTTCTGACCTCAACTTGAGCCACTCTTTTAACCAGTTAAATTCTAACATCAATTACTTTTTTTGTTTGTTTGTTTTTTTGCCTCTCCTTCCTACTTTAAAGCCTCAGCACTGACAGTCCTCCTGGTCTCCTCTTCCTGGGATGTTTTTCACGCATAATTGGGCTGCAGGTATAGTTTCCCCAGAAAGAGACTCTGAGGGGAAAAATTAAGATGGAGGGAATTTATTAAGGAATGCTCTTTCGATCAAGATCCTGCAAGGGAGGAAAACACACTTATGCATAGGGAGGTATTGAGCTGCTACACGGCCTCAGTAAAGGCCTCAGATGACCCCACAGGGAACCTCAAGGCTGTGCTGGCTCTTCAGAAAGTGTGGAGTTGGGTTGAGGGGGCCAACCCTTTATTCTCCATTCTTAACATTTGTTGAATGAAAGCTGCTCTTGGAAGAGGTGTGATTTGGGGCAAAGCTGCTCTCTCTAGCAAGGGAAATCTCTAGAGAGGGCTAATTACTCTTAAAAGATAAACTTTTATGAGTCATACTAAAAATTTTGAGTTTATTTGAGCAAGAACCAATCTGAATCAAGCACTGCCAAACTGGAAGTGATTAGGAGTGCTCTACTGATTGGAGCTGGGAAGAAGACGTCTGTAGAGAAAAGGCAGAAGCAGTGTAGAGAAATTATTAATTGGCTATAGCTGAAAGGCTGGGTGACTATTTGTGATTGGTTGTTATTAGGTTTCAATTCTGTAACTTTGAGGCATTTACAGACTTAGATTTTTGTTTGCTTTTGTAGCTGTCATGATATTAGAGCCACTTCAGTCTAATGGCCTCCTTGTTTAATTAATTTAACACAAGTAAAAGCTAAAAGCTCTCAGCCAGCAGCACTTCCAGTGGCTGGAAAAATATCCATCAGACCTCAGGGGGCTCTGAGTGGTCCATCACAGAATCCAGTCCAGCCGTCTACTTCTGATTATTCAGATCTCAGCCTAAATGTAACCAGGGCAGAAGGGCTGTTCTTGATCGCTGTGGAAGACATGCCTTCAGGTGACCCCACTGAGCCCGCCTCCTGTAATCATCCTTTCCCTTGAGTGTGGATGGATTCCGTGGTTTGCTTCTCATCAGTAGAAAATGGCAAAGGTGATGGGATGTTAATCCCATGATTGCATTAGGTTATACAAGATTTCTTCTTAGCAGACTAGAGTGTAAGAGACCCTTGGTAGCCTGGAAGAAACAAAGAGCTTTGCTGTGAACTGCCTATGGAGATGCCCATGAGACACAGAAGTGTAACCATCTCTAGGACCTGTGGCTGCTTCCAGCCAATACACAGTAAGAAACCAGATCTCCCATTCTATTTGTTCTCGAGGAAACAAGTTCTGCTAACAATCTGGTGAACTTGGACCAGGGCCCTGAAGTCCCCAAAGGAGGCACCTTGAACAACATCTTACTTACAGTCTGGTTACACCTGGGTAGAGGACCCAGAAAACCTGACCCATGGATAAGTGGGTGGAATTTAAAATCACTAAATTTGTGGCAATAGAAAACTAAAAACAAAAACAAAAACATACAATGTAAAGTATACACTAAATGATTCCTTATCACATCTCTCTGTTTTAATTCCCTGCATGATGCTTAGATTCATGCAATATTTTGTTTATCTGCACATTATCTGTTTCTCACAACTGAAATGGAAGCAACAAAATGACAGTAGCTTTGTTCATCTTATTTACAGTTTTGTTCCAAGTGTGTAGAGCAGTATTGAGAAGTTACATGAATAAATGTAAAAAAGAAAAAAACAAGTATGTGAAAACTCTGCTTCATCTTCTCTCTGCTCTGACTCCTTTCTTCAGGTTTAATTTCTGTTGATAGACTGGTATGCTCCTTCCATTCCAGTTTCATTCATTCAGATATATATATATATATCTCGCAAGATGTGTACATACTTTAATGTGATTTTACTTTATGTCTCATTCTTTGATTTGCTGTTTTCACTTCACATGTTTTAGAAATATTTCCATGTGGGGCGCCTGGGTGGCTCAGTTGGTTAAGCATCTAACTCTTGATTTCAGCTCAGGTCATGATCTCAAATCAAGTCCCACATTGGGCTCCACACTCAGCGTGGAGTCTGCTTGAGATTCTCTCTCTCCCTGTGCCCCTCGCCCAATCACACATGTTCTTGCTCTCTCTCTTTCTAAATAAGTAAATAAATAAAATCTTTAAAAAAAGAGAAATATTTCCATGTCACTTTACATCAGTTTAATTTTGTCTTAATTTCTACATAGCATTACATAGGGTAGATGCAATGTAATTTATTTCTTTGATAACATTTAGGTAGTTTCAATTTTTTTAAACAATAACACTGTTATGAAACAGTTACACAATTTCTTCTTTACATATTTTTTTAATGTAATTATATCAGTATTATGGTATCCTAGACATGGAATTATTGGAGTAAAAGTGGTGTGGCTTTGGCTTTTATCTCTTACCTGAGCTGTTTCAATAATTTATTAAAAGAAACCATGAGAGACTGTGGACTCTGAGAAACAAACTGAGGGTTTTGGAGGGGAGTGGGTGGAGGTTGGGTGAGCCTGGTGGTGGGTATTAAGGAGGGCACTATTGCATGGAGCACTGGGTGTAGTGCATAAGCAATGAATTTTGGAACATTAAATTAAATTAAATTAAAACTCTTAAAGAAATATCATGTCATCTCCAGGTCTTTCTCACACATTCATCCCACAAACATTAGGGTTTCACTGGTATATCTCTGATCGTGTAAAAAACAACCTTAAAATTTACAGTGTTTCCTTATAGTCTATCGAATAGAGTATTAACTCACTCTGGCATTCATACATTTTTTTTAACTTCCAGACAAATATTTAATTATTTACCATATATATTTTAGTAGTGACTTAACAGGAATGTCTATCTTCCAAGCATCACTGGTAATTTGTCTATCATGCATTTCACTTCTTCCCTCCCCCTGGGATGCTATCCTTTTCCCACTCTTTTCTCCTGCTCTTTCATACAGTTCAAATGCAGTTTTTCCTAGTTAAATATTTCTTATCTTTAGTAATGTTTTAATATCTGTAGATCTTTTTAATAGTTCACAAATAATACTTTATGTATTTATTATATTCTTTAATTTTTTAGGCGATCCTTTGACATAGGTAACAGTACATATGTTTTGCAAATTTAACAACTTGAGATTAGTTTAAGTGATTTACCTAAAGCATACTTCTTTATTTTTAAAGATTTTATATATTAATTTGAAAGAATTAAAGAGAGAGAGAGCGAGAGAGAGAGAGAACATGAGTTGGGGGAGTGGGAGAAAGAGAAGCAGACTCCCTGCTGAGCAGAGAGCCTGCTGTAGAGCTACATTCCAGGACTCTGGGATCATGACCTGTGCCAAAGACAGATGCTTAACTGACTGAGTCACCCAGGAGCCCCTAAAACATACTTCTTTTTAAGGGGAGGGCTATAATACAAAGCCTTTTAGCTCCAAGTCTAGTGCAGGGACATATGCCTTTCTTCTGGGTCCTTGCAATGCTGTGTTTGTGTTAGTGTAGTCTTTGCTGCTTACTCCATTCTGAGGTACATCTTGAATATCACTTCTCTATGGTATATTCTCTTTTAGAATATAAGGTCCTTGAAGTCAGGAACTTTTCTTAATTGACTTTAAAAAATTTCCCAGAACTTCTTATTCTCTGCTATGTTTAATTAGTGAAATAGATTAAGGATTCAATTACATATACATTGTATTTAATAAGACAAGTTATACTGGTATAGAAAATAGCTTGTTTGCATCTGGCCAAGCCATGCTCTTTTGTAGGTTATGTGCTCAGGTACACACACCACTGCTGTTGATGATATACTGCCCTCCTGGCCCAGGGCTGTGTGTGCTTGGTCCTTAGGCATCCAGGCACATGGCTTAACCAGTATTTTTTATAAACTAAATATAAGTAGCAAATTTTCTTAATAATACTTGATTATCAGTAACTGATCTGAGGAATTCAATAGGAATTTTTGCCATGCTGGGGCTCTGAGTCATCTCTAGCAGACTGAAGGTCAAATCCTATCTCCATTCCAGGAGAGAGACTTCGCTGAGTGTGGCCAGGCCAAGACCATTTTTGGATGCACAAGTTTTTTCTGTTTTCACATGAGAACCAGCAACTCACTAGTTTACAAAAAAATCTATAAAATCACCCATGTATATTCAGGGACAAACCTGCTGACCAAAATGAAGAGTGAAGATAATGTTAATATATTTGCCTGTATAAATATTTTAAATATTAATTGACTTCATTCTCTTAAGAATTCTTGATGTAAAACATATCACTGATTCTCCCTTAAACCAATGCTATCAAAATGAATGATCTATAAGAAAACTTGTTCTAAGTGAAATTAAAAGGAAGTCATGAGCTAATTACTGCTCGTATCTAGACCAATATCATTTCTGTCTTTCCAGTCCCCAGTAGTCTGCTTGATGATTAGATAAAGTAAGTCATTGGAGGTTATGACCAGGTATTAAAGGTCAGGCATATTAGAAATGGATGAACACATCCCTCTTTTAACTTCTCAATAATAATGTATGATTCTAAGCCTTTGGCATAGTAATTTTAGTTTGTTTTTAAATTACAGAAATAGTATTGTAAAATGTGTGTGTGTGTATTTCCAATCCCACTGAACAACATAAAACAAACAATGAAAGTTTTCATTGTTCCTCTACTTTTATTTCCATGAATGGTGTTAATATTTTGGGTTATATTTGGGTTGTATTTTTTTCAGCTGTGAGAAAGTAAGTGTGTATATGTTATATGCTATTCCACTAATTTTACAAATTATTATTCTTATTCCAGAATATATCATGGATCCTTTCCATGTCAATGCCTAGCTTCCATCCTCCACATCGCTCTGGTTAAAGGCTGACTTTTTACAAAGCTTCCTCTGCAAGACTAACTATGTTTAAATTCATCATATTTCCTTTCTAACCATCTGGATAAGAGTATGGCCAAAGCTGGGGCAGTGAATCTGGTGGCATTTGTATTGTCCTGCAACTCCTTAGAGGGGTCTCACTTCTTGTCCTTTGACCCCACATTGTATTAGTGCAAATGATCTTTCCTTGCAATGGGCTGATCAACTCTAATATTCAAGAGTAAGCTATAAAACAAAGTAGAATACTTTTCTTTTTAATTATTGGTTACTAAGTCATATCATCGTCTGGGCACTTGTGTGGTGATTTGAAAGAAAGTTCTTTGGCTTTTTAGTACCTTTGCATTTCATAACAATAATGAGTGGTTTCCAATGTCTTTTTTAATAGACTTTATCTTTTTTTTTAAGATTTTATTTATTTATTTATTTGACAGATAGAGATCACAAGTAGGTAGAGAGGCAGGCAGAGAGAGAGAGAGAGAGGAGTAAGCAGGCTTCCTGCTAAGCAGAGAGCCTGATGCGGGGCTTAATCCCAGGACCCTGGATCATGACCTGAGCTGAAGGCAGAGGCTTTAACCCACTAAGCCACCCAGGCGCCCATAGACTTTATCTTTCTTAAAGACTTCATTTATTATTTGAGAGAGAGAGGACAAAGGGAGAATAAGAGGCGAAACAGGCTCTTGGCTGAGCAGGGAGCCTGATCCCAGGATCATGATCTGAGCCAAAAGCAGACACTTAATGGACTGAGCCACCTAGGTGCTCCCAGACTTTATTTTTTAAAGCAGTTTTAAGTTCGTAACAAAACTGAGAGGAAGGTACAGAGATTTCCCATATACCTCCTAAGCATGCATACATAGCCTTCTCCATTATCAACATTCCCCAACCAGAGTGGTCCATTTGTTACATCCTATGAACCTAAACTGACACATTATTATCACCCAAATCCACAGTTTAATTAAGGTTGAGTCCAAGCGTGCCACTTCTACATGTATAATGGTATGTATCCGTCATTACTGTATCCCACAGAGCAGTATCACTGTCCTAAGAATCCTCTGTTCTCTCCTATTCAGCTGTCTCTCTCCCTAACCCCTGGCAATCATTGGTCTTTTTAAGGTTTCCATCGTTTTACCTTTTCCAGAATTTCATATAGCTGGAATCATACTTCTCTCACTTAGAACTTAGGTTTACTTCATGTCTTTTCATAGCTTGATAATTCATTTCTTTCTAGTGCTTAATAATATTTTATTGTCTGGATGTGCCACAGTTTGTCCATTCAGCTACCAAGGGACATGTTAGTTGCTTCCCAGTTTGGGCAGTTATGAGTAAAACTGTTAGAAACATCCGTGTGCAGATTTTTGTGTAGACAAGTTCTCAACTCCTTTAGGTAAATACCAAGGGGCATGATTGCCGGATTCTATGATAGGAATACGTTTAGTTTTGTAAGATACTGCCAAACTGTTTCCCAAAGTGGCTGTATCACTTTGTATTCCCACCAACAAAGTATGAGTTTCTATTACTCCTCATCCTTGTCAGCCTTTGGCGTTGTCAGTGATCTGGATTTTGGCCATTTTTAATAGGTATGCAGTGGTATCTTGTTTTAATTTGCATTTCCCTAATGACATAGGATGTGGGGCATCTTTTTAAATGCTTATTTGCCACCCATATATCCTCTTTTGTGGGGTCTTGGGCCTGTTTTGTAATTGGTCTGCATTTTAAATGTTCTTTGTATATTTTAGACAACAGTTATTTATCAATCATGTCTTTTACAAATATTTTCTCCCATCTGTGGTATGACTTTTCATTTTCTTGACAGTGTCTCTTGCAGAGCCAAATTTTTGAATTTTAGTGAAGTTCAGTTTATTAATCACTTCGTTCATGATTCATACTTTTGGTGTTGTATTTTAAAATGCCATTGCCAAAAGCAAGATTTATTTAGATTTTCTTCTATGTTATCTCCTAGGAATTTAAAGTTTTGTATTTTATATCTATGCCTGTGATCCATTTTGAGTTTATATTTGTGAAGGGTATAAGGAACTGTGTCAAGATTCTCTCTCTCTCGGGCGCCTGGGTGGCTCAGTGGGTTAAGCCGCTGCCTTCGGCTCAGGTCATGATCTCAGGGTCCTGGGATGGAGTCCAGCATCAGGCTCTCCACTTGGCGGGGAGCCTGCTTCCCTCTCTCTCTCTCTGTCTGCCTCTCTGTCTACTTGTGATCTCTCTCTGTCAAATAAATAAATAAAATCTTTAAAAAAAAAAAAAAGATTCTCTCTCTCCTTTTTTTTTTTCATGTGGATGTCCCATTGTTCCAGCACCATATGCCAAAGACCATCTTTTTTCATTGTATTGCCTGTGCTCTTTTATCAAAGATCAGTTGACTATATTTATGGGGGTCTATTTCTATTTTTTTTTTAAATCTGCCCTATTGATCTATTTGCCTGTTCTTTGCCAATACCACACTTTCTTGATTACTGTAGCTTTATAGTAAGTCTTAACGTAGAGAAGTGTCAGTCCTCTAGATTGTTCTCCTTCAATATTGTCTTGACTATTCTGGTTCTTTTGCCTTTCAGATAAACTTCAGAATCAGTTTGTCAATATCCACAAAATAAGTTGCTGGGATTTTGACTGAGATTGAATTGAATCTGTAGATTAAATTGAGGAGAATTGACATCTCGACAATATTGATCTTCCTATCCATGGACATGGAATATCTTTTCATTTATTTAGTTCTTTGACTCCTTTCATCAGAGTTTTGTAGTTTTCATCATAGAGATCTTGTACAGGTTGTGTTTAATATTTAATATTTAAATGTTTTGATGCTAATGTAAACTGTATTGCATTTTTTAATTTCAAATTCCACTTGTTGGTTGCTGTTATATAGGAAAGCAGTTGAGCTTTGGCATATTAGCTTTATCTGCAACCTTGTTATAATTACTTTGGCCTATGCATTTTAAAAGTCACATCTATAAATATTATATATATTATATTATATATAATATACATAATATAAATATTATAAATATCTATAAATATAAATATAAACAAATTGTTTAGACTGTTTAAAAATTTAACAGATGGTCTACGTAAATTGGTGCTCATTTAGCATATTCAATTATTCTATGTGAGAAATATGAAATTTTTTTCCATTTACTTTGACTAATCAAGATTTCAAGTTTTTTCTATTTTCCTACATACATTTGAATATACATATGAATGTTTATGTACAAAAATAGTTGTTTCTTCAAATCAAATACAATTTTAAACAAACTTCTTTCATAGTATCTTCTTCCTTTTAGGTAAAACAAAAAAAATAGAAAGAACCACATATTCTAATAAGATTTAAAAGCAAAAATATCTCACAATTTAAGTAAACATTTCAAATTAATGGGAAAATGTATTTGTGGTTTGCTTATTTTTATTTATGCCTTTGTAAATTTACCTTTCCTCAAAATTTATTTTTGCATATCTATGGTATAACCTTATTTTTTAAATTTTAAAAATAGCCCTTAAGTGTAGTATTGGAAGGCATTTCTCTTCTCAAAAAGGAGTAAAAATATCGTGTAGGTGTAGAATTTATTTATCTCTCCCTGAATAGGGAATAGAAATTCTCTATTGTCTACTATATTCCATATTGTCTACTATTCAGGTTAAAATAGCTTCCTGGGAGTCATCATGTTTTTTTCTGGGAGTATTTAATTATTCTTTATATCCAAGTCAGAGACTCTGGTTACAATACGAGGTTCTTCTCAAGTTGTGATTGGCTTGTGTTGTTGGGATTCATGAGGTCATGCCATTTCCCACAGAATGGCACACAATAAATAATATATGCCTTCCATGCACATTTACCTTTATTATTGTTTTCGATTTTCAACTTCTCTTTCCAAAAACTTTCTAAATAATATGTATCTTCTAACTCAGGAGTCAGCAAACATTTTCTTTAAAGGGCCAGATATTCAATATTTTAGGTTTTGTGGACCGGAAGTTCTCTTCAGCAAGCACTCAACTGTCTTGTAGTGGGAAAGCAGCCATAGAGAATAAGAAAAGGGAATGAGTATGACTGTGTTTCAAGAAAACTTAATTTAAAAAAAAAAAAAAAAGGTAGTGGGTCAGGTTTGCCTTGCCAGCCTTGGCTTGCCAGCCTTACTTTGTTGACCCTTGCTATAACTCAACATTATTCATACTTATTACAGTCTAGGATAAGATAAGGAGCTTGTACCTGAATGTAAATCTACACCGTGCTGTCTCTATTGAGGGAGACTTATTATAAAAAAATAACAGTTGAATTAAATATTGTTTAGTGACCATATAGTTGACTGACATTATGTCTTAAGCTCCTTATCTCACCATGGACTGGGAATGGTTTTCGGTCCAAACCTGGTCCATCGAAGAGTCTTCCAGTAGCACTGCTTAAACTCATCCCCTTCTATACAAGTCCCTGAACACTTTTCAATTTATCATTACATTAAATCCTTGTTTTTGTTTGTTTGTTTGTTTTTTTCAGCGTAGACAATACCTTTTTTGCTACGCATTCTGTTGTTGTTGTTGACACTATGGCTTAAATGAGGGCAGAAAACAGTTGTGTGAAGGGTCTCCCTGATCTCTAGCAGCTGTCGAAGGTCTAGCTCTTCAGCACTCAGGGATATTCTCACTTCATTCCCATCAGGTCCTCAATTCAAGAAATAGGCCTCTCGGTTTGTTTTTAAGGACAAAAAATGTTTACTCTAACTTTTACAGTAAATTGTTTCTTAGAAGACATTTATTGGGTAATAATTAATTTTAACTTTTTATGTCCAATAGCAACGACAAAAAGGACATTTGGAGAAAACTGATACACATTTACCAATTTACTTGTTAATCCCTAGTAAAAACAGAATTTAAAATGTTATGATATATTGCCATAAATAAGTACATGTGAAAAGTATTTCCCTTCATTAATTAGGTAATTTTAGGGGACTGTTGAGCAACAGATACATAATATATGCATGAATTTGTAAGCTAACACCTATAATTTAAAACATTATGTTGTATTTGCAGATTTCCTGTCTTCTTCAAACACTACCAGACACAAAATTTTAAGTGTGTGAGATAAGAGATTATGTTCTTTCATTTTTCTGTCCTTATCTATATGTGTGAAAATTTCCAGCTTCTCAAAATCTGGACAATGGGATATTTTACTGTACTTTATAACCTTTCTGAAATTAAGCACTTAAGTTTAAAGTGGTTATACACATTGGTCCTTCTTTTTTTTTTTCTTTTAAATGATTTTATTTATTTTTTCGACAGACAGAGATCACAAGTAAGCAGAGAGAGCAGGGGAAGCAGGTTCCCTGCTGAGCAGAGAGCCCGATGCGGGGGCTCGATCCCAGGACTCTGGGATCATGACCTGAGCTGAAGGCAGAGGCTTTAACGCACTGTGCCACCCAGGCACCCCTTGCATTGGTCCTTCTGTTTAGAATTTATGTCTCCATTTTTAACCTATCAAATGAGTTTCCAAATTAACTTAATGGCTTGCATGTCAAACCTGTCACCATTTTTAAATTTTTTGTTTTACCAGTTGTGATTAGTGGATAATTTGTCAGATGTCATGACAATTCACTGCTACAAACAAATGTTATAATACATATTGCATTTCTATGCACATTTTCAAGAACTTATTAATATTCAAAATGCATAGGATTTCTTCTACTAGTAATACAGCACTTTCTTTCTACCACAAATCACTGAGAAAAGATTGCAAGTCTTGGCTTCATGTGGATTTTAGAGATGTGAAAGTAAGTATCTTTAAAGATAAAGTGTGGATTGATAGAACCATATATTCATTCCTTCATTAAGCATTTATTGGTCCGTTATTCAGTGCTCAGAAACTGTTTAAAACACGTAAAGATAACAATTCAGTTTGATAGGACTTCATAAATGTGCTTTATAATTTAGATTTAGGTTTTCATGGCTTTTATCAATTTAGTCACATACAAGCAGGGGTGTTTGATCATATTCTATTTCTTGGCTTCAACATTTCAAGCCTCTCCAGGGCAGAAATGAAAGATTATGAGTGTGCTACATTTCTATAGCTCTTTCATTTCTACCCCAACCCTAGCTTACTTTCATGTCTGCAATAAAAATTTTGATCCAGGTTGGATTTATGTGAACATTATTTTTTTCAGATTGACCTACCCTGTGACTGAATTTTGCAATGAAACCTTATCAGGTTGTTATACACCATTGCAACTGGGCACCTTAAAATTAGATAGAAGAAACAGAATATGTTACCAAAGGATGTGCTGACTGGATAAAAAGTGGATTTTACCTTGTTTCATATTTTTTCAGCATAGAAGCCACTTTTAAAGTTTGCAAGTCTTTAAAGCATTAGCTCCAGATATTTTAAATGTGCTAAGGTTAGAAAGTGCAGTGAAAAATATAAAACATTGTGTGAAGGAAATTCTGATGTACTTTTATAGTAAAGAAAGTAGATGGAAGTTCAGAAACATATTGAAAAGTAACCAAGTAAACTAGGTTTTCTTGTTTTAACTTTCCTATCAACTGTCTGTGAGACATTGGAAAAGTCATGAGCTTCCTTGCGCCCCAAGATGTTTATAGACTTCTGATCATAATGTGTAACCAGTTAGGTTTTCACTCTGATTTGACATCGTTTTGACCGAAGTCAAAGAAATAGCATTTAATTTAGTTTATCCAAAATAAACAGATGTGCAGTATTTGTAAGATAGTTTGGAATTAAAAATAGTTCACGGACTTTCCATGACTATCTTGGAAGGTGGTATGCAAAATGATTAAAATATCTAGGTTGCTTGGGTTCGAATCTTAACTCAGCCAGTTACTAACTGAATGACCTTAGCAACAGCTACCCTGTTCTCCTGCGCAGTAATCTCCTCATCTGTAGAATGAAGAATACTAATCTCATAGCTGTGTTGTAAAGACCAAATAGTTAATACATGTAACATATAGGGAACAGTTCCTGTAATGCAATAAGCACACAATAAATGAGGTTTCTGATTATTTTATCAATATCATCATTAGCGTCATTGTTATTTTGGAGTCTATTTTGTTGCAAACCCAAGAATCCAAGGTTCTAGATCGAAAACCATTGATCTAAACTCATAAATGTATTAAATGTTTAATTTAGAAAAATAATTAAGATTAGTCAAACAAGAATTTATAAAATAGTATTTTCGGTGTTCATCAGACAGGTTTCAAAATATTAGGCATTGTGTACATGTGGTCTAAATGCCTAATTCAAACTCATTTGCCCCATTCTGTTTTGACATTGAATTGACAAAGATTCGTCAGAGTATGAGCCTTATTTGCTGACTAATACACATAGAACTCTTCCATGTAGGGATATCCGCAAACTCAAAAAATTATTCTTTTGGAATTGGCATTATTTTATCTAGAAATCATTTTTGTTTTTCATTTCTAACAGTGTTCTCTTTTTCTTTTTCTTTTTTGTTTTGATAGCTGTAGGTTCAGTTTTCTGTGCTACCAATAGAGGATGCTACATTAGGACTATGTATCCAAGTGTATTAAAGAATGGGAAATTTGGGGGGCACCTGGGTGGCTCAATGGGTTAAAGCCTCTGCCTTCAGCTCAGGTCATGATCCCAGAGTCCTGGGATCAAGCCCCGCATTGGGCTCTCTGCTCTTCGGGAAGCCTGCTTCTTCCTCTCTCTGCCTGCCTCTCTGCCTACTTGTGATCTTTGTCTGTCAAATAAATAAATAAAATCTTGAAAAAAAAAAGAATAGCAAATTTTATGAGTTTTTTATAGTCATATATGCAATATAAACAACTCTGAGTAAGTAAGATCATGTATAAAAGAGCCAATGGTCTAATATATACCATATTATGATAGATAGGAGTATATTAAAGTCATTCCAAATTGTAGACTACATTGTGTGATATATTTCCACAAAATATCATTCTAGTAACACACATATTTGGTTTATTATTTCACTTGAGAAGGCTGATTTCTCCTGGACATCTCTGTTTTAAAAGTAGAGCAGGTTCTATCCAGCAAAGTACCTTGTTAAATGGTTCTTGGAGTACTTTGTGTTCTATAATAATGTGACACAAAATAATGTAAATTTAAACAGTTGCTGGTTTACATTTAGTTCTGAGTTATGAAGATATATATTATCTAAGGTCTACTTGGCACCATATAATACAATATCATTGGTACAAAAAATGTTTTGTATACAAATACCATCATTGTACTTTTCATTTAAATGTATAGATTTGCCCAAGAGCCACATTGTCACTTTTATTTACTAAAATATATTGCTTTAAGAAGCACTATCATGGGTCACCTGGGTGGCTCAGTGGATTAAGCCGCTGCCTTCGGCTCAGGTCATGATCTCAGGGTCCTGGGATCGAGCCCCGCATCCGGTTCTTTGCTCCGCAGGGAGCCTGCTTCCTCCTCTCTCTCTGCCTGCCTCTCTGCCTACTTGTGATCTCTCTCTCTGTCAAATAAATAAATAAAATCTAAAAAAAAAAAAAAAAGAAGCACTATCATAATACCTCTCCTCAAGGTCCTGTGGAGAGCTCTGGATTTAAAAATTTTATATTCTGACATTTTCTCCCAGTAATAAAAATCCTAATTTTTCACAAGAAATACACTTTGCAGAACTTCACAGGATTCTATTTGTTAAATTGGAAGAATTTGCAATAATAGAAAATAATATAACTATTTTCATTAATTCTTACTTTAAAAGAAATTCTTTGTATTTTTCCCCTTCCCATATTCATAAAATTTTGTTAGCTCTTTTGCATTAGCGATAAAGAATACCAAAAAATAGGGTTTTGAAGGGTCAGGGGTGGGAGGTTGGGGGAACAGGTGGTGGGTAATGGGGAGGGCACGTTTTGCATGGAGCACTGGGTGTTGTGCAAAAAGAATGAATACTGTTACGCTGAAAAAATAAATAAAATGAAAAAAAAAAGAATACCAAAAAATATACATTAAAAATAGACTAATGGTTATCAGTTGAAATATACCAAATTTTAATAGGAAAATAATTTAATTCTTAAGTATATGGCATACCATTTGTCTATAATAATAGATTCATTTGGGAAACACAGAATACTTTGTTTTTTCTTCTGTAATAATGTTTTTTATTTACTGATATTTAGTTTCAGTTATAGTTGAAACTATTATTCATATCATAAGTCAAGTACCTAATTTGGATAGATTTGGGAATTTCTGGATTAAATTTAGTTCTTTAAAAACTTTAGAATCTTACATTTGTTGGATTTTAATCATTAACTATGATATACTTTATTTATAATATTGTCAATCATTTAATGTCATATTTAGCAATATATTTGTATATGTGGATTTTCTGGTGTTCAAATAATATCTAAAAACAATTTCAGAAACTTTTTTATAAGAATTCAACAAATTCATTTCTCACAATTTGATTGTTGGTATAATTCAATATTTTGGCCAATTTTTATTTACCTGTCCTTGGCACAATTGCAAAAACACCCATGTTTGTTTTTAAACAGTACTTGAAAAAATGAGATGACATATGAATTTACCAATCTATTTACAATATTATTAATAACTATTATGTTAATAATTTTATTAATGATTACTTGGTATCTAGTTAAAAGATTTAAGTATTCATTTTGTTTAAGATTTTAGGAGCTAAGGGTAATAAAAGCATGATTATAATGTATTAAAGATGGTACAGTGATACTGCCATAGTAAACATCTGAAATAAATGCACTAGTTCATATTTTAATATTGGATTATGTATTTGTAATATTCTTGTTATCCTTACTTTTGTCATCATCATCCAAGCATCAAGGATCTTTGATGTTCATTGCCTCCAGCATACAATAGTCATAAATATTCCTACTTTTAATTGTAAGACTCAGGTGTTCTCTTTAAAAGAGAAAACCATTTAATGAATTTTCTAATCTTATTTAAAAAATACCAAAGCCCAGATCTGGTGATTCCGAATATAGGGTTTATACCAGCAAGAGAAGATGGTAATGAGTTGAGATAATACAAAGGACTGAACCGTCATATCAGACTCACTTGAATGAGAAATCTTAGCTAATAGCAAGCTTTACTAATAATTTCAAGAAGATATGTAATCACGAAGCCTAGGTGAAACAGGGAGAGATCCAGGACCTTCAATGTAGTTACCTAGGTTACTTTTTGCCAATCAGGATGTGCTCTGGCTCAGGTTACTATATGGGCCATATGTGATATTTATGGTTCTATAAAGGACACAGAAGAGGACCATTTTGCTAGGATATATTGTCATGTATCCAGATGGTCGTATAGTTTATGTAACATTTTCCAGAGAGACGTGTGCTACAAATTCATAAACTCCATGTTTGTTTAGAATAAGCAATCCTAGGCAAATCAAGTATAACATGCTAAAATATTTTCACAGATAAGGACTCTTCTGAGAGAGAATATCATTAGTTTGTGTACCAGAACTGTACACAAGGAGATTTGGCTAAAGTAGCTTCTTTGTTTCACAGGGTGTCTCCCCTGTCACCCTCCACCTGCCACTAGGAAGATTGTGGATTGCAGACATTCTGCTTCATGGCTTCTCCTCAGGAGCCATTTTTGAAGAAGATACAGGTTCAACTAAAGGCAGGACTTAGGAGTGTCCAGACACAACTAAGCAAGATGGTAAGTATCTCAGAATATCAGAGGTACAGGTTATTGATGGTTCATTAGTGTCTTTGTGGACAAGCCTGAACCATAGCAATATTATGAAGTTTTGTGCATCCGGGCCAGGGCATGTTGAGGGAAGATTTCTCAGTTTACTTTGCTCACAAGCAACATACGGAAATAGATGTGAGGGCCTTACCATTGGAAGAAGGGATATGTGGACTATGGACCTGCCAACTGGAGCTCATGGCAAATCAGAGACGTCCAGAACAGATGAAATAGACATAGAAGATAATACCTGAATAAGGGATTACATTTCATAAATTGTTTAGGTCTTGTTTCCATATTAAGGCAAATCTTCTGTGACCTTTTACGATTTGAAGTCACCATTTTTGTTCTACTTCTGGAATCCAAACACTGAGGCAACCAAGTTTTCGACTGTTATTAGAAGTAGGAGTTCCAGTTGCAGAAGAGTGAAAAAATGTATCTGGTGCCATAAAGTCACTTTGTATTGGTGTAGTCATAGCTGTAATTAATCAATGAATCCTCACAGATTTTGATCTGAAATAATCCTTGCATTTCTAGAAGTAGCCCTCTCCAGCATACACCTTTTTTTGTAAACACTGATTTTTAATGATTTGAATTCATTATGGGACTTTTGTTGTCCCATCTTAATTTATATGAGAGGACAAGGCAAATACATTTGTGATATTTCACTTATTATTCGTTTGTTCATTTTATTTTACATCATTGGAAGTACTGGCATTATGGGCATCTGTGAATTTTCAAGAGGCTCTACTCTCCTAAAAATAATGAATAATACTGGCAAGCTTTTGGGAGCTCTTGTTCTTTTATGAGGTTGGGAATGTATGGGTATAAAGGACGCAACACTTCCTCAGGATATTTTTTTAAGCAACAGCCAAAAGTCAATCAGTGCCTTCATTTTTAAAGGAGGTCCACTGAGGATTGCAAATGCATTTGTGTTTGAGTGCTGAAATGATAGGCATGAAACTAATTAGAGACCGAAGGCTACACTGCCCCCTCGTCTTCTTCTGGATATAGCACACTTGAGTTCCAGGACAAGGAAGCTTGAGGGGAACATATGGCCAAGCTTATCATTCTTTAACAAGTTAACCCCAAACAAAACACATTTCTGCCTGTAATTTTTTGAATTTTAAAAGAGACTCTAAAAAAACAAGAGGAAGTTAAAAATATTCTAAAAGGGACTTTCAAAATAATCACTGCAGTAACTTATTAAAGTAATAAATATATTAGTAGAGTTAAAGTTTCAAAGTAACTAACTTGGACCTCAAAGTCCTCATTTGTGCAAATCATTTACAAAGTAATTGCAAAGAAGGGAAATGTTGTTGATAAAATAATGATCTGGGGAAAAACCCCTAAATTTGTGTATCTTTGGCATTTCTAGTAGAGGAAATAGGAAATTTAAAGGTTTACGTTTTATGTTTGTTTCTCTTGAAACTCAGTAATATGAGATTGGAAACATCAAGATGAAAATAAATAGATTGGATAAAAATCATTTTATTCCAAGTTGGTTGGTAGCTAGATCTCTGACCTGGGCTCTCATTTTCCTCCTGGACCCTCTACTTTCTTGTAGGTCAAATGAAGACATGGTATTAGATGCTTCTCTTACTTCCTTTGTTTTAACATCTTCGGAAGTTGTGTCATCATTTTTTGGTGACTTTACTTCTGACTTCTGCAACGTACCATAAATTTATGAATGTTTTATGTTTCATAATTATGCTTTTGAGACTACACTCTTGTGGTGTTCTGGATTGAGATGAGATCTATTTAGAATAATATACCAAAATGGACTTATTTAAATAGCAAATAAAAAATACATAATCCCTTGGAACCTGAAACTCCCAGTGCTCAGTGAGAAGCATGATGTCTCCTGTGTGCCATGAGAGATATATTAGAAATCCAGTGATAACGTTTGTTCTTTCTTACATACTCAAAACTCTCTTTAAAGTCAGTAGAAACTGAATATGTGTAATGAGGTTAGAATATGGCCTTTGCAACAGGTGTCATTGATATCTGTAGCTCACCTTCTCATCGTATGTAACTCCCCGGGAGTGTTTGTCAAATTCAATTTCAAGTCTGGGAAGCCAGTTGTAATGATTTGCTTTCACATTGTGGGCTGAATCTAGCAGAAACAGAGACACTGACATGCAGGATGAATTTACTGGCCTGGAGCCACTAATTACAGAGGCTGTGTTAGAAGAACCTGAAATGCTTAGATAGAAAAATCTTGAAGCTCTTAAAAAGATTGGAAGGAACATTCATCTAAAGAGACAGTGGAATTTTAAATTAAACACAATTGGGAGATGATTGTATACTAGTTTAAAGTCATCCCAGGCGTCATATTATTATAGACTTTGAATCAGTCATTTTGTTTAGGAATAATCTAGAAATCTAGAGATGAGAAGAGGAATCTTCATTATGTTAATAACTGACATAAAACTGGAATTAGAAATGAAAATAAAGTTTACATTCAGGAAGAAAGAATAGACCTACAGCCATAATTACCTGGAATATATCTACATTTGCTATGTGTAATAGATGGAGACTCTCTTCAAAATTATTTCTTAAGCTGACTTAGTGTGGCCAGTTCACAAGAATTTTTTAAGCCACTCTAACAGAATCCAAAGAGAAAGTCAATATACCTGGTGATGACATCTTTCCAAGAGATTTAAAGAGGCTCAAGGAGAAAACAGGCTTTATAAGAAAATGTGTAACTTCTGGGTTTTTTTTTAAATATTTTATTTTTTTATTTGAGAGAGAGAGAGGAGGAGAAAGCACACATGGAGAAAGGGCAGAGGGAGAGGGAGAAGCAGACTCCCCACTGAGCAGGGAGCCTGATGTGGGACTCGATCCCCAGACCCTGAGATCACGACCTGAGTTGAACCAACTGAGCCACCCAGGAACCCCAAATCGTATAATTTATATTTATACAAAGCTGAATGACATATTTCAAATTTGATTAGTTTAATTCAATATAAGGATGAATTCAGCATCAGCTCCAGAATGCATAAACTATAGGCAGTTGTAACTAGAAAATAAAAAAACCCTGAATATTAAAAAAAAAAAAAAAAAGACAAATCAGGAAAAACAGATTATGCGATTTTTCACTCCAGTGAAAAATTTAGGTTATATTATATAAATAAAGAAGAACTCACTTTATTGAATCTACTTGCATTCCTAAACAGTAACTTTAGAGTTCCACAAAGAACTAGGGTTTAATATATTTTATCAGTGTAACATAAATAGCTATTTTTAAAAAGAAAATAGCTTACAGCTGGAAAACAAAAGGGCAAGAACACGTATTCTGTGCTAAAGAAACATGCCAATATTTGCATCAACAGATAGATGTCAGGTTAGTTTTATGTTTGGTAAAATGGCAAAACTACAGATTTTTAAAGTAGTTTAATATTTAATAGCTATTGATGTTGGTAGTGGAAAAGCATCTTAGATTCAGAGATGGTGTCCTAAGGTATTAATTTACAGTGAGGCAGCAACCAAGAGAGCTAAAATAATTCTTGAAAACAAACAAAATTGTTTGCTCAGAAAATTCTTTTCAAATACTAAAGCTATAAAATGGATAAAGTAGGTATCATCTTTTAGGCTCAAAAATCTAAAAAACCCAAAGTGAATAGAAATAAAATTTAGATATAGAACCATGAATGACATGGATAAGCCAAACGGCTTTTCCTACAAAAATCTTGAAATGTTGGAATAAATACACATATTTCAGACCTTCAGCAATGAAAAAAAAAAAAAAGAAAATTTTACTTGATGCAAATGAATAACAGAATTGAAAAAATCTAAAGGTTAACATAAAGAAAATAGTTTAATAAGAAGGGTTAAAGATTTTTTCCTTAATCAAAAAGCCACATATACGGGCACCTGGGTGACTCAGTGGGTTAAAGCCTCTGCCTTCAGCTCAGGCCATGATCCCAGGGTCGTGGGATCGAGCTCCACATCAGGCTCTCTGCTCAGCAGGGAGGCTGTTTCCCCCTCTCTCTCTCTGCCTGGCTCTCTGCCTACTTGTGATCTCTGTCTGTCAAATGGATAAATAAAATCTTTAAAAAAAAAAGCCACATATAACTTATTACAGAATCTGTGATTCGTTGTCAAGGAGAGCACCGCTATATTCTGCAATGTTACTTTTAGTGTCCCAAGATGCAAATAAATGTAAAATCCAACAAAGGGCTAAATATAACAATCTTATTTGAATTACTTGAAAAACAATTGCTGAGATGAATGGAATTACGTTCAATAAACAAGTGTTTATAATACACATAAGGAGAAATAATTTAAATAAATACTAAATAAAAATGATTTGATTTAAATACTGCAGAAAAACGGTCACAAAAGATATCGGTGTTCACAAAAGCTAAATAATCTCAGTAACAAAATATTGTTAAAATCATTCATCCTATTTATTCAACTTAATATTATATGTGAAATTGGACAAAATTATATAGTATTTATTATAAACGCACATAACTATATATAAATATATACTTTGGTTTTCAGAACACCTCAAACATTGTTTCAGGATTCATTCATATATAAACACCTGACTTAGTCATTCTTAGCTAACATCAAGGTCATGAATTTTGATTATGGAATATATATGAAAGGCTATCTCTTTTGACTCGTTGCTTATGATTCCCATTTCACTCAATCACATGCTATTTTGTGACATTTCTTTAATCTTTTTTCATTTCTAGCAAGCTTTGCTATTAACTTTAACGTTGTTTGTCTAATTTTTCTTGAGTTAAACAATAGTTTTAATAGTCTTTTACATGCTTCGTAACAGTTGCATAGTGGAAAATCTTCTTTTATATTTGAAAATTTGTAATTATTTCACTACAGTTGCTTCTCATTAATTTTACTGTGCTGTAGACAGAATCTAGTTTTAGATGAATCTCAAATTATACCTGGTTTTTCTCATGTAGAAAGAACCTGACTCCGGTTACTGGCTTGGGTCATTTTTCATGAAACAAACCAAGAGAATATCTTGATGTGAATGTAAACAGAAATTGCCTATGTTTTATTGGCATCATCACTGCTTGATAGGGAGAAAACTGCTATTTAACTGAGGAAGCCATTGCCAATCAGACACAAAGTTACCTTTTGCTGCACATGGTGAGAGATACAGATGCCAGAAGGAAGCAATTAATGGCTTGTCTGAAAAATTAGAGTACATTATCAACATTAGAAGGACTGGCTATTTTATTTATATGAAATATTGCTGCAAATGACTCTAAATTGTCAACATTTGCTCTGGTGCAAGGCATAAACAATGGAAACTGTCACATGCTTCTTGTCAGATTGGAGAACAACCATACGGGAAATGAGATCAATGGAGGGGGTATGTTTGGCTCCTGATTTTACTGGCACTGGGCTCTTAGCTTAACAGGCACCATCTTTCCACTTAAAATGGAGTTCAGTTAGCAATGACAGTCCAGTTATCATGCAGTGAGAGTACATTTAGTAACTATATATTTTCCATTTACAAATTAAATGGTTGAGATTCCCTTCAACTTTTTTAAGAGAAAAATGAACCAAAAAATTAACTCTGGTAAGTTCTTGTATATGTAGATAAACTGTGTCTATTTAGTATGTATAGAAACAAACCTCTAGATCCATAGGAATGTATTTAGCCAAATAATAATTATAAAAATTAAACTATAATTATTATTTTATTACATATTTTAACAAAACTTAAGGAAACAAATTTAAATCAATTTGAATTGATTTGAATCAATTTCATAATTCCACAATTGATTTGAATCAGTTCCACATTCCACATGGAATTAGTTCCTTGTTAAAATTTAAAAAAATTAGTTCCTCCTTGAGAAGTAATAAAATACCAAAAAGTTAAAAAGTAACAGAAAATTTTGTTAGGAATAAATTTTTTTTAAATAGATGCCACAATGGCAGAGGATTAATTGTGAAATGAGTGTTATAAACAATGTGCCAGAGGAAATATTATTTTATGTGTATTTCATAATGAAAACTGACATCATTATCTTTAATATGTTAGCTAAGAATGATTATTAATCTCTAGGTCTGATAGTCACGTATGAATTGGTATTGCTAATACTATCATGTGAAATGAATTGAATATGAAATGTAAGTACTTAAAGGTTTTAGAGAACAACTGAATCCATCAATTGGCTAAACTTTATTTACATATAATTTATTCAACATTTTTTTTTTCTTCCTAGGTGGTATATACATGATTTTCAGCTTATTCTCTATCGGGGTTACCATACATTTGGAATTAATAGAGCTTATGTTCTACAAGTCTTTAAGAGTTTGAGTAAATGTGTACTCATATTTCTTTCTCCATACATCTAAAATTAAAAAGAATATCTTTCCAAGGAACCTGCAGATTTATATATATACATATATATAAAAGACAGCCAGGCTAGTGAAATTAAAATTCGTTTCTCTCAAAGGAAACAACGCATTCATAAAGAATGGTTGGGCTAGTTACTATGAATAGTACTTAAGATCCAAGCAATGATTTAATGTCATGCGGTTATTCTTTTTCCTATGGTTTTATGAAGTGAATTATTGAGTAGCAACTTTGTTTATGTCATTAAGATTAAATCTCTGTCAAATTTGTCCTAGAGGAATTCTGAAAGGTCTGGGAAAATGGCTTTGGTATCAATAACATTCCCAGTTCTTCATATTAAAAAATGTTTTTTTCTGACATCCTAATTTGTGTATTTATGTGAGGTGTGTGTGTGTGTGTGTGTGTGTGTGTAAAAATTACTGAGAGTGGGTAGATATTCCATTAGAGACATTCCAGTTTTTTTTTTCCTACATACAATATAAAAAGCTTTGGAGTATGTGAGGGTGAATGGGTGTGATTTTTTAAAGTCGCATATATTTATAGATGGCATGTTTTTCTGTTACAGGAAATTCAAACATAAATGCAAAACTCTAAAGTACTAAGAAAACAGTAAGTAGTATTATATTTGTCTAAAGTGCCACAGGTATCAGAATGAGAGAAATGATGGTTTGGGGGATGTTACCATTCTACTTTTAATTTCCAAAATTTGTTTTAACTAATTGTTTAATGACCGTTAAATGCTGAATGTGATCATGCCAGGGAGACAACTACTGTTGATCTTGGATGCTCTATGGTTACACACTGTGACAATGTCTCGCATTAATGTACTGCTGGTGAAAAATTCGTTTTCTGCCAAATTCAGATTTATTGTTGTTGTTATGTAGTTCTTCAGCTTAAGAAAGAGAATTTTTTTTAAATACCATTCTGAATTTCTACTTGAGAAATTTTGTATTATAGGAAAAATCTCTTGATCTTAATATTCTTATAGTTTAAGGCCATAACGATGCCTCACTCTGCTTAGTCAACCACCTTAGTAGCAGTACCTAATCTGATGGAGAACAACCTTGTCTCGAAATGTTTAATTATTTAACAAGCATCACAGTTCTTAAAGTGATCTCACTTTATTCTTAGAATGCATTCTAAGAAAGTGCAAGATAAAAGAAATTTATGGCAATTCAGCCCACTAAATGATAAGAGGGAGCAGGATCTGGTCTTTGTACCCTTCCTGTCAGGAACTCGCATTGGCTGAGTTTTCCATACTTCATTAATCGACTACTATTCACATCAAATAGATTATGTTTTGAAAAAGATATTAACCCATATGATAGTGTTCCGTGGTGCTACAGTTTTCTTTTGTGTATCTCATTTGTAATAATCTTTTATGCAGCTGTCAAATTTAACATGTATAAGAAATGCTTGAGAGGATTATTGAAGACCAAATGGAGCCCCTCAGTATAGATATATTTGTGTTGTGAAAAGTCTGTGTTTGGAGTGGTCTTTGGTAATCATCTACAATTCAATGTGTAAATAATTAGACAATTCGAGGGTTTGTAATAGTAGTACCAGTAGAAGCCATAGCAATAATTTTCAAGACATATTTATATCTCCATTCGTAGTTTTATAGAAATATTTATATGGATTATCTCACAGACATAATTAATTTCATGATAACTTATTCAGTGTTCATTGATGACCCAGGTGCTCAGGGGAGGAGAATCAAAATCTTGTGAAACTCACTGAAAAATATCCTGAAGTTAATTTCTACTCTTTGCTCTGAAAATACTTGCCTAATTCAGGTTTTTTATTTATGTTTTTATCCTCCAATGTTAAAAGGAAAAACTTCCCCCAGAATCTCTTGGGAGGCTGTATGGTCTAGGAATCAGACTGCACAATATTGAGAATAATATTTATATGAAACAAAGAAAGCAAAATAGATTATTTTTGAGGTCAAAATAAGAGTGGCAAGGGTTACTGGGTGGCTAAGTCACTTGAGCATCTGACTCTTGGTGCCAGTTCAGGTCATGATCTTGGGGTCCTGGGATCGAGCCTGAATCGGATGCAGACACTGAGCGCAGAGTCTGATTGGGATTGTCTCTTTCTCTCTGCCCTCTGGCCCTCCCTCTGCTCATGCTCCCCACTCACTCTCTCCCTAAAATTAAATAAATAAATCTTAAATAAAAAAAATACAAGAGTGGCAAATTAAAGTTTCAACACAAATTCTAATTATTTCCTTGAAAGGCACAATGTTCAATGAATTTTCAGAGGATTTTCAGAGTTAAAAAATGTGACAATAAGACAAAAATGTGTTAGTGGCTTCACTGTGCAGAGAGGAAAATTCCTCATAATATCAATATCCCCATTAAGATTTTAATTGCCTTGAATGTCCAACTATGTGTACTGGTCTGATAAAGGTGAGAGGGAAGTTTCAGTAGTTTTGTCTTTGAAGTGATTTCATATATTAAACTGTTTTTACTGTGCTTCTATTTTCTTGTATGGCAAAAAAAAAAAAAAAAGAATTGAGTTTGCATCATTTGAAGTGTATGTACAGGAGCATAGTATCTTGGTTCGAGTAAGAAATTACAAGTTCATAATCTGATGCTTTTTCTTACTTTCAGGTAATACAATGATACCGAGATCCAAAGTCTGTTCTGTTTCTAGGTCCTTTAAGACTGGAGTTGATATAATTTGGGGGTTACTCTTTGTTCATGAGTATGGGGAAAAAAATAATAAATTCACCCTTATCGGGGATAGCCAAGCAGGAGATTAAAATTTTAATACAAAATTTCTGTTTTTACAATTATCATACACTAAATGATTATGGTTTGGGACATCGTTGTTTTCAATATTGAAATCTCCTAGAACACTACTGCTTAGAGCTTGCTTTGAAGTTAAGAAAGGCTCTGAATACAGGTAAGATGCCTGAAAAAAAAAAAAAAACTACTGTGAAAGGGTTGAATCAGAAAGAAACTAGCAGAAAGAGGTAAAGTAATAATAGGGAATATTCATTTTGTTTTGAAAGGTGCTAAGACAGTCATGTCAGGACAACTAATATGCAGCGGGTTTTGTATTCATGCTGTTCAATTACATGCGGGATCATGAGAAATTCCCAGTGGCTCTGCCTCATCTCTCTCCTATTATAGTTCTTATTTTAGAACTTTGATTTTGCTTTAAAAAATGCATGAAATGCCTACCTCAGGGCAAACTCTCTCACCTCATGTGTCTTCTATTGAAATCGCTGCAATTTACAGGTTCTATAGATAAAGAGGTCAATTTGTTTTATGGAATGTGATATTATTCAGGAAATACCCTAGCTTTTTAGATTCAGGACTTGAGGTTTCAAATATTTGCTCTTTACCTAAGAAGGCCCCACGGATTTCACTGCCAACTATTCCTGGAGCCCCGAGGGTTGCTGGTGTCCTGCACGCCATTTCTCCCACTTGCTTTTCCCATCTTCCTCCAGAATCGTCAGTCCGGCTGCCCCAGCTCGCCAAGTGGATCGGGCGCCATGCCTTCCTTGTGAACGTGAGATTCGCACAGTTTATAGAGCGATGCTAAAGTTGGGTTAGCACCTATATTAGGCTTTCCTCTTTACATAATCAGAAGAATTAAAATTCAAAAAAGAAAACTTTGGAGAGAAAACCAAAACATGGACAGTGGGCATTTGCCTGAAACATTCTGCGTCTGTAGTCCACATTTGCAGTTTTGACCCCCTGTCTCAGGCATCTCCTGTCCCTGTGGTAAGTATTCTATAGAAATGTTTTGTTCGAATAAGCTGATCGAACTATTTATTTCCTTAGTTTCATTTCACAAAGACTCTAAGAGGCTTACAAGAAACTAGTACAACTGAAGACCTGTGGGTAGAATTTAGGACATACCAACTCTTCTCAGCTGAAATTCCAGACCTATCTGGGTCTTTTTGTTCAATGTTAATATTTTGATGACTACTAAAAAACTAGTAAGTACTAAACAATTAATGACTGGATTAGTTCGTGTAGAGTGATCAAATCATTTCTCTAAATGTTATAAATTCCTGTGCCAAATCGAAAAATCGAAGTAGCCCTTCTATTGTTGCCCACTGAGGGTGGGATGACCTCACCACCCAAAATTTGGTCTGAGTGTGGAGATTTTTGGTGCCACACAAACACTGTGACTGCTGGAACCACACATTACGCTCTACACACGAACACTATAATGAAGACATGTATGAGTTACATAAAGAGAATCCGGGGGTAGGGCAGGGCTTGTTCTGAAAGTGGTCTGAAAATGACTTGAGGGAAGGGAGAGGCAAATGGCTTTTGTTTTTCAGGGGTGAGAGGCTAGGTGAGGTGAGGATTGTGGAGGGAGGGCGTGGGAGGTAGGGACTTAGCTTGAGCTTTTTCACTGGCTCTAGGGAAGGAATGCACGGGGCTTTCTTATTGGTTGTCCCAGATGTGGGACAAGAAGGAAAGAAAAAATATGGGGCTTAAAAGCTGTCAGTGGTTAAACATCAAAACTGGGGTCAACTGCAATTGCACTACTGGGTATTTACCCCAAAGATAAAAAGGTAGTGAAAAGAAGGGCCATCTGTACCCCAATGTTTATAGCAGCAATGGCCACGGTTGCCAAACTGTGGAAAGAACCAAGATGCCCTTCAACGGACGAATGGATAAGGAAGATGTGGTCCATATACACGATGGAGTATTATGCCTCCATCAGAAAGGATGAATACCCAACTTTTGTAGCAACATGGACGGGACTGGAAGAGATTATGCTGAGCGAAATAAGTCAAGCAGAGAGAGTCAAGTATCATATGGTTTCACTTATTTGTGGAGCATAACAAAGAATATAGAGGACATGGGGAGATGGAGAGGAGAAGGGAGTTGAGGGAAATTGGAAGGGGAGATGAACCATGAGAGACTATGGACTCTGAAAAACAACCAGAGGGTTTTGAAGGGGCGGGTGGTGGGAGGTTGGGGAACCAGCTGGTGGGTAATAGGGAGGGCACGTGTTGCATGGAGCACTGGGTGTGGTGCAAAAACAATGAACACTGTTATGCTGAAAAGAAAAAAAAAGTGATATATGTTTAAAAAAAAAAAAAACTAGAGTCAAGCTCTTGGTTACAACAGCAGAGAAAACTGCCTCCACCTTTTTTTTTTTAAGAAAACTACCGTTTTAAACCAGACCCTTATTATGTCCCTCATCTCCACATGCACTGACATCGGTCTCTCTCTATCACCTTTTTCCCTTCCTTCCAACCTACCCTCCTTCCTTCCCTCTGTCCTTCCTTCCTCTTCATGGAACTGGCCACAGCCTGACATATGAACATGTCTTTGTTTATTGTTTGCCTTTTCCAGCTGCAATTGTAGCTCCTGAGAGCTATAATTATGTTTGTCTGTCTGTTTGTTTATTTTTACTGTTGTATCCTCAAGCACCCAGACAATGCAGGAGACATTATAGGTACACAATATATTTTTTTTAATCCATCAGCTTTACTAGACTATATGATCCATGAAAGCAAGATTGTGCCTGTTTCTATCATGTTGATTCCAGTGATTTCAGAGAAATGCTTCCTGCCTCAGCAAATAGTGGTGGAAAGAATTCACTCTTTTAGGTATTTTAATGTAGTACTTTTGCAAGGTTCTCATCATATCTTTTTACTTTTCAACAAGAAACAAAATCTATTTTTATTTATTTTTTATTTTATTTTTTTTTTTATAAACCTATAATGTATTCTTATCCCCAGGGGTACAGGTCTGTGAATCGCCAGGTTTACACACTTCACAGCACTCACCATAGCACATACCCTCCCCAATGTCCATAACCCTCTCCCCTCCCAACCCCACCTCCCCCCAGCAACCCTCAGTTTGTTTTGTGAGATTAAGAGTCACTTATGATTCCATCTTATTTCATTTATTCTTCTCCTACCCCCCAAGCCCCCCATGTTGCATCTCTATTTTTAAATAAAATTTTGACTTATTTGAGTCCCGAAATAGTGTAAAAACAAGTTTATTGAGTGCTGCTGATTTGTTTTAAAGTTTGAGCTGAGCATCAACTTTACCAAAGTAAGAATTGGGAACTTGCTTCTGATGACCAAAAACAACAACAACAACAAAAAATTTTAAAAAAAGCCAAAATTCTAAACAATTTAGGAGTTATATAGACATAGCTATTCTCCTGTTCACAGACAGTAACAAGAAATGTCTTAATTACTGGAACACTAAGTGATTTTCCATTTAAAATCAACTATATAAACTGCAGGACAGCACAACTAAAGTCAGAAAATCTAATGACTAACCTTAGATGACATTTGTTCTGAGAACTTATTAAAAACCAAAATACCTTCCCTCACATAGATAAATAGACATATAAATAGACATAGATACATATGTAAATAAATAAAATGTATAAACTAGAAGTCACTCTGTTTTCCAGTCTAACCCCCGTGACAGCACAAAAGTTACTGTCCTACAACTAAACAATACTTTTTTGATTGATTAAATGCTCTGACTTAGGCTAATTCTCTTTAGTTTTAAATGTTTAGTTCACTCCAATTTAGTAACTGTTATTACAGACATTTTGCTATTCTACAGCTGTGAAATTATGTGACTGCCAGACTCCAGGATTGATTGCAGTGTTGTTGAAGCCTAGGGAAGGTGGCTCAGCCCAAACCCTTCCTGGTGTCCAATCCTCAGTTTTTTACCAACTAAGGGAGGTAGAGAGCTGTATGCTTTTCAGAGGTCTGTTGCTCGGCAACCAGTCCTTCCTTCTTAGGAAACAGGTCAGGAAAAAGAAGAGATGAGGGGGCGATTAGGTGTTTGTCTGCCATCTCTGATAAAGCAGAAATTCTCTGAAGAGAAATTGTTCTGCATAGATATCTCCAACCCACAGGGAAACAAATTAATCTCATTAGGCAAGGGGTTAATATCAGTTTGTTAGAAATATTGTTTCTTCTACCCCCTGAAGGAAGTTTTAGTGGTTTTAAATAGCATCTAAGGCCAATAACATTGTATCTGGTAAAGTTAGAAATTTTAGTATGGTATGACAATCATCTCAAGGTCAAAGAATAAAATTCGTCCTTGAAAGACAAGAAAAAATGTTTTATTTCCTATGGATGGCTTATTATTTAGTTATTCAGGGATACCTATCTGTCATAAAAGTTCTACGATTTTAAAATGACCTAAAGTTCATTGAAACGTAAGTCTTCTTCTGTTTACTTAGGAATACCGTGGGATAGTGTTTGTCAAGAAAAATTCCAGATGAAAAACTGCATTGTTGAATCTTGAATATCTCTAATTGAAAAATGTGAAACAGAAGTTTTTCTTTCATATATTGAATGATGTGAACTTGTGATAACTGTATGCCATTTGGTGGATTTACAGTCTAAAAGAATTAAAAATTAGATCTGCAAACATATGGTAAAACAGACATGTTGGTTAGGAATAGTAGACGTAAAAAGAATCTGCGATTCCTTAAAAGTCTACTCTTACCACTTCTCTTAAATCAAACTTTCTTTTTAAATACGTTTTGTCTCAGCTGGTATAATTACAGATGCTAAACAATCTTGCATTTGTTTTCTATATTACATGACTGACACGCTATTTAAAAGTGACAGTTGGCCACCTTGGTTACTTCTGAGTTCCGACCTTTTTAGTATTCTTAGAAAGTGGTGTTTCTCAGTTTTAAGGTGAGGGTTAGTTGAGCACAGATGATGCTGCCTCCCAGGGACTGGCCGAGTGTCAGCCAGGACACTGTGAGCCTGCACATGGGCAGATGACTCTGCCGGGATCCGAATGTCCGTCTACGCACTGGTTTGTTTACGCTTCATGCATTCATGTAGGGTTTCCGCCTTTACGAAGTCAACAAAAACAGGAATAAATTAATTGGATTCGGCAGTGATTTACTGCCTTTCATCCTGTTTTCTCATTAGAGAATAGACTGGCTTTGAGAACTGAAGAAAATTGAACATATTTAAAACCCATAGAAAAATACATGATGAGGGTCAGCCCTTTCTTATTCACTATGAGCTTACCTTCTTACAAAGCTCCAAACCTGCCTCTTCTTGTCTTCTATGGAATAGGGTTTAAACTCCTTCTAACATCTTTGGAGAGGTATTATATTGAAGGGCTGTGTGAGATTTCATGTTATTTTTGAGATTTTATTTTTATATTTTATCGTTGAGATTTTATTTTAGGTCTTCGTTACAGTTAATTAAATTATAATTAAGAATAAAGTTACTATATAACTGATAATAATTAATAATAATAAATAATTCCATGCTAGCTACATAAAACACTTATGAACACATTTATATATATATATAAACAATATTTTTTAAAACTATATATTTTTGAGTTTAGTTCAAGTAGATTATAACTTATATTGTCATTTACAGTAAGTTGTAATTATTGCGATTTTTAAAAATATTGCTACATGATGGATAATGGGCTTTTTTTTTAATCTCCTACACACCTATTTATATTTTTGCATGACCCTGCGGAATTAGTTTGACAGATTATAATTGCAATTTTGATTGGATATCTCTATCTTTACATCTATCTTTAGAATGAGAGCATTTTTATCAATATCTTTCTCACTCATGCTTTTCAGCTCTTGACTGGCAGCTCGACCTCTGAGAATCAGAGAGCAGAGGCATTTTACCCTTCCAGAAACATTTTCTGACCCTTGGATTATTGCTCAGCTTCCTTCACTAAAATATAAAGAGGTCACCTTCTATGTGTAGGATAACATTCCTCAAAACTCACAAAATTTAAGACCAATTCCTATGGGATATTTATTTTTTAACATGGCCTAGTTGGGGTTAGTGGGGGGCGGGGGGGAGAGAACTGGCAAAAATATGCTCATACTATTTAGGTGCAATGTAACTTTTTTAAAAATAAGAAAATAACACAAGTTTAGGCAACTTTTGCGGCTATATCTAACCTATGGAATCTTGCTTTATAAGATTTTTTTCACAGCTGTAACAGACTAGCTGTGTATTGAACAATTTGCATTTAAACATGATAATCAGGAAAAAGATTCTTTAAAATATAAAACTCAGATTAGGAATAAATTGTACATGCAAATGTGCTGATTTGGATGCAGCGGATGAATTCTGACAGTGGGGCAACTATAGAAATTAAGGCGACGCTTTCCCTGAGTGCCCAGTAACATCAAATTACAATTGAACACCTATAGAAATAAATGTGACACCCAAAGGGTTACCAAATGAATATATTATGCTCTGTGATGTTTCACTGAATTCTAAACAAGTTCAGAACAATGACATACCAAGAGGTGCTGAAGTACTTCAAACACACTCCATCAAATGCGTGTGGTTAAATAAAACTCTGTGGAATGTTCCTTATATAAAATGAGTTTTTCCTATTCAGAAGGAAAGTAGAGCAATTTATTTTTTTCTTATACAGTCTCATCACAAGTAGGAGTTTACTTTAATAAGCTTGCTTTGGTTTTAAAGAAACTCTTGCAGTTTGAAAGTTACTTTGCAATGTTTTCAAACTTTAATGTGCTAAACTTGCAATCTTGCTTTTACTGTGTCCTATAGCATTTATGAAGCAACATTTTGTGTTTAATAGGAAAAGCAGTAAGGACCTGGGTAAGTGGACTAATGGGATAGTTTGTGCTACTAAAAGGCTTTCCAGCAAACTGAAGATGTTTGGATGTTCTGGTTAAATATTCTGGTTAATTTCTTTTTACTACATTTATATACAAAATATTACATGCCATAGAAAAAGATTACACTAAAAATGCACTTATGTTTAAAGTTATTCCTTTTGACATGTATAAGTTAATGAGTATGGAGCAAATTTCAGAAAGTTAACCTATAAATGATGATTTCCCTGGGCTAGCGTCTGTATGCCAACAATCATTTGAAGGAGTAGATGCCTCACCATGAACCTTACTGTTCAACTCGTGCAGTTACCAAAGCACAAAACAGAGCAGAGTCAGGGAAGAAAGCATCAAGGAGTCTAGAGTGGGTGCTCATCCCTGGTGCAGGAATAGAGAAAGAGAAAACAAAATGAAGGAAGCAGGAAATATCTCCTAAACCCTTCTCATATCTCCCCATTATTTTCACTAAGGAATCAAAGCCAGTAAATTCATAAAATATTGCAAATTCTGATTCTGCCAATTACTGGCTTTGAGGCCTTGATAAGGTCACATAACCTGAGGTTTGGTTTTCAAGCTGTAAAATGGGATTAAATGTAAATTGTTGGGTAATTACAAAACTTAGCAAAACCATTTATAAAAGTAGATATAAAGATGACTCGACCAATTAATGGTTGTTTTAACTGTTATTTAGCTGGGTCTTCCAAGGACCCAACACTTCAGGAGCCAGCTCTCCAGACCTACTCCACATTATAGATGCCTTGAATCAGGCTTCTGACCATCCTTGAAACCCTCCTTGTTCCTTCATCACCCCATTTTATGCTATTCCTTCATCCCCGATAGATTAGCCCACTGATGTTTCCATTCCTTCTACAATGAAGTTCTTTACCTCGGTGTCTTTACACTAACTGCCTTTTTGATCTTCAAACGAGTGATCTCCTGTTTTTAGCTTAAATATCTACCTCTGTTAGACCTTCCTGAGCATCGAGTCTAATTATAAAATCATAAAAACATTTCCTATCAAATCACCCTATTTTAATTTTCCTCTAGCAATTATTATGGTCTTGTATTTTCTTGTTTGTTGTACTGATTGTTTCCCCCTGGTTAATTTTCACTTCTGTACCTTCTCTACTTACTCAGGTGCTTAGGCATACTAGATACCCTGTAAATATTTGCTGGATAAATAAATTTCTAGTGTAATTGGACTGTGGTGTTACATTCGCATTGTCTAGGTCGTGGGGAAGTCTCCCTTCTCTGTGCAGACATTACTCTCCCACCATTTAGATGGGAAGTTACAGGTTTCTTTGGGATATTCTGAGGACATTTTTCTCTCAACTGAGAGTTGAAAGCTAACTACTACTTCTCTTCCTCCTCCTCTCGCTCTTGCTTAGTTTGTCAAGAGACCCAATTTAAGTTTTACCCACTCAGAGGCAGAGTAGAATGCAGGCAGCTTGAGATTCTAGTCAACAAGGAATAAATTAAAATTATGATGCTTGTGAATTCAGATTTCTGTATAGGATTCTTAACAAAAGTTTTGAGCTATAAATTACCTCCTGTCCACTTAGAAGCAGCACCATTGAATGAAAAGAGAAAAATAAGCTTCATCAGACCTCTATGACCTCTTCCTTTTTGAAAGGACACAGGGAAGCTGTCCAGAGGGACCATTAGTCCCCTCACCAGGTCCAAGACATGCCGGCAATGCCGACCTCAATGTGGCAGTGGAAATCTGCTGGAATTCTAAAATTCAACAAGGCTTGAGAGAGCTATTTACCTGGAACGAGTGTTTTATTTTATTCTCTACATTTTCTACTCTTTGACTTCAAAGAACATCTGATTCACATTAACGTACAGTATTCCTCATATTGAACATAAATTAAGAAGTATCCAATATCTACTAATGAGAAAAGCAATTTCTTCCGCCAACTTCCCTTTTCATAAAACTGAAGAGGTGCCATGTGCATAGTTTGCCCTGAGGTCCATCTCATGTCTCTGTTCTGCTGGCACCATCCATGCAATCCATAAAGACTTTGGGCTCCCAAAGAGCAAGACTGCTCCCCTTGTCTCATGGGCTCTTTCTCCCCTCTTGATTTTTAATTCCTTTTACCTTTGAACATTTCTCTTCTCCTGGGGAGTGTGGAGGCCTGATAGCTTCTAGAATATCATGGAACTGGAACTTTTCTGCCACAACCTTCCTTAAGAGTACACACCCACACCCCCTCCTTGTCCCTTTTTTTTTTTTTTTTTTTTTTTAGTTCTGACAGTTAAATCCTTGAGACTCTGAGAGCAGAGACATTCCACTCTCTTCCAGAACCACTCTCTGAGCCCTTGTTTTCTCTGCTCTGCTCCCACCTCCCCTCACTACAGTACAGAGAGACCACCTTCTGTGGAGGAAGAGCATGCCTCAAAACTCCCCTGCTGAAGAAGAAGAGAGACCTGAACAAGATGAGCAGGTAGAAGTTGTTCATTCCCAACATTCTTTCCAACAATAGGAGAGAGAGCAAGACCAGGTCTGAATACCAGTTCCACTGAAACGAAGTGCAGGAGATTTTAAGAACTGGAGGGAAGGAGTGGAGGCCATCTGTGTCTGCTAGTTGACCTTGCCCAAAGGAAAAGTAAACTTTCTCCCATCGTCATGACAGGAGGTAGCATCACGACTTGAAGCAAGACGTCCACTGAAGTTAGTCTCCTTCTCAGGAGACTGGGGGATCTGGGTGCAATCTTCCACGATGATTACATTGTGAAAGAATGACTCTCAGGTCCCTGAGAAAGACATCCCTGGTTGTAAAACAGACAAGAGGCTTTTAAAAGACAGAGATTAGATTTATAATTACAAGACTTCTCAAGTAAATGCTCTAAGAAAAGGGAGGGCAGGGGCCTAGAGTCAAAAGTTAAGTCAGGCTGAGGAGAATGTTAAGGTCCATTGGGGCACCACACATGTTTTAATTTCCCTTAGGACTAACCTTAGGGGCACTTTCTATGAGACGTTCATCTTGCAACCATGTTGCCAACAGTTTGCTTGCATTTTTCCTATTTTTCTTGCTGGGAGTGTGATTCTGGCTAGCTTCAAGGTGTGTCTGCCTTAATGGTATATTTATTTTCTCAGCTTTATCTCTAAAATATCACAGAATGCAATTTTCCAAGTTAACAGCACAGTGAGTCGTCCTGGCTCTTTGGCTATCCTCATCACATTTTCTTTTTTTCAATATTAACTTGCATTCCAAAGTTATTGATTTGGAGGCTTGATGATGCTTACAGGAGATTATTAGAATTTTTAAAAAATATATTATGTTATTTTATGTTAAAATAATAGCACAATGGTAATCAAAATCATCTGTGAAAGTTCCTATGTGTATTGACAATAGCTTGTATTACAAGATACTGTGAAAGTTAGGAGTGGATATTTCTGTGTACCAGAAAAAGTGCTACCTTCATGGGAGGCATAGGCAGACTTTAGAATCCATTTGGCCTGACAGCTTTGCAAATTTGACATAAACAACTGAACTTTAAAGTTCTTTGAGGTTTCCATTATTTCAAACTTTGTCATGAAATGCATTAACAAAATAAATTTACAGCAATGAGCGGGCCTGTATTTTAATTTCCAAATAGCACACTTTCCCTTCTGTTACAAGGGGACACATTCTTAGCCGGTTACATTTCAAAGTGCAGAAAATCATGCCAGTTGCTTGGGGTCAAGTATAGGAACGCTTGACAGTGTGTACTCTCAGTGGTTTATAACAATTATCTGAGCCATCTTCGCAAGCCTCAGTGTGCTAATAATGCTGCTATCTGTGCATTAGCTCGGGATGTCACTGTCTTTGTTTGCCTGCCAAATGTGCAATAGAGAAGTTCTTGCTTTAGATGGTAGTTAAATCTTTGCTTTAATGTTCCATTATTTCCAAGTTTGTGGCCACTATTTTATTCTGTATGGTATTTTAATGAGATTATTAAATTACTATTGTGAGGTATCGTGTTGCATACCAACACTACAGTGAACGTCTGATATGACTTGAGTGATTTTGGTGTTGAATTGATCAATCAGCTTTCCTTAGCACAAGAGGTTACACCTGATGTTATATTTTTCTACAATAGCAGTTACAGTAAAGATTGGAGCCATGGACTTGAAAAAATATATATAAAGGAAATGAACAATGTCTGCTCTGCAGTAAGTTTGGTGGTGGCAAAATAGTAAAATGGTACTGCTCTGAACTTAGGACAAGTGTATGGGATTGCTTTGCACTTTTAACTTCAGTTAAAATTCATGGAAATTATGAAGCAAATATATTGACATTTAATATCGTCCCAAAAAAGGGAGTGGCAACCCAAGAAAATAAAACACAGAAACTATTACCAGACTATTTGATGCTTAGAAGTTTTTTGATAATGGTGGAAATTTAAACAAAGAGAGGTCAAATTTTTTGTTATTAGAAATGGCTTTATTTGTCATTGCTACCATGTACAGCAAGGTCATTATTTTAAAATGAAGTTTATTACCATGAAAAACATAAGAATTTGCTGAAACTAAGGGTAGGTTCAGGATTAGGGTTAACTATGGAAGTTGGTACCCTGTATTTTGTTTCCTCCCGGTGACCTGACATTTGAAAGGACAATGAAGCAGTGTCTAAAACTTTATTTACTCTTTCATATGTGAGGTATGAATTAATCATGTACACTGGGTTTCCCAAATTGGGACATGAAGTTGCCCTCTCCATCTCCTTCACACACTCTCTCTCCAACTCCCCACATTCTAAGGCTATTCCAGAAAGGACTCTGGTTCTTCGAGAGAAAATTAAAAATTTTTTAAATTTTATTTTTTATTTTATTTTTTTTAAAGATTTTATTTATTTATTTGACAGAGAGAGATCACAAGTAGACAGAGAGGCAGGCAGAGAGAGAGAGAGAAGCAGGCTCCCCGCTGAGCAGAGAGCCCAATGCGGGACTCAATCCCGGGACCCTGAGATCATGACCTGAGCCGAAGGCAGCGGCTTAACCCACTGAGCCACCCAGGCGCCCTTAAATTTTATTTATATAGCTACCTACCATATCGTGTAAGCTACAATATCATGTAACTGAGCACAGTTAGACTATCTCAGAGCTCATCTCTGTTTTATTATTTGTTATTGTGCTCAAAAACACAGAACATAAAATTTACCATCTTAACTATTTTTAAGTGTAGGTAAAGGACTCTGAGCTTGCCTAGGGTACTGCAACTTCCTGATTGGTTTCTGGAGTTCTCCTGAAGGCTTCTTGGACTGTATGTTCTTGAGTTGATGTTTCTGCTGGAGAATGAGCTCAGTGGCTTCCTATTCTGCTATCTTACTGACGTCACCTCTCTACATCTGCTTTTGTATTAAGAGCAAATTCGTTCTAAGTAGTAAGGTATACAATACCTTACCTATCACTCTTGGGCCATTGTTCTTCATAATTTTAGATCTGAGAAAGGCAATGCAGTGCCGTGTGTTAACTACTTGCACATTGTGCAACACTTCTAGAATCTTTTCATTTTGCAAAACTGAAACCCTGTATCCATTGAGCAACTCTCCCCTCTCTCCTCCCCCCAGCTTCTAGCAACCAACTTCTACTTCCTGTTTGTGAGAGTTTGACTCTTATGTCATGTCATAAGCTCATGTCAGTGGAATCAGGCAGTATTGTCTTTTTGTGACTGGCTGATTTAACTTAACTTATGAATGCCCTTAGTTTCATCCATGTTTTAGCATGTTGACTTGTCTTCAAGGTCGATGATTTTTCTCCTTGATCGAGTCTGTTGTTAACCCCTTTTAGTGAATTTTTCAGTTCAGTTACTGAATTCTTCGGCTCTAGAACTTCTGTTTTGTTCTTTCTTATAGTTTCTATCTCTTTGAAGATATTCTAATTTTTGTACATGCATTGTTTTACTGATTTCATTTAGTCGTCCACCTGTGTTGTAGTACTTGAGTTTCTTTAAAATGGTTGTTTTGAATTCTTTGTCAGGTAATTCATAAGTCTCCATTTTCTTCAGGAAATTTAGTTTGTTCCTTTGGACCATGTTTCCTTGTTTCTTCGCATGCCTTATTTTTGTTATTGTTGTTTGAGTTTTGCATTTTAAAAAAACCCAGACAATTCTGTTCCTTATAGACTGGTCTCATACAGGAGAAAACCTTCACCAATCAGTCTGGCTACAGATTCTGGGAGCCTCTCAAATTTTTTACGGATATGTGTCCTCACTGGATTTGTTTTGTGATTTTCCTCTCAGAGAGATTCAGGCATTTGTGGCATCTTGCTCCCTCTGGTGTCCTTCTGTGGTACTGCAAGTTTTCGTGTGTAACAAACTGATCTGCTCTCTCGTTCTCTGGGACACCCAGATTTCCAGCCATGCTGATTTCATCAGTGGTCTAGGTCAGGAAAGACAGAAACTAATCCTTCGGGTAGCCCTTCACACCTCACACCCGACCACCAAAAGCTGAAATGCTAGACCCTCAGTCCTCTCTTCTCTCTCCCTCCCAAGGGAGAAGTTGAGAGGATGGCTTTTCCTCCTGATCTCAAGCTGCACCAGCTTAGGGAAGATGCCTACGCAGTTAACAGGAAATGGCTTTTCTTGACCATTTCAGTGTGACTGGCCTTGACTTTGAGCTTGCCCAGGGTACTGCAACTTCCTGATTAGTTTCTGGAGTTCTCCTGAAGGCTTCTTGGACTGTATGTTCTTGAGTTGATGTTTCTGCTGGAGAATGAGCTCAGTGGCTTCCTATTCTGCTATCTTACTGAAGTCACCTCTCCATATCTGCTTTTGTATTAAGAACAGATTGGTTTTAAGTAGTAAGGTATACAATCTCTTACCTATCACTCTTAGGCCGTTGTTCTTCATAATTTTAGATCTGAGAAAAGTAATGCAGTGTCTTGTAATTTCCCCAGAGAGCGAGGAGCAGAACCCTGAAATGAACACAATCACATCTCAACAATGACAGATTTGCCTATTCAACAGGGGAAGATAAAGACCATAAATATTCTCTTCTTGTTAGGTCAGGTCAGATTTTGCCATCACGTGAGTTATGATAATCATTTGGTTTTCAAATCATTTCAAGAGTGGAAAGTGAGGATAAAAATTCTAAACCAGTGGTACTTTGCTGTCATTGGTAAGTAAGAAAAAAATGGACTGATATTAGTATACAAATGATCTGGGCACTCAAAGATAGTAATGATAAACTGTGTGTGTTGCTTATCAATGTATTGCCTCTAAGCTCTCAATTAATCCTTTTTGTCTGATCTGTGAAAATGGACAGGGGCCCTTTAAATATTTTTCCAGTGACTCTCTGCCAGTAGAGGGGTCACCTTGACTTCCATGCCTGTTTCCTGTAGTGCATGGCAGCCAGCAGCTTCCCCTTGGTAGCATTGCGGGAGGTTTTGTAGCAGAGTGGGTCTGGTGAGACGTCTCCTCAGGAATAGTTTTCCTTGGCATTCTAAAGGACATATTTCTAGCAAGTTCTACAAGTGCAGTTCTACAGTTATGTCTTTGTCATAAAATGCACTGCAGCTGCAGGTTCTATCATTTCTTCAGAACAAGAAGCACACTTTATAGCCCATAGTAGCCAACAATAGGCAGAAAGATATTCTCAGAATAATAGTTTGGTAGAAAACTGGAATGGGCAACTGGAACATTGGTTGTCTAAAACAGGAAGAGATATTGGCATGAAGGGCTTGCTTGTATATCCTCACAGGTGTGTGCTCACCTTTGACATGACGTTGGCCAAAGGAGTGTCCCCTCTGGATAGATTCCTCTTTTCTGGTGGGTCTGGAGCAGAGGGGATGGAAGAGGACACGGGTATGACTATACTTTCCTTCCTTCCTTCCTTCCTCTCTCTTCCTTCCTTCTTTTCCTTCTTTCCTTCTCCTTCCTCCTTTCCTTCCTTCCTTCTTTCTTCCTTCCTTCCTCTTTTTCTCTTTCTCTTTCTCTCTTCTCACATCACTCAACTTTCTTTTTCCTACCTGATGCAATAGACATAGATAGGACCAGGACTGCAAAAATAAATGCTGGAAACAGGGATGTCTCTCAAGCAAGAAATTGTAATGGTATTTTTTAACTTTATGTCAGACTTCCTAAGGGCCTGATCAGGTGGGCTGTGCCTTCACACATCTGGCGAAGTTGGGACTAACAGTGAATGCAGCTGTGTTGCTTGCTGGTCACTAGAGCCCAATAGGGAACGTCTGGGGGGCTCAGTGGGTTAAAGCCTCTGCCTTCAGCTCAGGTCAAGATCCCAGGCTCCTGGGATAGGATTGAGCCCCACATCGGGCTCTCTGCTCAGTGGGGAGCCTGCTTCCCCCTCTCTCTGCCTGCCTCTCTGCCTACTTGTGATCTCTAATAAGTAAATGGAATCTTAAAAAAGAGAGAGAGAGAGAGAGAGAGAGCCCACCAGTTCTATACCCATGTAACCTTACCCTAGCATGGATGGGAGGGGACTGAGTGGAAATATTTACTACCAATCCAGACCAGCATAGTGACTGAACCTAGTGTCCCTTCCAAGTGTGGAAAAGTTGGGGTATAAATGAAGAAAAGTAGGAATAGTAATTGAGGATAAAGGAATGGATAAATGGATTATGTAATCAGAAAAGTATTATTTTGATACATTTGATATAATAATATACTGATACTTCGAAAGAGATTCTAAGCAAGAGATAATGTTGTCTCTTAATTGAGTTATACTGGATGTCCAAAAGAGGGAAGCCATGTATTACTGAGACCACTTCTGCTTTTGGAGGTTCAAATAGAAAAATTTGTGGAAAAATGGAATTACGCATGTCACATATTGAAATCAAAAGAACTAATATCATAGCTCCCCAAAACACATTCATTTTCTGAAGTATGGTTTGGCTGCAGCAAAATGGCATTTCTGTTCTGATAAATTAGTGTTGTTAATTTAAATTAATTCTATTTGTGTACAATTTTAAATTTTGTTTTTGGCTATTTACTATTGCACAAATTATAAAATAGATTTGATTTTTTACTTATTCAGGTGACATTAAAATAAAAATCATTCTTCAGTGTTGCTTATCCACTAACATATTTTTTCCTTTTAGAAGGAGTTCAGATCTGCTGTAAGTTGAATTGTGTATCCCCACCAAATTTCCTAGGTTGAAGTCCTAAAGCTCAGCACCTCAGAATGTGACCTTAGGTGGAAGTAGGATTGTTGCAAATGTATTTAGCTAAAATAAAGTCATAATAGAGCAGGATAGGTTTCTAATCCCATATAACCAGTGTCCTTATAAAATGAGGGAAATTTAGACCCGGAAAGAACTCCACATCACCTGAAGATGGCCATCAACGAGCCAAGGAATGATGCTTGGAATAGATGCTCTTTTCATGGCGCAGAAGGAACTAATCCTGCCCATATCTTGATTTCAGACTTCTAGCTTCCAGAACTATAAGAAAATAAATCTCTCTTTCTTAATCCACTTAAACCTACTCTGTAGTACTTTGTTATGGCAACCCCGGCAACTAATACAACATCTGACTGAAGTTTTGGAAGTATGTAGCTTTAGTTTCCTCTGTACATTTTTTCAATGTTCTTGAAACTTTCTAACATGATTAATGGCTTAGTAGAAACGAATTTTTCATATGTATCTATTTTTAAACCTCTTTTCCAAATTGCCCCACGAATTTACTTATATTGTTATTTATTCAACTAAACTAGAGCTTGGAAAGAATCTGATTTTAAATAATTTCCATGATGTCACTTCCTTTTTCGCCCACTTTTCTCTTTTGACACATTCATGCAATTTTAGAGAATCAAAAACCTGAGGACCCACTGACCATCATAGAGAAAACTATCAATGTATAGCAGCACGAATATAACGTGTAACTAGATTGTAATGACACTTGTATCAAAATCACAAAGTAAAATCCATCACATTCTCTATAATCATAATTGGTATAGGACTTATATAATGTGACTTTCTCTTTTTTGGCCTCTTCCTTTTTTCATCCTTCCTTCTTATGTAGGCATTGATGCTTTTTTTTTTTCTTTCTAGATTTCTTTTATGTACATACACTTTTTGTCTTAATTCATATGAAAATTTTTTCTTGGAAGATGGTATAGTTTAGTAAATTTCTTGCCTATCATTTATGTTCTTAGAACTAAAGAAAAATGGAAGGAAGTCAGGAAATCAATAATGCTACCAGAAAGAAAAAAAAAATAGCCTCCAGATTCAATCATTTCCTATAAATCACCTTTGCTTGTTTCTATGACTAATGAATGCAGTATGGAAATTACTCACACTCCAGCAGCAACCTCATGCAAACCCTTTTGCAGAAGGCCTTGAATAAGTATATAATTCAGCATTCGTTCATTTTAAATGCAAATAGTGGAATCTGAATAGGACAGGAGTGTCAGTGTGGAAAGGGTGTGTTTCCAGGCATTATAGAAAGCTGTCATGGTGACTAGGAGGCATAGCAACTTACTTATTTATAAAAATAAATCTGAAAAGAAAATGAGTCAGGCACAGGTTTTCGACTTTACTCCTGTCAATGTTAGATGGAGAATGTCTCCTGAAAAATCTTAGTTATCAAGATCCTGAAAAAAAAAGCTTTAGAGAAAGAACAATAACAGAAAACCATACCTTTACAAAGGTGGATATTTGCAATCTATTCTTCCGCAGGTCGTTTGAGATTCCTACAACTACAATTTTTGGAATATTTCCTAAATTAAAGGCAAGGAATAATTTTGTGTGTGTAAAATTAAAAGGTATATATCTAATGAGTTCTGATGTTTTATTAAATTGTGTATCTTGAGTTTTATAATGATAATTTTGCAATCTTTCCCCACAGGTGTATTTTTCTCCTGCACTTCTATGGATATGGTAAACCAAATGGCAAGACTGGGGACTATGTTGAAGCTCATACAAAGAAAACTAACTGGAGGTCAATTTCAAGTAATAAGGCAACATTGTAAATTTGGGATATGTCCTCCCTCTTGACTTGAATACATTAGGGTAAAGTGTCACTGAGATTAGTTTGGGAAGCATGGGGTTTAAACCCAGCTCTGGGTGATGAAGTCCCTGCAGTCCCAGCGTGAGTTCTGTAGGGGCCATACCCCCAGGCCCTGGAGCTCAGCAATTAAACTTAATTAGTTAGCTGGCCATCCTTGGGGGATGGTGGAGGCACCTAATCAGTGGCAAGCAGTTGAATTTTCCACCTGAGTGGTCTTTCACTTCCTCCCATGTATAGACTTTGAACTGGATGAAAGTGTAGTGGTAAATTTTTCACCCTGATGGTATGAATTTTGATGTGAAATGATCAGGAGAAAGGTGATCTCATTCTAAAATACCTATGTGGGTCCCACTGGGAATTTCCTCTGAAGATTAGCTGGCAGGATTCAGGGAAGAGTTTAGTCTATGAAAAGTGTCCCTTGTTTCCCCACCCAGGACACCACACTTCTAGGGTATAGACCAGGGAAATAGGCAAGAGAAGGGCTAGTTGATGTTTTTAGAGAACTAGTTAGAGAACTTTAGTCAACTTCGACATAATTTTTTTTTTTAATTCAATGGCATGCACAACATGAAAGGCTTACAAAATCAAGGTGTCTACTATATTTGTAACCACTACTAAGGTTACAACTTATTTATAGTTTATAGAAAGCAAACACTGTCAGCTTCAGTTCCTTGTATTTTCTGGTTCTAGATTAGATATCACAAGAGCATTTGAGATGTTTTTATTGTGTATGAAGTACCTTCTCACTGCTTTGTGAAAAGAAGCTTTTTGCCCTGAAGTTGCCTATAACTTATATATACAAAGGAGGGGGAAGAAATAGACTATTTTGATAAACATTCCTACATTCATCAGATTATACATAAACATTTAACATTTAGAAGCAGAGTGATGCCTGGGAGGCTCGGTCATTAAGCTTCCGCCTTCAGCTCAGGTCATGATCCCAGGGTCCTGGGATTGAGCCCTGCATCGGGCTCCCTGCTCTGCAGGAAGCCTGCTTCTCCCTCTCCTACTCCCCTGCTTGTGTTCTCTTTCTCTCTCTCTCTCTCTCTCTCTGTCAAATAAATAAACAAATAAATAATCTTACAAAAAATTAGAAGTAGAAATTTTGTTCATTTCTAAGGCATTTCAACACTACAGACATTTATCTTTCTAAAACAAAATTTTGATTAGTTACTTTGTTGGTTAAACTTGTACCAGAGTTTGCTACTCACTCCAACACACAGAATCCAAAGTAACTTTGGAAAGGAACGTTATCTGAGCTTCCCGTCCCTGTCAGACTTTGATATATTCTTCCATGATCCCGGTCCTTTCTCTTGAGTATAAAATATCTTTGGGCTTGTTTAATTTTGCTGCTAAATTACACTTTCCAAAGAGGCAGTTATCCTATCTATTCTATTCATTTTTGTATCTCTAGAAACTAGTACATTGCATACCTCAGAGCAAGTATTTCTGGAATGTGTGAATTGACACCTCTAACTTGTGGTGTATCAGCAGGCAACAAAGCAAAGCCAAGGGAAGTTCATTCCTTTTTTGTCTGGACACCTTCAGTCTTGGTTTATTAGGTGCTGGTTGAGGAGATGAGTGGAATTTCTAGGGGTGCCACGTATCCCCACTTTCACATTCAGCTCCAGAAATGAGGAGATCAGTAAATGCTAATTAACATAGGACAAGCATGAAGCTGGCTGGGCACTGAGGTTCCTTAACTCATAGTTCTCTCTCTCTTTTTCTCCCTCTCCTCTCACCCTACCTGGTAGGTTTTGAAGATTGGTTTAAACCTCACTTATTCCTCAGATTCCTCTTGAGCCTCTCTTCCAAACAGGCAAACAGATACACACTCACATAAATACACTCGTTTTTAAGCTCTTTACTCCATCTCATCCGACTTAATACAGGGCCTTGTATCATTGCATTCTTTTAATTGTCCTATAACTTGATCAGTGAATATAACATATTATTTAACCCATTGAGAGACGTCTCTGCTTCTCATTCACTTTTTTATCACCAACAATTATGAAGCAGCTCAACAGTTAATTACTTGCCGTATTAATGATTGAAAGGATTACATACATGACTGAACAAATGGACGGATGGACGGATGGATGGATGGATGATGGAAAGAGGGATTGGAGCAGTAACTGCTTTTTCCCCTTATCTTGTCAACTTGAATTATTATGTTCCAGTAATAGATTAGGTGGATGAGAGGAAGAAATTAGCAGGAAGAAATTAATAGCAAAATAATAAACAAAATAAAATACATTAAAGAACATATCACAAGGAGCCTGATACATAGTCTTGGATTTATATTATAAAACACTACATCGAGTTACTTAAGACATTTCCCTATTTTGTGGAGATTTGTGTTGGGGTTTGCATAGAGAGATAGTAAGTTTTATGAAATAGACTACCGCACCCCCGAAAAAGAAAAGAAAACACAATGCTTTTAACCCATTGTTTTGATTATGCTTTTCCTAGAAAAAAAAAATTTTAAGGATTTCTTTTTTTTCTTTTAAGATTATATTAATTTAGTTGACAGAGAGAAACACAGCTAGAGAGGGAACACGAGCAGGGGGAGAGAGAGAGGGAGAAGCAGGCTTCCTGCCGAGCAGGGAGCCCGATGCAGGGCTCAATCCCAGGACCCTGTGATTATGAGCTGAGCCCAAGGCAGATGCTTAACAGCCCCTTCCTTGAAATTTTTTTACTGCAGTTGACTTAGTGCAGGCATGAATTATATCTTTGTCCTTGATGAATGGGGGCTTGATAAAGAGCTGTCCTATGCCACTCATAGTGGGAACTGTGTTTAATTATTTTAAAAATTTCTACAACACCAGAATTTAGTATTCCTCCTAACAGACACAAATTGATTTCAGCAGAAATGGAAAGGGACTGAGGTCTACTGCGTAGGGCTTTCAGAACGAAAACAACACAGTAAATGAAGCTGACTTTCAAGTGGGCAACCTTGCTCAGCTGCAGTATTGCATAACCGCAATATGGAGCCACAAGGTGTGACACAACTGAATCTCTACGTGGTTAATTTAGGATTTGAAGCGACGACTTCTTTTTAGAAGACGGCAAACAGCAGATCTGGGAGCAGTGAAGTTTCAGTTGAGTCATCTCACTTGTGACACTTATTTTAAACGCAATCTGTTAGCTCAAAGTATTACCATCCTTAAAAAATACAGGCCTCTTTTCCCAGGCATTTTCTCTTATCCGTTTGTAGGCAGCTTATTGAAGAGCTTCCAGAAAGAAAAATCCCGTCTCATACTAAGCATTGTACTTTGACATATTGTGCTTCTCTAGCAAAGGATGACTCTGACCCCTTCTCTTGATTTTTCCCTCCTTCTCTCAGGGAATGGCTTCCTGCAAGTTCAAATGAAGCTCCTATAGTCACAGTCAATGGAACAAAGATGCCTGAGCATTCCCCCATATTCCTTATAATAAGACTAATTATTTTCTAGCCTTTGGGTGGTTGTTGGGAGACAGTTTCCCATGAACCTCTCACGTTTCTGCCCATGTTGAAAGTAGAGACTGTTTTTAAGAAAAGATTGGTGGCAGTTGTACTCTTAGTTTGGAAGGGGAAAAAACCCTTTATCAATATTATAAAAATCTAATAGAAACAGGAAGAAGAAAAGGAAAATCTACGCACAGATGAGGGCAATAGTAAGTAGTAACGGAGAATAAAACAGAGTTACAGCAAATTGGGTACTTGCAACATCCAACCTCATTAGCTGGGGAAGCCCTGTGGAGATGGCCAGGATGGAGTCCCAGTTGAGAGGCCTGGGCAGAGTGACCTCCCCTCAGCTGAGACTTCCAACTGGCCATCCCCATAAAGGCTATATTTATAGAGCAAATGATGCAGGTCTGATATTGAACCTACGTGTAGTCTGGAGCAAGCTGCCTTCCTATGTTATCATGTCTTTACATCTTCAAAGAGGCTGGGCTAGGTGTGCTTGCCTCTCCTCCCTTCCATTCCATTTGGGAGCAGGGGGCAGTCAGCCTGGAGCCAGATGGGATGTAAGGCAAAATTTATATCTCTTAGAATCCAGACCAGAAGGGACAATTCTGACCTGGAAGCCAACTAATGTCAACTAATCAGTCTCCTGAGATCACTCAAGCACACAAGTCTCACAAAAAATATTCTTTTTTAAAAATTATTATTTCATTTATTTATTTGTGAAAGAGAGAGTGTGCACAAGCTGGGGGGGAGGGCAAAAGGAGAGGGAGAAGCAGACTCCCCGATGAGCAGGAAGACCAACTTGGGGCTGGATCACAAATCCCCGAGATCATGACCTGAGCTGAAGGGAGACACTTGAATGACTGAGCCACCCAGGTGCCCTGCAAACAACACTCTTTTGCCTGCCTGCATCTGTGCTGGTTAAGGTGGTCGGTTGCACAGGAGAAATCACAGAAACCTCCATCCGTACAATACAGAGGCACTGACCATTTTGTTGTGGTCTAATTTTTCAAGGATGTTTTTGTAGCAAACATCTTTGGAGAAATATTGTCTCTCTTCAGACAAAGAGTAGGCATGCTTACTATTCATTATAAATGATTCAGATCCCTAAACGCAGGCTTTCCCTCTGTAACAAACCACTGAGCAAGCAGGTGTCACCTGCCCCTTCGCACACTGCCCTGTGGGAGGTAAGACTCAGGGATTCTGATAGTCTTGCTCCTACTATTGCTATGAGTAATAACATTTTTCGGTCTCAGATTCTGGAGTCTTGTGTCTTCTGCCAGCATCTATAGAATTTTAGCAGGCTAACTTGTTAGCTTAAAAAGGAGATAACATCCCATACCCTTCACAGTAAGTGAGAATAGTAAGGTAAGATATATTATTTTAAGCACTGTGATATAGAATTAATTATAGCTTAGGTTTTAACAAATACTTGTAACATATGCTAACTAACCCTTCACTGATAGCTAAATTGTTGTGTGGTAAGTTTAGAATAGTACTAAGAAGACATGTTTCATTATGATACAATATGTGCATTTATTCAGTGTTACAGTGAGGGTAAAATTACATTTGCATAATGTATTGTGTTGTTTTTGACAACCAGTACACTGCACGTTTTGTTGAAAAGTTGCAACTTTTCTAAGCTTAACATTTTAATTCTTGGGAGAAAAGTCATCTTAAATTAAAAGTTTTATCATTTAAAACATTTCAGGTACTTTCCACCATAAGGTTCTTCAATTATTTTCTTACATTTCATGTCCCCAAGAAATCATATTTTTCTCAAGGCACGTTTCTGAAATATTCAAGCTTAATAAAAATGTTTATGTTTGTTCACATTCAAATATGTCTGTATTTTAAAATTTGTAAATATTTAATTACTACTATACTATTTTAACTTCGTGGAACATTATAATTGATTATAAGTTTGATAGCATTCTCAAAAATGTTAAAAAGCCTAATTTAAACAATAGTCTTAAATAACTCAAGTATAGCTTCTTAATACATGCATTTCATAAAATAGGAATTTTCATTAAGCACTTACACAAAGATTTAAATACCTTTTTATTTCATACTGAAGAGTTAATAAAAGTGTTTCAGCATAGTAACCATATTATTATATTTAGGATTTCAAATTATCTGAAAAATGGAAATTCAGTGAGATAATAATGTGTTTTTTCATTATGTAAATTTAGGAGGTTTTTAAAATAGTCAGTGTCTGATAATTATAATGTTAAAGTAATAAATATATTTGAGATTAGGGAGTTATATATATTTCGTGTTTTTTTCCCTTTTTTAACATGTTCCATTTCATAAATTATTTTGGGTGCTTTTATCAGGGGCTGGCAACTTTTATTGTTCAGAAACGAAAGCTTAGTCTTGAGAATCAGTCTGCTGTATTGTGCACTGTGCTTCCTTCTCTCTTGATTCCTCTTTGGTTCTTGTTTATTCCCTACTTTTATTTCCATATTTACTTCGTTTTCTTCTTTTTCCTTTTTTTTAAACTAAGTGCGTTGGTCCATGGGAACCAAGAATTGGTGAATGGCATGGGGACAAGAATTGGTGAATGGCATGGGGACAAGAATTGGTGAATGGCATGGGGACAAGAATTGGTGAATGGCATGGGGACAAGAATTGGTGAATGGCATGGGGAAGGGAGAATCCACAGTGTTTACAGTGTTTTCCCTCCTCTCTTTCTTGGGGAGTGTCTCCAACAGGGACTATGTCTTCTCCAATGCTTAGAGCATATGTTTAGAACATAGCCCTCCTTCTGTGGTTCCAACTTCTGCCAGTCAACCCTGACCAGGGTGTTCTGGCCCCAGACACTTCTGGCTTTCAAGCTCCACTAACACCCTCTCCTCTTGGTGTTTCTCTAGCCTGAAAAGCAGAAGTGGCTTCCTGCTGATGTTAATCTCTGCATTTCATCACCGTCCTTTTCTTAGCTTCTCAGCTCGTCCATCACTTGTATAACTAATTCCATGTATTAAATGTCTTCTTAACACACCCAGAATGGTTTTCTTTTCCCTATTGGATCCTGACAACTCTCTTGAATTGATGAAGATCTTTATCGCCCTTGGTAGTCAGAGTTTCTTCATTTTCTTTTACTCCTTCCTTCTTGGCTCTTCTCTCTTCTCTTTTAACTTTTTACTCCTCAACTGACATTGAGTTTTTTGCAGATAGATCATGCTATGATTGCAGCTACCCAACAAAACAATATCGAAAAACAATGTTGACCGGATTTCTTATCACACATCTTATGTTTCACAATATAAAAAGAATTAATGAGTACAATAAATTCTTTTTTAAAAGATTTTATTCATTTGAGAGAGAGAGCGAGAGAGAGCACATGCATGAGAGTGCAGGAAGAAAATCCCAAACAGACTCCATGCTAAGCATGGAACCCGACTGCGGCTTGATCTCTTGACACAGAGATCATGACCCGAGTCGAAATCAAGGGTCCAATGCTTCACCAGATGAGTCACCCAGGTGCCCCAATAAATTCTTTTTAAAGTCGTTCATGCAAACTGTGTGACAACTGTCTGTGTGTGTCTGTGTCTGTACGCATATATGTGATTAAAAGAAATGAGAGAACAAGGCATCGAAATCAAACTCAAGTCCCAGTTACACATTTGGCTTTAGAATTTTGATCCAATTTACTCTCTTTGTTTCTGCTTCCTCATTTGTATGGTTAAAAAGTTACCCCAAACCTGGAAAAAAGGCAGAGGAAGACTGCAAGTGTTTTTCACTGTCATGCTAGGACCTTGTGCAACCAACTTATCCAAGGATTATTTTATTGTTTAGGGCAGTGTTTTGGCAAATTATGGCCCAAAGGTAACATCAGCCCCAAGGCCTGTGTTTGTTCAGTCCTTGAGCTAAGTATGGATTTTACATTTTTAAAGAGTTATTAAAAAATGAAACAAAGATTACTATGTGACAGAGACTTTATGTGGCCCATAAATACTAAAATATTTACTATCTGGCACTTTATAGAAAATATTTGCCAACTCCTGCTCTAGGGGAATGAACCCTTGTTTGATTTGTTATTTACTATTGATCAGGATTCAGACTCCATGAAGGTAGATGATAACTTATAAATTAATAAGTTGTAAATGACTTTTGTCCATTGCAGTAGCATTATATTTATGTGTGGCAGAAAAGATATCCTAAAATTATGGTTGTATTACTCTCTAGAACATTAACCAGTTTCTTTTCTTTCTTTTTTTTTTTTTTTAAGATTATATTTATTTATTTGTCAGAGAGAGAGAGAGAGCACAGGCTGAGGGAAAAGCAGGCTCCCTTCTGAGCAAGGACTCCCCCTGCCCCAATGTGGGACTTGATCCCAGAACCTTGGGATCACAACCTGAACTGAAGGTAAACACTTAACGGACTGAGCCACACAGGTGCCCCTTCCATGGTTTTTTTGTTTTGTTTTGTTTTGTTTTTTAAGATTTTATTTATTTATTTGACAGAGAGAGAGAGCAAGGGAACACAAGCAGGGGGAGCGGGAGCGGGAGAGGGAGAAGCAGGTTTCCCACCGAGCAGGGAGCCCAATGTGGGGCTCGATCCCAGGACTCTGGGATCATAACCTGAGCTGAAGGCAGACGCTTAACGACTGAACCACCCAGGTGCCCCCCCTTCCATGTTTTTTTTAACATACTGTTTGAGTTCTGCAATATTGAATCCTCATAGCCAGTGCTCATCTCCTCCTACCAGTAGAATAGTATGTTTATCAAAAGACAGGGAAGTTTTTTTGTTTTTGTTTTTTTCTTCTTCTCTTTGTGTAAGTTTTACTTATTATTGTTAATACGTGATTTAATTGAATAATATACAAACAAAATCATTGCAGGGAGAGAGATTTGATTCTGCGAAGACCAAACTGAATGCTTTGAGAAGCCTAGACAAAGGTGAATTGCTAAATAATAGCAAGCAATGAAGTCTGAGTGACACAGCTGCAAAAGTCCGGTGTGCTTGACTCTGATCCCTGCTTGGAAGTGCCTGGTTTTGAACATCTCTATGCTCTGTGTAAATCCCCTCTCTTATATCTTCATGCCTCATGGCACAGTAACAACTAGAAAGTTTATTACCTTTTGTCTGATATGATAACAAGGTAGTCATGTGTCCTTAGGTGTGGGTGGGCACTAACTGAGGTGCAGAGCTCAGTCACAGAGAGACTCTTGTCTTATAACCCAGCATGGACTTGGTGAGACATTTGGAAGGCATGAAGGAGCAGGTATACCTTTCGTTCTAAACAGCTGAATGCTTTCTTCTCCTTGCCCTAGTTGAGGATCTACTATAAATGGTCTGACTGCTGACCCCACCAGTAGACAGGGCTCCCACATTTGGAAAATAAAAATCTGGAAGAAGATCTGCACTCAGATAATTTCTTGAAGTTCTCATTCACTTTAAAGAGACTGAACTATAAATTGAAGAATTTGGATTGTGGGTATGGAGTCATAAGACAAAGGTAAAAAAGCTGAAACCAAAAAATAGATTCATAGAGAAAGAATATTTTAGGGTAATCCTTATTTTCTTAGATATTTACTTATTTTTATGATCCTTCAACTTTAATTGGTCTTGATCATGTTTAACGAGATGATTTATGATCAAATAAGGAGCATACTACTTTAAACCCATAAAGATATTAAAGTAGGTATTTTGATGATTCCTGAGAGTAAAAAACATCTCAGCTTTTATGACAGTGAATAGAGTCTGCCTTAGTGGGAAATTTACATTATTATCAACTCTCATGGAACATTTAACAGGGTATCAACAGGTCATCATATACAAATATGGCAAACCTAGAAACCATTGCAGTACCCTCCAGGTATTAGAGTCTTATCCACTAAGTTAGTGCACTGTTTTTAAATACCAGAGATAATTCTATATGTAATGTTTGTGTCCCATGTTTTTTACTTAAGCACTTCCCCTGTAATCACGAAGCCTTTGATATTTTTATTTGTCTGTCTGTCTATTTTAAGTAGGCTCCACACCCTGTGTGGGACTTGAACTCAGGACCCGGAGATTAAGAGTGGCTTGCTCTATAGCCTGAGTCAGGCTCGTGCCCTAAATTAATGCATTTATTCAGTATAAATGTGATATCAGTTATAATATCTGACTCATACTCTGATGAAGGCACAGAGTGGGTTTACCTGGGAAGCCTTGATCTAGGCTGGAGGGAGAGCAGCCGTGGTCACGGAAGGCATCCTGGAAAGAGTTCCTAAAGACCAGAGGAATCTAAGCAGTTTCTTTAGGTGGTGATGTTTCAGGCAGAAAGAGCAACAGATGTAAATACCCGACAGTGGGGTAGTCAACGACAATCTTTTAATATTGTCGAACTACAGATGGTGCAGAGATGGGGGTCGAGAATAGATAAGAGGTGTGGCTCATAAAAGAAAAGCAGAAACTATGCTGTGAAGGGTTTTATATGCCACACTGAGAAGTTTGGAAATTGCCTTGAGCATAATGAGTGTCCATTAAGGGTTTAGGCAAGAGGGCAACTTCACACGATTTTCAGTTCCGAAAGCCTGGCAAAACATAAAAGTGAATCGCAGGGTAGTAAGGCCAGCGCAGAAGGTGCCAATTAGTTGGCTGTTGGAAAAGCAGAAGCAGTGGTGAGTCTCTGAAGTAGGCTAGAGGCACAACGATGGCAGCGTTGTTGGAAATAAGTGGAATTGGTCGCAGTTAACAGTTATTTACTTATTTTCTAAAGTTTGTTTATTTTATGTATTTAAGTAATCTCTACACCCAACATGGGGCTCGAACTCACGACCCTGAGATCAAGAGTCACGCGCTCCTCCAACTGAGCCAGCTGGGTGCCAAGTTAACAATTTTTGCGATATGAGATTGAAGGAGAATTGCTAGAAAGATTCCCTGATTTTCGACTAAGGCACCTAGGTGATAGGTGACTGATAACTGAAAAAATAGGACATGATATCAGAGGTGCTGTTGCCCAGAGGTAAGCTTGCCAAATCCTTCTTGAGCATGTATAACTTGAGATGTTTGTGTAACAGCCAGGAGGAGAGGCCCATCTGGATTCGATGAACACTAGGCCACCTCACTAGCATGGCTCTGGGAGGGACCCTAACAATGGGCTCACATGGTCATATGCTTTTGTAAAATTTGTAAAAATAAGGAATTTTAACCACAATTTTCTAAGACTAACATCCCTTTCCACTCTGACTCACTGCTCCCCCCCCACCCCGCCCCGGCCACACACAAACACATTCTCCCTCTCAACAATGGCTGGGTGGGTTTTGGGGGTCCAGCTGAAAGGTGATGAAGATGCAATAGTTTAGGTTGAGAAGGAAGGACTTAGGATGCTATTGCTAGCCACCTTGATGCAGGAAAGTCTTTTAGAAACACATCTACTCCCCATGTGCTGACTCATCCTAGATAATGTGAAGAGACAGGGCCAAGTGTCCCAAGGTGCCAGGCACAGAATAATGTGGGTCATGGAGGAGAAACAAAGTCTGAATGTATGGAACCGCATGTTGTTCTGTGGGAAATTCTTTTAATCACCCAGATGTGTAAAACGTTAGTGGAGAATTTGGCTCTATTAATGCTTGGTCAGACAGAAGTTCTTTTCTTTCATGCTTGTATTTGATAATGAAATACAGAATTATAAATGTCTCATTTTTTGGAAGGGTACTGCAAGAGATGAATTTATCTGAGGGGTGCCTGGGTGGTTCAGTCGGTTAAGCATCCAGCTCTTGGGTTTGGCTCAGGTCATGGTCTTGGGGTCCTGGGATGGAGGTCTGTGCTGGGCTCTGTGCTCAACATGGAGTCTGCTTGTCCCTCTTCCTCCCCCTTTTTTCCTCTTCTGCCCCTCCTTGTACTCTCTCTCTCTCTCTCTCAATAAATAAGTCAAATCTTTAGGAATAAAACAAAGCAAAACAAAAACCATCTGAATTCCTTTGTCAGACATAAATTTATACCAACATCACATACAGCAAGTTTATCTGTATGATTAGTCTCAAGTATTTTGCATTCCATATATCAGTAATAAAAAATTACATCTGGTAAACCATACTAGACGAAAGACTGATTTATCTTTCCATTCTTTCTATAATGTTACAAAATAGTGGAAATGGAGTAAATTGTAAAATCATGCCAGACATTTAATGAAAATGTGTTAGTTTCTTGGATTCTAAAATGCTGTGGTATTTTTCAGCTTTTTAAAGATTGAGTTTTTTTGTTTAAATATGTATTTACCTTTAAAAAAAATACTTTATTTATTTGACAGAGATTACAAGTAGACAGAGAGGCAGGCAGAGAGAGAGGAAGGGAAGCAGGCTCCCTGCTGCTCAGAAAGCCCAATGCGGAGCTGGATCCCAGGAACCTGGGATCATGACCTGAGCCAAAGTCAGAGTCTTTAACCCACTGAGCCACCAGGCGCCCTATATTTACCTTTTTAAACCTAATTTTATGTTCAGAATTCTGTGTTCCTTTTCTTAAAGAGGGACCTCCATGTTGTCTGAGCTTCAGACCCCCGGGGTCTTGAATCACTCCAGGAGTCAACATATTCATCGTGGTGGAGACCGGGGAGTATGGATCCCCCAGGAGAGTGTACTGAGGGGACAGGAGAACAAGAGCAAGAACAGAAACCAAAGTTTGCAAAACGAAGGAGCAGGCAGAGAAAGAAAGCCCAAGAAACTGATGGGAAAAGAGAGCTCTGGAATGAAGACAGTAGTGAAAAAGGGCATCACAGAGACCACGTGAGTCGAGTTTTAAGAAGGAAGCAGTCAAGAGTGTTCAACACCTTGGAATGACCATAATGAGTACTGAAAATTGGTCACTAGATTTAGTCTCAAATAGCCGTATCAGTTTCGGTGAAAAGTGAGAACCAGAGAGTAAAGCCTCACTTATACTAAGTTAAATAATGAATTTAGGGTAAAGAAAAACTGATGACAAAATTTTGTGAAGAGGATACATCATGGGAGAAACAGAGCCGCGATTAAGTGTGGCGACAGCTTTTTTATTAAAAGTGGGAGACCCGAGCATTTGTAACTGCTCCTGGAAGCTGGGAGGTAGAGGTTTTAGCTACTTGAGGGGGAACATGGACTTCTTTTATATTAGTCAAAACCACAGGACATACATAGGCAGCCCTACAGCTTTATTGTTACATTGAATACCTTTACCGTGAACCTAAGTCAGGATCTTACTTTAGTCATTCTGATTTTTTATCAAGATATTTCTATTAGTTTTAGTATTATTCTTCCATTCTTCCAAGGCCCAAAGAACCACTACAAGGAGTTCTTTTCCAGTTTCTTTCCCTGACAGACGGAGCGCCCTACCTATGGTTTTCATATGCTGTTGCATGCTTTGTTCACGTTTTCTCTGGCTCTTCTCTGATGAATGATCGCTGCATTTCTCACACATTGATTCTCAATTTCTAAGTCTTGGCTGAACCCATTTTAACTAGCCCTGTCTTTTTGTGTGTTATATGTAATGGTATTAATTACCAATATTTATAGACACATATTATTCTGTAATTATCATGTATGCTGTAGTTCTTTTAATTGTATATTTTACACAAGTTAATATTTTACTTTTCTCTGTGAAAATACTTTGTAAGCTGCTGTACAAATCTGCTATCTTTCCAGTTTATGGCATTTTTTTTTTGATGACTTAAAAAAATTTTTGTCTTCTATAATGCTTACTTCAGAATTAATAACAGTGAGAAATTCTTAAAACTCAACTGATCAGATGATAGTTATTAAACAGTTATGAATATACAATTATAGTTTTCAACAATGACTTAAGAAAGGTTCATCCATGTTCCAGGGAGAATGATTTCATTTTAATTGATTACATAATGAGAAAGTAAATGTATTTTGCCTATATTTAGCCTTTTTTCAAAGTTATTGATTTTGAAAATAAATCTTTTAAATTGATTAACACTTGCTTTCAGTTGCTTTTTTCAAGTCTTTATTCCTATTTGAAATAGAGGTATTATGAAACACAATTTATATGGGCTTAAAAATAACCAATTGTAATAATCAATTAAAGTTTTCAAAAGACAGAAACTTAAAAAGAGTTCTTTAGTGAATATATACATATGTTCACATGTTCATACAAAGTTAGATTCTCAATGAAGTTCTAAGTGTACTTAAAATCACTACCAAATGATACTTTTTACTCTCCATTGACTTCTACCACTTAATATACAAACAACATTTGGGAAAACGGCTTTTTATCTGGCTTAACACACAGTTAGGGCTCACGGCTTGAAGTTTCCAATCAATCTTTAACCATCCAGTGTTAGGGCTTATTTACTCATTTTAAAGACTGCTTCTAGAAAAAAGAAAATCCTTTAAAAGAATCTATAGAATTGCTGGACAATAAACAATGCTTTAAAACAAATTTGTAATCAACCAATCATAAATTCCACATTCAAATCTCCCTTGAAGTGCTCTTGGTTTTTAATAATGAATTTTTGTATGATCCCATGAAAGATTTATGTTCAGATATGAAACAAACACTGCTTTGAATGATTAATTTTAAAATCCACTTTTCCTACTAAATAATAAAAATTCTCCTGTGTTTTCTGTTTATAAGAAGTAAGGAAAACCAGTCTTATGATTTTGCATTCATTGTTACATTTTCATGGTAAACATGACATATTTGGAAAGTACAACAAAAACAGTAATTCAGAATCATTGTGAACAAAAATATTTACTTTTTAAAGGCCTAAAAGAGTAATTTAAAAATAAGACATAGTAATGAAAATCTATATGAAAAAAATACAAGAATATTTAATATATCTACATTATGGAAACTTTAACTGTTTAAATCAGTTGTTAAACAGAGCCAGATATTTATTATATTTTGTATCTGACCCATCATTATTTGCAAAATTAATGATCCAAATATTACAGTGTATTTTCCTAAATACACAAAAAATTGAAAGTATCAGAACAAAAAAAATACATCATATTTGTAAGGAACTAACTGATCCAAAACTCTTATTTATAAAAATATGTCAATGCAATAAGTTTTTATGTGAGATATCCTGAAATAGTTACTTACACACTCATTACTCAAGAAAAGAATATGAATTCAACAAGATGGTTTTTTCAGAAATATTCGTAGCTGGTTTTAATCTAGATATAATACAAAGCATAAATATTTAATGGCTAAACAATAACCTGGTTAAACTTTGGGTTTTTTATTTTTTCTTTCTTCTTCTACCAGACATCCAATCCTGTTTTTGCATCTTAAAATAAGGAGAAAAAAATAATGTGGTTTCTCAAAGAAATGAAGTCATTTAAAAAATGTTATTTTCCCACCTCTGTTATACTTGGAAACACACCAATATCTGTTCATTTATTGTTAGAGTTAATTACATATATGCATTTTATAGTTGGACATACACTATAAACAGTCATTGTATATAACTATAAAAATTCTTCTGAAATGACATAGCTAGAGTGAATAGTTGTCATTTGCTATTCTTTCCTGATGATGTCCCATTAAAATGAAATGGCAGATCTGACAAAACAGCAAGAGGAACATAGAATAAGCGACTCTTTATTCATATAATAATTGATGGTTATTGTGATAACATCCACCCTTTTTCACATAGTTGTGAAAAGTTCACTTTAAAATTAATTGGCATCACCATGAAATAAATTACATGACCGCATCGTTGGGAAGCAAATCAGGCCCACATTAGATATAATTGGGGTGAAACTGTTATATGGAAATTGTGTGGGTGAAGGCTAGAGTTAGAATTTATGCATAACACTTGAATGTTCTAGGGATACTGAGACCAAATGGTATATTTTTGTCTTTCAAGAGGAAAAGAATCTTCTTCTTTTTTTTTTTTCTGAATGCATTTTTTGGTGGGTTTTGCAACAATGATTCATATTGATTGCTTATGTTAGGAAATATATGATTGGGAAGATGAGCTAATCAGCATCCATTGAAAAGGAAAGTCAATTCAAGCTAAATTTCAAGTGCAAAATAATGGATTTGAACTTTTCTTGAAATTCCAGGAAAGAAATCTAACCTGTTCTCCAAAGTTATGGGCCAGAGTGCTACTATTGTTTAAAAGCCAAGATGATACTAAGTTTCTAAGAAAGGATATCAGAAAGGAAACAGAAAAAATTTTCTCTGCCTTTACTATATCAATAGTACTTTCATCAGGAATACCATAGACACACATAGTTACCGCACCACAAAAAATTAGGAAAACTCTAGAGAACAGTAAAGCACTGAAGGTGAGTAGAGTGAATTCTAGACAAATTTTTAAAAGTTTGGAAACGATAAAGTTTGACACTACCTCATGTTTGCAATGCCCTAAGGGTCTTAAAATCTTACAATATAGTAAAAACAAGACTGTTGATTTTGAGACCAAAATAGAGCCTTTCTTAGCAAATATTAAGAAACCACATTTACATAGACTTATAGGAATAAGTAATCATTATTAATGAATTATTGTTATTTGATAGTCAAGTAAATTCAAAAGCGTTTTGAATAAATTCATGAATCTTAGTTCCACATTGGATTGTTTATAAAGCTAAAATTTTTTAAGGAATATAGAATTTAATTCGTTTAGTCTGACTTAATGGAGGTCAAACATAAATTGCTTTAAAATATATTCTGTAGGAACTGTTAGAAAATGGAAAACATTGTGCTTGAGAAAACTCATAATTTGAAGATTATATCATATCAATATCTTGTAATTCTGTTATAATTCTACTGCTTAGCTTAGCTTAGCTTTTAAGATAAGTGCTTCATTTCTTAAAGCCAACGACATAATTTTAGAAAATGCCATTATACAATCATTGAATATGTAAATATTTTACCAGAGATGTTAATGTTGTTATTCATTTTTTGCAAGCTATTCTCTTTTATTTAAAAATTCCATTGATAAGATCACACATCAGCAATAACTGATAAAATCAAACAGCATATGGAGTGAAAGACATAAACGGAGCCACATGTGGAAGTTATATATCTGATATTTTACTGAAAATCCTTACTACCAAGTATTTCAAAAACCTGATATTTTTAAAATTCTGAAAATTTGCCATTGTTCTTTCTTCTGTCCTATTAAATCAGAAAACCTACAATTATAGCTTGGGATGGGGAAGGAGTCAGGAAAGTGAGAGGAAAGCACGGCTATTTAATTAGGGGTCATTCCACTTCCAATTTTTCAACAAGGTGTTTTGACACCTACAATATTTTTACTCATTATCAACCATCTCCTACTTCTAGGTAGGGTAAGTTTGACTTGTGGCTTCCTCTACATTGTTAGAGAAAACCTGAGAGACAGGCATTAAGCCTTTTCTTTTCTTTTCTTTTCTTTTTTTAAGATTTTATTTTGACAGAGAGAGATCACAAGTAGGCAGAGAGGCAGGCAGAGAGAGAGGGGGAAGCAGGCTTCCTGCTGAGCAGAGAGCCTGATGCGGGGCTCGATCCCAGGACCCTGGGACCATGACCTGAGCGGAAGGCAGAGGCTTTAACCCACTGAGCCACCCAGGTGCCCCTAAGCCTTTTCTTACTCTGGGATAACAAGAAGAAAGCTGCACACAGAGTATAAAAAAAACAATTTGAGTACTCAGTGAAAGGAGCAGTGCTGGGTATTTCGTCCAGGAGTCAACGCAGTTCCAGCTGGAAAGAAGTCGCCATGGCTGCTATGGGAAAAGGCAGTGTGGCACCTTGGGAGAAAGTGCTCTGATGCTTACCAGCTGGGAGACTGGAGGAAAGAGCTCCTGCGTTGTGTGTCTAAAAGGAAGGATGTGATTTTAATTTCTAAGTCTCCTTCTAACTTGTAAAGTCTTTTTCATTTCTTGGAATCATCTTTTTTCCACCCGCCTAGGAATAATTTTTAAATTTCATATTGAAAAAGAGACTAGCTTAAGGTTGGAAACTTCAGAATAAATGGTGAGAAATATGTAGCACTTTCTCACTAAGTGTCCCTTTAATGTGGCACTGAATTCTTCACCATCAGTTTGTGTGAAGCTTTCCTTTAAAGAATTTGCAAATATACAGGAAATATTCCATTTGCATGTGCTTAAGTGTTTATTTTTCATGACAAAGGGGAGACAAAATTTTATCTATCAAATGAACAGTTTGTGGAAACACAAAGTAAGCCATGGTATTTGTCCTCTATTTTTAAATATTGAAATAATCCCCAAATCAGAGATACTAACAAAAATAAATAAATGTTTACACATAAAATGGAAACATAGATGATCTGTGAATCTTTATAGCTTCTCATATTGACATTGAGCTATTCATACTTATACAGAGAAAGAAACAATTTTAAGAACATCTCAAAAATGCATTTTGAAAATTTCTTTGAGTTTCATAAACAAGTTCCAGTACTGAGTGAGTGAACAGATACTTTACTCCCCAATTCAAGTAGATAATGCAATAATTTTTTATTTTGTGGGACAATTACGATGATGCAGTTCATTATATAAGGACTTATCCATCCATTTATCCATTTCATTCCTTCTCTTTCCTTATATTCTTGTAAATCCAAGAAAATCAGTCCTCTGCACCCTCAGAACTCTTTCTACGCATATACCTAAAATTGAATGGCATTGAATTGAACCAGGCGATATATTTTGACAAACTTTGATCCACAGTGTTCCATACACACACACACATACACACTCACATTCTTGTAATTTTCTTTTTAATTAATCTGAGGGTCATGGCAATTTAGATAATCACCATATTATTATGTGGCAGATCCTGATTAAAAGGACATAGCTGAATACACTGAAGGGAGGATTGTGTATTGGTGCAGAATTTACTGTTTTACAGAAGTAAGGTTTTGAATAATGTAAATGGCATTTAAAATCATGTATATGGTGCTAAACAGGCTCCCACCCAGCAACGTGAAGATATATAGTTCGTGAATTCATAATGTCATGAGAATATCCACTTACGATTTAAGAGTATTACATCTCTATTAACTCCCTTGTATGCTCCCAGTAGATTTCTAAGTACCTGATAAAATGAAAAATTCTAAACAAATGACTTAAAACCTAAAGTTATATCTATCTCTCTCTCTATCTATCTATCTATCTATATAGAGAGATAGAGAGAGAGAGAGAGAGAGAGTATTCTACTGGAGTAAAAAAATGTTTTCTAAACCTTAAAAAAAACTTGTTTTTGTATATTTAAACAATTTTAGCCTTGAGTATGGTGATTAAAAGTTGATTTCTCCTGTCACTTGTTTTTCCCCAAATTGTAACCTGATTATTAGTTTATCATTTACCTTCTTTACAAAAAAGGGAGCCATTTCTTATGATTTCCAACCTGTTTGCTATTTACCAGTTTCTTATAAATCTCTGACTTTAGAAATCGAGGAAAAGAATCCTTGGCCATAAGACTATAGATTAACTTTTGAGCCTCATCAAAACATTTGAGAGTTGGTTCTGCAATATTCTTTGAGATGTGGTCCCTGGTACTGAAGTCAATGTTGATCTGTGGAAATAAATTTGCATATCATTATATTAGTTTAGTCAAGGTATACATGGTTTATACAGTTGGTAGATGCACATATTATTTGAATTGTTTTTCTAATCACAAAATTAATCTGATGCAAAACAGCAGAAAAAGTCATGTGCTTTTTTTTTTTCCTGGAATGCAGAACGCATGTGTGGTATAATTATTTCTCTTTCTTTGGGTGATCTTTTCTTATTTTTAATGGGAGGACAGTAAAAAGGTGGTCATTTGGGGAAGCAGCCAGTAGCAAACTAAGGCACACTGGTTGCAAAGAGACCAACCAGAGGCTAAAAACTAATCTGGGTGACCCATTTGGTTAAGTGTCTGCCTTCGACTCAGGTCATGATCAAGTCCTTAGATCGAGTCCCGCATCAGACTCCTTGTTCAGAAGGGAGATTGCCTCTTCCTCTCCCTCTGCCTCTCCCCTTGCTGGTTCTCACTTTCTCTATTTCTCTCTCTTGTGCAACCTCTCTCTCTCTCAAATAAATAAATAATGTCTTTAGAAAGTAATTATTTTTCCTAGTTTGAGAGGGTTGGCATTGACAGAGAACAGAGGTAAGGCCTTATTTTGAGATTATAAAACAATAACAAAGGCGAAAAATCAAACAAGATATTTCATGATTTTAAATATATTTTCCCATAAATCCTTTTTTTCTAGTACTTTAACCCTAATACCAATAATATACTTTCCATAGGCAGAACAATAACTAGGCTTTAGCAGGTTGGCTACTACCAACACATTCTCTGTACTTCCCCTTGTTTTCCACACAACATTCTTTTTTGTATTTCTATATTTTTATTTCTATTTTCCACACAACATTCTTTTTTTTTGTATTTCTAATTTGTATTTCTTTTTGTTTGCCAAAATAAACCAAATAACATCCCCCTCTTCAATGACTCCCATGCCTTCCACAAAGTATACCTGTATATGTGTGTGCGTGTGTGTGTGTGTCTGTGTGTGTCTGTGTGTGTCTGTGTGTGTGTCTGTGTATCTTTGTCCCCAAACGACTACCATACATGAGTATCTTCCGCAAGGTCCAAGAGAGATCTATTACTTTGGAACATACCATTCATCTGCAAACCTGTAAAATGCTCCAAACCCTTGGAAGATGCTTGTTCAACTCTACACATATTCCAGGATATACTCTGCGAAGCAGAAAATTTCACATCCAGGGTGTCTAATTTAAATCAAAAACATTCATGAAGTGCAAAAGAGATTTGAATCTTAGAATTAAAAACTCAAGAAAGGCAGGTGCTCCCTCCATCTTATTTATCCTTCTATTTTCCAGCACTTCACAGAGTATCTGCCAACATAATAGGCAATCAATAAATATTTATTGACTAGAATTAAAATGTCTCTTGGCAAAATGGGGAGATTGTAAAAATTCCATAATTTAGGGGTCCAGTAAAAGAAAGAATATAAATGGCAATTTGTGCTTATTGAATTGAGGTTAAAAGAAGCAGACAGACCTATAATCAAAACTTTCTTCAGCTACTTAACTTGCTATTCATATGAGTGAAGGACATTCTATAATTTCTTTTAATCTTTGATTTCCATGGTATAATAGGGAAGAGTAATAGCATTTATCTTAAAGTGTTTCAAGGACTAAATGAGATAAGTGATATCAAAATATTTTAGTATTATTATTCTAGAAAGAAGAGAAGAAGAAAAAACTTTTAATTTGGAAATAACCAGAAAGAGGTCACTATTTGTTCACAGATGTCTTCCTTCTTGAGGGATTTCAGCTCTTCAGCGATCCCACATCTGTACCTTTATTTCTCTGATCATCCTCTTACGTCCTCCATGAAAATTCCAGACCAAACGCTACAACTCTCTGAAGGCCTCAAATCTGCAATCAATATCTCCTTCTTTATATAGGAAGATGGTGGAGGGCAGTGGAAAGACTTTGGGATAATTTTCTAATCTGTGCTCTAACACTTAGTACCCTGGTGACCCGGGTTGAGTTTTTAATATTTCTGAGCAATGCTTCCTCATCACTAAGCTAGGTAGTTCCTGACTGAGTTTTTTTTTTTTTTATCAGAATTAAAATAAAATCATCCTTACAATCATTGATTCCACAAATATTTATGATTATCTACTATGTACCAAATGCTTTCTATACTTGGGAAATGATAACCGGCAACTAAATAAATAGCATTATTTTAGAAATAAACTTGAAGGATGAGAAGAAGCCAGTCCTCTAAGAGTGTAGGAGGAAAAAAATTTCTAGCAGAAAAAAAAAAACAACAAATGCAAAGTCTCTGATGCGAGAAACAATTTGTTATGTTCTGAAAAGCCACATGTCTGGACTGCTGGGGTAGAAGGTGTGAGAAAGAAAGTTCCTGTAATGAGATTTGCCTACAGGTCTTGTAGGGCTTACATGCAGCATAAGGAGCTCTTATTTTTCTACTAGAAATAATAAGAAGACAACTGAACAGTTTTGAGGAGGGAAGTGGCATGATGATTTGTTATTAACCTAGTATACTACCTGCCTCATAGTGGGGATCAGTGAATGGTGGTTGTTGTCAAGACCTTGCAGAATTTTTTAAACATCTGGGGTAGTCTTTCATAAATCCTATCTTATGTTGTGGAGATATGAGAATAAATATTGCCCGTTTCCTCCTTTAGCGATACCATTATTTACTAAAAGGCATCATCTGCAATTTGCTTAACTTTGTACCCCCTGTAATAGTAAATATAGCAATTTATCTCATTGAAGCATTCACTCATTGGAGGGAGTTTTCACTGACAGCAGGGCCTGGTGTGCTTGTGTTGGCTTATTATTATTATTTTAGTCAGAACTGAACACCTCTAATAACTCCACATTTCCTATTTAAAACGTCCAAAGCCTTGATTTTGGCATTCATGGCTTTTACAATGGAGTCCTAACGTCACTTTTTTTTTTTTTCTCCTCTATCTGTGCCCTGCATTTTTACCAAGCTAGACACTCCCCCTCAAATCCCTTGTATTTTCCCACTTATGAACATTTTTTCATACCATCCTACTCTACCTGAATGTCACTCCTCCTCACCAAGTCTTTCACAGTCTTTTATACCCGTGAGCCTACATTCAAGTACTATCTACCCTGTGAAGTTTACTTGTGGATTGCTTCCTTTTGGACCCGTCAAAGGACTTTGTGTTACTTAGATCATGTTTACATTTTGTGCATCCTTCTCTATGCCTTGTGCCATGTAGGGACTCCATGAATACAGACTGCATAAATAAATTGTTTCTTGATTTGTTAAAAAATCACGTTTTAATTTTAAAGGGAACTATTCCAACATATAATTAATATTATTTATTAAAATAGATGAAGCTTGTACTTCTAACTTATCTCTCTCATCTCTCTGACTTGTCTGTTCTCCTACCAAGGAACTGCCAACATCAGCTATGATAGCTAAGTGATGAGCAGATATACTAATCCCAGGAGATAATTAGTAGTCTTATGAGGCTGTGTCTTGGCAATTCAGCTTAATGTCAGTGACAAAACATCACACCCACATGTTTGTATAAATGTCATTATTTTTCTCCAAGTTCTTCAAGCTTGAAACATAGGAATCATCTCTGACACCTCTTATTTCTCTGATCTCTCTATTTTTTCCCCTCATTTTCCTTTTATTTGGTAATTTCACAATGGCTCTTTTCATTCTCACTCTTATTTCTCTTGCTTAGCCTTTTATAATGGAATCTCTTTCCCAAATTCTGTAATTTCTAGTCTTACCATGTCTTTCCCTTCTGCACATAATCCAAAGGAAAAAATATGCTTTCTGAAGGAAATGAGAGAGCAAGCAGGTCTCTGAATTTTTATCACGAAGAGATAGTTTAAGGAAGGAACTTGCACATGGGCAGGTAAACCAAAAGGAACCCAGTGGATTTTGAGAAAAGAAAAAGCAAGAACCTGGAAAGGAATGAAGGTACCAGATTATGTGGGACCTTGTAGTTCTGTTAAAGGAATATTTACTTAACCTGAGACCAATGGGAAGAAATTTTAGTAAATCAACATGTTTGAAAAAAACCATATCACTGGTTGCCCTGTGGTATAAAAGGTAGAAGAATGAGAAAAACTTATGAAAAGTTCAGGTGGGCAGTGATGGTGAATTTGGCAGTGAAACGTCACAGGGAATGGTGGGAAGTTCATGGATTTTGAAGATATCTAGAAAGTAGAATGGGTGAAACTTGTGATTGCATAGTGCACTAGGATGAACGACAAAATATTGAGGAATGGCTGGATTTCAGCAGTATTCTGAAGAATGAGATGACAGAAAGTGCTGATGGATTGTACATGGGGCGTAGGTGGAAGAAAATTAAGGATGACTACCGATTATTTATCCAGAGCAAATAGAACAGAGTTGCCATTAACTGAGATGGGGAGACTCAGGTAGAAGAACGTTTTGAACAGAATATCAGGACTCAGATTTGAATTTGTTACGTTTGAGCTGCCCTTTTAAATATGGGCACCTGGGTGGCTCAGTTGGTTATGTGTCTGCCTTGGTTCAGGTCATGATCCCCTGCTCTGCAGGGAGCCTGCTTCACCCCCCACCCGGCTCCACTCATGCCTGCTTTCTCTCGCAAATATATAAATAAAATAAAAATATATTTAAAAATATGGGACCAGACAAATTATTGAGAGAATGAATGTGAGCAGAAAATGAAGGGGATTGCCTTCCCTCATTATAGTGTCTGTTGGGTTATGAGTCAGAACAGTAAAAGAAATTGCTAAATACAGTCAGTAAGGAAGGAGGAAATCGAGTACTAGAAATTAACTGAAGATAGTATTTCAATTAAGAGAGAGTGATCAATTTTGTTAAATACCCCCGAGAAGTCAATATAAGTGAGTATGAGAATTAAGTTATGGAAAGTGTCTTGTCTTCAAGTCCCTTGAAATTTCAGTAAACTGGGAATACAGTGAAAATATTAGATCTAAAATACAGAGATAGATAGATTTAAAAGAATCACTTCTGGGGGCATCTGGGTGGCTCAGTGGGTTAAAACCTCTGCCTTCGGCTCAGGTCACAACCCCGGGATCCTGGGATCGAGCCCCACATCAGACTCTCTGCTCAGCAGGGAGTCTGCATCCCTTCTTCTCTCTCTCTGCCTGCCTCTCTGCCTACTTGTGATCTCTGTCTGTCAAATAAATGAATAAAATTCTTAAAAAAAAAAATCACTTTCTGGGGGCATGTCTGTGAACTGCTTCTTCTACTTTGTTTGAATCTCAGCTGTGATTTTTGGTTGGGTTCTACCAGAAGACACATGGATAAATTTCTATCTCCAAAAGTAAGGCAGGAGATGCTGAGCTTGGAGTAGACCAAAGGTAAGGTCCCATCAGGAAGTGACCTTCTAAAGATGGAGCCTCTCCCCTGTAGGATATTGAGGCATTCCTGAACTGCTTGGGAGCCAGGGGGAAGCTCCGACTATGCTGAGAGGGTCAAATTCTTAAGTCAAGAACCTGGGCTATGGGGTTCCTGGGTGGCTCAGTGGGTTAAAGCCTCTGCCTTCAGCTCAGGTCATGATCCCAGGGTCCTGGGATCGAGCCCCACATCGGGCTCTCTGCTCAACGGGGAGCCTGCTTGCCTCTCTCTCTCTGCCTGCCTCTCTGCCTACTTGTGGTCTCTGTCTGTCAAATAAATAAATAAAATCTTAAAAAAAAAGAGAGAGAGCAAGCCTGGGCTAAACAGTGTATCAGTTAATGAAATAAACAGAGTTACATTACTTACTAATATGATAGCTACTTGCATTTTGTTTGTATGGATACAGAGTTCAGTTTCAAGGACTCTGAGACATATAATATTTCTTTTGCTTATTTTTTCAAAAGATCATGAATTATCTTAGATACCTGAGCCCACGGCACTGTGAGTCTCAGAAAAGAACTGTGATTCTTACTGAATCTCTGACAGCAGAGATGTCATCGCAAGCATTAGAGGCTTTTAAATTCTGTCAACTTTGAAAAGGCCTTGACGTAGGTGACAATGAAAGCAATCCAGTGCATTAAAATGACTACCTTGCGCGAATGATGTTTGGGGCAGTTGTTTAAAAACAGTTTTATTCTAAAGACCCAGAATATTTTAATACTCATGGGATTTTGTTAACTGTAAGATATGGCAGCCAAATTCCTCCTGACGACACCAGCAGTTTTAAATCCTTTCGGTTTTCAACAAATTATTTTATCAGGAAGAATACGTTTTAAAGGGTACCAGCTGGCTTTCCTGTGACCCTCCACTCCGCTTTCTCTATTTTTACATAATTTGAATGAAAATTTTCAATTGTGTTCTCACATTCAAATTAGGTAGTCTTTTCCTCATCTGGAAAGTCAAGTGGAGCAGGAGACTGTCGTTAAGCACAGAGTGTGTTCCTGCATATGGAAAGCACCTTACTAAAACAGAGCAGGCAGCGTCTTAGACCTCATTCACAACAGAGCTTGGAAATTACTATTCAAAGTAAAGCCACCTATCATCATGTTTTTGGTTACATAGTTCTATTTAATCACCACAAACACCTCTTGTATTACTTGACTTTTGACATTATTAAAGGAAAATGAATATCCTGAAATATATTCTCAAGGGGGGCTATTAAAGTTGAGAATGGCAGAGTTTGTAACCCCTAGAAGGAATCCATCCCTGCACAGGACTTTATCCTTTCGTTCTTATCGGTTTTAGAGACAGAAATCAGTGACATGTGTTGGGAGGTAGTATTAATGTCTCAAATCAGGCAAAGGAAGCAGAAGAAATTATAACACATGCAATCACATAAACTGATAAAAATAGATGTACACAATGTATATGGATAATGCATATGATTGCTAAAAATAGATGTACGTAAGCAGAAGTTATCTGGACTAGCCGAGAGGGAGTCCAATTGACTCGTTTCATTCACCAACCCAAACATGCTAATCCAAGATTAATTTCAGTAGCACAGAGACACATGGAAATTGGAAAAACATGAGTGTTTTCTTTTCAAGTTAAAACATAGCAGCCAGTTTTTCAGAGGGCCAAATGACACTGCAAATTATTTAGAGGAACTACTCCTGCAACTCTTTTGCCTCTTAATGCCATAATGAATCTAAACTTGGTGGCTTAAGAAGTTTTATACAAATTAAAGAGAATCTGAGAAGAGAAATAAAGCTTTTGATAGAAAAGGAGATAGACTCTATGTGCCAAGATAATTTTATGCTTTTGCCTTTAGCATAAACATCAAGGTTCCCAGCTTTATTGCAAACATTTAAAATAAATAGTAGATCTAGAGAAAGGAATTTGAAACCTAAGAGCGTGGGCTGTAGACCTCTCCTCTCATGATCTGTTGTATCTTTATGACTGCAGGGCTCATTATTTTCTCTCTAGGGCTCAGATCATTTTCACCTGGGCAATGTGGGTGATTGTAATACTCCCTACCATAGTGCCCGTGATGATCAGATACGATAGTCCACATGAAAGCATCATGCGGCGATACCACTTATCGTTCCTTTAGCTCCGTTTCCTTCCTTTGCCTCCCTTCCTCCTTTCCTCCTACCCCTTCTCCTTCTCGTCCTTCTTGATCTCCTCCTTTTTCTCCTCCTTCTCTCTCTTACATTTTCAGAGGCTTTTGAAGATGAAATAAATAAGGAAGAGGAAATTATTGGGATCCAGAAGGTGACATTCCTTCAGGCTGCCCTCTGACACAGAGGCTTCCTTCACAACTGTTCTAGCCTTCTAGGCACTGGCTGGTGCTTTGACTTCCTCTTCATCTTTCTTTCCTATCCTTCTCCCCATTATGTCTAATTCCCTCCATACTCCCATTTCTGGTCAATGTATTACTGGTCATGTATTACTTTTTTTGAGATACATTTCCTCATCCCCCTAGAAACTGATTTTCCTGTTACATACTACACATCCCCCGTGTTCCCTACCACAACTTTCATGAAAGATTATTGTAATTATTTTTTAACTGGAGTCCTCCCCTCAAAATGGTTAGCTTTACCTATTCAGGGACTCTGTCTTTTTTCTTATTTGCTCGAGTATGGTTCCTGGCATATACTAGACACTTCATGATCAGTATACAAAAAATTAAGAAATTAATAAAGAAGCAAACTCATTATATCTGGAGATGATCCTAGAGCTGGGGCACACTGTTGATAAGCAGCAACTTGTGGGGCCAGACAAAAACATTAACATGTTGGTGAAAGTGGCATTAAAAATGCCAAGAAAACATTTGAATCTAAGATGTAGAATACAAAGTTGGCATGACAGTAACATCAAGACATGCTTCCAAATGCCTATTTTTATGGGCCTCCTTCTACCAATAATTCCTATATCTATTTCCTTTCTTTGAGATTCTGTTTAAAGCTAACCTTATTTATAATAAAGAACTTATCTCAGTATCTTGTCTCACTACTATTCAATCATTATATCCTCCTAGGGATAATGCAAAGAGTTCCCTCTGTAACTTTTTTTTCCCCACTTAATCATTTGTAGCTTTGCTATTTTTCCCTAGTTCCATAAATTTCATTTTTTTAACCTAACTCACTTCAGAGTTTCTTTTGAGCCAAACCGTAGTTTCAACCTATTTTATTTTCTTGCATTTCCTTATCAAGCTGCCTAGTTCACACAACATATTGCATTATACTTCAGTGTTTTTTTAATCTGTTCTCCTGCCTAAACTGAGCTGCCCTTCCACGGAGATACTTCGTCTTATAAAGGGATGAACAGTATACACAGAATAAGTATTTGCTGATGTGAAATAAAATATGTCAATAAATAACACTATACTAACTTAAAAAGAAAAGCAAAAAACCAGACATAGATATTTTAAGAAGTCTCCTGTACACACTCATGAAGATACCTTCTCCCCTGTGACTATAGTTTCTTCTTTGCTTTATGAGTTGTGGTGTCTTCACATTTAATAAATACATTTTTATTTATTTTTTAAAGAAGATTTTGTTTATTTATTTGAGATAGAGAGAGAGCACACACAGACTATAGGGAGAGGTAAAAGGAGAGGGAGAAGCAGACTTCCTGCTGAGCAGGAGCCCAATAGCAGCAATGCGAGGCTCTATCCCAGGACCCTGGGATCATGACCTGAGAGGAAGGCAGATGCTTAATTGACTCAGCCATCCAGGCGTCCCACTTAATAAATACATTTAAGAATTAAATATTTCATATTAATATTCTTTGACTTAAAAAACTGCTAATGTATTTTTTCCTGGATTGGTGATAATATGCAGTTGAATTTATATAATTTTAAATATTACACTATTGTCTGATTTGGAACATTTTCTACTATCTCAAAATGAAAATCAACATAAGCATAAACATTCTTCTCTCTAATCATATATTTTCCATCCTGAGTAATTTCCTTTTCAATAAAAAGAATGACACAAATATAATATACCTAAATGAGATAAACATAATAGGAATATATAAAATCTGTCAGTGTTTTTAGTAATATGAAAATATTATTTGAAATATTTTGAGGAGTTCCATTCTCTTGAAACCAAGTAAAATTACTTTCTTAAAATTTCCAAATATTATGAAATGAGTAGTCCAAATTGAAGGATGAATACATAAAAGTTTAAGAATTTCTTTTACACTTACAGGTTCTTATTGTGTACAAAGTAGAGGCACTTTAAAAAATAATTGCTTGTCGGGATGCCTGGGTGGCTCAGTCAGTTAAGGGTCTGCCTTGGGCTCACTCAGGTCATGATCACAGGATCTGCATTGGGCTCCTTGCTCAGCAGAGAACCTGCTTCTCCCTTTGCCTCCACTCCCCCTACCTGTGCTCTGTCTCTCTTCCTCTGACAAGTAAGTAAAATCTTTTTTTAAAATTAAAAAGATGAAAAATATTGCTTGCCTAATAATTTTCTCATTTTTAAATCACTTAGTTAAAGGTCTGGCTATATTTATACTTTTTTTTCCACAGTATTTTTCTTCTGAAATTGTCTAGGTATAGTCCATTCAACGAGTAGCTCTTTTTATCTCAAACTAGCGATTTGCTAACATGTTTTTATAAGGGTTGTTTTCAGGTTGAAACTATGGCCCTAATAACGACTTGTTTAAAAAAAAAAGAAAGGGATTACAATTGCCTAAGAGCTGTTTTGCATAAACCATAGACATGTGATCTTACTCATCATTCTTATCTGTCCTGTGTGGTTGTTATGTCCTTGCTTTATAGGTGAATTAGTAGATGGGAAACTGAGGCTTAGAGAGATAGAACAGCTTACCACAAGATTACAGGATTTTAATTTAGGTCTAGATATCTCTCAACTTCCAGTCTTCCACTATATCACACTATTAGTTTAGAAACTAGAGAAAAGATAATGCTGTAAGGGAGAGAGCATAAAGTCTAGATACGATTATTGTCATTTCTCATCAAGACCTAAAATTTCAATTTTTGTTGTTTTGTTCAGTGTGCTGTCTTTGCCTGTTAGAACAGAAATGGAGAACCATTAGTAATGTCAATTTATAGACAGGGGTTGTTTAGTAAATTTATTATAATCTAATTATAAATTGTTAAATTGCATCAATTGAAAATTAAGTTATGCTAGCAATTTCATAGATGAGGAAATAGAGACACAAAAAATTAAAGAGAAAATAAATAGGAGTTAATAGGCATCTACATAGCATGATTTTGCCATTCTTCTTTACTGTAGGATTTTCTACCAAGAAGATCAGTTGTAATTTTGATTTTTTTAAAGGGGTTTTAATTTTTTTTAAAGATTTTATTTATTTGACAGAGAGAGAGACAGCGAGAGAGGTAACACAAACAGGGGGAGTAGTAGAGGGAACACAAGAATGGAGAGTGGGAGAAGGAGAAGCAGCCTTCCCACTGAGCAGAGAGTTCCATGCAGGGCTGGATCCCAGGACCCTGGGATCATGACCTGAGCTAAAGGCAGACACTTAATGACTAAGCCACCCAGGTGCCCCAGTTTTGATTCTTTATAAGAGTCACTTATACAACTATAATCAAATATGGAAAAATGGAGACTATTCTCATATAAATGTCATTCTTTTTTTTAAGATTTATTTATTTATTTGACAGATAGAGATCACAAGTAGGCAGAGAGGCAGGCAGAGAGAGGTGGAAGCAGGCTCCCCGCTGAGCAGGGAGCCCGATGTGGGGCTTGATCCCAGGATGCTGGGATCATGACCTGAGCCTAAGGCAGAGGCTTTAACCCACTGAGCCACCCAGGAGCCCCTAAATGTCATTCTTGAATTAATTTTTTTACTTGTGAAAATCATGATTTCCAGCTTCCATATCAAATATATGAACTTGTCTTCATAAGTTTGACTACTAGATAAATCTAAAATACTTCCCACGCTTTCTTCATCTTTACTACTGCCCATCCAACCTCATTCCCCCACTTTTCACTAGCCATATCAAAATGTTTGTAACTTTCAGGAAACACTAGGGAGCTTTGTACTTCCATGTGATTTCACTGTGCCCTCAGCCTGAAATATTCTTTCTTCCTTTATGTCTTGATAGTACTCTTTTCATGACATACATTTTTCATGTGTGAGTCACCCAGCAAATGCATCCCTTAACTCTCCAGATGTAATCACGTTTCCAGTGTGCTAATAATGAACTTCAAATGTGGCTTTATTATTATATTGTTTATTGTGTATTTGACTGGTTTTATTACATGTCAGTCTCTCCTGCTTTGTGACTTCATTGTGGGGACAGGTACTCAAAAAATCAGTTTAATGAATCAACATACCCACAGTTGTATTATATTTAACATACAGCTGATGGACAGAGAAATACCTTGAAGACTGTAACTGACATATAATATAAGAGGCAAATGCCCATTAGTAATTTGAGAAGGTGAAATTTAGTAATCTGCTGAACTGGAAACAACTAATGGCAAATAATAGGAAAGATAATGACTATTTCAAATGTACATCTACATAGTTCTTTGTTTTCAGTGAATTTTGTCATATTCGATAATAACATTTTTAGATACTTCAAGGAGAAAATATAGTTATTACTTGAAAAGCAGCCATAAATTTAATTATATTTTATTAAGTCAAATTAATTAGATGGACGAAGTATAAAAAGCCATAAAACTTTTATATGCTAAAATAATAACTGTGCTATTTATTTAAATTATTACCACATGAATTTATTTTAGAAGAAAAGATTGGGAAGATAAACAAAACTATTTTGTCGAAATTGGTAAATTATTATATATTGTAAGATTAATTGAGCTATAATTAAAAGACGACATTTCTTATTAGAAGACTTTTCATGCAAATGTTTGAGAATATTATTCTAAAACAATCACTGTTAATTAGCTGAATTCATAGAGAAGAAAAAATATCTGGCTTTCAAATCAATATCACAATAAATAGGATATCTTTAGAGCTGATTTCAAACCCTTTTAGGGAATGACACATTAATCAACTTGACAAATCTCGTATACTATATTTTCAATTTTCTAGAATTATTTATTGATTCTTAGATGGTGACGGGGAAATGAATGTTGAAATAGCTTCACAGCAGTTAAAATTCTTCACTCTTCACCCACCCCCACCTCGTGAATTTAAAGCTATGCTTTAGGAGCTCATATGTCTGTAAAGTTATACAAGCCAATGTATGCCATAATACTTCATGTCCAGTTAAAACTGGAACTACTGATACAACCACTTTATGTCCCAGATTTTCTGGAAGTGTTTCCATTTCACCTATTCTTTTCTTTGTCCCCATAAGTGTCATAACCCTTCTCACATCATGAATCCTAATTTGGGGTCAGAAAATATGATAACTATCCCCTAGGAGGAAATTGGTGTTTTTGCCTCTAGGAAAGATGACTTGTCCTAGCAGTTTATGTTCAGTACTAGTAATTCATGGAGCTTTCTGTTTAGTACTTATGCATTAAAATTCCTTGCTTATATGATATATTCAGTGAGGAACTGAAATCATTTAAATTATAAATCACTTAAACTTTAAATATTAAAGGGTATATGGGGATATCATGGTTTTGGTTCTGGAAATGAAATCAAATATAAATGAGGTGTTACATACACTGAACACTTTTTTGGGGGGAGTTATTACCAGTCATTCCAGGTTTCTCTCTAAGACCCTTTCTACCTTCCTTATCTTAAAGCAGTACAGGTGGATCCTGAAACATTGCTTCATACCTTTGGCTCATTTTTACTATCAAAGAAATAAAGGTAAGCAAACGCTTCTTTTGGAAAGTAAGATATTACCTGCCATAATGTGGACACCCAAAATATGAAAAATGAAGAATTCATGCTGTTCATTAACAGTCCTATTTTCCCCCACATATTATTCTTAACTTTTATGTGAATTATTCTATTCTAGAATTCTATTCCGTCTTGACTACCATGATTTAGAAAAGGGAAAACAAAGGTGAACTTGACATGCAAGAACACGTTGAAGTAACATTTCTGTCGGGTAAACTTTACAGTGATTTAACCTGAGATAAAGGACACTGTTTTTCAGGAGTCTGCATGTTGTGCTAAGGAAACAAAAATATTGGCCATATCTGGCACATAGTAGGTGTTGAAAAATACTTGCTGAATCAGTAAAAGATAGGATCATCTTAAAGGCACTTCTATTGCAGTTTACAGACATTTCTACTTGAATACATAGTGACAATTTGTTTCCCTTTAGATGCATTAAGTCTCATAATTGGGAGCAGATTTGATAGCAGGTGAATAGTCACTATCCTGGAGTATTTTCCTCACCTCTTTAGGGGCATCAGCTTCAATGAATTCAGAATAGATCATCTTGGCTTTAGAAGCAATTTTTTCTGCACTTTCTGTTTTTTTGAAGTCTTCACAGGCAAGCCAGAACTCAACGTTTTCTTCACTAAACTCTGATTTTAGAAATGTTCGAAAAGCATCCAAACCAGCTATAAAATATAAAAGAAAAACTTTTGTGTATCAGGCAGTGCAGTATACATAACCAACAGGAATACATTGTATAATATGAGCATTTACTGAGTGCTCAGTGGCAAATATTTACCATCCCTCTCTATGTTGTATGTTTTTGTTTTTAAGTTTAGAAACCTTATTTTGGATCAGTAATCATAAATATAAAATATTCTTTTTTAAAATATATTTTTAAAGATTTTATTTATTTATTTGACAGAGACAGAGATCACAAGTAGGCAGAGAGGCAGGTAGAGAGAGAGAGAGAGGGAAGCAGGCTCCCTGATGAGCAGAGATCCAGATGCTGGGCTTGACTGCAGGACCCTTAGATCATGACCTGAGCTGAAGGCAGAGGCTTAACCCACTGAGCCACCCGGGTGCCTCATAAATATAAAATATTCTTGTCTCTATTTCTCCAGTTAGCTCTATTAACAAAGAAAACTGCACTTTTTCTTTCTAGATCTTAAACATCAAGGAGTTGTGTCTAGAGGAAAGCCTTGATGGTGGTAACTTCATGGGAAATCCATGGACATAGCTTTCTATACCCAATGAACTAAACCCAAACCAAGTAATGATGCTATATTAACTTCAGAGTAAGAATATCTTTGCTGCTATGAGTTGGTGAGGAAACAATTTGATGCTCAAGAGTTAGATTATGTGCTTTTGGGCTCAAAACAAAGATGAAAGGACTGATATTTGTTAATCTTGAGTGACTACATTGGCAAATTCAAATCTCTAGACCAAGAAAGTAACCAGTAAAAAACTTGGTGTGACTATTTCTCCCCTCTATGTGGTGATACGCAATTTTAAGTCAATAAAGCAAGTGAATGAGCTTTTCTCCAATGTTGCCTTAAGTAAAACACTGTTGTCTCCCATTCTCCTTCATAGTACCTGCTCTAACTTAGCCTATGCATTGTATTTTTCTCCTGCTCCCAGGTATTCTGAGCATGCATTTCTCCAGAAACTTTAGACCACTTATTTGCAGGCTTGTTTACTTTGCCTTAATTAGTATACGTTATTTCCTTTAAATTTAATAACAACAGGTAGCACTTGCAGCCTGTGATTCTCCCCTCTTTTTGACTTTCAGCCAAATTTACATGGGTATTATTCCTATTTGAGATTAAGATTACTCCTTTCTTTACCTTCTTCATCAAAATGTGCCCTGAAATTTTCTTCTTTAGAATATCTAGAGTTGGGGTGCCTGGGTGGCTCAGTGGGTTAAGGCCTCTGCCTTCAGCTCAGGTCATGATCCCAGGGTCCTGGGATCGAGCCCCACATTGAGCCCCACATCGGGCTCTCTGCTCAGCGGGGAGCCTGCTTCCTCCTCTCTCTCTCTCTCTGCCTGCCTCTCTGCCTCCTTGTGATCTCTGTCTGTCAAATAAATAAATAAAATCTTAAAAAATATATAGAGAGCTCACTGAAGAAGGTTATTCTTGTTAAATCAGTTAGGGATGAGTAGGTTGGCTAACTGAATTTAAATAAGAAAAGAAAATCAAGCCAACAAAAATGGAACAAAAAATTTTGGTTATCTAATTATTTTTATAACACAAAAAGTATTGGGGAGAATTGAGAATGAGAAAAATATATGAATCTTCGCTTGACTAATGAAAATTTAAGCTTAACATCAGGAATTTTTAAAATAGTGTAATTTTGAGGGGATTGGTAGCATAAATATTGACTGTTGTATGCAACAAATCTATATATTTTTAAAAAAGGATTGTGCCTCTATTTAGATAGCAGGTTAGAAAGGTCATTATTACATTTCCACAATTGAATGGACTAAGGTAGTACCTTGAATTTGTATCATTTGGTTTCACAGATTGCACCTGTTTATAAATGAGACTGTGGATCGCTCTGAGGAGGAAAATATGCATCAACGCTTTTTTCCCTGGGAAGGATTTGCTTTCCAAAACATTGGTGACTCTCTTCCATCTGCCATAAGGGCCCCTTTGCATTTGCTCAAAGCAGCTTTTCCCTGACTGCATACTCAGAGTTCTGATCCTTCTTGTTTCGAAGTAGGGGTGAATAAGCTTGTGGAGAATCAAGGGAAAGGGAAAATAAACTAGTGGAAAAGAAAGTGTTAAGAGAAAGTTTATGGAAAAGGGGCCAAAGTCAGCTATTTGCAGGTTGTTGCAGGTGGGAAGCAAAGTGATTTTAGTGAGAGAAAATAGAAAAGGCTTCAGGGAGCCAGATAAAAGCATCTAAAAACACTGGGAAATTAAAAATAGATTTAATATATTTTTTTATTATTCGAAATAGAGTTGAAATAACAAGTCATTACCAAAGGTTATCAGGTACCAATTAAAATTCTCAGTAGAAATATTGGAGAGTGTGGATGTTGTTAATATGTGAGCACTATAAAAAATTCAATTAACTACACATTTATTGCATTTAAAAATACATCCAAGAAGCTTCTGTGACACAAATTTAGGTTATAAAAATCCTCTTAATAATATTCAGTTAAAATTTCCATGAGTTTTGTCTGAACGATGATGAATTTGAGGGTTCAAAACAGAATTTATGCTGAAATCTATTTTATAGAGAGGATAAAGTACACTTTAATGGTATTGAAAGAATGTTGTAGATTCCTGTCTGACAGTATTTTGTATGTGTGTCATTAAGGCATATGAGGCCTCCTCCCAACGAGGATTATCTAAATGTATCCCTGAGAGATGGGAAATTAGAGATCAAGAAACTTATTATTTTCTTACATTCAGCAATTTTAATGAAAGACTACTTGGAGATAATAACTATTGTCTTCTTTCCCTCTCCCATCACTCAGTTTGGGACACAATGAAATAGAATCAACAGTTAAAATGAGCTAGTTATCTTCGTCTTGGACACACTATTTTATTGAACTATACTTCTATTCTCTATATACAATATAAATGATCAAAAGATGTCATGGGACTTTGGAATAATATGTTACATGCAATTAAAATGATATTCTCTGAGGGCACTCTCTACGGAATGGAATGGCTACTGGTTAGGCTTAACAGGGGCTGACAAATGGATTAAGCCCTCGGTGTTGCAACTTACATGAGAGCTGATGCACAGTACCTACAGGACATATCCCCAAGTTGACGAGAAACATAATTTGATGAGTTATTTAGCTGATTAAAAATTTCCAAGCTTTTTTCTGGTATTGTAAAAAGCAAAAACCAAACATCTACTCAAATGAAACTATGACTCTTCTACTTTACGTGGGCATGAAATAGAAGAGCTCAGGAGGTATGCAGATGAGACCATTTGTCTTCAGCTCAACATCTTCCATGCCCCTGTTCTGTGGTGCTGTCCCCTAGAGCTCCCTACTCCCCTGCCACCTGCAGGCTTCTAGTAAACCTGATCTGTCCCACTGGTTATACCCTGAAGTAAAAAAGAAACATGCCTTTCAAAACTTACAAAAATGCAATTCCGTATGTTTGATGTCTTAGTATATGTCCTTAATTGAATTCTAGGAGTGATGTGGATTATTTTATGTCTATGCTTTAAGAATTAATCATTTAAGAATTATAAAAACAAAATAGTTTTTTCTAATTCAATTTAATTTTGCATGTGAATAAACAACTATGAAGAATTCACCCAACTTTATTACGTTGTAAAGTTTTCTAATATTCTGATATTACTTTGTAAATTTGAAGTAGAAATTCCATTTGATTAGTATCAACGATATTAATTATTAAACATTCTTTAATACATGTCTCTGCAGAGTCATTTTTTTCCTGTATGAGATACAACTGAGATAAAACTGCTGCAAAACAGAATTGTCTATAACAGAAACAGAAGTTCCAAATGACTACTTTGAATTAAATTTGGGGGTTTTTATTTATTGAAAATCAGCTTACCTTATTGAGTCAATATGAAATAATATAAATACATATCCACACATGTACATATTAATACATTTAAATATGTTTTTGTTTTCACTAAAAATTAGAATTGCAGTTGAAATAAATACTTAAAAACTGTTTTTAGCCTCGAGACATGAAAATAACAAGTGATTTATTTAAATTTTCAACTTTTTAAAAAAGATTTTATTTATTTATTTGGTAGACAGAGATCACAAGTAGGCAGAGAGGCAGGCAGAGAGAGAGCAGGAAGCAGGCTCCCTGCTGAGCAGAGAGCCCAATGTGGGCTGGATCCCAGGACCCTGGGATCGTGACCCAAGCTGAAGGCAGAGGCTTTAACCCACTGAGCCACCCAGGTGCCCCTAAATTTCCAACTTTTTAATAGTTTGTATGTTTCTTTCAGCTTGCAACAAGAATAGTCTATATATATATGCATACATATATATATATATTCATGTCTCAGGCTAAAAACAGTTTTAAAATATTTATTTCAACTGCAATTCTAATTTTTAGTGAAAAAAACATATTTAAATGTATTAATATATACATGTGTGGATATGTATTTATATTATTTCATATTGGCTCAATAAGGTAATTTGATTTTCATTATATATATAATGATATATGTACATATATATATGTATATATATATAATGATAATGAGTCTAAGAAAATAACAAATTTCTTACTTCCTACTCTGGATTTTCATTTTGTGTCACTGTTTGGAGTTTCTATAATCATGTCTTATTTTAGGTTCTACCTAACGCCACTTAGGTTTAGGACTATATTCCATCTAGATTTGTGTGACTGTTGGGACTCTTATACTTCAAATATTGATGAAATTCATATTTTATAATGACTACAACTTTCATAATTTAAAGACTTACTTTTAATCATTATATATATATTTTTTTCCTAAAAATGTTTGATTTTTATTTTTTTTATTTTTTTTCCATTTTATTTATTTTTTCAGCGTAACAGTATTCATTGTTTTTGCACAACACCCAGTGCTCCATGCAAAACGTGCCCTCCCTATTACCCACCACCTATTCCCCCAACCTCCCACCCCTGACCCTTCAAAACCCTCAGGTTGTTTTTCAGAGTCCATAGTCTTTTATGGTTCGCCTCCCCTTCCAAATTTTTTTTTTTTTTAATACCCTGATATGAGGACATGGAGAAGCAACATGGAGGGTTAGGGGGATAGGAGAAGAATAAATGAAACAAGATGGGATTGGGAGGGAGACAAACCATAAATGACTCTTAATCATTATATTTTTAAACTTAGTCAGATCTTACCTTGGTTGGTTAAAAGTGTGTCCATATTTTCAGACCATGCCATCGTTTCTGTTGTTTGTGACCTGTAGAAACAACATCTACCCTTGACAATAGCATTGTGATCTTTTTCTTCCGTAACCTATAGTAATATTTGAGTTATATGTATTTGTTGAATTACATAATTTAAAAGAGCTTCATTAATCAAACTGAAAAAGGTCAACAAAAATTGTATAATGTTTTCCACAGTGGACAGCAATAGCAACATAGAGTGGGATATAATTCAACATCAGCAATTATTTATTAATCTAGCTTACAATGTTACTAATATTTGCAAATTCTAACATCTTAATAAAGGCACAGGAGAAAGATTGATCATGGTTCTATGAAGTATAGTGAATTTCTTCTCAACTATAAATATATTGATTGTTAATTTATGTGGTATTACTCTGGTCTATTCCCAAAAACTTATCACGATAGCAATAGTGATAAATGAACTATTTTCTAAGTTTTCACAGTATATAAAATTATCCATGTTATAATTAGGAATTTCAAGAAAGTTTTTGAAGTGTTTCAATTAAGGATTTCTAATATGTGATGATCTTAAAAGTGTTTATTTATATAGTGTTCTGAGAAACCTTTGCCCCACTTCGAGACAGGCTTTATTTTTCCTTAGACTGGTATGCCTCCAGTTCTGGGATGATTTATTTAAATCTAGCAATCTGTCAGGACAGAGTAATATCTTTTCCAAAGCAGTCAAAAAATTTATAGACTTAAGTCTTCTGAAGAAGGTATACTTTTGGGGATGTGATGCAGAAATGGTAAATCAGGTTTAAGATATAAACTTTCTGAGATGTGAGTATATCATGCATTATTCACCTTAATAAACTAAGATCCTGATGAGATAAGCTCCCATCCATAGAAAGCATCTGCTACCCAGAAAAATAAAAAAAAACAACTAAGATTATATAGCTGTGATGTGCAAATGACTTACTTATTATGGAAAAGAATGAGCTAATTGAAAGTTTTTATTAAAATGATTGATGATAAAATAGAGACAGTGTCATATTCAGTCATTTTTATAAAACTCTATCTTTGCATATCAAAGTGACTGATCTTAAATACGATATGTGAAGCAATATCCATACTTTTATATTGTGTTACTTCTTGTAATTTGCTGCCGTTTTTATTATTTGTGTTGGGATTGGTTGTGTTCCCTTCTGCTGTTGCAGATGTGATTGTGTTTTCAGATAATAACGGTTGTCCTTATAGACAGTACATAGAGGAAGATCTGTGCCTGGAGATTCATTTTACTACCTTACATTATTTACATTTCCTGTTGAAACTTTCTTCCCTGATGGTGGGCAGCTGATACTCCTTTCTCCCTTGATTTACTAAATCTTAGGCCCACAAGATTTTCCATGAAACCATTTTTAAATAGTGGTTTTTTCATTCAAATGGACATTTAAATAATTTAGGTTGTTCAATTTCTATTTTCATTAATGGAGAAGGGGACCCAAACCTAGATTTAAATTTATATTGAAGAGCTTTTGTGCACTATAAAACCTGTTATGCTAATAAGCTTATGCTATATTTCATGATTCAAATACTAGGTCTTGTAAGGAGTCCTATTTAATACTGCTAAAATTATCATATGGTCACTTAAAATACACATGTTTAAAAATGTCTCTATTTGAAGATTGATATTTGGTGGTTAACAGAGTACTCAGATTGCGAACTACTTAGTATGAGTGAAATATATGTTAATGAACAGGGCACTGAGGAGTGTTGAGCCCAAGCCTGGCCACACCGTACAACAATTCTGAGTGAGGAACAGCCACCAGATAAAGCACATAGAAAACCAAACAAAAATGAAAACCCCTGAGAAACAATGTAGACAGAAAGGATTCGGAGATGAACATACACTTCCTTGTTGTGTAAGATCTCTGATGATAGGAATAAATATTGTTATTTTCCACTACCAAGAACAGTATGTCTGGTCCAAAAATGTTGTGGGACATATATAATCAAATAATAAATGAATGACTGAAGTATTAAAACCTTCAATGGAAGCAGAACAATGGCTTTCAAGATGGTGGTAGGTGACCGTGCTAAGGCTATTGAACGTGAGAACTGAATTGCATTAGCTTCAAAGGGTGTAATTAATGGTGGAGGGAAGAGGAGGCAGGATGTGAAATTATCATGGGGGAGCTACAGACCATGGACCTCTCTCTTACCCCTGGGGAGGTGAAATTGGGGGAAATGGACAACATCCATTCTGGAAGGCATCGAGGCAAGTCATGTCTTTCAGGGAGAGCCAGAATTTGCTTACACCAAAAAGCAAAAGGAATATTCAAGGAAGTCATTATCAGATGTAAAGGAGTCTTTTAGGAATGGAAATATTTAAATGAATGGTAGCTATTTTTGTTAGTTTCATTAATGTAGGAAAACCTTAAAAACAAAAGAAGAAAACAAAATCTGGGAAATGATGTAAAACCCAGAACAAAAGAAAAATGCCAATGTTTTGAATTAGAGAGATATACTAGAATATTATTTTCTATAGTAAGAGATTATTAGAATAGAATTAGAGATACTTGGATGTTCTAGTATTACTTAAGGCCCCACAGATGTTCCATTATTATGAAAGGAAAATTTACCCCTCAGCTCTCTGAAGGAATACCCCTGCTGGTGTGTGATAAATCCTGGGGTGCTCTCAATTCACTATTTTCTAACCAATTTCGAGTTTGACTTGAAAGGTTCAATTTTGATGACCCGATATGATGGGAGGGTCGGTGGGAATGCAGTTTTCACTTTTCTAGAGCTAGTCAAGATGCAACTCTTTAAAGGAATAAGTTCTTAAATAGCTGTCCAAATTTTTTAATTCTGGGTTGATTGTATATTTACAATTCTGTGGGAGAATATATATAACAATAATTTCTATATATGAATAAATGAAATAAATATTTTCCCTAGCATCAGAATGTTCAGCAATGCATTAAATGTTCATAGTCTATAGCACACTGTGTTAGGCAGGTCATATACTTTACCTTATTTAATCTTGCAAATGACAGTCTGTTTTAATCCACATCACCAGTGAATAAGGATCCTCAGAAATGCTAATGACTGGTGCAGTATCTTGCATGTACTAATGGGCAGTTAGAATTCAAACACAGGTGTGTCTCCTTATAACCTAAACTCTTCTTACAATTCTTCCTAGAATGAATGAGTCAATATGCACATGCTCATACTTTGCTCATGTTTTGGAATATTGATAATAAATACTTCAAAAATGCTTTTTCTGTAATAGAGTTTACTGAATTTCACACAAATAATATTTCCTGTAAATAATAGCTAAATTGCAGTAATCGAGTACTCAGTAGAAAGTTTTCAGAAGATAGATTCTGAAATCTATCTGATAGATTCTGAAATCTCATTGTCAAATGAAAATGAAATATCAAATGAAAATAGGACAATTCTCATGTTAGATGTGAGTGAGAAATATGTTTTATGTTTTTAAAGATGCAACTGTACACATGTTAAGAAAGAAACTATTGAATTCAAATTGGGGGAAAAAAGAAGGTGGCTCACTTGGCTAAATTTTACTTGATACATGCTACCTTAAGTAAGTGGATAATGCACCACTCTAACATTTCTTTTGCTCTCTTTCTTACTTTGATTTTGGTTGTAACTCTAACAGAGCTTTTGTCTGACTCTTCTCATTTGTGTGTGTGCATTTCCTGTATAATTGTTTTTTTAAAGATTTTATTTATTTATTTGACAGAGAGAGATCACAAGTAGGCAGAGAGGTAGGCAGAGAGAGTGAGAAGGAAGCAGGCTCCCTGCCAAGCAGAGAGCCCGATGCGGGACTCGATCCCAGGATCCCGAGATCATGACCTGAGCCGAAGGCAGCGGCTTAAACCACTGAGCCACCCAGGCGCCCTTTCCTGTATAATTGTGATGCATAATCAGAGTAACTTCATATGTGTATGATTTGCCATGAAAATTCACCATGTATCGGGAGCCAAAATTGCACTTAGTGTTTCATGGGGTTTTGGCTGATTTCCTTTCTGTTTCCTTCATTAAGCGAGTGCCGTCAAGGCCAGCAGTTCCCATATTATGTGTCCGGAGAAGAGCCAGGCCAGATGGGAACTGCTTGAAAGCTACCAGTTATCTTGCTAATTGTGCCAGCTAGAACCAGTTGTATTGCATTAAAAAATGTGGAATCCAACAACTTAGCTGTTCACACTCAATTAGCAGTGTGCTGGACAATGGGAAATTCAAGCAAGGAGTCCATGTGCTCCAGGAAGTGACAGCTGCTAACTTACCCAGCATTTAATATCGTTTTCAAATTTCTTAATAAATATTGCAATAATGAATAATTTTTGCAAGGATCATATATATCTTTTGTCACAAACTCTAACATTTTATAATTTTGAAAAGCTTCACCAAAAAAAAGCTTACTGTTTTTTCTCCCCTGTATCACCTTCCTTTATCTTAGCAAATATGAAAGAATTAACTGCAAAAGCAAGTCATGAATTGTTGACATATTTTAGAAAAGAAGAAGAAATCAATAGAGAAAGGGGAAAAAATAAATCAGCAAGAAAGACAACAGTTAGCATATTTATCATAAATGAAGGAAACAAAACATTGAAACTAATGAAGGCTCAATTGTTTCATTTGTACATCTTCCGAGATAAAAATAGCTTTAAACAGCAACTCACTTCACTGGCATTTTTCGTTCCACTGTCTGACTGTCACAGGTGATGCCGAATTTCTTTTTCTGACTGATCTTCAAGCTGAAGGTAATGTGACAGCAGGAACATTACAATTAGTATGCAAATACCTATCCCCTGGGTTACAAATTGGCATTCCTTAAATCATGCTATGCTCAGCTTTTTTCGTTTTGTTGTTAACTTTTCACTGGTCAAAACACTTAAACTTCTAAGTAACAAATAACTCTTTGAATAAATGTGACATTTCTAGGCGTCTGTGGCATAACTGAAATAAATTCCGTTTGAAAGTTTGGTTTCTAAAGTTCCTATACATCCATTTACCAGACAACTACTGCTCACATGAGGTGAAATCAACTCAGAAAGAGACGTATATAAAATTTAATATTCACTTTAGGTCTTTCTTCTGTCTAAAAGATCACTTTTTCCCCTTTGTTCTTTGATTTTCCAGAAAATCCAAGGAAAACTCTACTTTTAATACACTTATCTTCAACAACTATGTGTGCCTAAGTATTTTTACAATTTAACTTATGGACTAAAACGTTCTAGTAAAGGCATTATATTTTTTCAAAATGTATGTATTTTTTATAGCTTAATAACACATATTTATTTCATTTAACCACGAATCTCATGGCATGTTCTGCCAGTATTTCTTTATGCAATGCTGATGTTGAAGGTAATAATGCTTGAATATATTTTAAAAATAAAGTCCATATATTGGTATTTTTATTTGTAGTCTAAGTGTCGAACATGTAACCCCATGCTTCATCAAGCTTTTATCTCAATATAAGAGAGTCCTTCGGTAGTAAAATTCCACCAGTATATATTTATGACCCGCAAAGTAAATTTGAGTAAAGATTGATGATTTTCAGGGTGGACGAAAGAAAGGAGTCAGAAGATCGCAAAAAATCTGCTTCTGCTTGACTTAGCATCGAAGCAGGCCCATGTAGTTGATCTACAGAGATGCCAGAGGGCACCTAGGAGGCAAGTGGCCCTGGGCTAATGAGACTGACGGAAGTAGAAGAGATGACTCAGAAAGTCAGTGTATCATGAAGAAGGGGTGTCATCAATTAGCTCAATTCATTTTGTTAATTCAAGCACCATTAAGTAATGTTCTTATGTGATGCAAAAATTGAATCATTAAGCATATTTAGACTTTTTGTTTTGCTGAGGGGGGTATAATGAAGTACGAACTTTATAATATATATTTGAACAAATCCGTTTTGGAAAAATAAACTGTCAAAATTGAAAGACCTTCTTGGTAAAATCATGCTAACTCTGTAAAGAATACAAACTAGGAGTCGGCTTATTTTATATTAAAACTTTAAAGCAAAAACTGTAAATTTCTGTTTTGAGTTCAATGCAGTAGCAAGCATGCTCTTTCTCCCACATCCTTCCACACAACACGCATTTATTATTTGTGTAATATACACTGTTCGTTTCTTACAAATTTCTTTTAATTTTTCAGGAAAAACCAAGAATTGGATTTTATTTATCAACATGAGGATTCATAGTAAGGGAGCAGGTGAGTAAATAAACTGGGCTGAACGTTTCCCTATTGTGTTCAATACATCTTGACAAAAGATGGTAATGAATAGGGATGGTTGAGACAGCTAAATATCTTCACCTCTTAGTCTCTTCGAAGGCAGGATGGAATAAAATGGGCACACGTTTTGAGAGTAGAGCAATGAGTTCCTATGTAGCACGAACCCTTTCCACTGAATAGTAATCTTGACTTCTCTGAGCCTTTTTGCTACTGAAATTGAGAGTACTTTTCTCACAGGTTATAGTGTGAGACTAAATGGAAATGTACTAAGCCAAAGAGTCTTCGAGAATGCTGTTTATATATGTTTTAAAAATTTCTTTTTAGAGCACGTGGGTGGCTGCCTTCGGCCCAGGTCATGATCTCAGGGTCCCGGGATCAGAGCCCTGCATTGGGCTCTCTGCTTGGTGGGGAGCCTGCTTCCTCCCCTCTCTCTGCCTGCCTCTCTGCCTATTTGTGATCTCTCTCTCTCTCTGTGTGTCATGTAAATAAAATCTTTAAAGAAAAAAAAATTCTTTTTGCCTCATTTGGTACTCATAGACCACAGTTAAGATGTAGTATGGGACTCTTACAGACAATACTACTATCATACAATCAATGGGGGTTTCTGAATAAGGATATAAAAAATTTTTTTACATTGTGTAAAAAATTATGATAGGTGGTATAGGGTTACAAAAGTTCATCAGACAGTATAAGGTAGGTAATTCTGGAATATTAGAGGATGAGGTTGTGTGTGCAATGAATTGGGAGAATGTGCGAGTAAAGAAAGGTGGGGGTATTCGAAGTATAGTGTGGTGGTCCACGTGTGAGATGAAAAGGTTAAGTCAAGAGCATTTGGAGAGGGATGGAAGGAAGAAGGAACATCAGGAATGTGATGCCTGTGTAGAAGGGGTAGGATAGGGAGTGTCAAAGGAACAGCTTTCAAACCTCATACTCTGAAAAGATGGACTTCCCACTAGTGATCACAGTAATAACAAAAGAAAAGCAGGTTTGGGGAAGTCAATAAGTAAAAGAAAGTTTAGAGGTATGAGAATATTTATTAGACATGTTTGATTAACTTTCCCGTCAGACAGAGCTCATAGCATTTTGACAGCAGACTCAAAGGCAATACAAGCTTTTATTTATTTTTTAAGACTTTTTATTTATTTATCTGTGAGAGAAAGAGAGAGAGAATGAGAGCGAGCGAGCATGAGAAGGGGAAGGTCTGAGGGAAAAGCAAAAAGAAATGTAAGTTTCTTTTCGTAAACAAAAGAGAAAATTTTATTTTTCGATTCTGCTTTGCTTCAAGTTACTGTTATATGAGTGCAATTTATAAAGCAATGAGCCTGAGTTTTGTATGGCTCATAAATTATTTCTGAGAGAATTCTAAAGAAGTTTGAAATGTTTTGAGCAGTGGCAACACCACTGAAATGTGTCTGATCTCCCAAAGTGGCTGCTTAGAAATACGGTGTTCATTTGGATGTTTAGTCCTTAGTATGCTTGTTGACAAATCAGTCACATTACTTGCTAGTCACATCTCATGTTATATGTCCTGAATGCACTTTCTTTGTGTTATCTTAGAATACCAAGTCACTGATAGTCAAAGAAACATCTGCTTCAGTAAAGTGAAGTAGTTTAGAAGTTTAACAAGCTTTCCGATGCAAGCAAAAATGTCTCTCTGATGTTTTAAAAGTTAAATACCATTTTACATTTCAATGGATTCATATACCTAAATTAATTAATTAAAATTAAATTTGGGTAGTTTGAAATGACTAGAGCTAAAAGTATTATCTAATCAAAAGATCAGCTTTTCTCTTTTAGTAAAGAATGTTTAAATCTTCATTATAATCTCATAGTCTTCATAATATGTTTAATGATTCCTTGCACTTTTTCTTTACTCTAACTTGGATTTTTAACAACACAGAGGTGCAGAACCATTTAATCGACTTTTCTCCTTCACGTCCAAATTTCTGTGTTCCCATCTTGTTCACACAGCAACCATTTGACTTTTCTCCGAAGCTGAACTTACATGCTTTACTATCTGGTAGCACTCCCTATTCAATGCAAAAACATGTAAGGCAAGGTGGGTGTCATGAGAGATATTAATAAAATTAGTAATATGATTTCTAAAACACAATTGCCACTGGAATCTATATACATCTTTGGTCAAAAATACTTTGTTCAGTTTTTGTGGTCCAGGAAAATATTCAAGACATTTTGATAGGGAATAAAATGCCACAGTCTGAGTAGTGGAATTTTGACATACTGAGGTGACTAGTTCTCTGTACATTGTAGCTTTTTAAAATGTACAACAGAGAAGCAGCTAAGGTGCTCCATGTATTTGAGAGCAGTAATCCCTAAAAAGAAAGGATGAAACGCAATTCACACGATGTGTGTCTAAAGTTCTCTGTTACATCCAAATATATTTCAAGCACAACATACAATATTCTTTACTATTTTATAAAATAATAGTTCTATTTATTTTATTATCTATTATTATCTATTATTATATTTTATTATCTATTATCTATTATTTTATTATCTATTATTATAATCAATTACCCAAGCCATGATACAAATGAAAAAATATTAATTATATTATTTCAACCAAATCCAAACTCCAACTAAGGACAACTTGGCTCTCTCTACTTTTTAGTTATCCAGAATGGGAAAGGAAAGAGGCAAATAAAATTCTCACCAAGTCAGTCACCTTTCTTCCTTAACACATGACAAGATTATTTTCATTTCTTTTCTTCATAACGTGGCATTTACCCATCCACAATAATTGTTTTCATAGATATGAAAATATGTATTATAAATAAAAAATACATTCATATATATATAACTTTTAAACTTGTGAAATTATTTTTCTAGAATGGAGGAGGAAAGAGGCAATGAAAAGCTCTTCACTCTTTATAGCAGGTGTGAGTAAAATATTGGTTAGATACTTAGGGACAGTCAACCATTTAATTTTTTGACAGGCTGAATGAGTTTCTCTTAATTTGTAGATTATTGCTTTAAGAACTCTCTTTTCAACATTATAAAGAAGGCAGGAAGTCATCAAATATGTGCACTGCCGGGAATAAGACAGTAGTACTGTCTTCCATTGAATTTATCATTTATCATTTCTTGACTACTTAAGCCTTTTAATCTTCTGATCAGTGGTGCTTAGGTTTGACTTATAGACTGGCTACAGGAAATTCAGAAATGTCTTATATACATTAATTTTCAATCAGTTGACTTTTAGACAATATGCTTTTCACAGAAGGATATTATACACAGTTGTTAACCTAGATACTCTTACAATGTGTACTTTGCTGAGCAACAAAATTCTTCACTGGTTTCCAGTTGTTTCCTCCGTCTGTCCAAAATCTTAAGCATAGCATTATGGAAACTATTTAAACTATCTCGTTCATGTTTATTTTTTTTTTTTTCCCACTTGGAATTCTTTACCCATTTTTTGTCTTCTGAAATACCTCAAAAGCATAGCTTAAAAGTTCCTTCTTCTTAGGAATCTTTGGTGTTCTCCAAAGATCATCCTACCAATAACCTTCAGAAAGTAGCACGGCAGAGTTACGAATCACCTGTTTGCTTCTGTAATACTGTGTCCTAGTTTTATTTTCTTGTCCGGATCATAGAGAGAATCTTGTAACATCTCAAAGCACATGGGCATAGTACCTTGTGCGGGAAGAATGTCCAATGAGTATTTGCAGAAGGGATTAAATGAGATGGATATGGTAGGAAGGTACATATAAAACTAAGGGACATACTGGAAGTATTAAAAAACAAAAACAAATAAGAGTGAGAAGGAGGTTAATTGGTGACCTAGTGAATGAGCGTGATCCCCTACAGTAAGCCTCTACTATATGCCATATGTTGCAGATTGCTTTATATAGAATTTTTAATTTTATTCTTCTACAAAGTCTAAGACTCTCATTATATATGTGAGGAAACAGGTTGAAAAAGTCAGTTCTTTTTCTCAAAAGTCACTCGGTTTAAGTGACTCTCCATTTTGGCTCAGGTCACGATCTCACGGTGGTGAGATTGAGCCCTGAATTAAACTCCATGCTGGGCACTGAGCCTGCTTAGGATTCTCTCCCTCTGCCCCACCACACTCTAAAAATAAATAAATAAATAATTTTAAAATTAGAAAATCAACATTTTTACACAGGGTACATTGTTCTGTCCTTTTATCGAATGTATGGATTCATGTAAGGACTCAAAATGGGTTTAACTGATTCCAAAACCCATGTTCTTTACTTGCATATAATTTAAAATTTCGAGTTATGTACTTCTTTCAATGTGAAAATATTTGGCTTAAGTTTAAAAGAACAAATACATCAAGCATTGTTCTGATGACCTGTGAAATTAACTGTTTTTAAGTAGGAGACACATCTTTGAGAATAACATGAACAGGTTTGTTCAGGATCCCACCTTAATTCTGTTAGGTATAGGCCCTAATATGGTCTTAAGTATTTATTTGGAAAAGTATATGAAATAAAACTTAAAAGTAAGGTTTGTGCAAACTCATTAGGCAGGTTCAAGAGTTGTAATGATGTCAGTAGAATATGCATTCTGACTTATTTTAAAAGAAGTGTTACCCTAGCGTCAACCCAATCTTGGTGGGAGAAGGGAAAGGAAGTGAAGGCGGGTGGATAGAGAGCATATATTCTTTTGCAAATTTTTTTTTCTTTTGCAAATTTTACAGTTATTTCACATACTTTATGCCTTTTAGTACATGGGCTCTCTTAGCAAGCTAAATACACACGCATAAGCAGTGCATTATTATTCCCTAGTATCTGTTTGCAGCTCAGTTTTTGTCCCATCTCCTCCTCTTCAGCATTTGTCTTTCCCTGAATTTTTTGGGGGGATCCTCAGTTTCCTACAAATATTGCAGCAGAATTTAGACATTGCTTGTTCTTTTTATTTCATGAAGTTTCTAAATTGGAAACAAACATATGTTAAGTAGCCTGTCATGATACAATTATAAAAGTAGGTTATACTCATTGTTCTGCGAAGGAATGTAAGTTCCTTTCAGCATAGACAAATTCAATTTTAAAACTAAAATGGAATAATGTTGGTAGAAATCACTTTATAAATTGTATTTTCTCCTGACCACAAAACTATACAATCGCTATTTATTATCTTCACTTTAAAGATGATAAACTGAAGTTCAGAAAATGAACTGAGATTTTTACTTACGATTACATCGTCAGTAAACTTCTTAAATTAACAACTTCTGGATGTTGGATAGAAGCTCGGATCTCTTTAAATCCAAACATGCTTTCTACTACACTTTTGATGAGTCTTAAAATATCGCCTAGCTTAGTAAAGGACATGCAGACCCAAAGAGAGTGTTATATATACAGGGAGTCCATCTTTTTATAACCATAATGTGTTTAAAGAGCCATATGTCAAAGTAGTTCATTTTTATCACAGAATTAATGATATAATTTTGGCTTATATTTTAATCCATACAATATGTTTTATTTACCTTTTTAAAGCTTTTTTTTTATTTTGACATAATTATAGATTCATAGGAAATCATAAAAATCGGACAGAGAGGTCTCATATATTCCTAAGTCTTTCTCAGTGGTTGCATCTTACAAAATTATAGCATGATATCAAAATGAGAAAATTGAGGGGCACCCGGGTGGCTCAGTCAGTTAAGCATCTGACTCTTCATTTCGGCTCAGGTCATGATCTCGGGGTGGGGGTAAGATGGAGCCCCGTACTGAGCTCCATGCTGGGTGTTGAGCCTGCTTAAGTTTCTGTCTCTCCCTCTGCCCCTCCCCACTCTAAAAATAAATAAATAAACACAAATATTTAAAAATGAGAAAATTGACACTTTTATACACCGTACATAGTTCTGTCCTTTTATCACATGTGTAGATTCATGGAACCACTGCTTCCATCACGTCAGTCATCCCTCTCCTTTCTAGTCTCCCCCTCTGCATCATCTCTAACTCCCAGGAACTACTAATCTATTCTCTTCTCTCCATTTTTTGTCTTTTGATAGTTCTATGTAAATGAAGTCATGCAGTATGTGACCTTTAGAAATGGACTATTTTCACTTAGCATAATGTCCTTGAGATCTATCCAAGTTGTATGTGAATAGGCTGTTCTTCTTGTTTCTGACTAGTATTCCATAGTATGAGTGTACCACTGTTCATTTAACTGTTCACCTACTGAGGAACATTTTGGTTGTTTAGAGTTGTTGGTCTACTACAAATAGAGCTGTCATGAACAGTTGTGTGTAGGTTATTTATGTAGACATGTTTTCATTTATCTGGAAGGTATAGTGAGGGTTGTAATTGTTGGGTCATCTGGTAAGTGTGTATATATGTAAATGTATGTATATATGTATATACATACACACACATACATATTTTTAAAAAAACTAATGAAATATTTCCAGAGAAACTAACATTTTATATTCCCTCTTGCAATTTATGAGAGACCTAGTATTTCTACATTCTCACCAGCTTTACTTCTGTCACTGTTTTGTATTTTATATGTTCTAATAGGTATGTAATGATAACTCATCACGGTTTTATTTTAGTTCCCTTATGGCTAGTGAGGGGAAACATCTTTTCATGTGTTTATTTTCCCTGTAGATATCCACTTGGTGAAGTATCTCTTCATGAGTTTTGTTCATTTACTAACTAGAACACTAGTTATTATTTTAAACTGTTGAGTTTTTTAGAAGTCTTTATATATATATGTATATATATATAGTACATCATATAAGTTCTTTGTAAGATACAGAGCTTACAAATATTGTTTTATAATACACTTTTGTCCTCTTACAAGTGTCTTTCAAAGAGCAAATGTTTTTAATTTTGGTTAAGTCCAATGTATCGTTTTGTTGCTGTTATTGTTTTGTGGATGTGCTTTTCACGTTATTTCTAAGAACTCTTTCTCAAATCCTAGGTCTTAAACATTGTCCCCTGTTATATTCTAAGAACTGAGAGTTTTACATTTTACATTTAAGAATATGATCAAATTACAGTTAATATCTATATAAGGTGTGAAGTTTAGGTCTAGGATTATTTATTTATTTTTGTTAATGGGTATACAATTGCTAGTTTGTCTGAGACAGAATTTAAAATTGAAACCCATTTTCCCCATAATTTTGATGGTATTGTTCCAATGTCTGCCTTCATCTAATGATGCTGTGACTAGTCCCACGTAATTCACATTTATTTATTTTTTTTTTGTTGCTGACATTATTTAATATATTGGTGCTTTTCCTTGAGGGCTGTGTGTGTGTGTGTGTGTGTGTGTGTGTGTGTGTGTTAAATTCTCTGAACTGTACACATGACTGATCCTTTCAATATGGAGCTTGATGTTTTTCAGATCTGAGAATCAATCTTTCTCTCTCTCTCTCTTTCTTTCTCTCATGCTCTCTCTCTCTCTCTTTTATTTTTAAAGAGGGGATGGTGAGGTGCAGTGGGAGAAGGAGGGAGAGAATCTTAAGCCGGCTCCATGACTCCTGCGTGGAGCCTGACATGGGGCTCAATCTCACAACACTGAAATCATGAGCTGAGCTATATCAAGAGTTGGGTGTTTACCTGACTGTGCCACCCAGGTGCCCCTCAATATATTCTTTTTAATTCTGCTTTCTTTTTTCTGTACTTCAGTTTATTAATTAAATTATGAACATATTGAATTTCACTTCTACATTTGGTCTTTTTTCTCTATTGTAAAATGTTAGTCTAAATCTGCTACATCAATAATTTTTTTTGCATCAAAGAACTTTTCCAAATTAAAAAATTCTTTTTTACTCAAAACCCTTCTCCAGATATCTTTGTTATTGTGGGTATATATAATATTTATTATTTTAATGTTATTTCAAAATGGTCTATTGAGGAGAGGAGATAAATGTATTTTTGATTTCTTATTTTTCAACAAAAATTAGATTCTTTTGCATCTAATTTAAATAATTACTTAAAATATTAAATATTTTTATTATTACTTTTAAATTTCTATATAATTATAATTTTCTATCCTGTCATGGAATTTGTTGATTTCAGGTATTTGCCAAATAACTATGACTTAATTTTTATCCTACCAATTAGGTATTTAGGTATTGGCTACCAATTAGATATTTAAATTTGTCTAATTTTCTAAACAATATATATTAACATGCAGAAGGATGAAATTGGACCCTTCTCTCATACCATATATGAAAATCAACTCAAAATGAATTATAAACCTAAACATAAAATCTGTAACACTAAAACTAGTAGAAGAGGCACCTGTCTGGTTCACTGAGTAGAACATGTGACTCTTGATCTTGGGATTATAAGTTTGAGCCCCACATAGCATGTAGAGATTACTTAAAATAAAATCTTAAAAAAAAAGCTACTAGGAAAAAAATAGAGAAAAATTTCTTGTCCTTGGTCTGGACAATTATTTTTTGGTTATCACACCAAAAGCCCAGGCAACAAAAGCAAAAACAGACAACTGAGATTACACCAAAACCTCTTGGACAGCAAAGAAAATAATTAACAGATTTAAAGGTAACTTACAGAATGGGAGAAAATATTTACAAATCATGCATATGGTAAGAGGCTAAGATCCAAAATATATAAAGAACTCATACAACTCAACAGCAAAAAACAAGTAATCCAATTTTAAAAATAGGCAAAGGATCTGATTTCTCCAAAGAAGACACACAAATGGCTATGTATTTTTTCATTTCCTTTTTGATTTCCTTGTTGACCCATTCATTGTTTAGTAGCATGTTGTCTTACCTCCAAGTCTTTCCCAATTTTTTCCTATTGTTGACTTCTAGTTTCATAGCATTGTGGCCAGAAATAGTGCATAATATGATTTCAATCTTTTTTGTACTTGTCGAGGCCTGTTTTGTGACCTAATATGTGATCTATTCTGGAGAATGTTCCATGTGCACTTGAAAAGAATGTGTATTCTGCTCTTTATAATGGAACATTCTGAATGTATCTGTTAAGTCCATCTGGTCCAGTGTGTCATTCAAAGCCAGTATTTCCTTGTTTATTTTCTGTTGAGAAGATATGCCCAATGATATAAGTGGCATATTAAAGTCCCCTACTATGATTGTATTAATATTAATAAATTCCTTTATATTTTTTACTGTTTTATATATTTGGGCCAACAGGTACATGGAAAGGTGCTCAGCATTACTAAATCATCCAAAAGTGCAAATTAAAACCACAGTGAGCTATCAACCCATACCTGTTAGGATGGCTGTTAGGAAAATAAAAAAGAAAGAAAGATAACATGTGTTGATGAAAATGTGGAGAAAAGGGAGCCCTGTACACTGTTGACAGGAACGTACACTGGTAAAGCTATTATGGAAAACAGTATGAAGGTTTCTCAAAAATAAAGTCTGATATAACTGGATATATATCCAGAGGGCATAAAATTTTGGTCTTGAAGAGGTATCTGCACTCTCAGGTCATTGCAGCATTATTCACATTAGTTAAGATGTGGAAACAATCTTAGTGTCCATTGGTGGATGAATGAAAAAAGAAAATGTGATATCTATCTATATCTATATCTATATCTATATCCATATCCACATATATATGCCAGGATTTTGATTTAGTCTTGAAAAGGAAGGAAATTCTACCATTTATGACAACATGGGTGAACTTTCAGACATTATGCTAAGTGAAATAAGGCAGACATGGAAAGACACATACTGCATGATCTATTTTATACATGGAATCTAAAATAGTCAAACTTATGGAAGCAGAATAGAATGGCAGTTACCGGGATGGACTTTAGGTGAAAATGGAGACATGTTAGGTAAAAGGTATAAAGTTTCAGTTATGCAAGATGAATTAGTTCTGGAGATCTAATATACAGCATGGTTACTATGGTCTGTATTTTGTACTTGAAATTTGCTAAAAGGGTAGAACTTCCAGATTCCTACTTCACACAATCACTAAGAAAGAAAATGGTAATTATGTCAGGTTGTGGTTAGGTTAATGAGCTTGATTGGGGTAATTATTTCACAATATATTCATATAACAAAACACCTTAATATATATATACCTTATATATATATGTATATATATATATGTATATAATATGTATATACCTTAAATGTCTATAATTCCTATTCATCATGTGCAATCAATAAACTTGAGAAATCAGTTTATTTAAAACAATACATTTTTTTAAATATCAGGTCACCTATAGCTTCTTGATCTAGTAAAGGGGAAGAAAGTGAGTTGTGCAAAATTTGTACCGCCATGTGCAGCTAGATCTAAACAAGAATGCAGGCTACATGTACTCTACCACTCAATCTTCATTGAAGAGATTGTCACGACCAAACAGGATACATCAACCATAAGTATAGGCTATTATAACATATACACAGGGATCAATACTGTAATCTGCTATATTGCAATGACCCTATTAATTATCAATATAAGCCTCAGTGCCACATTACCAGTTATTAAACACCTCAACCTGGTTATCCCTCAGGTTAATTATCAAATTCAGTGTGTCAAAACGGATTTCCTCATTTTGCATCCTCTAGCATTCATTCCTCGTATGTTGCTCATTACTAAACTATACTCTCAGTCACTCTGATGTAAGCTTCACAGTTATCATTAATGCTATTTCACACAAAGATAATATATTGTCAGATGTCATGTAGATCTCTCTCACATTTATCTATAGCTCCCCGGGTCTGCCAGTCCCACGCCCTCACTTTTTAGTAAGACTAACACTCTGTCTCAACTGATTGCACTCTCTCCAGATTGTTCTCTCTCCAAATCATCCCATATATCATAGAAGAGCTTACTGAAAACATATATGATCTCATTGTTTTCTGTCCTAGTTTCTCTCCCTCTGTTACTTACTAAATTATGTGTGAACCTCTTAAGATGACTTTCTTCATCTTCCATAATCTGCTTCTGACCCCATTTTCTAGATTTTTTTCTTCCAAAGTTTATTGTCTCAAAGTTTAGGAAAACTATTTTTGTTCCCACACAACTCTCATTAATCTATTCTGTATCTTTGTCCATACTCTAAACTCCCTCTAGAATTGCTTTAACCTCATCATGTTTAATTTTCTAAATTCCTCCCATAAATTAAAATTTGGCTCGCATGCTTTCCCATTTCTCAACCACAGAGCTAGCAGTGGTCTCTTACTGCTCTGAACTTCCATCACATCCATAGGATGCTTAACCACTTTTTAACTTGCCTACTGCTACTATATGAGCATGTCTTCTCTCCTTATAGATTCCTTATCCATGAAGATCAGTTTTTACTCAGCTTTGACTTCCTTCTCAATACTTATCATATTACTTTATACATAACAACAAAATCGATAGACAATATTAATAACATTAGGTATAAATATAATTAAGATGGAATTAAAAATAACTTTAATACTCTGTGTCCTCCTTGAATAGCTTTTCAAGGAAACGTTGCTTTACCTTGCCATGAACATGCCTGCAAGGTGGTATTTGTCTTTGGGTTAGAATACTGCTGTTTAATTAAATAAGTTCCAGCACCTAATCCTATTCAAATGTGGAAATCTGTATACATAGATTTTTGGGGGTTTGGAGCATTCCATTTTTTTACTCTTTCCTGTATTTGCTGACCCCCAATGCTCATTTGTATTATTGTCTCAGGCAGCAAGACTATGGTGCAAAGATTTAACTATAGGTTTTACATTAATTGTATGACACACCTCATTTGAGAAACATGTCTCTCCTTTACAGTCTATGAAATTATCCTAATACTTTAATTCCTCAGTTACAAATATTTAAGTCAGAGTAATGGGTGGTCATAAATTTTATTTTTCTTATGTCAGCTGCAGTTTTGCATAGATACCTTTTTTTCTTTAATAAGAACAAGCAGATAAATTAAAATACCTTTCCACATTTCACTTTTTTCAAAAATAGGTGCACAGAGTCAGAAATATTCAAAACATTACTTTGATAAGCAGGAGACCTGGTTAGTCTTAGGGTAATGGCTTTAAGAAACAAAATTAATGATGGGATACACGATTTATGCTCATCATGATGCTAACATATATTCAAAGGATAAAAAAGAATAGGTAATTGGATTTTGTATTCACACTAGTGAGATCAGTTCTGTATGTATTTAGGCAGCCAATATCTACTTTTTTCACTGAATTTAGTGTAGTGTTGTCAATTTGTTTCCAGTTAAACCTGACAGTACCAAGCCGCTAGATGGGCAAACAAAAATTGTAAAATATTAAATTTGTGATTTATTGGATCCAATAGCTTATTTCCTGTGCTACTCTGACTGAGATTAATGTCTCTAAACCTCTTTTTGTCATTCAAAAGGAAAAACAATGACTCATAGAACTGTTTCAGGAATTGATCTATTTGAAATTATTCTAAACTATATAGTAATTTTCAAATTAATTAAATTTAATCACATTTATAATGTGTACATATGAGATCCTGTCAATACTAACCTTTAATTTTTCTGTATCAGTTAATATATTTCTTGACCACAGTAACTCGTGTCTTCAAATGATGTCATGATGTATTTCATCAATCCTCTACTAAAGTTTGGGTTGTTTCCCTTTTTTCACTATTGTAAATAATACTATGAAGAACATTTCTGTGGTCACATGTTTTACTATATAGTTATGTCAGTGTAAAATCTTAGAAATAAGCTTGTTAGGTCAAATTTTATATACAATGTATATTTTTATTCTTATTGTCAAAGTGCCCGTTAGAAGCTTTTTACTAATTTGCATTTACACACATTTTTCAACTCACTGTTGAAGTGAGTTGAAGCATTTGCCATTTCTGATTGAATAAAGTGATAAAACGCCATAGCATAAGTAATGAAACTGTTCTGTTTTGTTGAAATTCTTATCTGGAACTTGTAAGTATATTTGATTAAAAAAAACTATAGAGAAAAATTATTAATGGAATTTATTAAGCACATTATCAATAATAAAACCAACTAATTTCAGGTAAGTGATAACGATCCCGTTTAACATTTATCTTTAATTTCTATACCTACAACCTAATAAATTAAATTAATAAACAGTATATTTCATAATCTGTATACATCATATGGAATCAGTGTTAATTTCAATAGGTCTGCATCATTGTGTATGCCTTTATTTTTAAAAATTGAGAATATTACATTTTTATTTTGCATATGAGATATAGTCACATTGCCAACTACTTGAACTTTGCTAATTAAAGACAATCTTCATGGTTTTCATTTGATTGGGCAATACAACTTAAAAATAATAAGCATTTCATAAGAAATTATAAATACTCTATTGCTACAGATGCTGAGGTCAATCTCAATTTTCTGTCAAGGTAATTATTCTTCATTTTATCATTTAAGGATATAACTGATTTTCTATATTCCCCAAATTAAGTTAATTATTTAAATTAAATAAAACTCCAGATTTTTATTTATTTTTCAGTTTCCTGCGTCCTAGAATTTATATGATCTGCTTGTTGCTGAGAGAGTCGGTCTCCTAACCTTCTCTGTAAGGCTGCAGTCATTTTCCCGGGCTCTGCTTATTTTATATTGCATTTAGTTTCTTTGTACACCTTGCCCTTTACCATTTAGTAATGCCCATCCACCTCCTTATTGAGGCTGCAGGCTTTTTGGCTGACTCTTAACAACTTCTTCAGCCGGTTCTTTTATAATGTTTAACAACATCTCTATGATTTGATGCAAATTGAAAAGGGAGTTTACGCATTGCCAGAGTTTCTCTTACTATTTTTTGAAGGAAATGCTTGAAAGAATCATTGTTAAAAAGAGTCATTGGAAACCTTTTCTGGAAAGAGTTATTGTAAAAACCATTTCCTCAGAAGACAAAACAAGTTTTGGTTTTCCTACCATCCTTGAAAATACTCTAAAACAGAACCAACCTAGATCCTTGTGTCTGCAAGAACTCTGTGGAGATGGGGTGCCTGGGTGGCTCAGTGGGTTAGACCTCTGACTTCAGCTCAGATCATGATCTCAGGGTCCTGGGATCCAGCCCTGCATTGGGCTCTCTGCTCAGCAGGGAGCCTACTTTCCCCTGCCTCTCTGCCTACTTGTGATCTCTGTCTGTCAAACAAATAAATAAAATCTTTAAAAAAAATGAGCTCTGTGGAGAGCTCTTTTGACTTTACTGTCTTTCCTATTACTGTCTGTCATTATGCAGGGAAGTGTATCTATTTATTGGCATCATTCACTTGCTCTGAGCCAGTGGCTGGCACACTTGATGTTCTTCTTGACTTAAATGTTGAATGATATATAGACATGTCCAGGTGTTATTTCTGAACCTTAGGAGAAATACTGTATTTAAAAAAGCAGTTGTTATGTATATCTTACATATAAACTGTCTATGGTGTTAGTGTTAATTTCAATAGGACTACATCATTGTGTTTGCCTTCATTTTCTAAAATTTGGAAGTTTGTATTTCGTTTTGCATGTGGGATATAGTTCACACTGCCAATTACTGAAATTTACTCATCAAAGTAGAGATGACATTTTTGGTTGATTTTGTTTGATTAGGAAATACAACTAAAAATAATAAGCATTCACACATATTTAGTATTTAAAGGATTATTTCTCTTATATAATTTCAAAAGTTACTAACAATAACTTTTAGGTAAATATTATTCTTTATAATTTTTTAGGTCTGGAAAATGATTCACTTAGATCATAAAACTTGTAAGGTATAGAGTTAAAATTGAAAACCAGTTTCCCTTAAACATTTTTGGGAGTCTAATATGGTCTCTTCCTTTCCATATCCAGTTTAGTAACTCTGGTTACAATGCCATTGCTTATCTCATAAACTTGTTAATGGATTTTAAAGTCACTTTTGTACCATAAGGTGATATAAAATAAAGAGGACTATCATTATTTTATCCTTTCTTTTAAAGATTTTATTTATGTATTTGTCTCGTGAGAGAAAAAGCACAGAGGCAAGGGGAATGGCAGACAGAGGAAGAAGCAGGTTCCCCACTGAGCAAGGAGCCTGATATGGGACTCCAACCCAGGACTCTGAGACATGACCTGAGCCAAGGGTAGATGTTTAACTGACTGAGCCACCCAGGAGTCCCAGAATACCATTATTTTAAAATCATGCTTAGCATTTTTCAAAATCCTGTCCTTTAAAGCCTATCCAGATTTGTCAGTCCATACAGACAATAGCCATTCCATATTCATTGTACTTCAATTGTACTAATTACAGTGCACACACCCTTGAGTATTATTAGCTATATAATAGTCATATTTTATCTCTATGATACAATAATTTATTACATAGCACACGACTTCTTTTTCACAAAATAACCTAAAAAGATCAATATTCTTCCTGCAGGATCTGTCTTCAGTTAATTAGAGCAAAATTCTTCTTGGTATTATAAGGTAATTTAAAACTAAAATAGAAAGATAGTCAAGCCAGAATACCTACCTACAGTCTCAGGGACAGTGCAAGTTAAAGACAGAGAGAAGAGTCAAAATTCATCCCTGTCATCACAAACTGTGATGACACCATAGTGCTATATATGTTACACATGATAACTGATAAATCTGCAGTGACATATCATAATCACTCCAAGTTCATAATTTATCTTAGGGTTCACTCCTGTTATACATTCCATGCATTTGCACAAATGTGTAATGAAACGTATCCACCATGTTAGTATCATACAGAGTACTTTTGCTGCCCTGAAAATCTGTGCTCTGATTGTTTGTTTCTCACCACTGCCCTGCCCCCACCAACCACTAATCTTTTCACTATCTTCATAATTTTGTCTTTCCAGAATGTCATATATTGGGCATCATATAGTAGGTAGACTTTTCAAATTGGCTGCTTCCATTTAGTAATATGTATTTAAGTTTCCTTCATGTCTTTGCATGACTTGATAGCTTGTTTCTTTTACGGTGCTGGAAAGTATTCCATGATGTGAATGTACCACATTTTATCCATTTACTTAGGGAAGGATATTGTGGTTGTGTCAAAATTTTGGCAATTATAAAGAAAGCTGATATAAACAGCCATGCAGATTTTTGTGTGCAGGTAAGTTTTCAACTCCTTTGGGTAAATATCAAAGAGTCCCATTTTTGGATTATATGGTAAGAATATGTTTAGTTTTGTAAGAAACCACCAAAATGTCTTCCAAAGTGGCTGTACCATTTTGCATTCCTACCAGCAATGAATGAGAATTCCTGCTGCTCCATGTCCTTCTCAGCTTTGATATTGTCAGTGTTCTGGATTTTGGCCCTTCTAAGAAGTGTGTAGTGGCATCTCATTGTTGTTTGACTTTGCATTTCCCTGGTGATGTATGATGTGGGACATCTTTTTATATGCTTAATTGCCATCTTTATATCTTCTTTGGTGAGGTATCTATTAAGACCTTTGGCCTATTTATTCGTCAGTCTTCTTATTATTGACTTTTAAGAGTTCTTTGTATATTTTAGGCAACAACCCTTTTTCAGGTGTGTCTTTTGCAAATATTTCCCCCCACTTTGTAGCTTGTTTCTTTATTGGAAATGGTTTTTCATAGCTTAAGGAGTCTCACTTTTCCAGTCTACTTTTAGAAATATCCATTTTTTATTATTTCAATTCAGTTTCTGAATTGAAATTACCTTGTGACTAAGACATTTGTTGGTATAGGATAAACTTTGTTGGCTTACTTTTGGTGAGATTCGATATAACTTACCTTTCAACATTTAAGTAGAAGAGATAAGTAGTGTTTAATAAATATAGATAAAGCCAATATAATTTTTTCTGTAGGTAGAGGTCTAAAATATGTGTGTGTGTGTGTGTGTGTGTGTATATATATATATATATATATATATATATCCCTCTGTGAATACTTTTGTTTTTTTATGTGCAGATTTCCAAGTGCAATGTAATCATTATTTCCATTTTCCCAATGTGAAATTCTCATTAAAATGAAGTACTATTCCAAAGGGAACAGCAAATCATGTTTTTGACTTTTAGTTCAATTTCACAACCAGTGCAACATGAAAACTCTGTTAAGTGCAACTGCTAATGCTTTATGCTTCTGTGAAATAAATCTCTTTTACAGAGAAACCTAAATGAGGGGAGAATTATACCAAATGTAGACCAATAATTGCACTGCAGTGATAGCTCTCCTTGCAAGAAAATTATTTAAATAGATAATTATAGAATTATTCTTGTAAAATTTGTCATCATCTTAGCTTTTACCAACTTGATTTTTACCAAAACGTAACTATATATATTGCTGATCATAGAACTTACAGATCTTTTCATATTAAAGAAAACTCTCTATGCTGATTTTTTAACATTATGACCGCAGAGAAATATATCTGTGTCTGTGGAAAACAGTTAATAAGTATTACATGTGTATCATTTCTACGTGTATTTATCTGTATATTTAAATTTCTTTATCAATTATGGTATTTCTCAGGGATAAATAATGAAAACGTTATATAAACATTTACATGAGGCAAAATTAGTTTTTACAATCAGTTTTCCTCTACAAGCTACCTTTTTTTTTGGTATAAATTCCTGAGCATATAGCTGTAAATCTCCTTAATAAATAACCTGGTTAATAATCTCTAGGCTATGTATTTTTATGGCATGGCACTTGACTTTTTCTCTTCTAAATATGCATCTGTTTAGGTTATCTCAAAAACTATCTGCATAATCTTCAATAAATTCATTCATGCCACCTTCAGGTTGATGATTTTCAAATCTTCATCTCAGCTCAGACCCGTCTCCTGAGTTTATCCTTTCATCTCTACTTAAAATTTCCACAAACTTATAAGCATGTGCGTGCTTATCATCTTTGCCTCCTTCTATCGAAATGGCTCCTTCTCCTGTAATTTCTTTTCCAGTCAGTTTTTTGGTCATCTGTTCAGTGACCTAAGCAAAAAAAAATCTTGGAATCATTTTTGATTCTTCCCTTTCTCTCACCACATCCAGTATAGTTTCCTTAATATCTTTGGATTCAGCATTTCTCCTTCTTTGCTTGCTCTAGGCTGGGACAGCTTTTGCCCGGCATTTCTGCAGCAACTCCTTAGCTGTTCAGCTGTGTCCTCTCTTGCCTTCCTAAAGGCCACACTCTACATGCAACAAGATTCATCTTTCTGAAAAACAAATCTGAGATTATGCCCTGGCCTGACCAGATGTCATGCAAATGAATGCAGCTTCCTTCACAGCCAACCCTTCTGCAAAGCCAGAAGGCGGCAGTTCCCTCTGTGAGGTAAAGTGAGGAGTGACTGCCCTTCATTTCTCTCTTTGCAACACCATCATCTTCTTTATTCTTTATGTTTGTTCATCCACGGAAGTCTTATTTTAAAATGCAACGTTTGTTTTTAAAATAAACTATTTATTTTGGGCTAATTTTAGTTTTACAGAGAAGTTGCAAAGATAATACAGAGTTCATGGAGATTCCTTATCCATTCTGCTCTTTCTCCTTTAACATATTAAACTATCTTGGTATGTCTATCAAAACTACGAAACCAGCATTGGTGTATTACTGTTAACGATACTCCAGCGTTTATTTAGATGTCATGTGGCTTCCCACTGTTTTGCCCTTTTCTGATTCAGGATCCAATCCACAATGCCACAGTGCATTTAGACACTTATTTTGACAGAGAAAATTAACTGCAGTTATGGAAAACTTAGTTTAAGACAATTTATTAGATTAACTAATCATTCCTTATATACTAATGGAGGGACAGTAGGTATAGAAGAGGAAAAAAGAGGCACAATAGGCAGTGAAATTTAGAGAGTGTTCTGGGGGTCTGAGTGGTATGTTCTGGTGTGAGACCCTGAGCTGAAAGGAGTACGGCATTGGTGGGAGACCCTGGGAAACCAGGAACTGCCCTAAGAACACTTGATTTAGGAGATGCAAAATGGAGGGGACAATGAATAAAGGAGTAGAAAAAATCATTACAAACAAACATTTCGGTTGCAAGTTTGTTTGAAAATAAGATTTATTGGTTACATAGATAGTGGTTGAATCATTGTGAACTCAAACTCAGAATAGGAAAATTTTTGGAAAAAAAATAAAAGCATATGTTCTATTAAAAGTATATGTACTGAAGGACAAATTTACCAATTTCTTTTAAAGAGATCATGTGTGTGGCATTTGAAGGAAATATTGGTTTAGAGATGTGAAAAGGTATTCCGAGGTTTGGATGAACTAATTTGATTACTGTCTTGCCATGAGAGTTTTCTTCAGGTGATAGAAAATTTATGATTGATCTAATGTATTTGAATTCATGTTTCTATATTCAAATGAATCACCTGAGGTTTTAAAGGAAGCAAATATAATGTTATGGCCAAGTTACCTACATAGGAATCTGAGAATGTCTTCATGATTGTCAACTGTCTTGGAAACATCAGTTGTAGACCCCTGCAAGGGGCAGGATATTGGATTAGCTGTTTCACTTTTCATTTCCTGGGAACATATTGTGTGATTGCAAAGACATTGTAATAAAAAATCTGCATTAAATTCCTTTTCAAAAATGAGACATTACAAAAGATTTACTTGCTATAATCTGCATGTGTGGGTGCAGGTTTGTGTTTTGGTTGTTTTTGGAATGAGATTTTCCATTCTAAAGTAATATAATGTGCTACTCAAAAGGAAGGACTTGTTCCAAGTACTGAAAATGAAGAATTTACATTCAAAAGCATATTATAATCCTCAGACTTCAGCTTTTGTTATTATATCAGTGTGTATAGGTAGGGTTTATGAGAAAACAGTTTGATTTACACTAATTGTACAGTAATACTGTACATCTGCCAATTTATAATCATGTTTGTATTATATGAATATGTAAATAATTCATAAAAAAGCAATAACAAGGCATAAAAATAAAATAAATAAGGATTTGTTCCTTTTGATAGTCAATAACTTCATTAATTATTTATATATTATATTTTTAGTGTTTAGTACCTAAAGTTCTAATTAGAAAATGGCAAAGATCAGGATGATTTTTCATTAGACTTGGATTTCATCAATATGCTTGGCAGTTAGTAAAGCCTCAACTCATAAAACTTTCTACTAGTTCCAATGAAAATTCGGTCCTTATGTCAAATCATTATAAGTTTATTAGGCACTTGTCATAACAACACTAATTATAGATTAGATCATTTTATGTTCCTGAGAATGAGAAAAGTAATTAAATTGGTGGTTTCATTAGTTGACACAGTTTTGAAGAGTTTATTTCTTTTGGAAAATCAAGGTGTATTGTTCCTTCTTCTTCTAAATAGCTGCTTAGTAGAAAAATGGGTTCAATAGAAATCTAAATCTAACAGAATACAATAATTTTGTTATGAATATTAACTTGATTTTATTAGTAAACTTTAATATACCTATTTTTAAAATGTGAATCTTTAGCTTAAAACTTAAATATTAGGATTTTTCTTCATTATGTGAGACTTCAATTTAAAACTAGCTATTTAATCAAATGAATTAAAGACAGAGTCATGATAATATTACCTGCTATACAAGTCTATTCTTTGAAAATATGCTAATTACAGGCTTTATAAATGACATAGAGATTAAAATCTTTGTAAATCCTTGAGCATTGTAATTAGCCTTTATGATTTTTTTGCTAGCCAGATTTAAAAGCATACAAATAATTAATTTAAAATCAGCCAAGCTGAAAAAGATTTTTTCAGTACTTTAGTCAATTAGCTAATCCTAAATTTGTTTTCTTTCCTCTCATGCTATTTCCTGTTCTCATTTTTTTTCCTGAAGCTACTAATGTGGCAGTACGAAATTAAATTAACAGTGTAGTGAATCATAAATAGGTTCTGATGAAGTTTTTAGTCCTCTGTTTGTAGCCCTCGTTTTAAATGGAAAATGTTTTCCCTACCAGAAAGAGCTTTTATTACAAAACAGTCTCTTACACTCTAAATAATTAGCATTTACTGAGTTTCTACTATATGCTCTCCTCTGATGTTCAGCTTCTCATATAACAATTGTAATGTGAAACATTTCACAGGTATCTAGTCCAACAAAAATGCTATTTTGTATGCATATATTTTAAATACTGTTGTGCTTCTGCTTCTTAATGCCTTCCATCCAGCACTGTGCTTTTTTAAAAGATACATAAAAGTTGCTATGTGTTCTTTGCTTCTCACTGCTGTGATAGACTTCGTGGGTTGTCCACCTTGTCTTCTCTATACTCAAGGGTTTCCACCTCCCAGAAACCACAGGTACAGCTCAATTGAGCATCCTCCAACATCTCCTCTTTATCACATTTTTTTAGATAAGAAAATTGAGGCTTGGAGAATTGAGTAGTCTTACCAGGATGGCATAGTTGGGATTACAACGCTCAGTCTGCTGCCTGATTCCCTAGCAAGCTTAGGTCCTTCAGTGCACTGTTTTCATTTAGTAGTAATTAGAGCAATGTACAGCTTTTTTACAGTTCACTCCAGATGACTCTCTCCATAAGGACTGTATTAGTCTCAACTTTGACCTTAGGACACAGCTTAAGCAGAATAATTCAGCAACTAATACATGAATATAAACTCTATTCGTGTTATAATAAGGAATATATTGTGTAACAAAGAGTTAAAAAATACTACCTTGTAAAGCTCTAGTAAAAATGGAAATGGAAAGGAAACTGCCAATTATTAACTGTCTACTGTGTGTGAGGCATTGTAGCAGAAATTTTATGTTCGAGAATCAGATTTATGCATGTAGATGCCCTATGAAATAGCTAAAATGACTTTTCCAACAGATCAGAAAAGTAGCCTCAATTCTTAAAACTGATCACTGGCAGAGTGAAAGCCTTACTCAATAGTGATGAGCCCCCAAAACTCCTGTTTTTCTTACTAAACCACAATGTCTCATTTTAATGAGTCCATTCTTAAAAATATAAAAATAAAAAGATTGAGGCAAATTTGCTAAATACCCAGGTGTTTATCTCAGTTTCACAAATCACCTGCATAATCAACCTTAGCAAAGGTTCGTGTGAAATTCTTTCCAAATACCAAATTCTGTATGCTGTGTTTTCTTGTTTTTAAATAATCTATAGGAGTCAGCAAAAGTATATATATATATTTTCATATATTATATATATTCATATATTATATATATTATATATATATATTATATATATTCATATATTATATATATTATATATATTATATATATTCATATATTATATATATTATATATATTCATATATTTTCATATATTATATATGAAATTGAGATTCATTTTCCTAGAAAACAAACATTTTGAACCTAAATTGATAAAAATGTTGAAAATGAGTTTTCATGTTAAAAAGTTTGTTGTATTTTTTTTTTTTATTTGAGAGGCAGAGAGTGAGAACATGGGGAAGGAGGGAGGGAGAGAGAATCTGAAGCAGACTCCACACTGAGCTCAGAGTCCAATGTAGGGCTCAATCTCACAACCTGAGATCATGACCTGAGTTGAAACCAAGAGTCAATTTGCTTAACTCACTGAGCCACCCAGACACCCCAGTTTGTTGTCCTCTTAAGACAGCTTGAAATCTGTCCTCTTCTTTGTTTATTGGTGTATAGATAGACACCATGACTATGTTGAAACATTGTTTCTCTCTTTCATTTACCTTTAAATTAGAATGATCTGCATGTCTTTATGGTGATTATGACAGGGAATTAAGAGTCTGTATTAGCTCTTGGGAGAAACATTTTCAAAATTCCTTTTCCAAAAAAACTGTTAACAAAAAATTTCATATTCTTTCAATAGATAATTTTTCTTCTAAGGTTGAGCAGCTGAGATAGTAATGAATCCCCTATCAGTTTAGGTTCTAAAATGTCTCTTGAGGGGCGTTTGGGTGGCTCAGTGGGTTAAATCCTCTTCCTTCAGCTCAGGTCATGATCCCAGGGTTCTAGCATTGAGCCCCACATTGAGCTCTCTGTCCAGCAGGAAGCCTCTTTCCCCCTCTCTCTCTGCCTGCCTCTCTGCCTACTTGTGATCTCTGTCAAATGGATAAATAAAATCTTAAAAAAGTAAAAAATAAAAATAAAATGTCTCTTGAATGATAAAACTCACTAGTAAAGACAAAACTAACTTAGCCAAAATTTAGAAGTAAATTACATTTGGCACAAGAGTGTCTCTTCTTTTAGAAATGCCTTTCTTCCCTTAATTCCACCAGAAGATTAATCTTGGGAGAGGACAATGTTACAGAAGGGCCAGAAGAGACTTGAGCTCAGCACAAAAGTTCTGAGAGATTTTGCTGTTCTGGGAAGGTCAGAGTCTAGCCCCAAGGATGGGTAAAGTGAGAGGCAGGCTGATGGGGTGAAATTCTGTGATGTCCCTCAAATGAAACCACATAGGAGACTCTTTTACTCTTTCCCCACAAAGCGTTTATTTGGCTCAGAGGTAATTAGCAGAAGTAATTAATAGTGTTACTTTGAGAATGCTGTGGCTGCTTGATTTATTTTCAAATCAAATGGAAAATTGTAGTGTCCCCTGAACAACCCAAAGGCATACTTGACATTTTTAAGTTTAATGACTATGTTTTATAGATAATACCATATTTTGACAGTGCCTATAAATAGTAAGACATTGAGTTCTTTTAAAAGCAGATATCTGGTGGAGATATTAATATTTATTGACATTTTACAATATGATAAATACTAGAGACAAAGGAAACAAACAAACAAGGGAAAAGAACTGTTGGCATTTAATGTCATAAATTTTAGAGCATGGTGCCAGCCACGAACATGCATATACTAATACTAATATGAATCATGCACTAGTAAGTGTACAAATATAGTGTCACCACTTCTTGAGTTTAGAACGCGCACACTGACTACCAAAATCTTCCTAAATTCCAAATCAAAAATGTGCAAACTATCTTGAAAAAAGTGCAATATTTCATAAGACATAATTTTATTCAAGATGGTATGAGCATGCATTTTTAAAAAGTATTGTTAAAATAAATAGTTGAAGAATGGTGAAAATACTAATCCATCTTTAAACTTTAAACACTGTAAAGGTAAGACTTGAAAGGATATTTCAAGTTCTGCCTAAGTTATTTCAACTCTCAATAGATACAACTATAGGAGGGGTAATTTTATATTCAATATGCTTTTGTGTGCTATATATAACATCTTACATTTTCTTTATTTATATAATTATTACTTTAGAGCAGGGTAATCAGCCCTCAAGTAAAGTCTTATTATCACTTGTTCTATTTGCTTTTCTAAAAAGATATAGGATATAGGAAAAGGATGAGATAGTTTTTTACATTCTGTCTGGCTTTAAAAATTCTATGGGTTCTATGATCTTATGTCTTGTCTCTTTTTTTTTCTCTCTGTGGAGTCGAATATCCTTTGTTCCTCTCACTCTTTTACAAATTTGAATCAAAGTCTACTTGGCACAGTGTCAGTTCACTGACAACCTGTGACAATACATTATTTTGTGCAAATGTTACCAAATGAATAGCTTGTAAAAGTTTTTCTTTTTATGATTCGAAACTTGCTGAGTCTGATGAATAGGATCTAATATTTGGCATTTTTTTCTTTAAATGCCATCATTTTAATCTTTAACAAATTCATTTATATAACAAATGTTAAATCTCTTTATACTCACATAGATGAAATACAGAGGAAAATGCTTTCCTTCTTGCTCTCTTGATTTCTTCTTTGTTGACAGAATGGATGGAAGAATCTGTGCTTCTTTTAGATGAATATTTTTCTAGATGCTAACTTTTCTATATTGACATATTCCCTATCATGTATATATATATATATATATTTTTTTTTTCCTTCCCCTAAACAACCTTCATATAACTGCATTATTTTTGAGGTCAGGTTTACTATCTAAACACCACTGAATCCATTCCATACTCAAGGTATTTAGATTTTAGTTAGTTTTAGTGTGAAAGATTTGGGTGATATTTCTACCTAGGGTATAGTAAATCAAGTTCAACAATAACCTTGACTATCTGAGTGTCTTTTTTTAATAACCTGGTACCTAAACATGTCAGTGTCCTGAGATCTTCACATTGTGAGGTCACTTACCTTGTGATATGTAAATTATTTTTCAGTCAAAAATATGTAAATCTTTACTTTGCAATTGCACTCTGAGAAAACAACTTAATTTGAGAAAACAAAACAAAAACAAGTCTTATTCTTCTTCTGAAAGCAACATTTGCATGACTTTCATATGGTATACATGTTTGCATGGAAAACTTATTTTTTATTTGACATCTGCCTGGCTCATCATCTTTAGTGTCAATGATTCAAAGCTTTCCTGAAAGTCACTTAAAATGCTTAAAAGCTACATATTCTTTTTATGATTTCAGCTAATCAGGAAATAATTTTTAATGCATCAAAACCATCTTCATCAAGTCAAATAGACTTGAAGGGAAATTGTCACACTGTAGTATTTTTTTTTTTTAAAGAAATGAATGAATTGGAAGATGCACTTGAAGTGAAGAGAGAGGAAAAGTTAACCATTTCATCTGCCAAATCATTTGGATCTTTTTTGTATCAATAAAATAGCTGTTATAGTGAGATCATCTTTGATGCCCCCCTAGGCAAGGATTTAGAGGCACTGATGATTAATTTATGGAAGAGGATGCTGTAGTACTGGGAAATCTGTTATAACACTAACATTACGTCAAAAAACTAAATAGAGGGACTCCTGGATGGCTCACTTGGTTAAGCATCCGACTCTTGATTTCAGTTTAGGTCATGATCTCAAGGTCATGAACTCAGAGTGGTGAGATTGAGCCCCACAATGGGCTCCACAATGGGAGTGGAACCTGCTTGAGATTTTCTCTCTCTCCCTCTGCCCCTGCCCCCATTCTCTCTCAAATAAATAAATTAATTAATTAATTAAATAAAAATAAAAATAAACAGATTGGTTTGTCACATTTTTAGTCTTGATCTTCTGAGGGTTTAGTTCAAATAATTAACTTGTTCTTTCCTTTCTCACATACCTCCAAATTAAGTAATATTATTTAAGAATTACACTGCTGAGGGAATATATTCATATTCCTTTCATTTGGCATTTTTCTTTACTCTGTTAAACATATCTTATGTGTGTAGTATTTGAAATATGATACATCTGTAAAAGAAAATACATAGTACAACCATTAGCTTTTCCCAAACAATCCTTAAAGTTAGGTTAATTTTTGCTTTTGTCTCAATGTCTGTATCCTTAACATGGCTCTTATTGTTCCTAAGGTGACTGAAGAGAAATGAGCATGTAAAGAAACCAGTGCATATGAAATGCTGATTAAGTCCACAGATTTAAGACGTCAAAGGGAAAAGCCAATGCCATGTAATGAAGTAGGCCATTTGTAACAGACTAGCTTTAAGTAATACAAGGAAACCAACTCACTAAGAAAAACAAAACAAAACAGGGAACTGAATAGCTCAGGACATAAAAATAGGAGACATAACTTCTATAGGCTATTTCTTTCTTCTTAAGTTCTCTCTAATGGTTTTATTCATCTAAAAATACATATTGAAGGTAATTAATTATTTTAAGCCTGATTATAAATAATGGCTTATTTTAAGTCTGAAAAAATGTTTACATTTGAGTACCAGCAACCTTATCTAGTAAAGAGATTTTAGGTTGGCTTTCTAAACCAGTTTGAGCCCAGACTTGGTCCTCAAATACAGTGTTTTATAGATAATTGATGAAGTCTGAAAAAAGTAATATTGCTGTTTTCTTAAAACTTTCAATCTGAGATAGTTAATTGTACAGAGACAATGTAGAAGGATAATTAGTGATATGTTTTGGCTTCTTCAGTCCAAGTCCGTGTTCAGCCACTTAAGGTATACATCCAGGGGCAAGTTATACATATACACACACGTGTATATATAATTCCTTAGTTTTTCTATCACTAATCTAGAGAAAATAGGATTGAGCCTTATGCTTATTTTAAGGATTAAACAAGGTAATCCACCTGGGCATTTACCAAAGTGACTGCGTCACTGTAAACATTAACAAATTCTAACTCTTACTACCAAGGGACCAGCATTTTAAAATGTGAATTCAGTATATACCTAAAAACCAAATAAAACTTAGATTATGACTTATAATCATGAATAGAAAAGAAAACAAATTTAGAGGCACCTGGATGGCTCAGTCCATTAAGGGTATGCCTTTGGTTCAGGTCATGATCCTAGGGTCCTGGGATCGAGTCTCACATTGGGGTCCCTGCTGAGCGGGGAGCCTGCTTCTCCTCCCTCTGCTTGCTGCTCCCACTGCTTGTGTTATCTTGCTCTGTCAAATAAATAAAATCTTTAAAAAAAAAAGAAAGTAATTTGAAAGTGACACAATTGTAATTTAGAGCAAAGAGAAGTGACATAGTTGAGAAAAGAGCGGATGCAACATGTTATCCACTCAGCACATTTCACTTTCCTGAGGGAGGAGAGAAACTCCAGAGACAAGTAGCGAGACCTTAGTAGCCTAATGCCAACCAGAAAGACTGTGGTAAAGTTTTGAAATAAAGATGGTGAATCCTAAGAACAAGGTTAGAAAGAAAAGTCATTTGAGTGATAGAATTATGCTTATTTTCTACAGATGCAGGATTCTGAAAATGTGATTTACAGAGTTTATAGGAAAAGCAGTCAAGGAAGGAAGAACTAAAGATACGGATTGAGGTTTCAACCGAGACATAGTTTAGCCGGTGCTATGGGTGTTGTGAGAGAAATTTTAAGGATGAATGTGGTAATATATATGAAACACTCTCTGTTCCCTGGAAGAAAGGTTCTATAAAAACATAACATATTGCTGATTCTTAGAATGAATGGTGAAGGTTGAAAGATTTTCAGACATAAGGAAAGGGCACATTCACAATCCAGTGAGAAGCAAAGGATATTGAAAATGGAAGGTCAGAACCAAGAAAAGAAGAAAATTATAAAGCTCCTGATAAGAATGCGTGTGCGCATCCACACGTACAAGCGCACCCAAAGAAGAGTTCTAAATGGAGCTACCTACATTTTGAGTTATGCTAGGCAGTAGCAGATTGTATTTTTAAAGGACCTTTATTTCCAAGATAACTACACTCAGAATGGAATAATTTAAGTGCATGAAGTTAAAATGAATGCAGTGATCAAAAATTGCAGGGAGCAAACCTAAGAAACAATGTTGTGAAAGAATATATACAAAGGAAACAGTGAAGAAATAGGTATTTGAATGCAAATTATTTTGCCAAAAACTTTAGGAAAATGTTTTGAAGGATGGAATTTTTTTTTTAGAACTTTCCTAAAAAGGTCTGCGTATAGCGGGTGGAGAGAGTAATAGCTTGCAAGAGGATTTATGGCCACTTTTAGATAGACAAAATGAGTTGGAGGAAATACAAGGAAATTAGAGTGTGCCACCCAGAGTGTGTTCATGTGGAGCTGCTGATTACATATCCGGATCTCGTAATTGATGCAGAGGTGGCTATCAGGTAACTTGGCCAAGAGAATGTCTTTGAAACAAATCAAGTGTCCAAATTATAGGTATTGTTGAATTAAAATGTGTCACCATCGAATGTCTGTACTCCTCTCATAATCTGAATTGGGGTAGAGTATGGTTACTCTGATTAATCAGGCAGTCATGTTTCACTGGAAAGTATTATTAATTGTAATTTTATAGTCTAATGGAACTGGAGTTCTAATAATAAATGTCTTGTGACTCGAGGAAGGGGCTCTTGGAAAACAGATTTAGTTAAGTGCCACAGGGAACAATTTAATACTCTAGAATTATCATAAATTGAAATGGTGTGTTTTGTTATGTGTCTGATATATACCTGGAAAGATAATAATAGATTTTCACTGGCTGCCACCATGGCCAAGGATATCTTATGAAAGAAGGAATTCAATGCCCTTGATTTCAGAATGTTATCAGACTCTTTGTGTGAATCTATCACATATTTAAGCGCAAATAAAGAAAGAACAATCCCTTGCTCTTTCATTAGGGCTTTTTTCTTGTACTTGCAGAGAAGGAATAACTTCGGCTTTGTAGACTTTCTTTTGACTCCTTTTTTTTCTTTTTCACATTCCTCTTCTATTCAGTTACCAAGTCCAAGATTCTACTTCCAAGATCTACTCACCCCCCCAACCCCCATCTTTACTCCCTCACTTCCATCACCACCAACGTGTTAAGAAGCTCCCCACAGATTTCTGCAGTCTTCTCTGTGGGATCTCCTTTGCTTCTGCTCTCTATTCTCGATCTGGCATGCCAGGAGACCTTTTGAAAAAAGTAAGCCAGACCGTATCACTCCTCTACTCAATCCTTCCCATGGCTTTCCATCTCACTTAGACTTAAAGCTACGTGCTAGAATGAGCTGAAGGTCCCTACATAATTTGTCCCCCATCACCTCTCTGCCATGGTCTCCTGTTACACAAGTTTTTGCTTGCCCCTCCAAGGCACAGTCATCCCATCTTTGCTGCTTTTCTACTTTCTGAGCACCCTTCCTCTTCAGCATCTTTATATTTGTTTTTCCTTCTCTCTGGACATTTCTTTCCTAGCAATCTTCATGATTTACTCCCTCACCTGGTTTGTTCAAATATCAAGAGAGGCTTGACCTGACAGCTACATTTAGCAGGGTGAGCACGCTGAAGCCTCTCTCCCACCTAATTACCATTATCTTCTTTCCCTGTATTATTTTCTCTATATGTGAAATAACACTGATCACCACTTGGCCTACTATGACATTTATTTATTTATTTGTTTGTTTGTTTATTTGTTTTTTTGTTTTTTTTCCCATTTTATTTATTTTTTTCAGCGTAACAGTATTCATTGTTTTTGCACAATACCCAGTGCTCCATGCAAAACGTGCCGTCCCTATTACCCACCACCTGTTCCCCCAACCTCCCACCCCTGACCCTTCAAAACCCTCAGGTTGTTTTTCAGAGTCCATAGTCTCTTATGGTTCGCCTCCCCTCCCCAATGTCCATAGCCCCCTCCCCCTCTCCCAATCCGACCTCCCCCCAGCAACCCCCAGTTTGTTTTGTGAGATTAAGAGTCATTTATGGTTTGTCTCCCTCCCAATCCCATCTTGTTTCATTTATTCTTCTCCTATCCCCCTAACCCCCCATGTTGCTTCTCCATGTCCTCATATCAGGGAGATCATATGATAGTTGTCTTTCTCCGATTGACTTATTTCACTGAGCATGATACCCTCTAGTTCCATCCACGTCGTCGCAAATGGCAAGATTTCATTTCTTTTGATGGCTGCATAGTATTCCATTGTGTATATATACCACCTCTTCTTGATCCATTCATCTGTTGATGGACATCTAGGTTCTTTCCATAGTTTGGCTATTGTAGACATTGTTGCTATAAACATTCGGGTACACGTGCTCCTTCGGATCACTATGTTTGTATCTTTAGGGTAAATACCCAGTAGTGCAATTGCTGGGTCATAGGGTAGTTCTATTTTCAACATTTGGAGGAACCTCCATGCTGTTTTCCAGAGTGGTTGCACCAGCTTGCATTCCCACCAACAGTGGAAGAGGGTTCCCCTTTCTCCACATCCTCGCCAGCATCTGTCATTTCCTGACTTGTTAATTTTAGCCATTCTGACTGGTGTGAGGTGATATCTCATTGTGGTTTTGATTTGTATTTCCCTGATGCCGAGTGACGTGGAGCACTTTTTCATGTGTCTGTTGGCCATCTGGATGTCTTCTTTGCAGAAATGTCTGTTCATGTCCTCTGCCCATTTCTTGATCGGATTGTGTGTTCTTTGGGTGTTGAGTTTGCTAAGTTCCTTATAGATTTTGGATACTAGCCCTTTATCTGATATGTCGTTTGCAAATATCTTCTCCCATTCTGTCAGTTGTCTTTTGGTTTTGTTAACTGTTTCCTTTGCTGTGCAAAAGCTTTTGATCTTGATGAAATCCCAATAGTTCATTTTTGCCCTTGCTTCCCTTGCTTTTGCCGTTGTTCCTAGGAAGATGTTGCTACGGCTGAGGTCGAAGAGGTTGCTGCCTGCGTTCTCCTCAAGGATTTTGATGGATTCCTTTCTCTGTTTATTTGTTTTTATGTTTACTTTCTCTCACTACTTGAGTGGAAAACTCCAAGTAGACTGGGATTTTTGTCTGTATTGTTTACTTTTGAATCAGAGAACCTAAAACCGTTTATAGTATGTAGAGACATTTAAAAGGCATTTGCTGAATGCATAAATCAATGATGTTATACTCCGACTCTTGCTAGTAAAATGGCATCTTGACAATGCATCATTGTCTTCAAGTTATAAAATACGGAGAAGTCTCTGAATAAGAGTCAAGGAAGTGGTACTTTGTGGGGGAGGAACCTGTAGAATAAAGAACGGAGTAAAGACCTGGAAAAGCCCATGAAAATGTACAGAAGATATGAAAGTTTGACTTAATTTGCTTGAAAATTTAAGACAGCTTTTCTTTTATTCTTCTTCTTCTTTCTTTATTTATTTTTTAAGATTTTTTTTATTTATGTATTTGACAGAGAAAGAGATCACAAGAAGGCAGAGAGGCAGGCGGAGGGGGAGAGGCAAGCAGGCTTCCTGCTGAGCAGAGAGCCCAATGCAGGGCTCAATCCCCGGACACTGAGATCATGACCTGAGCCGAAGGCAGAGGCTTAACCCACTGAGCCACCCAGGTGCCCCCCTCCCTTTTTAAGTTAAGAATACCATGTGTTTGCTGAGCTTCACTAATCTTTTGGCAAATTAGAAAATGAATTTCTCCAAATCTAAAACCAGATGTATTTCTTTAGAACAATAACATGGCTTTCTCTCTTTTATAATCTTAAGCGGGGGGGGGAGTTGTTTAGGCCCCTAAAAAAGTTGTTTAGGCCCCTAACTCTTAACTTCAGTTTTTATGGCTAAAGATTTTAAATAGCCTCCTGTGGCCTTATATAACTTAACCAAACTATCCCTAACATTGGTTTCTAAATAAGTATTAATATTCAAATTAGAGCCATTTAAAAAATGTCATAAGTGCATTTATAAGTTAGCCAAACCTTGTCTGCTTATTTTTGCCAATAGATGTCAGTGGTTGACCATATTAGTGAAATTATTGGAGATGTACTAGTTTTATGCCACTGTTAAAAGGTTAGTATTTAGAGGAATGGATCATTCCTTAAATGTCCTTTTTTATTATTTCACCTTGAAAAGCAATATATATTTATGACATGATAGAGTTGACAATAGAAAATGTTAATAGATTCCCTAATTGATTGCAACTACTGAAATTTTTAAGAGCTGTAGGAAGTATTCACAAAATTAAAAGGACTTTTTAAAATGCTGGCTTTGTTTACACAGGTTTATGTATATTCCTCCAAATGAGTAATTTTTAAAAAGAGAAACTGTTCTTATGTATAGTGCTCTATTCACTTCCATGTCTGCTGTGGAGATTTTTATAGAGGTTTCAAGCAACTTATTTAAAAAGAAATCCAGGAACACTGTCCAGGGAAGCTTGCAAATAAAACTTGTATTTTTTTCAATTATAAATGGTTGTAGGGCAATGGAGTATTCACTGTGTTATATCTGTTAAACATAATTGTGAACATTGAATTCAGCATGAAATTGTATCATTCTAATGGCTTTAACACTTCCAATGGACACAATTGTTTTAAAATTTTTTTCCTACTATTCAGTATTTTTGCACCCTCACTGTTTTTTCCCTTAAATACATTTTTTTTGAGTTAGGAATAATGTTAGAAGTAAAATAGTGCATGGTATACTTATCTGGACCAATAATTTAAAAAATTTGCTCATAGTTCTTTATAATTTTTGGGAAGGGTAGGCCATGCTTCTCTTCTTTGGTCAGTGGGAAATGCACAAAGTTCTGAGATGGTTATAAATTCTTCTTAATCATGATTTTTTTTCCCTTAGAAAATTGCCATTATTGTGTTGAACAAAATTTTGAAGCAATATTTGGATTAAAAATTTCATTGAATAGAACTGAAATGTATGCTGTCATCTCTTGACTAATTCAAAACATATTTATTGAGCTCCTACTATATTCCAGGAACTAACATGGTTTCTTTCTTACTTATGGTTATCTGTTGTCATGCAGAGAACTTCTTTGCTCTTTCTCCTATATATGAAATGATTGTGTGTGTATGAATGTGTTTTCATAAACTCATTGAGTGAAAGAAAATACAAACCACAGGGTGAGAGAAAATATTTGCAATACATAACCTGACAAAAGATGTGCATGCAGAACATACAAGGAACTTGTACAGAGCAAGAAAAAAACATTAAGCTCAACTGAAAAAAAAATGGACAAAAGAAAAAATAGGCAAAAAAAAAAAATAGGCAAGCACAATTCATAACAGACAATATGTAAATGGCCAATAAACATGCGAAAAGATGAACATCGATATTAGTCGTCAGAGAAGTAACCACTGAAACCAGTATACACACGCTACAGTGACTAGAATTAAAAAAAAAAAAAATGGTAGGCACTATTGTAGAGCAACAGAATCTCTCCCACAGGTCTGACAGAAGTTCAGTAGTTACAACCCTTTTGGAAAACTGTTCGGAAGTGTCTTGTAAAGCAGAACATATGCAAAACAAAGCCTATGATCTGATAATTCCAAGAGAATTGCTTACACATGTGTACCCAGAGATATGCATCAGAATGTCATTAGCAGTATTGTTTGTAACTCCCTGGAGAAGAATGTTTCTCTAAGGATTTTGCAAAAGATGTCACCCCCTCTTTCTTTCCAACAGTGTTTTGGAAAGAATTATTACCTCACTGCTCAAATACAGAATGTTTAGACTTTCTGTAACAGCATTTAGAAGAATAATGAGTAATAGAGTCTTTCTATTTAAAAATGAGGTTCTCATATTCTTTTTCCACATTTTCTTCTAGCATGATATTCACTCAATAACACACATAGCAGTTAGGTTACATTCAGTCTATTGGCCAGTTTTGTTTTTTAAATATTCTATTTGCTCAAGTTCTACATCTAAAATAATGGGAGAAAATGCATAATTTAGCCTTAGCCCAAAACCACATCTTTTTCATTTTTCATAATTGAAGGATGTAAATAATTATTGTAGCTGTAGTTCACAGATTTTCAGGAAGTGAGCTTCAGGCTATTCCTCCTCAAACATGGTCCCCTGTCAGGAGCGTTAATAATGATGACTAGAGTTTCTCATCACCGTAGGTAACACCAGAGCTGAATAGGTGTATAACTTATGTATTATAAGGATTGAATAGCTTCATAGCTCTCAGATTTTTCAATATTATGGTCCAAAAACATTGTTTAGAAGAAACGTTCTGAGTTGATGAATACAAAGAAGATAAAATGTTAATATTAGAAACATTTTCAGACATGGAGTTGTTACTGCAGTTGGGAGCAGAGAGATTAAGCTCACATTCATTTTCTTAGTTTTCTCGGTTCAAAACCTGGACACACAATTACAGAGTTAGATTTTGTTTGTGTTGTTAAATGACATAAATGCAAGAAAGGGAGGTAGATATGTGTATGTAGTATAAATTATGTGTAAATATTTTTATATATGCAAGCATATACATATAATTTACATTCATTATATACACTTTATGAATACTACACACACATACACATGCACACATACGTGTGTTTGAAAAATGGAAGTAAGGAAAATTATTAGGGAAACTCATACTTTATTTTAAAATTTCATTATCTTGTTCTCTAGGTTTATGTGATGTTTCTCTTAAGGTTTCTTACACAATAAAGGAAAAATAACTGTTTATAAGCGTAAATCTTTCTCTTATATTTAGCCATAGTCCTTGGGCAACATCTTGAAACTTAATAAACTTGAATTTTGTCAGAAGAAAAGTGATGGTAATTTAATGGTCAAGACCCCGTCATAAAAAATATGCTTATTGGAGCTCTCTGAAATTTGAGTTGGTGAACTTCTCTCTGCAAAAGGCAATTAAGAGACCAAACAGAAGAGACACTCTTAAAGCGAGGGAAGGCAGATATGTTGTTTGAAAGCACTGTTTTTATGTAGAAGAAGCTAATGTAGTGGGAATTTCACTAGACTTAGAAGACATCAGTTAACATCCTCATTCTGCCACTTCTCTCTGAATGATGTGAAAGTGTACAGCCATTTCTGAGGGTTAGTTTACCCATTAGAAAAGCAAGGGCTTAGGGCAGAAGATTTGGATGGTCCTTGATGATTCCAAAGCAATACTATACCTCCCAACACATTCAAATATCAGCAATTTAAGATAAATTAACAAGTGTCTTCTATATCCTATTGAGTGTTCTAATTGTCGCTGCTATAAAACAACAACAAAAATTTCATACAAAAACACTCTGGTCTGCTCATCAATAGCTCAGTCCGAAGAGGCAAAAGGTAAAATATCTAGCAAGAAATAGCATACAGTTAAAGATAAAGTAGGAATTTACGTAGCTATCTTTCCTGCTTTACTTTCACTTGCATGGGCTCATTACAGTTTATTCCTAATTCTTATTAGAGAGTCACAGCTCTACCACTTCATTCCTAGAGGAACTTGCACAAAGTTGAGCTTTGCTTAACCTCAGTTGTTAGAGAAGAGCACTAATATATCTACCTGGACCAGATTTAGTGACACTAAAAAGATAGGTAACGTGTGCAGAGCTTCCAACACTCTACTTGTACTTTGTGAGTGTTCAAAATGGCTACCATTCTGCTTTACCCAACCCCATTACTTTGAACAAATTATGGTTAGTTTGTTAGAAAAGAATAATTAAGAGGTCAAAATTAGTATAGGATCAATGGTTAATTGATCCTTAGTTTTATTAAAAGAGGACTATTCTACATTTCTGCATTTTTCTCCCACTCTCGGAGCTATCTGAAATGCATGCTGCCGTCACAAGGGATAGTAAGTTTAAGAACCTCTCAGACAGCGCCTCTAACTCCTAGGCAAATGGGTCAGAGCATTACATGGATGGCAAGTGAGCCAGATGAATTATCACGGTTTCAAAACAATGATGATCCTATATTTTGCTTTAAGGAGGTTAACATCTCTTTAATGACAACAACAAACGTGCAACTTCAAGATGCAAAACTTTTGTTCTTGAACTTCACTGTAAGACTTCATTACTTCAGTTGAAATGTGATATGATTAATACATATATACACTTTTCCCTTTTCATTTAAGGGATAGGTTCTTAGAAATTTTGAGATAGTATTAATTTGCTTGTGTCAATATCATTGTTTAACTTGTATAGAGGTAGCATATTTCTAATAGAACACTAGGAGTTTATTATATTAGATTAAGAAAAAATGAGAAAAAACTAAGATTTGAGTTTCTAATTATATTCTTTATACTCATTTTGTCTGCAAAACACTGACTATAACAGAATTAATGATAGAGGTGATTACTCAAGGGGACTGTGACTTAAACACAATCTTTAGCAATATCTTTAAAACTTAGAGTCAGAGTTTGGGTTCATGAAACTCAATATTTGTTTCTGACACAACTACTAAGAAAATAATTTTGAAAGTATTCTTTTTGAGGATGTCACCCATGACAGTCTCAAAATACTAACAGTAGTTTCCCCCAAACACTTAATTTTCCTTTAATATAGTCTGTTACAAGCATATCATCTATTACTATGTAGACATTATTATAGAATGTATTTTTTTTTCAGCTTTGGAATAACAAGTACTATCAATTTTCTCCCCTTCATGCAAAGTACTTCTTTTATCTTTTCTAATTATCTCCCTTTCACAATTCTAAGGTGCATCCCTATTTCTGGTACTTCAGTTGTTCAGTTTAAGACGTTTTCTTTTAGGGGTAAAATTAAATTCTATTTCTCATTGCTCATGGTATTCTAAATCTCTTTAGTCAGAAAACCATACTTCACTGATATATTCAGAGAGCATGCTACAGTGACTTCTACTTTTTTCTCGGTAAGAATCAATAGCTTTGGAGTCCATCATCATATAAATATTATTCGGATTGTTTTTCTCTCAAATTCCCCATGTATTTATGTTGACCATCTATAGAGCATTGCTGTATCTTCCTATAGTTTTTTTTTTTAATTTTTTTGAGATGTCAATTTGTGTGCCAAAGTCTGCAAACTGCCTCACAGAACCATTATCCTTTCCTTCTCTTTGTTAATGCAATCCCAGACATTTAGCTAAGCACATTCCTAGCTATCTTTGCAGCTATAGGTGCAGCCTTGTTAGTGGAAATAGGTCGAGTATATAAATGGAAATGAGTATGAATACTAGATCACAACTTTATGAGAAAATTTCTTGTCCTCCGATTTCTCCCTTTTCATCTTACTGGCTGGATTGTAAATGTGACAAGCCTGAGGAACAAGAGAAAACCGATCAGGATCTCAGGATGATGTGAAAAAGGATTCTGGGGGCACCTGGATGGCTCAGTGGGTTAAAACCTCTGCCTTTTGCTCAAGTCATGATCCCAGGGTTCTGGGATTGAGCCCCCCCCCCCCCCCCGCATCGGGCTCTCTGCTCGTCAGGGAGCCTGCTTCCCCCTCTCTCTCTGTCTGCCTCTCTGCCTACTTGTCATCTCTGCCTGTCAAATAAATAAATAAAATCTTTAAAAAAAATGATTCTTAATAGATTTTGAGTTGCCCATCTCTGGACTGATAACGTGAGAGATAAGGGAAACTCGTAGTTGGTTGTGCCATTGAATTTTGAAATATCTTTGTTAGTCTACTGTACCAATTGGTTAATGCATTCTATAAAACTAACATTTCATTGCAAATTCTTCCAGACGACGTATGCAGTGTCACAGGTATCCACAGTCTTGATAATTTTCCATCTTCACATTCATCTTTAGTTTTTATCTTCCCCTTAAATTAGGGAAGCACCACTTCTGAAAGACAACTGAGGGAACACTACTGAAATATATCTTGTGGGACTTCTTAAATACCTTTTTGGAAGAAAGCAGGAATTCAAACAATACACCAAGCTACTCATATTCTAAGAAATTCTACATACCAAATTCTTGTTATTTGCTGCTCCCAAAGGGGTTATTGAGTAGTAAGTAATATGAGAACAATGAAAATGTATCAAAATACAACAAATGAAAAATGACATACTGTTTTTGCATATGTGCCTTTTGAAAAGATGCAGTAATGGGTTAGTATGAGTAGCAGGAAGGAGACTTGAAATCATTTTATTTTTTGTCTGGGAAGAAAGAACTTTAATGTTTTATCATATTTCATTGGAGAGACACTGTGAAGCGTATGGAAACGTAAACTGGATTGCATTTGTATGAACAAAGATACCAGCTCCCCCACCCTGGCCCCACCGATGTGTAGTTTACTTTTCTTTCCTCCCATATACAAATATCAAGGTCTTCCAATTCTGGGCCCTGGTATAATGTCACATTCTGTCATTCTCTTCTTTGCATCCTAAGGGGTGGTCAGTGGAAGTACTGTATTTCCAAAAACTCACTACATTTCTTTCTCTCTCCAGATTTTTCAGATGCTATTCCTTCAGACTCTAGACATGTTTTCTCCCATGGTTTTAACTGCATGACTTTTCCTTATTATTCAGCCTCTATAGCCTTTCTTGACCATTCCCCTGCATCTTTTCCTTTTGTTCTCTGCTTCCAAATCCTGGGATTATGTTAATCTCACATGGGGTGAGAAAGGGAAGAACAACATCTCTGCTTATGTATTTATTAGAATATTATGATAATTAATTCTATATTAAAATAAGATATTGTGTATATCTCGATTTAAAATGTATATAGATTCGTCGCTAGAATCTAGCAGAATCTAGAATCTAGAATCCTGCTTTGTGGCAGAATATGATTTCATTTCTTTCACCATTGTGATATAAATGGCAACTTAATGGACTTACTTCTCCTTCTTCTTTTTCCTTCTGCCTTTCTTTCTAGAAGCCAACAATTGTTTTGCTAAGTACTCTGTTCTCAAAACATGCAGAGTTAACAAGTGGGTCAATGAAAGAAAGCACATATAAGTTGTTCATTGCTATGAGGATTTGCAAAGAAATCACTTCGATTGTGTTAACTCATGTATGATGTAACAGGTGATTATTTTAGAAGTTTAACCAGGTTCCATTTGATTTACATTTAGTACATGATTTCATTCTGGGCACTTTGGAATATTTAAAAACAGATCAGCAAAAATAATTCTCTTTAAGAATTTTCTAATTCTGTGGGGGAAATAAGAAATGTGTAAATGACCATGATAAAAGGCTGAAAGTGGTATATTCTATAAACAAGACACTGTAATTTCTAAGGAAAGATCTCATGGCATCAGGGAAAGCATCCCTTTCAGATGACATTTGTTTGAGAATGGTCTTAAAACATGGAGTTGGGAGCGCCTGGGTGGCTCAGTGGGTTAAATCCTCTGCCTTCTGCTAGGTCATGATCCCGGGGTCCTGGGATCTAGCCGCATAGGGCTCTCTGCTCAGCGGGGAGTCTGCTTCCTCCTCTCTCTGCCTGCCTCTCTGTCTACTTGAGAGCTCTGTCTGTCAAATAAATAAATAAAACCTAAAAAAAAAATGGAGTAGTAATTACCTCATAAAAGAAGGTCAAAAGAGAAATTCCAGGAGTATTGAATCCTATGAGCAAATGTACAAGATTTTTTAAATGTAGAGAAGTCATTCTGTTTACCCTGACCATAGTGAATGGAAAAACAGTGGGAAACATGATGGGAAAGTCAGGATGTCCAAATGTGAAGCTCTGCAAATACAAGCCTGCAATTGTACATTTTTCTTCAGACAACGGGAAATTGCTCAAGGTTTTTGAATGGGAACATAACATGAGTAAAATTGTGTTTCATAAAGAAAACATGGCAGCTGTGTAATATAAAATGGATTGAGATGGGATAGACATGGTGGAAAGCAAGCAAAGATGCCCATTACAGTAGCCTATGGGGAATCGTTTTAAGGTAGTAAGTTTGAGAATGAAGTTATTAGTAAATAAAAAAAATAAAATGCCGAGACTTTACTAAGAAGAGGATTTAGCATATTACTTGTGGGACGCAAAACAAAACAAAACAATAAAAACCATAGATGAGTTTTACATTTTAAACTTTCATGGCTGAGAATAACATATAATTTACGTAAGAACATTATCATCCAAGATAAGATTAAATCTAGTACAGATTATGAAGAAATAAATTTTTGAAAGAGAAGCAGCCGGGGCACCTGGGTGGCTCAGTGGGTTAAGCCTCTGCCTTCAGCTTGGGTCATGATCCCAGAGTCCTGGATCGAGCCCTGCATCGGGCTCTCTCCTTGGCAGAGAGCCTGCTTTCCCCCTCTCTCTATGCCTGCCTTTCTGCCTACTTGTAATCTCTGTCTGTTAAATAAATATATAAATAAATAAAATCTTTAAAAAAAAAAAAGAAGCAGCCATGTGTCTTTCTTGGGGATACAATGAAAGGCTAAATGCTTTTGTAGACATTAAAAACTTTTATAAGGAATAAAAATCATATTTTAAGTTAATATGGAAAATATCCAGAAAGTTTAATTGTCCAGAGTATATGAACAGCGTTAGTCCTTGACTAAATTGCAAAAATTGACCGATGATATATTTTTTTTTCCCCTGCTGCCACTTTGTCACTCCTCTCTCTTGGACAAAATGTGTGGTATGGCTTTCATCCTGGACAGGCCCAGAGAAGTCGTCCCTGTCCTCTCCCCATGTTATTGAAAGTCTCTGGTCTTTCTATCTCAGCTATTCAGGGTCTGAAGTTTCAAGGTGAAAGTAGATAACTACATGAACTAACTTGTGTTAGTATTAATGCTAGAAGACTGCATGAGGGCTTTCCTTCTTCATTCCACAAAAAATTTTTATTTATCCAGAGACTTTTTTTTTAAAGAATTTATTTATTTACTTGACATACAGAGATCACAAGTAGGCAGAGAGGCAGGCAGAGAGAGAGGGAGAAGAAGGCTCCCTGCTGAGCAGAGAGCCCGATGCGCGGCTTGATCCCAGGACCCTGAGATCATGACCTGAGCAGAAGGCAGAGGCTTAACCCACTGAACCACCCAGGTGCCTCAGCCAGAGACATTTTTATGCTATAATTCTGCTTTTAGTTTTAGAACTGAGGAAATACAGAGACCAGCACATGGTTGTTTTGGAGCATCTCAACCCTCACAATTTGACTATGTATCTTTCTAGTTTACCAAATGCTGGGCTGCTCTTTCAGATTACGGAATTGAACCTACTGCATGGACTAAGACTGTCAATTTGGCTTTACATGCATCTAATAAAAATGTTGATTCACATTTTGTAGAGAAAATAAGACAATGTGTCTTCAGGAGGCTTCTTGCCAGCGTTCTTATGAGTAAAATTGTGGTAAGTTACCCACAACTTAACTTCTAAACTTGTTCTTTAATTTGGGTGGAAAAAATGAATGTAATTTGTGAATCATAGTGTGCTATAAAATGTGCAGTATTATTTTTTGTGATTAAATACACTCAGAATGTATTTTTACATGAAGTCTGGCATGATTTTCCTGGTATGACTTTCATTATGTTCTATTTCACAAAGTCTCATTCCTTGATTCCTGGTAATTACTGAGGATATAACTGAATGATATAAATTCCCAAAGCCCATCCTTCAGATTTGCTATTTGGTGAGGTACTTGCATGATCACAAAACAAAAGTTACACAAATGAAAAAAAAAAAGGTTAAAAATTCCATGTGGTATACTTTACAGCTGTCATCTAACTAAGAAATTCCAAATACAGATGCTAATTGGACTTTTAATGAATTATTAAAATAAAAGTAATGAATATTCAGACATGTTGCAATCAATAGTTCAGTTAACTATTGTTGAGAAAAATCTCTAAATCCTAGATGGATAATAATAGAAAAGCTTAAAAATATGTCAAAACATTTCAAGTTTCTTCTTAGATTGGTGCTAACTCTAAAAATAAGTTAATAAGTTTGTATATTTATGTGTGTGTGTGAGGGAGGGAGATTGGGGAATGAGTCTCTAGTCAAAAAATGAATGTTGTGTTATATGTAATTTATTACACTAGCTCCAGTTTTGCATAGTCCTATCGTTTTATAGACTTTTATGGCCAAATAGATATTTATCTCCTCACATGGTTTCTTTAGGCATTGTAATCAACATTCTAGAATTTGTAGTGTAGGTGTGGTGAGGACCAAGGCCAGGGTCAGGAGAGCGAGGTCTCAGGTGTAAAATTTAAGGACACAGAAAAAAGAAAAAAATCACACCAATCAAAATAAATATTTCAATGCAATATTTTAAAAATAAAATTAATACATAAAACATAATGAACAAAATACAAAATTTTTTTTAAAGATTTTATTTATTTATTTGACAGAGAGAGATCACAAGTAGGCAGAGAGGCAGGCAGAGAGAGAGAGAGAGAGGGAAGCAGGCTCCCCGCTGAGCAGAGAGCCCGATGCAGGACTCGATCCCAGGACCCTGAGATCATGACCTGAGCCAAAGGCAGAGGCTTTAACCCACTGAGCCACCCAGGCGCCCAAAATACAAAATTTTAAATAAAGACAGGATCAGTATTACTGATTCTGACCTGGTTTGGCACAGCCTTGGTATACAGATATTTTCTGATGTCTAAAGCTATCAATTTCTAAATTATCTCTTCTAAATTCTATCCAAAGGCCAATAATTAGAGTACACATTTATTATCAGAATTGACCAAATAATATATTTTTTAATTATCTGTTTAATTTTTAAAAATTCTGTGGAGATTTATATTATTATCTTTGGTATCTTGGCGGACTTTGTACATGAAATAATAAGAGAAGGCTTTCAATCAGCTAAGCTGCATTTTATTCACTATTAGAACTAACAATAAGACATATTGTTATATATATATTTTTTAAAGATTTTATTTATTTGGCAGACAGAGATCACAGGTAGGCAGAGAGGCAGCCAGAGAGAGAGGAAGGGAAGCAGACTCCCTGCTGAGCAGAGAGCCCGATGCTGGGCTCTATCCCAGGACCCCAGGATCATGACCTGAGCCGAAGGCAGAGACTTTAACCCAACATATTGTTATACCAATTTATGTTTAGAGACCAATTTATGTTTCATGACTTAAAAATAATATAAATATTTCTTTAATCAAATATGCTTTTAAAAATACATTGAACTACGCAAGCATCACAATCAAGAGATTATTCAATCAGATTTCCAGTTATGGAATTAATGTCATGTGATTAAATGATACAGCATAGGGAATGTAGTCAGTGGTGTTATAATAGCATTGCATAATGACAGATGGTAGCTACAGTTGCGGCGAGATCTAGCATATAGAGTTGTTGAATCACCATGCTGTACAAGTGAAGCTAATGTAACACTGTGTGTTATAAAAAATTTGAAAAAAAGAGATTATTCAATAATTCTAAAGTAAAGGTATAAAAATAATAGGGGAAAATTTGGGCCACACCAAAAGATGTGGACTAAAAATTCAAAGACTTGTATGCATAATACAATAATTTAAGAAAATTAGTTGAAAGTACAGTAGGTCTTTACTCAGTTCAGATCAGGAAAGAACTATACCAATAATTTACATCTTGTATCATTACAAGAAATACCTTCATCAGACTATAATAACCCGCTTCAATTATTACTTAGCAGTTTTATTTCTGTTATTCAGTTTTTCCTCAGGGCTTCCATTATGAGTTTGTTTTTAGCGTGTGATGATAATTTAAAGAAGAAATAGTAGAACTAGGGGATAAAGGAATCTGGATGTGGATTCAGAGAGATCTGGATGTGAAAAGCACTTACAAGTTGTATAAATATAAAAGCTTCTTAGATTTTCCAGTCTCTACATCATGTTCTACGTCTAAAAATAGAAACCAATACAACCCATAATGTGAATGCAACTTAGTAAATCAATTTGGTTATGTCACAGCCATTTCATTTCTTTATTTTCTTTAAATTAATTTATATTTAATAATGAGTGCCTCAATCCATGGTCTATTGAATAATTTAATTTCATTCCTATCAAAGTTCTTTCAACCTGCACTCCATGTACCTAGTGTGGAGGAAGTCAGGGTATCTTAAATTGAATAACACAGCTGGGCAAGTTCCCATTGTCTTCTGCCAGCCTTCTGTAGTGTGGCCACACTATGTCACCATGCCATGGATCTGGGCATCTTTGCTGGTGCTAAGAGTCTTGCTTCCCCAGATTCTATCTTTCTCAGTGGTTTGAATTCACCATCTTCCTTTCAGCATCTCCTGCCTCTCCAGGATGTTGTCAGAGTTTGGAACAGAGTCCATCCTCTCCTTAACACAGCTTCAGTATTTCTGAAATTACCGGAGTCCTACAGCTTCTTTCCCTTGGAAATGCCTTTGCTTCTCAACACCTGGAAGATGATAGCATGACTTACCAGAAGGAGATACAAACTTAGAGGTCAGATATTTCTGTTATTTTGGACAAAGACAAACTATATACCTTTTTACCTATATATTTATGCACATAAAATCTAATTAATTAATATAAACTATTATTTATTGAATTATGATAACATTTCTATCATAATCAACAAATACAGTGTAGTGGATCTATTAGTTATTTTCCAACTCTCCTTTCTTCCTAGCAGAACCCTGATTTAAAAAAAAAAATCCCACTTTTTTCATGACAAGGATGACCTCATTCTTAATTTCACTTTTAGATCTTAAATTGTTTAAGTTGCTTTACATTTCAAACTAGTATGGTAATCCCAGTCTCCTTGCCAGTGATTGGTATAAGAGTGGACATTTAAACCCAGAGAGAAGGTTGTTTCATTGTAAGAAGGAAGTGCAACAATAAATGCTATTTTTTTTTCTGGACTTGGTATGTTTGATTACGATACTTGAACTATGCACCCGATCAATTTTATTCCCAGCTGTTCCTCAGCTAGTTCTTGGAAGAAAGTAGACCTAGAGAATGCTAGAGAAAGACAAATCAGAGGTCTGACTCTGGAGCTCATTCCACCTCTTTGGGAATTCCAGTATTTCTTATAGTTTAAGTCAGTTTGTGTTGATGTGTTCTGCTACTTACAGCAGAAAAACTCCTAACTGCTATCTTTAGGGTATGATCATCAGGAGTTCATTTGTTTTGTTTATCCCCGAGGTAAACAGAAGCATCCTTTGTTCCTCCTGCGGCTGTCAATTGAACAATGGTAGGAATTAATTCAAGAAACCTTATCTTTGGCATTACTCCTGATATTAGTAACATGAAATGATATTTACTAATGACAGAAGATGAAAGGTGGGAGAACTAGTCAGATTTCTCATCACTTGATTTATTAATGAAATTGTGAACTCTTTAAAGATAAACACTTTTATATTGTATCTGGTAAAATATTTGGCACAGAGTACTTTCAAAATACATTCCTCAATAAACTCTTACACACATGATATATGAACAAATAAATAAATCAACATTCTAAAGAGATATTTTAGAGAACATTACCAGTTTATATGAATTCAACTTTGCTTTGCTGAATTATCATATCAAGAGTTTACTAACAAGATTTATCAAGAAAATTAGAAATTGCAGGATTATTTCTTGTTCTAGGTATTATGCTGATATGCTACATCTAATTTTTTTTTTCCACTATGACTTGTCTGTAGAACAAAATGACAATAGACATGACCTACTTCCTTTTTTTTCTTTACTAATCAGATCAAATAACAAAGTAGAATAAATGACAAAAGAAACGATAGAATTGCCATAACCTCTGGTTATAGTTTTCGAATTAAAAAAAAAGTCTGCCAATGTGTCCTTTGGCATGATATAACACTAACCTTTAAAATGTCCTTTTCCTTTGCTTTGACATTCTAAAGCCCATCAAAAAGTAAATTTGAGTTGAGGACATGTAATGGCTAGTGGATGATTGGATAGTGGCAGCATTGCCATTGATTGACCTATCTCTGGTTTTACAAGCAGTAGCATTTACTTGTAGATGGCAGAGAAGTCAGATAATCAGCAGGAGCTTTTAAAAGTCTAATTACAACGAAATCATAACTGAAAGTGATCTGTTTCCCAAATGTCTTGTCTGTGTTATAGATATTCTTACCAGTTATCACCTCATATCAAATTTACCATATACATTGGCTACTTCTCAAATCTAAGTCAATTTGAGACTGGGTGGTAGACAAGGGTTACAAAGGAAAATTGCATATAAAATATTTCATAGTATATTTTGTCTTATTTAAAATTGCCATGTCACTAAAAAGTATTAAAATATAACTAAATACATATGAGGGAAATCATTCTAGTTTTCGGACTCCTTAAATTTTTAGAAAAATATCTTATTTCGCTATTCCTGTAAATTCCATCAATTGGTCTTTTTTTCTTTTTCTTTTTCCTTTTTCTCCTTTTTAGTGAAGAACATGAACCACAGGTCATTTTCTATTTCTGGTTATGCTCTTCTTTTCAGCCAAAAAGCTTTGAAATTTTTTTGAGATTTATTGAGATATAATTAACATATAACATTGTGCAAGTTGAGGTACATTGTGATAATTTGATACATTCATATACTGTGAAATGATTGTTGCAATAGGCTTAACTATCCACAAATGGAAAAGTTTATATCTGGACTCTCAATTTTATTCTTTTTTTTTTTAAGATTTATTAATTTATTTTAAAGAGAGAATAAGAGAGAGAGCAAGTGCATGAGTGGCAGCAGGGGCTGAGAGAGAGAATCATTCATTGAGAATCTTGGCAAGAACCCTGCCATGAGGCTTGATCTCATGACCCATGAGGTCATGACCTGAGCAGAAATTGAGTCAGATGTTTAACCAACTGAGCCACCCTGGTGCCCCTCAATTCTATTTTCTTTTTTTTTTCAAATCTGTGTGTCTGTCTTTAGGCAAATACCACAGTATCTTAATTACTGTAGTTTTGTCGGCAGTTTTGGAATAGAGAATTGTGAATTTGTCAAGTTTGTTCTCCTTTTTCAAGAATGTTTGGGCTATTCTGAATCCCTTATATTTCCATATAGATTTTAGAATCAGCTTTTCAAATACTTCAAAAAATCCATCGGGCATTTTGATAAGGATTGCACTGAATCTGCAGATCCACTTAAGGAGTGTAATTTTCTTAACAATACCTTTTAAGATATTCGTGAGCTTCGGGGAATCTTTCCATTTATGCCTTAATTCCTTTCAACAATGTTTTATAGTTTTAGGTGTACAAATCTTATACTACATTGTCAATTTTTACCTAAGTAATTTATTCTTTTTGATGCTATCTTAAATAGAATTACATTCTTCTTTTTTTAAATTTTATTTATTTATTTGACAGACAGAGATCACAAGGAGGCAGAGAAGCAGACAGAGAGAGAGGAGGAAGCAGGCCCCCTGCTGAGCAGAGAGCCTGATGTGGGGCTCCATCCCAGGACTCTGGGATCATGACCCCAGCTGAAGGCAGAGGATTTAACCCACTGAGCCACCCAGGAGCCCCTAGAATTACATTCTTAAATGCATTTTCGGAATGTTTTTTGTTGGTGTATAGAAATACAGTTGATTTTTGGGTATTGCCACCTGTTTAATACTTGAAATGTTAAATCCTATTTCTCTATCTCTCTGTAGTCTCTCTCTAGGTCATTTTTGATTTAACCATTCACCTCCCCCTGACTTTCTCAAAAACTTCTGTTTTTTGTGTTTTGTTTTGTTTTTTTTTTTTTTTTTTTTTGCCTTTCTATTAGATGACAACAGAGCCATCCTTTTTCTTTATAGTATATAATAAACCTCTTCCCCTCAACTGGATGTTCTACAACAGTGTTAGACTCTCATTTCTCCTTCTGTGGTTTCTTAACCTCCTCCGGTTTTCCCTCTTTTAGCTGCCATGATATCTTCCAAGTAACTTTTGATCATATCATTCTCTGTTTAAAATCCTTGACAACTTCTAACTACTCACACAATGAGGGAAAGCATTATGTTAATGTTTTAAGAGTCCTACATGATTTGGGGCGCCTCGGTGGCTCAGTGGGTTAAAGCCTCTGCCTTCAGCTCAGGTCATGATCCCAGAGTCCTGGGATCGAGCCCCGAATCGGGTTCTCTGCTCAGCAGGGAGCCTGCTTCCTCCTCTCTCTCTCTCTCTGCCTGCCTCTCTGCCTACTTGAAATCTCTGTCTGTCAAATAAATAAAAATAAAATCTGAAAAAAAAAAAAAAAAAAAAAAAAAAAAAAAGAGTCCTGCATGATTTGACTCTGCATGCTTCTCCAGGATCAAATCACACACTGAAAACTGCTCTTCACCCTTCGATTTCCAGTCACAGGTGCCCACTGTCAGTTCCTGGATCATGCTCTAGGGCCTCCTCTGACTGGCCCTGAACAGATGGTACCATGCCCTTTGCCTGACATGATCACTTGGCAACTCTCACCTTGATAACCCCATATCACCCTTCGGATCTTAGAGAAAGCTCTTATGACCTGAGTCTTTGGCAGGTTTTCTTTATATTCTTAACCTACATAATGCCACACTCTTTTCTTCATAACAATTACTCTTGTGTATAATTTGACACTTGTTGGTTTTAGAACTTAACTAATGGGAGCACCTGGGTGGCTCAGTGGGTTAAAGCCTCTGCCTTCGGCTCAGGTCATGATCCCAGGGTCCTGGGATCGAGCCCCACATTGGGCTCTCTGCTCCGTGGGGAGCCTGCTTCCTCCTCTCTCTCTGTCTGCCTCTCTGCCTACTTGTGATTTCTCTCTGTCAAATAAATAAAATATTTAAAAAAAAAAAAAAGAACTTAACTAATGACTGTATTTTTTAAATTATTATTATTATTTAAATATTTTATTTATTTATTTGACAGAGAGAGAGGTCACAAGTAGGCAGAGAGGCAGGCAGAGAGAGAGGGAGAAACAGGCTCCTCACTGAGCAGAGAGCCTGATGCGGCGCTCCATCCCAGGACCCTGAGATCATGACCTGAGCCGAAGGCAGAGGCTTAAACCACTGAGCCACCCAGGCACCCCATGACTGTGTTTTTTAAAGACAATAACACTATCAATAATTATGTCTACTTCTGTTCCATTGTATATTTAGTGCCTGACACTTAGAAATGTTTCAAATACAATTTTTATTGAATAAATGAGTCCTTTTTATAGCTTCTGGTGTGTAGTTTAGGTCTGGAGCACAATATTCTATTGTGATTGTTTGAGTCATGAAGGGAAGTGGATACTGTTTGGCTCGTTCCTGTCCTAAAGGTGATAGCATTGTTCTTTCTGATCAAAGGAATCTAACTGGGTGTTTTAAGGTTCAGAAGCTTTCTATTGTGACTATGGAATTCACTCCCTCTTGCCTCAAGGAAGGTACTTTATTATTTATATCAGTTTTGCATTCAGAAATCTCTATATTCTTTTAACAGAAAGTCACTAATGAGGATCTCACCTCCAAAAAAAAATATTCCTGAAGTTTAATGTCTGAATGGCTCTTTTAAAGTTATTTATCATCTTGGAGGCTCAGGTTTCTAATCAGTGAAGTAGTTATCTCAGTGATTGTAAATGAAATGCCTAATCCATAAAAATGTAACTTTCTTTCTCTTCTCTGTTTCCACCCTCCCTACCACTATCCCTACCTTAAGGGTTTTCAACCTGCCAGTACATGTTAACATAATTTATAATTTTTTGAACCAGTGATCTTCAAAATAGAATGCATCATAAGAGGAGCTCTGAAGACGGCCCGCTGGAGTCCAACAAGAAAATATTAGAATTTCAATTTATAGTTATTTTTATTTAAAAATGAAGACATACACAAAGTTTTATTATATAAATAACACATATTGATGCTGGTGGTCTCAACATGTGTTAGTAAAATTAACATTATATTATGTATTGTTTTTACTATTTAATCTCAGCAAACAGACTTTCACAAAATGGACAAGTTTCTTAAAAAGATTTTTCCACAGAAACCTCAGATACAAGGAAACGGACATAGCTATTATTGTCAGGGTTTTGTCAGGCAGATGTTGGGTGGTTCTGTAAAAATGAAAACATTCTGATCTAATCAAACAATTGCATGCTACCTGAAATTTATTTTTTAAAGATAAACCTATCTTATTAAGTCCTTCTTAATAAATGCAGCTTTCCCCCCTCTCAGAGTGAATGAGAAAGAAACTCATGCCCAAGAGAAATCATTTTGAAGTTGGATATTTGGGAATGTTTTGTTGCAAACATATCACTCATAAAAACTCATTGTTCCTCATATGAAAAAGGTCTAGAAACCATTTTCTAATCAGTTTATAAGAACAACTGACTCAGGGAATAGAGAAATTTAACATAAAACCAAATTTCAACAGAATGGTGGCCTAATTATATATGGGCTGAAAAATATGTGTCATAGTTATTAATGCAGCCAATGAGACATTTCCTTTATTTGCAATTTCAGTGTTCTTAGGGTATATTTTTCAAGCTAAAATGATAAAGTCAACTCTTAAACTCAGCATACCCATACTTTGGATGGGATAACAAAGATACTGAGGCATTTACAAGAAAGGTTTTATGCACTTAGGCAATAAATAAATTATTAAAGTCTTTCATTTTTGAGGAATTATATTTTGTGTATATTTTAAAATATATATAAAATCTGCTAGCACAATAGTATGTGAATATAACTTCAAATAAATAGATACACAGGCAGTACAAACTCAACTTATTTTTCCTTTTTCCTGATGAGAATGAGTGTTCAGAAATTTGGAGACCACCAGAAGCAGCCCTCCCTAAAGAAACTCTTAATTACACAGTTCTTTTCAGCAACATATTCTGTAACTTATCAACTTTTAGCTTCTGGTTTTACTTGTTTCTATTCTTTAAAAATCATGTTCTATCCTTTTGACTTCCTTACTAGATTATTCCTTCCATTCTTTTTAGGAACACCTCATTACCACTCATGTTTGAAAGGTGTTTTTAAACTCTTTTATCTTCTCTGGTTAGAGACCAGCTCATAGTCAGGGAGCACATAATTGGCAAATCCCTTAGGCAATGAGACAAACATAGCTCATACCTGCAGGTCACTGGAACAGGTCCCCTCGGTTTCCATTCCCCTGGAGGATCTAGTTGAACTATTTTTTTTTTTCCTTCTTCACCTTCCTGTGAAGGCTTACCTTTAACTCCTCCAACTGATTTTCTCCCTTTATCAGATAATCTCTGCATTACTAAGTAACACTGATTCACACAAAGGTATCAAACTCAAACCTCTTAGATAATTGTGGCAATACACCGAGATCCTAGGGATACATACAAATCTCTCACTCTTTGCTTTCTCTTATTTTGAGAGGTTGTTTGCTGGTTGACTCTTAAAAGCTTGTTATTTTTAAAAAAAATACGTGTTGCAAACAGATTTTACTGAGAAAAGCGTGGACTTCACATTTTCCATTTTATTTATGGTTTTAAAAGTTTGTATAGAAGAAGTATGAATTAAGACAAAGTCAAAATCAAAATCAATTAAAAGTAACCATCAAAAATGAATATCTTTATACACACACACACACCACAGCTCTAATTGAAATAAATTTAAAAAGAAGAAAAGAAGTAGTAGAGAAGGAAAAAATGCCTACTTTGTCTTTTTTTCCATCTCAGTGACAATACCACTCAGCAGAAATGAAGGATAGAGGTAAAAAAAAAACTGGAGGCCAGCTTCTGCCTGTAAGTCCAAAACATACAGATGCAGCCCTCACTCTCACTAATGCAGGGTGACTGAAGGCTGTGACCTCATCAGGCAAATGCTCCAGCTTCTGTCCACAAAGGAGTCCAACATCAGGAATAGAAAAAAACACAGTTGAAATCTTGGGAGAAAAGAAGGGTACGTGAGTTGAAAAGACTGATTTTATTAATTATGCTGAATATCTTTCTTCACTAGGGCTGCCTTTTAGAGGTTTTTCCGTCTGTGCCACCCTTTCAAAGAGGTGACAAGGTTTCTGGCATATCTCTATCTGCTTGAAAAGTTGGATGAAAATAAAAATTCAGGCAATTACTTGGCTTCTTTATTCTTATGGTGCCAAAACCCAGTTTGTTACTATTTTTAAAAGATCCATGTTCCAATAGATTATATCATTGATTGTTATCCTGCTCACATTGGTTTTTATTAGCCTATTTCCATAAACATTTATGAAAAATTTATTTCTACGTAATATATTCCAAAGTCATCAAAATTCAGAAAAAGTATGTTCCATTCACCTTGCAAGTCATCAGATAATAGCCACTGCCAGAGGTAAGTTTTTTTTCCCCCGAGAGTTAAGATTTTGACACAGAAAGACCAAAGGTCTGATCTCATAAAGCAATCTCTCTCTCTCTCTTTTCTATTCAGCTACTAACTTAAAAAATATGTTTGCGTTGTTGGCAGTTTATTATATCCAGAAGGAAACGACTTATTTTTTAGAGGTGAAAAAATCTGAAAGTGCAGAAAACTCAAAATAGCACTTACCTTTAAGATAAGTGAAATATATTCAAATTTAAAGCATAGTTACCCTTTTGATTAGTAACTTACGATCTATAAAACATGTGGTACTACTTAGAGAAAAGGTGTCACATAAAAAACAGTTACAACTATGAAGAAGCATGGTGCGAACATTATAATTTAGTTTTAAATGTCTTTCAATGCCAATTTAACCATTTGAGGAAAACAACTATGATATTTTCCCTACAGTAGTTTACAAATCAACTAGAAACCTTTTTTTTTTTTTCTTTACTATCACTGCCCGGGACTTAAATGACATTACTTTAAATCAGTGGATTGGTCGACACAGCTGGGTGAATAAACTAGAATTTTAAGTATTATTTTCCTACCATAAGTCCTTATGGTATCAAATTTAAGTGCACATATAAAATTATTCTCTCAACAGTTATGTTTAAAATTTTAATTTAAAAAAAATTTTTTAAGATTTTATTTATTTATTTGACAGACAGAGAGCACAAGTAGGCAGAGAGGCAGGCAGAGAGAGAAGAGGAAGCAGGCTCCCCTCAGAGCAGAGAGCCCAATGCCGGGCTCAATCCCAGAACCCTGGGATCATGACCTGAGCCGAAGGCAGAGGCTTTAACCCACTGAGCCACCCAGGTACCCCTATGTTTAAAATTTTTAAAAGGAAGGACCATGATTAGGATTTCTCCATTATCTGAGAACAAAAAATTCCGGTTAGATGGAGAGCAGGTCTACATTTAGATACGTGTCTAGTTCTTTCCTTTTATATTCATACCTTAATAAATTGCCCCAAGAAATCATTTTCCTTTGAAGCACTGTCTCAGATGAAATAAGGAGAGAAGACTCTCAGCTGAGGTAAGGGAAATTTGGGGAGAAAATATCTAAAATAAAAGCAGCAAGTTTTAGGAACAACAGCAAGCAAACTGCAAAATTGTCAAGAGAAAGCATAGAACTATGTTTAGAAGTTATTGTGGTATACATATGTGCCCAGGCCCTGAGTCCCCACCGGTTATTTTTAAGTTGGTTAAGCATTTACTGAATGGATATGCACACCTGCATCTGTAATGTGATGTAAGGTTCCAAGGGATAAGGAAGCCTTGACGAGGCTGAGGAGGATATAGCAGATACTGAGTCCCCCAAGTTAAAGAATGACTGGCATCAGCATAAGCTCTTTCATTAGTCATGTTGCCAAGTGATGGATAAATCTTCTTTGGTATTTCCAAAGGAGGCGTAATTGTCTAGAGAGCAGAATTCTCCCGCCTAATAAAGATAACTGGTTTCAGTTTGGATTGTAAAATATATTGCATTCTTTTCTGTTTAAGAAAATATGAATGGATCCCAATTTGAACTAGTTAACCAGGTTTTATTTGGGGGTGGGGAGAAAGCTGGCTACTTTTATAATCAAATAAGTAAGGTCTGAGTTCAAGTTGGCTTAAGTTCTGTGGAAAGTATCTGATGACTGGCAAGCATTGTTATTATGGAAAATGGGGGAATGCTTAAGAAAATCTACAATGACTAGTGGAAATACATTAAGAACATTATATTATGTTAAGAAGGGCTTTAGATGTGAAGAGATGCAATAGAGCCTGTTGGGAACCAGTTTTCCCAGTAGAAGCTCTTGGTAATGGTGGGCATCTCTCTCTAATGTGTTTTCTAATTACAATGTTATATAAACATTATCAGAATGTGTGCCTCTTAGCAAGGTAATATGGGATTTATATCTATCCTTCATCCACAGACTTGCTGCCCTGGGGCTCAAATCACTCAACTCCTGCTGTCTTCTTTAGTGTTTCCCTTTACACCTAATTTATTTTTATTTTATATGATTATTCTGCTTTACAGTTCTGATTCTGTGTGCTATAAAAGATTTTTTTAAAACTAACATTTACTTTTCGTTTTGATTTCCTTATGGAAAAATAAAGTCAAGTGATCTATGTTCAGTAAATAAAAACTTAATATTTTTGAAATACAGGGGAAAACTCAAGTCACAGCATTAGTTGGATGGCATATGTAATAAAATGCAAGTAAAGAAACAAGATGTAATTCAAGGTGGTGGGGAAGATAGATGAAAAGTTCAGTAATGAAGATTAGTGGGTACACTTCGACCAAATAAGGGCTCAATATGGGTATCCACTCTGCTAGGTGCTAGTTTTAGAAATGGATATAACATAAGAGATTTTTTTTAAAGAATGACAACTTTGCCAGCACTGTGAAGGCTGGATTATTTATAGATGAGGCTAGAAACAACAGCCAGGTTAAACACAATTACAATAGTGTAGGACACAGATTAAGAGGGCAAGAACTATGGTGGCAGGATGAGAGAGTAGAGGCTGGATTCTGGAGAAACTGAGGAGATAGCATGTGGAGTGTTCGGTGATATTTGGGTATAAAGAATGAGCAGGTATGGTAAATTATGCTACACTATTTTAGCAGACCATCAGGTATTTATAAGTGCTAAATTAAAATGTGGGACATTTTTAAAACAAGTCAAGTTTAAAATAAAATAAAATAAATTATGCATATTATTAGAAATATGTGTGCCTATCAGTAAAGGTGGACCATAAATAAGAAAAGAGAAAAATGTACTAAGGATGTTATAAGTGATATTTTCTGGAATTTCTTTATTTCACTCTCATGTTGTTTTAAAAATAAGAATAGCTGCCAGGTGTCAAACACTTTCTGCTGAATTTAATTCACTTGAATTCAAATACTGGTTAATGTACTTGAATTGTGAATATAACCAAGTAAAGTAAAAAACAGAATCGACAAATAAATGAGATAAAACATGTTAATAAATTTTAAAAACTTGAGCCAAAAGACCTTGTTTTGTATCTTTGACAGTTCAAATACGATAAATATTACTTTATGTGAAGCAGTAATGAATTGTGTTGTTAGCTGAGTGTCTTTTTGTACTCTTGAACAAAAAAATTGAGCCCAAAGGGACTTTGCTATTTTTATCTGTAAAATGGAGATAGGAAGTTATATATTTCAATGTCTAAGAAAGGTTTAAATGAGATAATATGTCCAAAGTAGCATACAAATCTCCTGGAAAATATCAGCTAACTAACATAGGTTAGTAGCATTTTCCCTGCCCTTTTTAAAGAGAAATCTGCATTAAGTAAAGAGATGTTTGTACAGCATGGCTTTGCAGATAATACATGAATCCATATAGCTTCATATTTGCTCTGGGAATTTACAAAGAAAGATTTCCTTAGACTTATGACAGAGAAGGGGAAGGTACAGCAAGCAAGCTGGATTACCTACTTGAAATTTACACAAATTCAGGATTGGAGTATATTCTCTAAGTCTGTTCTTGAAAAGGCTCCCTTCTTATGAATCGCCATTTCACTTTTGCGAATATCTTTCATAAAACTTGTCAATGTATAGGAACTAAGATGATTTGTGATGTAGATATGTTGCTCAGGCACAAATTGAAAAAAAAATGCAAGAAACGTTACAGACTTTGTAAAGCTAATTTCTTCTTGTGAGCAACCCTGGATCCTTCAGACAATGTAAGTAGGGGGTACAGCCCCTCTGGTCATTGGCCGTTGTTCTCATAGGTTACTTTTCACATCTCTATTGACCATGCAGCTTTGCCCTTCAAGTCAGGAGGCATTCTGTTCCTTCGAGTGTCTGGAGTTTTACCAAGAATGCCCATGGAGTCACCTATCCATGGCATACAGTCAGTCATTTCATATTTAGCTCTTTCCGCTGCTCCAGCATACTGTCTGAAAGTAAGGTTTTAGTACTTCTTCTTTTGAGACCTCCAGCTTCGCTTGTCTTTCTCTTTGCAATCTAGTGGTAGGGAAGCAAGGCAATGGAGGAGGAAATGTGTGCCATGAATGCTATTTGAAAGGAAGAAGTGTCCCCTGCTTCTGGCTAAGATGAATTAATTATTTTTTCTTTCTTTTTTCTTTTTTTTGAATCTTGCTACATTTCTCTTTTATAGCAGTGCACATTAAGAGAAGGGGGGAAAAAAAAAGAAACACAAACCAAGCAGGCAAATATCTCCGAACACCCTGAGATTTGCCTGCCGAGCCCATAAGTATCTTTGAGAGCAAGGTATATATATTTTTTATCATGTTTCAGTAACAGCCCTTAGTGAAATATCTAGAACATAGGATTGCTAAAGAAATATCTTATTTCTTAGAAGACAAAGTAGGGTCTGCCATTAAAAAAAAATCTTTACAAAAGGATCATCACTAAAATCTCTAAAAATCTCTCATACTTCATTTTTTGAACTAAGACATTTTATTTATGAAAAAAATTATTAGCATGAAACTATTCCAATAAATACTAGTTTTGGATGCATAGAGAAATCATTTGACAGAAAAATTAGAAAGGAGGCAAATAAATTTAACAGAGATTTTATATCCAGGCATATGATCTCAGGGTTGCAAATGTAAAATGTCGTCGCAATAGAACTGCTTAAAGGCCATTAAAAAAGAGACATTTCATTTGTTAGATTCTGAAGTTCATAACTATAAAAAAGCAGGGCAAATTAAAAAAAAACAAAACCTAGTGTTAAAAATGTTGGTACTTGTGCTTGTGGTAAAATTTTCAGTGAGCTATTACAGATGGTATATTAATCAGCTAGTGTTGATTATGCTGCATAAAAATAAAGACCCTGATGGCAGATACCACCAAACATTTATTTTTCTTTTCTTTCTTTTGGTTTTAATTGAAGTCTAGTTGACACACAATGTCACAGTAATTTCAGGTGTACAACATAGTGATTTGACACCAGGTATTTATTTTTCTCATTCATATGTCTGTAGGTTGATGAGGGTGGCTCTGCTTTGAACTTCAGCAGCTTGAGTTCAGATCTGTTTGTCCATTCATTCTCCTTGGACCAGCAGCCATCTGAGGAGAAATGCACAGCACAAACCAAATCCTGCAAAAGGATGACAATATCGTCTCACTTCAGGCTCCTTAACCTTCCACCAATGTGAAGCCTAGAGCCAATGGAATGATAGGATATTATCCTTTGAGAATAGGTATTCATGATAACAGGAGAAGGGAGGAGAAGAAAAGGAATGATTATAAGCAGATAACATGAATTCAAAGTTTTTGTCTAAAACACTTCAGTTGGAGATTAAGATGACCCTCGTGTCAAAGAAATATGTGAACTTTCAGTATATCGTTAACATATTTAGTTACACTGCTGTGATAGTAAACCTTCAAATCTTAGAAAATTATATGTAATTTACTTAATTATCATGTAACAGTCCAGAGTGGCTGTCACAAGTCAGCAAAAGCACGATTCCACATAGTTATTTGGGAACCTGGGATAATGGTGGCTCTGCCATCTTTAAGGTCATTGTGGTTTTCCTCCATTGATGTTAGTTCAAAGACCTGGAATGGCACACAGCTCTTACGCTTATGTTCCCTGGAAACTTCTAACAGCCAAGGAAGCAATGCAATGCAGACTAGCTGTGCGTTGAGGAGAGAAATAAGAGAACAGACTTCAGAGAGTAGTTTTGCAGTCTGCAAAAAACACCACAAGTCAATATATTTAAATTAGTTTTAAGAAGTTGGGAACATGATAGGATAGATTTTTAGCATTCATTGCCTTATATTGTGTATGCCTAATATTTGTCAAATATTGAATAAAATATACTTATATTAAAGGAAAAAAGCCACTATCAATTTCTTTGATAATAAGCACCTAAAATATAAGAGAGGAAAGTAGAAAATAAGTACAGTTTTAGTAAGTAAATTTATAATTTTATAATTTCAGTAAGTAAATTTTAAAGTATTTTGCCTTGAATATGATATATGATAATCAATGTTTATTGAATGGATTAGATTTCAGTAATAACAAAGTGAAACACATAACCCATTATGTAATTTTTTTAAAGATTTTATTTATTTATTTGACAGATAGAGATCATAGGTAGACAGAGAGGCAGGCAGAGAGAGAGAAAGAGGGAAGCAGGCTCCCTGCTGAGCAGAGAGCCCAATGCGGGACTCGATCCCAGGACCCTGAGATCATGACCTGAGCCGAAGGCAGTGGCTTAATCCACTGAGCCACCCGGGCCCCCCATTATGTATTTTTTAAAAAGGGAGAAATTTTTTAAAAAGGAGAAATTTAACTTGATGGAGTTTCAAACTATAGATTGCTATACTAAAAGTAAACATTTTAGCATGAAAAGAACCTTGCATCAGTAGACAATATCTTTTCTTTAACTTTTCCCTTCCTTTTCTTTTTAACTTCCTATTCCTTTTTTTCTTTTTTTAAATGAGTACCAATGGCACTTTATCTCAGGGAGTTGCAAAAGTATACTTTATTTACCTCTCAACTATGATTAACTGGCTTTTTTTTTTTTCTTCACAAAATCTAGAAGTTTATACTTACTGTCTGTTTTGTGTAGGTTTAAAATTTGGTACAGTATGATATTTTGTAATGACAATCTTTTGAACACCACCCTAGTTTTAAACAAATTGAAGTAAAGAAAGTTTTATGTTCCAAACACACTTTGAAATTTGTATCCAAATTTTAACTGATATAAATAAAATGGTGTGTTTTCTAAACATGTATAATTTATATCAACCTCAGATTCCAGTGAAGAAGCAGTACTCAAATTTCCAATATCAGAGGGCAAACACCTTTTTTCTAAATTAGTTGTTTTAATTTCATTGTGAAATATCAAGGTTTAAAACTATTTTTTTCCATATGTAGTCATTCTAACATATTCAGTGTGAGCTATGCATTTTCTTCTCTATTTTAAAATATTGCCTCATGTAAATCTTTTCAGAAATGGAAAATCCACCCAAAGATGCAAAAAAAGAGCAAAAAGAATCATGTTTTACATAGAAGGATTACAAATTAAAGCTTTAAATCAGATATAAAGTTGATATATAAATTTAATTATGTATTTTAATTCATATATTCTGTATAGAATTAACTTTGAAATAACTTTCAATATATTAAGTAGAAACTGAGCAAAAAAAAAAAACTTTTAAAGCAACAAATATCCTGGTATGTTAAAAAATACTCAAACAGGATAATTATTATTATTTTCAGATAATCTTTGCTTTCTAAATAAAATATTTCATATTTTATGCATGTTTTACATAGAGGGGTAGAAAGAAGCATTTTCTAGAAAGATGAAGTGATTATCCAAAAGTGCAATTTTCTCCTGGAAAGACACGAATATTCCCTGAGAATTGTGAGGCTGTGATGAACCAAGGACTTCATATATTCTGGTTGCCACCCTCTTTCCCCTCTTGCCCTGAGTGAATCATATTGAATTTCTCTTTCATTAAACTGTGTATGTCTTCTGCCATCATCAGACAACTCTTACTAAGTCACCTCAGCATGTCCTACGATATAATAATATTGTGCAATACATTAATATATTCCAGTATATAATTGATTTTTAATCATCTCAATTGGTCATGCAGTTCAAGAATTGCATATAAGCAGGACCAAACTTACTCTTCCCAAAACTTACTTTATTTAACTTAAGGAATGCCATTTTTAGCCACTTTCTTATTCACTTGGTACATACTTAACCACACCCTGTTGAAGACATTCATTTCTTTGTTCCATCAATACACTATGCCTCTTCAAGTAGAAACCCACGTACACACACAAAAACTTGTCTTGGTCTCCTTCATATCTTTATTACTAAAACTTTCTGTAAGTTTTATCTTACTCATCTGTAAGATGAAACTAATAGTGTATATATCACAAGATCAATGTGAAGACTAAATGAATTCATGTATCTAGTGTTCTCTTCCCCACACATTTCCAGAGAATCTTACTTACAGTACAAAATTTCTTGATATATCTATTCCAAAAAGTCACTGAGACACTCTTACCTAAAAGGCAATAAATAAAGATTTTTTGGATATACAAAACTAAATAAGACATAGTTCCTGGCCTGGAGGAAATTTCAATCAAGTAGGGAGTGTACCAATTATTTATTATTGCAAAATAAGCTACCCCTAGGGTAACCAAAGTCCAGATTGCCTGGGACTGTGGGGATTCTTGGCACACACATTCAGTTTTAAAACAGAAATCGTCCTTAGTAAACCAGGTCAGAAGAGTCACCATAAATTCATTCCAGATCTTAGTGCCTTAAAGCAAAAATTGCTAATTGTTTCTCACGAAGCTGGCCAACTTTTCTGCAGTTTCTCCTGGGCTTATGCAGCTACATCCAACTGGAGAAGCAGCTGGGCCTCCCTGACCACATGGTTTCTGATCCAACCAACTTCTTCACAGCATGGTGGGTGGTTTCCGTTGTAGGACCATAGACCACTATAAGACTCAATGCTCAGTAACATATTAAGCCTTTGTTTTCTTCACAGTTGCTCTCCTGTCCCACTGGCCCAAGCAAGTTGCAAGGCCAGTCTTAAGTCAGTGTGGGAGGAGCCTAAAAAGGGCATGCATCCTGGGAGGCAGGACTCTCTTGGAGCCTTTACTACAAAGCTCTACCCTTATACTGCAAATTAGAATATCATGGTCTTCTTGTAAGTGATGCAAGTAATACAACAGAAGTGGTATAGAAAAAAAAACATAAGTAGGAGGGAAGAGCAGTAGACTTGGATTTAGAACCATGGGCCAGGGACTGAGCTATACAATATTTGCTTTTTATACCTTAGTGATCAAATTTCTAGGAACTTCATTTTGTCATCAATAATACCACCTGTGCCAATTTCACAAGGTCATTATGCTATAAAAATGTAAGCTTAAGGTATAAAAATACAAAATATTTTAAAGATCAACTAAATTATTTTAGGATATTTCTCTTTTGCTATTTAAATCTTCTGACAAGGTTTGAAAATTCTGGTAAATAAGCAGTTTATAATAATTATTTCTAGAAATTAATGAATGCAGTTACTTTTCAGTATAGTTACTTACTTTAGTCATTTTACTTAGAGTATCTTCAAATATTATTTAATTCTTACTTTTTCAAGTTCTTAGTTGTTTTTATTGATCAAAAGTTGGAAATTTTCATTTTGGGGGCAATGAGTTAAAATGGAAACTGATATTTACCCACACTTGAAATAAAAACAATTACCAAGCACACAGAAATAATTACATCCCAGTGTTTGAATATCATATTCTCTAATCCATTGTAGCATCATGTTAAGCTATAAATATTGTGATTTCTACACTGTTCACTCATGTTAAATTTCATTCTATTTTGATTTCTTTCTAAAAACAACTATTGTACTTTGAATTTAGTAGACTGTATCCAGATGGTCATTTTAGACCTGGGTCAATGTCTTTTCCATATGACTTTGACAGACTATTTCTGTTTGAAATCCATTTCATAATATTTTAACTGTTTGTGTAGTATAAGTGACTCTCAAGTATTTTTTTCTTTTTCTTTAGAATAAATCCATTATATAGTAATTGTCCTTATGTAAAAATAACTACCTAATGTCTACGTTCTAAAGTTTGTGTAGGTTCAAGTGTCTGCTCCACTAGTTAATAGCTGTGTGTCCTTGAACAAGTTACTTAAACTTTCTGTGCCTGTTCTGTAAAATAGTAATGATAATAATATATATCTCATGGTATTGCTATAGATGCTTAATAATTTAATAAAAGTTAAATGCATATAATAATTTCTGGTGCGAAAGAATGGCTAAGTCAATGTTACCTGTATTACTGCTACTATTATGTTTTAGCATAAAACTAGATTTTTCCTCCACCTTTTATTTGCGTATGGTTCATTCACCAAATATTTAAGTGCTTGCTCTGTGCCAAGCACAGTTCTAGTAAAGGAAATCAGGAGTGCCAGGATGGAGCAACAAGAGTAGGTTGTAATACTCAAGGTAGTTCTCGTGGAGTAGATGATATTTATACAATAATATGAAGGAGCTGCTGAAATAAGCAAGGATGACACCTGGGGGAATAATGTTCCAGGTAGAGGAACAGCCAGGCACTAATCTTAACATGGAAGCAGATGGAAGCATGCCTGGGGTGTTCAAAGCACAAGGCCAGTAGGCTTGGAGCTGAATGAAGGAAAGGAAGAATAGTAGGGGTCAAAGACACAGCTGCAGCAGAGGCTAGATCACACAGAGGCTTCTAAACTTTTGTAAGGAACTTGACTTTCCTGCTGAGGGAAATGAGGAGTCAATCCAGGATTTCAATTGAATGTTTTAAAAGGCTGCTGTGTTGAGTAAAGAGGTAAAGAAACAGAGACCAGACTTCACTGTTAATGATCTTGCCAAGGTCAGTCATCAAATGCCTCCTTGCTCATATACCCGAAGGACACTTTCAGTCCTTATGTCACCCAAATTTCCAGCAGTTGGTATCATTAGATCATTCATTCCTTTTTGTAAAGCTCTCATTCCCTGCCTATTTTGAAGGCATGCTTCTTAATGTTCTTCCTACTCCCTGGCTTTTTCTTCCTTGTCTCCTTTATTAGCTGTACTTTCTGTTCCTTTTAAATATTAGTATTGCTCAGTCTCACTGTATACACTATACAGTGGCATAAGGGATATTGAAGTGGAATTAATTTGACCTGATTCACCTGCCTCAAGTAATTACTCACTATGTGTTCTTGGGTAGATTAGTGAACCTCTTAGGTTCTGTAGAATGGGAAAATAGAGTTACACGTTTCTTATTGTTATGAAAACCAAATCATATGTTTGGAGGACTGAACTAAATGTTCTTAATCCAGTGTGTAGAACATAGTAAGGGCATAGAAGTGGGACTTCACCACCTGGGCAATGTAAAACATTCCCAAGCCTTTAACCTCCTGTAAGAAGCTGTTGACTCCCAAATGTATGTCTTAAAACCTGTTATGTCACATATACCTTTGTAATACCAGATATACATACTTAATTTCCTACTGGATATTTCCAATTTAGTTACTCATAATCATCTCACGCTCGGTAAATGGAAAGTAGACCCAATCACCTGCGCTCCCTCCTTTGTTCTCAAACAGCCTAGAAGGTGCTGACATCCACTCAGGTGTCCAAGATAGCATCTTTGACTTCTCCTCCCATCATCAGGGAAGCATTATTGATCCCCATCAATTCTAGTCCATAAGTATCTTCTCAACTTGAACACATTTTGCCATCCATCATAGCAACTGCCTCAGCCCAGGACATACAACTCTCTCTCATTTGGGTTATTGAGAGCATTGTTTAAGTTGGCTCTACATCCAGAATTGACCGCCCTAATTCATTCTGCACCTTGAAGCCATTTTTTTTCAAATGTAAGTATCATTACATTGTTCATTCACTTTAAGTTTTAGTCATAACCATAATTTGACAAGAAACTAAAGTGACATTCTTTTTTTTTTAAGTAACATTCTTTAACATAGAGATCAACCCTCTCTTTGAGTTAGCTCACATCTTCCTTTTTCATACCTTATCAAATATCCACTTCATACCATGAGTTCTAGTCATTCTAAATTACTTCGAAATGTTGACAAATGTTTTCCTTCTGCCTAAAACATTCTGCCACTACAGTCTTTGCATCTGGAAATTTTCTCCAGCTTCTCCTCTGAAGTTGATTTTGGGCAATTTTCATGTGTTCTGCACTCTATAATTTTTCTGTCATTATCTGTATCCCATGAAATAAAATTTTAATTTATTTTCTCTTTGTAGACTTTACTCTTTATAAGTGTCAACTCATATCTGTCTTGCTCCAGTTCATAGTATACTTTTAGCTTCCAAAACTTATTTTTTTTACTCCACATTCCTTCTTAGTGTCATCTGTTATAATTGTGCTAGTTTAATACTTTATTCACTTTCTTTCTCTTCTTTATGGGTTTATAATAGAGAATTCAGGGTCTCTAATGGTTTGTAGTATATTTTTTCCTAGATAATGGTTCTAAAGAATACAGCCATACACTGTTTTGAGGGTTGAACTCAATTATCTATAATCATTTCTAACACTCTAATTCTGAGATTCTGTAGATCACGCCATATGGGAACATGGGTTTGACCATTGATATTTAGTACTGTTTCAGGTTATTTCATAATGTTAAGGAGCTAAAAATCACTTTGAAAATTAAATCCTAAAATGGGGATTCTGTAAGTTTTACAACACAAACTCCTAGCTTACTCCATCTTTCTCAAATATCCCATGCATTCACTTACAATGTATTGATGATATATCCATTTAGTTAGGCTGAACATATGGGAAGGAAGAAAGAGAAACATGTATACCAAAAGAAACTCAGAAAGAGAAAAAAAAAAAAAAACCTGCTTGAGCATGGTTTAGAATTAGCAGACTTTTGTCATTCAATTTTTCAAATATTTGTCTATTTATGAAAAGCCTATGTTTCCCTCTTCTTCTTCTTCCTTTCTCCTCCACCTCTTCCTCCTCTTCTTTCTTCTTCTTTAACAAAACTTTTGCTCTTGGTTAATTACATCGTAAGAAAGTTCGCTCTAGCTAAAACATCTAGAATTATTCTAGACTTCTCTTTCTCTTTACCTTTTCTGTATAGTCAGTCTTTAATTAAAACATATTTCTCTTCTTTGGTATCTTTTCTCCATATCTATTACCTTATCCTCATTATTTATAGTGTCTCAGTTGGACTATCAACCAATTTCCTAACTGGTTTCCTTAACACCAGACTGTTTCAAAAAATATGAGCAGACCCTACCTTTCCTCTTAAGTACCTGTTTGTGTCTCCTTGACTCCATGAGAAAGTAGATCCTCTTTATCATAACATGTAAACCCTAAACATGGTCCCAATCTGACTCTAGCCTATGTTTATAATCATAGCCCTTGCTATTCCCTCTGCTCACTAATCTTCCTCTCAACCCTCATGCTACTGTGCATGATAATGTTCCAAATGTTTAATTTTTTTGGAATCACCTCAACCTTTTCCTACAAAGTATTTATACTTAACTTAAATTTTACTATTTCTGTTAAGCCATCTACGGTGGTTGATATTATGTGCCAACTTGATTGGATCAGGGATGCTCAGATACATTACTTCTAAGTGTGTCTGAGGATGTTTCTGGATGAGATTAGCATCTGAATCAGAAGACTCAGTAAAGTCAATGGCCTTCCTCAATGTGGATAGGCATCATCTAATCCACTGAGGGCCTGAATAGAACAAAAGGTGGAAACGAGAATTTATTCCCCCTTTTTTTTTCCTTCTTACTATTCAAACTGAGACAGCAGTCTTTCTACTTCTTGGACTGAGACTTACATCATCTGCTTCCCTGATTCTTAGGCCTTTGGACTGGGACAGAATTATACTATGGCTTTCCTGGGTCTCCAGCTTGCACATAGCAAACTGTGGGACTTCACAGCCTCCATAATTGCATGACCTGATTTCTCCTAATAAATATCTCTATCTATATCTATCCCCTATTGGTTTTCTTACTCTGGAAAACCTGAACTAATACATGATTTCTTATAACTCTGAGGACTCAACCATTAAAAAATCTGTGTTCTGTAGCAGTTTATCTAGCATAGTGTAGTAATTAAGTACTTGGATTCTAACATTAAATGATCTTAGTTTCCTTACTACCTCTAGCACTTAACAGCTGTGATAACTTGTTAACCTCTCAGCATTTCTGTTTTTTCATGTGTAAATTGAGGATCATACTATAACACTGAAGATTTTTTTTTTGAGGAATAAATGAAGTAATTTAGTAGAAGCTTGAGATAGTAGACTTTCATTACAACTGGTAAGAGTTTAATAGTACTGGCTTTTTTGTAATTTGTCTATTTTGATCTACACTTTCCCACTAAATTTTGAATACCTCAATTTATGAAACAGTGTATTTGTTTTTTTCCTATCTCCCTTGTTGAGCATAGGTTCTATAATATAGCAGGCATTCAAATACTTATCAAAAGCTGTAATAAAGTAATATATGCACATAGTTAAGATATTAAAAATCACTATTGGATAACAAATGAAGGAGCACAGAAATATTCATGGAAATGTGCATTTGATGTAGGGTTTAAATAATGCAACTGGGGCAGGAAAATCCAAGTGAAGAGGTCACCATGATCAATGACAAAGCTGAACAAGATGTAGTCCAATTTTCTTGGCACATAAAGTATAATTATGAAGTGAGTGTACATTATAAGGACTTTGGTCGGTAGAAGGAAGTTTATTTTCAATGCAATTGATGGATTTTGAACAGGAAGTAGACATGACTCTAAAGGTGTTTGTGAATTTAAATGAACTGGATAATGGAATTGAATTGGAAGAGCTTGAGAGAAGTGATTTCAGGATGACTTGAAGCTTTGAGCTGGGTGAATTTAGAGTTGTTATATTTAATATTCAGGAATTCTAGGGACAGATAATTTGTGTTTGGATGAAATAAGCTGAATTTTGGATTTGTTCTTTTTGAAATACATTATTAAGATGAGTGTCTTAATTCAGGTTGTTATAACTAAAACACCAGGGATTGAATAAACAACAAACAGGAAACATTTATTTCTTACAGTTATGGAGGCTGGAAGTCCAAGATCAGGGTGCCAAGACTGGGTTCTTGCTGAGGGCCCTCTGCATGGTCTTCGTGCTATCTCCACATGTTGGAAAGAGAGAATTCTAGTCTCTTCATCCATTTTATTAGGGCATCAAATGCATCAGGAGACTCTACTTTCATGACCTAATAACCTTACAAAAACCCCACCTCTAAATACTAGCACATTGGTGATCAGGCTTCAACATATGAATTTGGAGAGGATACAAACAAATGAGTATATTGGAAGTTAGAAACACATATCCAGAATTCAAAAGAAAGATGTGGGAGTCAAACATACAGAGGAAAGAGTTGATATTGTGGACATTGAAGAAATTGAGAGAGAAAAATGAGGCTGAGGCTTAGGACATTAGATATTTTTGATCTTTGGGGATGAGAAAAAGAGCAATGAGTAGAAGATTGAGAAAAAAAAGTGATCAGAGATAAGAGGAGAACAAGAAAACTGCAGAGGCAAAGGCAGGGCAGTTTCAGGAAATAAGAGTTCAACTATGTGATGGATGCTGGGGACATGAGGCAATATGGAACCCTGTAAGGAACTTATGGACTAAGACCCTGGGTTTATTTTCTGGCTCTGCCTTTTCCTAGTTATAATTCCTTAGGCAATTTACTTCCCTGAGTCTCAGTTACTTAACAGATAGAATAAAGTCAATATTAGTACCCACCTTGTAGGTTGTGAGGATTCAATGCAATAGCACACAGAAGCTCTCAGCAGAGTCCTCAGCATATAGCAAGTTCTCATATCATTGTCTGGTGTGGCTGGTATGACCAACAAACTGAATTTCTATTTTAGCTTAATTTTAATTTACATTTTAATAGCCACTTATAACTAGTCTGGTCTAGAGTGAAGACTGGGCTGCTTATAAGTAGGTAGAACACCATTTCTTATATGACATTCTGGAGGTGAGAGGTCTAGGTTGGTGAGGGTGCTCAGTTTCATGTGGTCTTTCAGGCATTCAGGTTCCTTCAGCTAAAATCTCAGCTTCATTGACTTGTTTGACACTTTCTTAGAACCAGGACAATGTCCCTACCCTTGGAAGGTGATTTCTTTTTAAGTGGACACACAACTTTTGCTCAGTTTCCATGGGTGCAAAATTGGCTACATGGTCCTGAAGGTCTCCAGGAAGATACTTTTGCAGATACTTACAATGATATAATTTTAGAGGTGGGGAAGGTCAGGATACATGCATGGTATAATGCCTTTTATTTCCTGACCAGCATTTTTTCATCTTCTTCCTTAGTCAACGTGCCTCACTTTTCTTTAAAATAAATTTTCCTCTACTATCAATATTCTACTTTTGGGGTAAGATTATCTCCTACATGAGCTATTAGGATGTACCTCCTACAAGTATAATATTTTGGGGAGGAATTACCTTCTACTTGAGTTTCAAGAGTGAGGCCCCACTGCCTAAAATAATCAATACATCACTTTGTGTGCTAACAGTGGTTGATACAGAAGTGGACATGTGGACTAGAGATGTGCCATACATGGGGGTATTTGGAATTTTGTTTGGGGTAATGGAGGATATAAGGCTTTGGACTCCTGCAGCTGTGAGTCTGGGCTTGCAGAAGGCCATGCTGGAGAGCAAGGATTGGATGTTGGGAGTTCCGGTTTTGATTGCTAAAGTCATACTCAGTGTCTGTGTACTGGAATTTTCAGTTAATGAGCCAAAATTCCTTTTTAAATTCAACTTGAGTTGGGCTCTCTTGATGTTTGAAATGAAAAATTCTGAAAAATTCACAAAGAAATTGATAGGAAAATATCATCCTCTGCTATTATCCTCGTAGGCTCCAGATTTTTGAAATATGGAAAAATTACATTTCATAATTGACTGAAAAGTTACTTGAGTCATCAGTTTTCAGTCAGAAAATAGAAACAACTAGGAATTTCAAACAGAGAAAACTATTTTAGTTCTTGGTTGCAAACTGATGAAAGGGTTGAAAGAAAATAAAAAGGGACAAGACAGGTTATCCTGATATTAAACTATGCAGAAAGCTTCTACTCTACTTGGAGTTGAGGAATAAAGGGGAAAATAGCATCGCCAGAGACACAGTCACTGGGCAGTTTGAGTGCCCCGATTACCGGAAGCCTGGAGAATATACTTCCTCTGATATGGCGGAACTCTGAATTTCACCCTGCCTGCTAGAGGCAGAGAATGTTTCAACTTAGATCATATTTCTTTTGCAAACTATTAATCTCCAAGATGAAGTATGACTTTCTGGCGAAGATTTTAAAAATATATATTTCCTAACACCGCATCCATGGCAACTGTTCAAGAACACATTGTAGTTGCCCTTTTCTGTTCTTTGTGTTGCATACCAGATATAGAAATACTGTCCTAAAGGAGCAGTCACTGGGGAACCAAACCAAACTAAACAAACAAACAGAAAACACCTAAGAAAGAGCTGAGATGTATTTGGATTCAGATATATTGCATAATGATGTTATTTGGTGTAACTTTTCTGAGCTTGCCTTTGAGAATGTTATTTTGACAGAGAAATTAAGTCATCATTTACCACAGAGTGATCCAAAGAAAAATGAACACTGCATCTCTCTGAAAATGCAGGTTGTTGCAGGAGAGGCTGACAGAATCAGTGAATCACTTCCCTAATATATTTTTGCCACCTCAGCATAGATCATTAACCTAATGGATTATGTTTTGTAGTAGATGCGTTTTTTTGGTCTGTGTACTAAAGTAACATATGGAACCTTCCCATTTTAATGGTCACTTAACTTTCACTGTGTAAAAGGCTTAAGTGGATTTAAACATTTGTTTTAAAATCCATACTATCTGTCTGAGACACTAAGTAGCTGGACGCTTCACTTGGCTCCCTGATACAAGCAGCAACCATTGTTGGCTGGCATGATAATATTGGAAACTCCTTTGCTTTAGATCTGGAGCTCTTTTGTTTTTGGAAAATTTGGGAAGAAGAAAAGTTTTCCCACAGAGTCCTATCAAGATTTTTTCATTCATTCTCCATCTTTCAGCCCTACCTACTCCTTTCTTAGAAGAGAGTTACATAAAGGGATTTACAGCTAAATTAAAGACTTGGGCTACTTATAAAAAATATTCATATTTCTAAAAAGATCATAATAAAATGACAATACTTTTTAACAAATAAATAAATTATTAATATTAACATTTTATGTAGCACACAAATTATTTTGGAGAAAAACAGGTAATTCATTCATTAGTCAAGAAACATTTATCGAACACCTATGTCACACCAGACATTTTTTTTCCCCTGGAGTTTGGGATGATAAAGATAAAGAAATGAAGATCCTTCATGTCCCAGAATTCATAGGCCAGTAAAGAAAATCTATAATTAATAAATAAATAATACAGTAAGTAATTATACAGTGATAATCTTTATGATAGGGGAAAGTATAGGGAAAGGATAAAGTATAGGGAACACAAAGCATTCTAAAACACAAGCCTTGTTCAGAATGAATCTAGAAAGAAGCCTAGGCTGAATTGTAACTGATAAGAAAAGTCGGTAATAGTGAATAATGCCAGGGAGTAATTGAGTGTGAGCTGAGAACAGAGGTAATCAGAATCAGATTTCATATGCAGATAGTGATATTACTGGGCTCCCTCTAAGCCTTATTACAAAATTGTGGCTGTGAGTAGAGAACTCAATCTGGGACAGTGGGTGCACAAGCAAAGCAGGAAGAGCCTAAGCCTGTCTTATAGAAAGCCACCAAGACCTCTGCCAGGACAGCAGGTTTTATGGAAAATGCTGATCCCAAATCCAACTCAGCACCGTGGATGTTTGTTAAGAGTTGACCCCAGTCTAGAGGCAGGAGAGTAGGTACGGTAGTTATGGGAGTAGGGAGTGCACCAGATGCCTAACATCAAATGTCGATGACTGCGTACATAAGACCTACCCACCCCAGAGGGACTTAGATCTACCCAGTGGAAGTTTGCATAAGGACGCTCCATATGTCTTTCCATAATTCACACGCTTTTTGCTTTGGGTTCTCTATCCACACTCTGATAAATGCATGCTCACTGGCAAGGCTCTCAAAGAGCAGGAAGCAGGTCACAGTCAGCCCAGAATCCTGCAAAAAGCAGTATCGAAATCATTAGCCAGCTTGATGAGGCCCAGTTCTGCCAAGAGAAAGCTTCAGTCAGACTTCCTAATAAATGCTGAAGTTCAGTTTCAGTCAGCCCATCCACCAGAAACCTGGTGTATTAGGAATCCTTACTTAGCAAAAAGTCTGTGATTTGACCAGAATTTTGACTGTCTGTTTGACTCAAAGAAGTTGTTAATTTCTCATTAACGGTGGGATTTTAACAAAGAAAAATAGGAAAATTGAGCAAAGGGAGTGAAGCACAATGATTTCCAATCATTTTCTTATTTGTTTCAGTAGCACCATTTCAAAGAAAATGAATCAATTAATCGAGTGAAGATGCTTATTTTTAAATATACTTTCCAGGTTTGCAGGACTATATGATATTTTCTGAGTGTATCATGCATTTTCAAGACTCCATGCTTTTTTATTTCCTTCCCGGAGTCCCTGCCTCATAACTATTTTTTGGAAATTTACTCATCTTCAGTGCGCACGTGAAGTTTCCCTGATCCATTGGTTCTTCCCTAAGACTGCTTCAGGAAGGATTAAATGCACCAAGGTGCCTGGGTGGCTCAGTGGGTTAAGCCTCTGCCTTCAGCTCAGGTAATGATCTCTGGGTCCTGAGATCAAGCCCCGCTTTGGACTCTGCTCAGCAGGGAGCTTGCTTCCCCCCTTCTCTCTCTGCCTGACTCTCTGCTTACTTGTGATCTCTCTCTTTCTGTCAAATAAATAAATAAAATCTTTAAAAAAAAAAGAATTAGATACACCATAACATATGTGCCAATTAATTTCTTATACCACTCATTTTTATTCTTCTTTCTATTATAATTAGCTCTCTCCATGTCTCTTTCCTAATCTAGCTGAAGGAACTTTAATAAAAGTTTACATTTATTGAATCCTAACCAGATACAATCATTTAATCCTTAAAAGACTCCTATATGATGGATACTATTGTTAGCCCCTTTTTACAGATAAAGAAACTAAGATACAAAAGGGCCTTTCTAAAGGGGAATCTGGCAAGTTGCTGAGCAGGCTTCTAAACCCAGAAAAGTCTGACTATAGAAACTCTCTTAACCACTAAGCTCTAAATGGCAGATTTCATATAAATGAAAACTTTATATAAGTACACAGAAATGGAAGACCACATTTTAAGGGGTAAAAAAGTAAAATAGGACAATCCATTTATGGTGAAATACAATCACGTGTTTCCTCCTATGTTATCAAAATGTACCAGCATTGTTAATTGGCATCTATACAAATAAATGACTCTTAGACACAGAACATGCTTTGTGGTGATTTTTCTTCTTTAACTTGCATTTTGTCACTTTCCTTGGATTAGGTCACAAACATATTTTTTTTTTTTTTTTATTTTAATCTATCCCTAATTTACTTTTAGATTTATATATATATATAGACTATATGTCCATGTGTGCCTACCTAATACCGTTATTAGCTTTATCTATTTTTTTTTCCATTTTATTTATTTATTCTGCACTCAGCCCGGAGTCTGCTTGAGATTCTCTCTCCCTCTGCTTCCCCCACCCCTGCTTTTTGTGTGTTCTCTCTCTCTCTCTCAAATAAATAAATAAGTAAATAAATAAGTAAAATCTTAAAAAAAGAAAGTAATTTTCAGAAAGTTCTATCCCTTGCTTCAAGAATGTCTTAAAAATATGTTTGTGACAATAAATAAAATGGTCACAAACATATTTTTAAGACATTCTTGAAGCAAGGGATAGAACTTTCTGAAAATTACTTTCTTTTTTTAAGATTTTACTTATTTATTTACTTATTTATTTATTTGAGAGAGAGAGAGAGAACACACAAAAAGCAGGGGTGGGGGAAGCAGAGGGAGAGAGAATCTCAAGCAGACTCCGGGCTGAGTGCAGAGCCCCAGGTGTGGGTCGATCTCAAGACCCTGACATCATGCCTGAGCTAAAATCAAGAGTCTGACCCTTAAACACCTGAACCACCCACGTGCCCCTGAAAATTAATATCTTGATCAAAATATTTTTGGGGACTTACATTAAATTCTAGGCAATTTTTTATAAGGAAAAACCCCAACATCTGTGTTCTAAGACTTCATATCTGAGATTTTCCTTTCACTATCTCCTTGTTTATGTGAAGGAAGTTAATGTTCAGTTATTTTTAGTTACACTGCTTTATTTTTTAATATATTAATTTTGCAGTGTATCTTTTTACTGGATTTATATGTGCTGTTTCTGGGAATTAATTTATTATATTTTACTCTTTTTTTTTTAATTTGTATTCCTGGAAGAAACAAGGCTCAAAAGTGCTAGATATTTTACAAGACATTTAAAGTGAATATGAATGTTAGTACTAAAAATTAGGTGAGATTAAAGACTCAAAAATCTGTTTAATTCTATAGCAGAAGCATCTGCTTTCCTTTGAAAGAAAGATATATTTCTAAGTAAGAACTATTTGCCAAATAATGATGTCACCCTTGGTTATTGCTGAGTGTTCTACTTCCTGCTTTGTTTTATCTTGATGTTGAGTAATGTTTTTTCCACGACATTAAGATTGTCATGTTCATGTTTAGCAAGTACCTTTAAGAAATACACATGCAAGAATGGATTACATTAACTCAAAAGTTACTTCTCTTTCCAAAGTTTTCCACTGTTGTTAGAGTTCTAATAAAAAATACTAGCAGTGGGCCAAGGACCTCCACTTCTGATCAGAATCATTGAAGGGAAAAATATATATCATGAAATATAATGACAAATATATATCTTACATCATCTACATATATATTATGCAATATTAATATATATTATTATTTACTGTTAGTAGTGTTATAGATCCATTTATTTGTGGAAGAGAGAAATATGGAAAAAGATGTTTAATGATAATGTACAAATAACTAGAGACTATTAGTTAGATCTAGGATGAGAAACATATAGATTGAAATAAAGATTAAAAGGAACTGCTATCGGGGCGCCTGGGCGGCTCAGTGGATTAAAGCTTCTGCCTTCGGCTCAGGTCATGATCCCAGAGTCCTGGGATTGAGCCCCACATCTGGATCTCTGCTCAGTGGGGAGCCTGCTTCCTCCTTTCTCTCTGCCTGTCTCTCTGCCTACTTGTGATCTCTGTCAAATAAATAAATAAAACCTTAAAAAAAAAAAGGAACTGATATCAAACAGAGACATATCAGGTAAGTATAATCTTCATTCCAGAATTCTGATACTAAGTTAAAGTCTGTATGTTTATTTACTTCTTATTTTTCATCTTTATTGTTGAATCATAGTAGCTGCCATTTATTGATTACTTACTATTTTCTCTTTTTTCTAGTTTTTATTTAAGTTCCAGTTAGTTAACATAGAGTGTAATATTGGTTTCAGGAGTAGAATTTAGAGATTCATCACTTCCATATAATACCCAGATCATCACAACAGGTGCCCTCCTTAATTCCCATTAAAGTCTGTATGTTGCAGTTAATGTTGAACAAGACACAAGTAAGAAATTGCTTTTATAGGAAGTTATGAATGAGTGTGAGTTTTCTCACTAGCCTTGCTTATAGGAAAGGAGTATGTGACAAGTTAGGGAAAAGCAGATTATTAATGTGTTATTAAAAATTGAAATAAGCAATTCAAGACATGAAGTGATAATTGCAGAGTTTGTATTTCAAGTTAAATTTCTATATTATCTGTGGTATTTTAAGTATAGAATCTATTCTGTCTTCAGAACAATTAAAAATGTTTTGTGACACCAGTAAGTGTTCTTCTGTTTCCCAAGTTTAAAGGTTTCATTGTGTGTTACTAATCCCTCTATTCTCTCTCTTTTTTTTTTAATATTTTATTTATTTGACAGAGAGAAACCACAACTAGGCAGAGAAGAAGGCAGAGAGAGAGGAGGAAGCAGGCTCCCTGTGGAGCAGAGAGCCCGATGTGGGGCTCGATCCCAGGACCCTGGGATCACGACCTGAGCCGAAGGCAGAGGCTTTAACCCACGGAGCCACCCAGGCGCCCCCTAATACCTCTATTCTCTTATTCCTCATGGTGAATACTGTATTTTTACTTTGATATCAAATATATTCTGTTAAATGTTAAACTTTGGTTGGTTCCTCTTGAAAGTGTTGCTTACTTTTTCTTCTATGACACAAAATTGACCCGCAATGTCCTGTGAAATACAGTCACTCCGTGAACAGTTACCCAAATGGCATTTCTGAATCACTGCCACTTAAATTCATTCTTTTTTTTTTTTTCTAGACCTCCTACACAAGAAAAGGTCATACTTTTTCCTAAGAATTGGCAATTTTTTCTCAAGTCTACTGGTCTCACAGGTGCTGACCACATGAAACATGAATCAATCCCACTAGACCCTCTTTGGTTTCTTGATGTCCATTCAATTCACATTTTTCTGAATGCAGTTGGTACAACATGTCAGACTTAATTTAACACTCTATTTCCTGGAGTAGTCGATCATTAAGAGACACATAGACAAACACACACACAAACACACACACACACACACACACACAAACACATTAACACACAAAAATCTCTTTTATCCAGACAGCCTGCATAGGTGTATCCTGGAGGTTCTATGTCATTTCTTCCTGCCTTTGTTTATGGAATTGTTAGTAAATGCTATAAGTGTTAATATGTCTCTGTGAACTTTACAACCATGTAGTGAGCTTTCAAAGTCATAATTATTTTTCACATTTCACATTATTTTTCACATTTCGATTGCATATACTTGTCATTCTTAACACCAAGAATAAGGATCTATCTATTATAACAGATAACTCAAAATATCAGAAATGTCCAGAACAGGCAGATAATAGTGGAAAAAAGAAGGAATTAAATCTAAGAGTGGGCACATCAAAGTATTAACTTTAAATATGAAAAAATAACAAGGGGTGCCTGGGTGGCTCAGTGGGTTAAAGCCTCTGCCTTCAGCTCAGGTCACGATCCCAACATCCTGGGATCGAGCCCTGCATCAGGCTCTCTGCTCAGCAGGGAACCTGCTTCCCTTCCTCTCTCTCTGCCTGCCTCTCTGCCTACCTGTGATCTGTCTGTCAAATAAATAAATCTTAAAAAAAAAAAAAAAGAGCCAACTTCACAATGCAGAGATAAGTTTGAGATGTCTCGTGAGAGTACATACTGACTCACAGAAGCACGTTGGAATCCATTGATTGCAAATTACTCTCATAACACCCGAATCAGACTGGTTTACCCATAACAATTTCAACAGTCATATATTATCAAAATGTATTTTTATTTCTCTATCTTAGACAATTTATATGGATGGTTATAATTAGTCTCCAAATGTTAACCCAAATGAAAAGCATTTCTTACCTATGTAATACCTTGTTCTCAATTTGCAAGATATTCAGCATTTGAAATGTAGAACCTTTTCTTTTCTATTTGCCGTTCATTTTTTTTATATGCTTGTTTATTCTTTCTTGTCCTTCTATCTTTTATTCTACACCCCCACTCAACATAGGCAACAATAGGGATGCCTGGGTGGCTCAGTGGGTTAAAGCCTCTGCCTCCGGCTCAGGTCATGATCCCAGGGTTCTGGGATTGAGCCCTGCATTGGGCTCTCTGCTCAGCAGAGAGCCTGCTTCCTCCTCTCTCTCTCTCTGCCTGCCTCTCTGCCTACTTGTAATCTCTGTCTGTCAAATAAATAAATAAAAATCTTAAAAAAAAATAAGTAACAATATTAATGTGCTTATTATGTTTATTAGTTTAAGCTTTCTTTTCAAATGATCATTTTGTCTGTAAACACTGAATATGCTCAAACAGGATTATGTGACATAATTTACTTTTTTTAAAAAAAGTAATCAGTACATTTATAAAATTATTTATGTTCCTAGACTTACCTCCAATGTGTTGCTTCTAACTGCCTTCTGATAGTTCATGAAGCATTGCCACCACATTCTGCCCATTTATTCTCCCCATCTCCACAAACATCCTTCACCGAGCATCTATTTACATGTCCTCTAAACTATTTTTGTGAAAATTTTGCCAGGATGTGTGATCAGGAGCAGATTATAAATATTTTATATTTAATTAGGTAATTCAAGACTGTTTTCCATCAAGGTCTCACCAGTATAACTTTCAGAATGAAACGGAATGAGGACTGACACGCACCCAACACTTGGCATTAGACAGCTTTCTAATAGGAATCAAGTGATATGTCTTTATTGCTTTAATTTGCATTTCCCTAATAAGTATTATTTTGAACATCACATCTTCTAATTGTCATTTTGTTTGTTTTTTTTTTCTGCTGGAAAGGTTTTGATGTGCCTTCGTTTATTTTTGGTTTTGGATTGCAGGTTTTTTTCTTGTTGATTTTCAGATTTATTTCTATAGTTCTTCCTTACTGGATTGTGTTTTGAACATTTTGCTCAGAAGTTATTTTTTTGGTTTTGATCGTAGTAATTTTCCAACATTTCTTCTACTGAACAATTTATTCTAGAGTTAAATCTTTAGTCCATCTAGATTTTCCATTTTTGTGTGGTCTTAGGTAGGATTCCAGTTTTATATTCCTAGTTAGTGAGACAATTTTTCTACACCAAACAATCTTTCATTTTCTCATTGATTTGTAGGGTACACTATTCGTAGTAGATCTGTGTGCATGTCTGCCTGTGAGCTCTCCGTTTTGGTCTATTGGTTCATTTGGGTGTTTTTGCACCAACGTCTTTTGAATCAGTCAGAGCAGGCTATATTATGCTGTGGTAATAATCGAATTCATCAAAGCTTAGAACTTAGAACAACAGAGGTTTATTTCTCACTCATGCTACAGATCCATTGCAGGTCTACAAGGAGCTCCAGTCATCTTAGTTTCTCAGGAACACAGGCTGTTGGAGCAAAGTGCAACTGTGCATTGCTGTTCAGTGGCTACAGGGAACGAAGGACTAAAGGGTTTTGTGTTGACAACTAAATACGTGCTCCAATGCAAAAGCAAAATACCTACTTTGGTTTACCATCCAAAACAAGTGTCCAGGACATAACATTGTTCCATGTGATCACATAATAGAGACCAGACATGTTCAGTGAACAGTATTAATGACTGCTATAGCTTAGTAATAATTTTTGAATACCATATTCTCTTATTTACAGATTTAATATACCTTCCTCTCCAAACACAGAACTACTTAGTCCAGTTTTCTCTAATCTCTAATCAATTTGGCTTTCCTGCTTACAGGGTTACTTTTAACCACCTCTGTCTCCAATTCCAATTTATCACTTCCACTGCTATTAATGTACTTATTCTAAATTCAATACTGGTGTTTTTAATAACAAACTCAAAGTTGATCACTTTCTCTCATTGCTGCTGGGAATGGCAAGATATAAAAGGCCTTTCCTCTACTTGCTCTGCTCTCTCAAACTATTTTCCAGCCACACTGTAGCCCTTGTGTTTACCCAAATGTACAGGATCATTTTATGTTTTAGTGTCTAATGTTGAGTAGGTTTTTTTCCCCTTCGTTTTCTTATCTCATTTGCTCTTTCATACACTAATACTTTTATCATTTTTTTGGGGGGGGGTCAAAGCAATCGCAATGTCTTTTGCCCTTATTAGTGTATACAAACCTAATGTAAGTATCTTGAAGAAATATGTTATATAGGAATTCCCTTTCTATGACCTCTGTCTAACATGCACTTAGCATTCAACAAATATTTTATTAAATTCAAGAGCACATGAAAAATGAGCAGGTAAAATATATTAATGCACCTCATTTATGAATTCCTAGAAGATTCACTTCTGGGGCTTCAGAACTTCCAGGACTTAACGAGAGTTATTCTAAGCTCCACTGAAACTTTAGAAAATGTTGACAGGTTTTTGCCCTGACTGTGTAGAAGAAAAGGCTTTAGCAAAGACTTTGTGGAAAGGGCCACTGGCTTGGTTCAATGGTTAGAACTTCTCATTTAGGTATCAAGTACCAGCAGTTCTTCCTGTAAATCACTTGAAAGTTCACATATAGAAATTCAGAAATTCTACATCTAATATAATTGCATGTAAAAATAGTATGATATACATACACACAAACACACATTATATTTCACATAATGTAGTTAGAAAATAAACCTTCCTAAGATGTGTTTATAGCGAATTTAATTAGATGACCCTAAAGCCAGGTGTTCTAACAATGCTGAAGATATTTTACATTTAGGAAAATACATTATAAACAAACTTAAATATAGCTTCTTCCAAAGGATACAAGATCCCAAAGAGCCATTGATTTGCACATTGCTTAGCAACATAATCATAACATTTCTAAAATTTAGAAACTGAGGATGCAAAAATACAACCCTATAGTTGTTTCCATGTCCTGTTGTGTAGTATGGAGACAATTTTTTCCATTGTATACATTGAACAACTTAAGAAAATACAGTCCAAGCAACCCATTTGCATGTGGTTTTATTAAAAAGCATGTTTTTGAATAGTTTTGAGAGGTTTGTGAACTCTATATCTCTTATTAGATTTGCTATAACCCCATGTGGGAGGAATGGTTAAAATATGGGAAGACAGAATTAGAATTTAAAGTGACTTGGATGTATTTGAGAAATGGTTAGTAGTAATGCTTTGTGTTACCTTCATTCTCCCATGTAGTGCTTGATCTGACTGCTAAAAACAGAACAAAGAAAATTCATTTAAATTTGAGCAAGAGTAATTTGGATCAAGCACAAGAAAAGTCTTTTTGGTTCAAAGAGAAGTTAGACATGAAAGTGGATTACTGATGAAAGCGGCATTTTTCCATTCACTGAGTTAAATATGGATAAACCATGATTTGGACCAAAAAGTTAAGATATAATAATAGAGTAAAATCAATGGACAAACTCTAAATGACTATTTCTTCTTTTGCTTGCTTTACATATTAATGTTTTCTAATTAGTACATAAAATAATTAACTTTAGGCAAATAGGTAAATACATATTATATATGCATGCAATGATTATTTTAATAAAATCATAGTGGTTGGTTTTTATTGTGAACTAGAAGTCTTTGGAGAAGTGGTTTAGGTGAAATCTCTACATGACCTACATGATAGTGACAAAATGAACAGTCAGGTTTCTCTCTAGGGAAGTTTGGATGTAAAACACAGAATCAGATGTTTCAGGGGCAAAAGTTGACATATACACAGACTATCAGCAGTGTTTTGAAGGTGACACTGCATAGTAAAGAATTTGGCCTTCTTCAAGGCGAGGTTGACCTTTTGTTCTCTCTAAGAGGTAACCTATGTTATATAAGAGGGAAGTACTTTTGTTTTGGTTGGAGACTGACCACACCCAATGGTCATAGAATGAGGGCTGGCATGGCAAGACCAACTGTGATTTGGGGTTGGAACTCTAGGTCATGCACTAATCAGTGAGCCTGGAGACTGAGTTCAACCACGTGAGTAATCAATTAAGCCATCATGTGTACATGATCAATCTCCAATAAAAACTCTGAACATTGAAATTCAGGTGAACTCTCCTGGTTGGCAATACTCTGTGTACATTGTCACTTATCGGTCCGGGATGGTAATGCTTCCTGGTGACAACACAAGCTTCAGACTTAGACCACTTCGGACTAAGACCACTTAGTTCTACATCTAGAACATTGAGATTCAGGTGAACTCCCCTGGTTGGCAATACTCTGTGTACATTGTCACTTATCGGTCTGGGATGGTAATGCTTCCTGGTGACAACACAAGCTTCAGACTTAGACCACTTCCAGACTCTGCCTCTCCCTGTGACTAATTCTTATTTGAATATTTTCCCTGTAATAAACCATACCCATGGCTATACTGCCTTTGAATGAGTTCTATAAGTTCTTCTAGTGAATCACTGAAACTGTGTGTAGTTTTGGGAAACCCCCAAACTTGTACTTTATGTTAGAAATGAGAGCAGTTTTAGTATGTTGCCCTCAAACTACATTTTGACTAGTTCTGGGTGAACAAAGTGATGAGCTTTATGAGGAAAAAATGGAGTACAGATTTGGAGGAGAAAAAAATTTGCCCTTTAACCAGTTAATAACTGTAAGGGACTCAAAGTCCTAGCAGCTTCTATTCATTATGGGGTAATGTCATTTTGCAATTTTTCTACCTGAAAACAAAACAAAATTCTTCATCACCATTACTAGTATTGTTCATGTAAGTTAGGATGCAGGAGAAAATTAATTAATATAAAACCAAGATGCTACAGTTTCCCCTCCTATAGATGGTTATGAAATTGAAGTTGGATTACTCAGTAAAAGGGCTCAGCACTTCCCACAGAAGTACAATATGATAGTACCATAAATAAATAAGCCCAGCAAACATTGTGTGTCATTTTAAGTAGTGGACTACACAAAGTACTAAGCACTCTGTTGTTTCACACAGACTATGAATTTATCATTTAAATAACTATAAGATCGAAGCTATTATTATTCCCCCTTACAGAGGATAAAATTGAGGGGGCAAAAAAATTTAATTTACCTGTTTATTGATCCAGCACGCCATACTGAAAACTAATAAGCACTTAACACATTTTTGGGTGGTGTTAGAGGGAAGTGAAACATCATTACTCCTGTAAATTAACCATAGAATAAAAAGTGAACATTGAACACATTCTTGTGTCGAGATAAGAACTGAAGGACTGGTATAAGGATATGTCACACTGCAGTGTCCTTGTGCCTAAGGACCATGGTACTCACCAGTGACAATAACACAGAACCTGCAAAAGAGATCAGAAGTGCTCAAGAACCAAAATTCTTCTCTTTTCTGAAAATTTTCTTCTATAAATTTACCTTTCAAATGTATTTATCCTTAAACATGCAGTTGCATATGTTACTATAGATGTTTTAATATATTTTTATTTCTCCTGTATGTATTCGGAATGGAACTTTATTTCATCATTTAAAGAAACCAGGACAAATGAGAAATAAAATGAAGAAAAATAGTGTAAAGAAAATGATGATGTTAATGCAATAAATCATGATTTTGAGGCCTTTCCTATGGAAGCATTAAGTTTGTCAGATGTTCTCTGTGTCTCTGTGTATGCTCCTCAAACAAGATAATATAGTAAATTGGGGATTCTACATATCAACTTCATTTATAAGCTTGACAGAGAAAATACAAAGATATAACTAAAAAACATACAGTCATCTTTTAAAAAATAATGGCAGAGAGATTTCCAGGATTTAAGATAATCACGAGTATCCCATAGCACAAAGTTGTGGCTGGAAGCAGCTTCATCCTCCTTTGTGTCTAGTTGTTAAGGCATGAGTAATTCTCACAGTGAAGCTTGTCAGCACTGGATCAAGGTAAAGGTAAAGGTCCAGGGTCTCCACATGTTCCTTCTTCTTCCACTGACTTGATATAGAAAAGCTTGATAATCTTGGAAGTCATGTGTTCTTAAGATGGAGGGATTCTAGATCTCTGAAGATCTCTTTAGATCACTTGGATTAGAACTGGTCAGGAATATTTGGTTGGCAATTAATATGAACAAAAAACAAACTTCTATTATGTTCAAACAATTATATATAATTATATATAAAGTATATATATAGTATATATATAAACTATATATATATAAAGTAGCATAATCCTAGTTAATATGACTTTTTAAAGACATTTCTCAACATGAAGTTTGTAGAACATTATTTCATTTACACATTTATTCAGTCACTCATTTACTTATTTTAAAATTTGTATTTTTAAACGCCTTAGTACTATCTAGGAAGATGAGGCAACAATATAAAATTTCACCAGTAAATAAGATTATTTAAGATAGATTTAAGTGTACTGAAAGAGAATATCAAGAATATATGGAGAAGTAATTTTTTTAAGTATAAATCGTATTGGGGATATACATCACAGTAACTGGTCTCATAAAACCTCTGTGAGAATTGGAATAAGAACTGGAGATCAAGGAAGAGTCAGCCAGAAAGATACTAGTCAAGACTTTTCCAGGAAATTAATGTGTGATATAGCCCCATGGGATTATAAATTTGAAGTACTTGAGAAATAAGAAGAGGATCAAATGCAAACAAGCAGAACTTGGTAAAAAGCAAAACTTAAAAGGTAGGTAAAGGCTAAATAGTAAAGGGCCTTATACATCAAGAAAGGGACCTTGAATTTTCTACATATGCAATAGAATACCATTGGAAGAGAGTTATAACTCCCAATTAAGCATTTTTTTTTTAAGGATCTCAGTTGCCATTATGTGGAAAATGGATTTTATGTTCAAAAAAGTGAAAGGAGGGGCGCCTGGGTGGCTCAGTGGATTAAGCCGCTGCCTTCGGCTCAGGTCATGATCTCAGGGTCCTGGGATCGAGCCCCGCATCGGGCTCTCTGCTCAGCGGGGAGCCTGCTTCCTCCTCTCTCTCTGCCTGCCTCTCTGCCTACCTGTGATATCTGTCTGTCAAATAAATAAATAAAAAATCTTAAAAAAAAAAAAAAAGTGAAAGGAATGGAACCAGTTAGGAAGCCATTGCAGTGTAAGAAGAGGTATTTGACTGGGGAACTGCTGGTGAAGAAGGGAATTGAATGCACTTTTTTTTTTGTGCGTTGAACTGGGCAATAATTGAATGTATTTTGCAGTTAAAAACTCTATTTAGCTTGTTAAGAATTGAAATATTAGGGGTTAGGGAAAGGGATGAACCAAAATGACCCCTTTTCCATGGCTTGAGAATCCAGGAAGTGAGTGATTGTATTTATTAATATGAAGAAACTAGTGTAGAAACAGACTGAGGAAAGCAATGTTTGATAATAGAACTGGGGGCATGATAAAATTGAGCTATCCACTAGACATTGAAGTAGGGGTCTTGCATAGTCACTGAATATACTCACAGCAAAATCTAGCTTAGCAAAAGATAAATAGATATTCCTTCAACAATCAATCTTACTGTACTATAAGGTACATGGAGATATTGCTCATCTTAATAGTTATTTCCAGGACCTGGGCTGGCACATAGATGATAGTAACTCATGACTTGCAGGGTAAATGAATGTTAAGCAAAAGGAACAATGTTATTCTTCATCTATTAAGGTCACACACACACACACACACACACACACATGCCTTGTCTCAGTAGTCAACATGATGCAGTGATGCACTATAGAAGGCTTAGATTCGTATCTCAGTTTTGCCACTCACTAGGTAAGTGGACTTGGGAAGTTATAAAATACACAGTTTCTACATTTTAAATACAGAAATGAAAATACTACATTAGGTTCCACTTCCACAATGGTGACAGGAGCTCTATGAAAAGCTAGTGAAAATTATAAGAACAAAAACAAAAAATTATCTTCTCTGGAAATTTTCCTGTGTGCATAGAGCAAATTAAGAAACATTTACTCAAGAAAATCTACTCGACCTCAATAAAAATGGCAAAAATTTTGTGGCTTTGAGTCAAAACTCATTCTCTCTTCTAGTCTCCGTGCAGCTTGATGGAAGTTCAACTCTGGGAGGGTGTAGTTGAGAAATGGGGGTCCCTTTCCCCTCAGCTCCCAATCAGGAGTTAGGGAGGGGCAAGTCACAGTATTTCTTATTGCCTCCAAGTTTAAGAACGTAAATTCCTGGTGAGTGTGGTCAAAAGGCCACAGGGATTCCCTTCCTTCACACATAAGCCCCCCCAACCCCGCCCCAGAGGATAGAGGCTACACTCCATTCTATGCAAGGGAAGAATTCTGAAGCCTTGATAGCCTTCATTCCAATTTACCTGTAGGGCAGAGGCTCCACTCTAGAAGCTATTGCCTCATTCAGTGTCCAGAGTAGTGACTCAGAGATTTTGCTCACTGTGAAATAATCCATAAGAACACACATATCTGAAGTTTTCTGCAAGGAACTGACTTTGTTATTTTAGAGGATGTGGAAGTACAAAGCTAATGGTGCTCTAGGAAAACAACTTCTCTTAATTGTAAATAAATAAAACCTTAGGTCAGGTAGTTAAACAGGGAAAGAGGAAATGAGATAGCTTAGAAGAGGCCTGCTAGGGTCAGAACAAACCTCAGATTGGCCTCAAAAACTACCTCTTCCTGAAGTAAACTGAAGCAGATTGTTGATAAATATGTGTACAGGGCATTGCTGAAAATAATAGCCAGCCATTAATTTATGGGGTCTAACTTGTAGGTGTAATATGAAATGAATCAGACAACTTAACAGAGAAATTATGGAAAGAGAGTGAAAGACAACCCTACTAATACTGTCATCTCAGGTGACATGTCTAAAGATCCACTCTCTGAAAAGTGACATGAAGGCTGTAGGTTGTGCGAGAAATAAATTTTACTGAAAAGCTTAACTAAATGACCAAATACAGGCAGACAACAAACACAAGCTCCCTGGAGGGGCGGGAGGCAACCAGGATGCAGAATTGCTACAACGTATTATCTAAATTGTCCAGTTTTTTGGCAAAAAATTATGAGACAGGCAGAGAGACAGGAAATTGTGACCCACATACAGGAAAAAAAGCTAGCAACAAAAACTGTTTATGAGAGGGACTAAATGTCATTTTTAACAAAAAAATATTTCCAAATAGCCATTACAAGCCATTATAAATATGTTCAGAGAACTAATGATATCGTGCTTAAAGAAATAAAGGAATGATGTGGATAGAGCAATAGTGTGTTATGGTAGGCAACACAAATCAGTCAAAGAAAGACAAATACCATGTGATTTCACTCATGTGGAATTTAAGAAACAAAACAAATGAACAAAGGGAAGAAAAAAAGGGAGGGAGGTAAACCATAAGAGACTCTTTTTTTTTTTTTTTTTTTTTTTTTTTAGCACATACCCTCCCCAATGTCCATAACCCCCTCCCCCTCTCCCAACCCCACCTCCCTCCAGCAACCTCCAGTTTGTTTTGTGAGATTAAGAGTCATTTATGGTTTGAAGAGACTCTTTTTTTAAAGAGCACAATAGGATTGAAAAGCACAATAATGGGAAATGCAAAATGAAACTGAACAGTATATTTGAACTGGTAGAAGACTCAGTAAACCTAGAGACAGATTGATAGAGATTGTGCAATCTAAAGAAAAGAAGGAAAATAGAATGAAGAAAAATTAAAAGAGCCTGAGACATATAGGAAGTTACTCTTGACATTTTTTATAATATTGAGCTCCATTAAAAAGAGATAACAAATTAATTCTTATGTGTCAAGTTTATCACCTCATTATTTAGTTTCAGGACGTCTCAAACTTTACATAATGAGAGAAGAGTATTTCTGCAATATATCAGCAAATAATTTTGGACTTTTACTGTTTCCAATGTGCATCAAGGGATACAAAGATAGAAAGCACAACATTTGTCTTAAAATTACTTATATTGCTTTCAAGGAGACAAATTAGATACAAATGGGAGAATCAGATAGTGATAAAATAGGTTAACATTATAAGCTCACATGTACAGTACAGACATAAATGTAATAAAAATTTCAAGAAGAAATTTTTACTGAGGAAATGTTAGAATGCTTCCTACTAAGGGGAGTTTTCAAAAGCCTTTGAAGATTGGATGTGATTGGAGATGTGAGAAAAGCAGAGGAGCACATGTTGACTACAAAGTACCAGTGATTTGTACACCTGGATGGCAAACTTGGTACTTTCCTCCCAAAAGTCTGAAATCCATGAGGCAGTGTGTCGATAAAGACATGATGGATACTTCTGTGTCTTTGAGAGGATAACTGATATTGTATGTGACTTATTACAAATTGTGGGACAATGACATTGAAGTAAATTTGCTCTGAGTACTGCAGAATATTCTTAAATAAATTTATTAGATTTATTTTCATTAAATTAAATTAAATTTATTTTCATTAAAGTTCTTTTCATAAGCCTAGTACACATAGACAAATCATAATGTGTGGGCAGAGTATTCAAGCTCTTGGTTTCTTTTACTGAAGATAACTTCTCTCGTTTTCTGCAACATCACAATAGTTTGGGCATAGCTGAATCAGACGAAACTTCAGCTTTTAAAGCACTTTACATAATATAATTTTACTACAGCACAAATTAATGTTTAAAAGTCTTTTCCAACAAGTATATAAAACATACAAGTCTGCAGCGCCATTTAGAAGGAGCAGGAGTAACGTGACTATCAAGACTCATTCCAAAGTACTTTGTAGAGACTGACTCATATGTAAGCTACTTAAGACAACTTGCACCACTAAGAAAAAAAGATGTAGAATCATTCAGAGAAATGAAATTTAGTTCCAAGCTTCAAAGAAATGTCAAAACTTTTGATTCCATTCAATAAAGAACAAAACCAATTGTATTTTTATTACTTTTCATCTGAAACATTCCACATTTTAATCTGAGCCTTGCAGACTTTTCATTTGGAGTTTGAAGCTTTTTGGTTGCTTTTTATTTGGAGATCTTCATGATAAGAGATTGGCAATTAAAAAGCAGGTGCAGTTTTCTTTTAATGTCATGTTGTTGTTTAGGTAATAAGAAATACTAAGTAATTGGCTTTAGATTTTTGTAATTTTTTCCCCTAAGTTCCTGCTAGATTTCGTATTCTAGTAGTTAATGTATTTTCAGTGAAATGTAAAAAATACTCCCGTTCTCTTTGAGCAGTATTAATTTCTTGAGATCTTATTGCTTGTCACTTGAATCCTGTAGCTGTTATACATCTGGTATAAGCAACATTTGATTTTTGAAGTGTGTAGACCATCTCTTCATATTTCAAAATGTAATTTTACATTTCTGCATTTTAAAACAGTTTGGCCATAATCTAGACGCACGCTTCTAATTCACATACCTGCATATGTGACCTTTGTGAACAGAAATTTGCATGTATAATCTGTGTTTACTTGTAACTTTCTGGTAATATACTGCTTATATCTGTGGATTCAAGTTTCTGAAGTGAATACCAATAAAAAAATACTTAGGCCATGTTCATTGGTTATACATGTTTGGAATGTTAAAAAAAAAAAAAAAAAAAAAAAAAAAAAAAAAAAAAAAAAAGACTCATTCCTTTTAATGTTCTGGTTCTCCCCAAATAACATCTACTTACTATTTGAATTACCTTGGTTGTTTTCTTGAGCTACTTGAACTAGTAAACTATTAAACAAATTTTCTTCTGTTCAAAAACAAACACTTCTTTCTAATTTCTGTTCGTGATTTCCAGTTTTTTTTAATATTCCCCTTCTTTGGAATTGTCATAAACAATATGTTAAGCTAATGATTCTAATGATTTGTTCTCTCTTCTGCTTTTCAGAGCTGTGGCAGGCTAGTTAATCTTCAGTGCAATATGCAAATAGAGCTGCTGAATTTGGCATGCAAATGAATTGGAGAGGTAAGCATAAAAGTTAACTTTACTAACAAAATTAGTGCCTGCCCAAGCTTTCTTTTTGTGGGGTTAGTGTGTTGAATCTGTATTAGTCATATGCAAGAAATGTTATTCAATTTAGACATTATTAATTTATTTATTTATTGTGCTTAAATGTTTGAATCTGATCCCTAAAAAGACACATATTTACAAAGACCCATCAAAATGCTTCCAATAGTGATATCAGTAAATCTATGAGTTTTGTGTTTTTACTACCAGTGAGGAGAACTGTATGAAAGAAAAAAATCTTGGATTAATATTTGCTCTTTATTTTCCTAACTTTCAAGGAAAAATGGTCCTTTTTAGGACCTCAGTTCCAGGTATTCAAATTATTATTAGTTCAACCTTTTTGGAAATCAAAATATATTTATTAATGAACTGGCTCCCACAGGTATTAAAAGTAAAGGAGAAAACATTCCATGCAATAATAATTGTAATATTGTTTGATGTTTAAAGCTGTCAGACTATTTTAAAAGTCAATTTCACAGATAATAAGCACTTAAATAGTAGTTATTCTACCACTGGAATGCAATTACATACAAAACTTAAATTTTTCTTTGATTTTACAGAGATAAAATTGGGTATGGCTTGAACCTTCGATGACATAGTAGCAAATGCAGCTCGCAAAACCATTTTTATTGATTCAATATGTGTATATAGGATGGAGTCCCTGGGAAGTAAAGTCTGAGGTAGAGATTAGTATGTCGGATGTTTATTACAGAGTGCTTTGGGGATCAATGCTGTGAAAGGGAGAAAGGAAGCAGAACTAGGCAGATGTTCAACTGTGAAATCTTTCCAATAAAGGCCTCCATTATTCCTCACAGGGACATCAGAAGTGGGAAGTGGGATTCTTGTGTTAATGGCAAGGGATCTAGGCATTTCCCTCTCTCATGTTTATCAGTTATTAAATGAAGAATGCCTTTGGATGGAGGCATGAGCTTAGAGAGATCAGTTTCTTCATCTAAAGCAATCCACAGAGAGGACCGACAGTGACAGTTGTCCTTTGGCAGGACTCCCAGCAAACAGGGAATATTTACTTCATCCTGGAGAAGGTTCTGGGAGGTATATGCTGTGTAGGGCTTATGCAATGACCAATTAGAGAATCATAATCCAGATCCCCAGTGTTCTGAAGTAAGGTCATACCAACTAAAGTGGAGAATTATACACTCTTTGAAAATCAGCTTCTGTGTCCAGGCTGGGTCCAGGCATGGAGAGAGTATCTGAATAAGAAACACTTAATAATCACGAAGACAGAACTGCCAGGCATGGGGTATATTCTATTGGATTTACCAAGTCACAAATTTGGGCAGGACCTACAGGGGCAGTCCACCCCTACCTTCTGGCCTAGAGAGGTTCCACCACCCCTGACAGTGTCTTACCCCAACCCCTGATCCCTCCCAAACAGTAGAGTCTGATATGTCAGATGGCTTCAGCCAGAGATGCTTGTACTACCATCTGGATCTGCTGCAGAGCTCTTTCTTCCTTTGTATTTTATACATGTATCATAGCGATTCCTATAACCTATTGCGTGGGTATATTAGTGTGTTCGAACAGTCTAACATAATACAACAGACTGGGTAACTTAAGCAACAGAAATTCACTGCCCAATAGTTAACAGGGGATAACAGTCCAAGATCAAGGCTCCAGGAAGCTAAATTTCATTATGAAGCCCCTGGACTTAAAGGTGGCTATCCTGTCTCTGTGTGATCCCTTCTTTGCACACACGCAGGGAAAGAAAGTTCGAGTGAGCTTTCAGGTGCCTCCTCTTATGAGAACGCTTTTCCTATCAAATCAGGGTCTCACTGTATGGCCTCATTTAACCTTAATTTCCTTCTTATAAGGCCCTGTATCCAAATACAGTCATATTGTGTATTAAGGTTTAAACACATGAATTTGAGAAGGAACACAATTTATATATTTTAAATATATATTTTTATATTTTATATATTTGTAATTTATATTTTAGCCATTACCTTCAGGCTGTGATCTCAGAATGTACTCTCCCAGACTCTGCTAACTGTATTTTCAAGATCCTTTGCCATTTGTTGATGGCATATTCTTTTTACTCACTTGACTGGGATATTCCTCTCTGGCTCTTACCACCAGTTATTGGTCTAATAGTCATGTCTGAAAGAAATTCATGATGGAAGCACTTGTTTTCTGTAATAAGTTCATGAAAATGGGAATCCCAGCTTTTAACATGGAGAAGTGGGCCCAATTTTTGTGTTCAAATAATTCAGGGGGATTTGAAATTTAAAAATTAAGGGGAGGAGGTCAAACCAGAGATTTTTATGCGAGTTTCAAGGATGTATACTTTCCTAACCAGGGCTCTGAACTTAGTGTGGTAAACCTCCCTTGTTTGGGTGTTTCACATCTTTAGAGTTGACTGTATAAGTGTCCTGTAAGAATGACAAAAGATGATTCAAGAATGGTTCCCAGAGGGATATGCTGAACAATATTATCATCTCTCAACATCCAGCTTACCTTCTCTATGTTGTTTCTTGGATTCACTCCTGCTGCAGGGGAAGGACATAACTTGTTCAAGCCAATCAAGTGATACACACTTCCTTTCCCTTGTTGATTTCTCCTGAAAAATTAATTTCTTAACTAATTAGCATAAAACATTTCAAATATGCAAGGATTTATTCAAGAATAAGCATGCAATCCGATTTTGACCAATAAGATGTAAAGTTAGGCTAATATAGGGATTTCTAGGAAAGGAGATTCTATGATCTTCTTAGAGAGTTTCCAGAAGTGACTCTATTCTCTTTCTTAGGACATTGAAGTTTGTAGATGTAAAATACAAATTTTTCAGTTCCCACACTCTTGAAAAGACTGAATATTCTGCAGCCATTGTAACAAGGAATCATTAATTATAATTTATTAAGTTAATCAAAGACAATACTCCCCACTCACCATACTTCTGAAAACTAATCAAAGACAAACCTCCACTTCCAGAACATTGGAAAGTCAGGAAGAGCCAATCTCCAGAAGCCATATTCCCAAAGTCAAAGCTTAACTAATGACCAACAAATAATCTCGCTTCTGAAAGTCCACCAGTCTCTGAATTCAATGTTTCCTAAAACACTGTATAGAATCAACTTTCCTCAGGAAGCATCTGCCTAAAAAGACAGTTCTTCCTTGCTTACTTAAATAATAATTTTATCTCAGATATTGAATGCCAGTCTCTACCTTCAGTGGGATCCAGGAAATGCTATAGCCATTTTGTGTCTATAAAGACTGATAATTAGAGCAACTCACATAGCTATTTAGAGCCAAGAGAAACGAGAAGAAATTGATTGAGCTGGAACTACTGGAGTAAACTCATTTAGAAATATCTCCTTCCTTTGGATTTCCAGCTTTGTGAGCTGATAAATTTCTGTCATTATTTAAGCCAGTAAAATAGTGTTTTTTGTTACTTAAACACTGATAAAAGAAGTGATGTTTAGCTAATTCCTGAAAGATATATTGGAGCTAATATTTAAGACAGATGGGGAGGGTGTTAGAAACAGAAGGAACAGCAACTAGAAAGGTAAAGGAAGAAATGAAAACAACTGCGTTAAGAACTTTAAGTACTATTACTCAATATAGTTGGAACTACAAATACATGTGGAGAACTGGGGGAAGAGACATTATAAAAATTTGAAATTAAAATATAATTTAAGAAAAGAAATAGCCCATCCAAATGTGTTGTATACATTCTAGGCTCCTATATTTATCTGCCCTCTTGACTGTCCAACTGACTATCTCATATTCTTGATTTATTTGAATTTTTTCTCTCCCACTTCCTTTGGGTATTATGATACTCACTTCTCAATAAACAACTCTGTGTTCTTTCTGTTACTCATGCTAGATAGCCTCCTTTTTAATCTCCCTCATTTTTTCCTCTGTCTCTCTCTCCCTCGTCAATTTTTAAAAAGATTTATTTATTTATTTGAGTGGGGGGAGAGTGTGTGAGTCAGTGGATGGGCAGAGGGAAAGAATCTCAAGCAGACTCCCACGGAGCACAAAACTCAACACGGGTTTCCATCTCATGACTCATGAGATTATGACCTGAGCCAAAACCAAGAGTTGAATATATAATGGAGTGAGCCACCCAGACACCCCCTTCCTCTTTGTTTCAACCTATTCTCCTCACCCATGAATTATTTTAAAGTTATATTATCTTTGTAATACAGCTTCACCTGACATAGAAATGAAAGAATGAAGACTTAAGCAAAATCAAAGACAATTCTGTTCCTGCAATTTGAAGATGTGGTTCTGAAATTCTATTCAGCCTGCATTGATTATTTGACTTTCATTAACACCAACTTGGAAGTTGAGGTTGTCAAGTTTGGGAAGGAGGTGCTTTGTTAGACAATGTGTATGAACAAGACTTAAAATTACATTTGCAGAAGGAAAGCAAAATAAAATTAAAATGAAGTATATTTGCAGAGAAATAAAGATGGGGGACCAATACGAGAGTAAAAGAGAAAGACAAATGGGATTTCTAATGGTTTTGCAGGTTGAGTTCTAGTCCTTTGGGAAGTCTACTTGCTCTTGATTGCCATGAAATAACCAGGTATGTTATTTAGAAAATCAAGCAACTTTTTTTTTCGTTTGGCTTTACAACTATAAAAATATGATTACTGCAGTGGAGATAATATTGTGCATGTAAGTTCTTTATCTTCATAGACATGTTCACAAATAAACAGACTTTTACCAATTCAGCCCTACAGAAGGGAAACAATGTGGTTGATTAAAAACATCAGATAATAAGCAGAAATGGAATGACCACTCCTCCCAGGAGTAGGGAGAGAAAGAGTCTGAAAGTGGGGGAAACATCATGGTACACTTATGTCTTCACTTGCTCTTTCTTGACTTAAGTCCCAGCAGTAGGATGAGTGTTAATATTCCTTGTTCAAATAAAACACGAAACCAAGGAGCTTTTTGTCCCATTCACATTGGGGTCTCTGCTAGGAGACTTTCTTGAAGAATGACCCTACTGTGTCATTGATGGCCACTTCAAAAAAACCAAAAACAAAAACAAAAACAAAATGGCGGTATGGAGTGCTTACCTGAAAGAATTGCCCAGAATCTCTTATCCATCTCAAGTAATATGAAATGTATCAAAGTCAGTGTGGCTAGCTGTCAAATTTGGGGGAACAGGGAGGTTGTTCTTACTGAGGCCAACTGATCCTTAAATTGGAGGCTGCAGGGAGACTCCCTTGGCAAGGATTAAATCTGAATTATACCCCAAACTTAGGAAAATACACAGAGGAGGCCTGAGGAAGAAGAGTTCAGCTCTCCAGAGGTTGTTGCTCCCAAGAGCTTGCATATCATGTGGTTTTCTGCTCACAGAGGAAACACCAAGCAAGTCAGCATGAAATATCATCTCTGTAGGGCCAGCAAGGACCAGAGAGTACCATTAGCTAGTGAGAGTAGATTTGGGACCTATAACCTCTCATCACCATGTGCTAGAGAAAATCCCCCCACTCTGTGAATCTACCTGAAAGAAACAGTTTAAAAAGGGGGGGGGGGGAAGGTTAAATTTGAAAGTACTAGATATCATTAGGTCATTATGGTCATTAGGTCATTAGGTCATATGGTCATTAGGTCAGGTGGAGTTGTTTTTTTGGTTTTTTGGTTTTTTGGTTTTTTTCTTCTGTTACCTATCCTGTGGGGGCTTTAAGGAAGGTCAAATTCATTCCGGACACCAAGGGAATTACATTTTCTTTGTATATGTGCATAGTAATAGCAAGTAAAGTCAGAATAGATTATTTTTGCTGTGATAGAAAATAGTACAGACAACATGGGTTACTTCTTACTTATACAGTGTGTCTATCATGGGTCAGCAGAAGTGTTTTCTTCTCATAGCCACTCAGGTATGCTGAGGCAGCCAGCATCACAAGCATTGTTGGTAGCCTGCCAGGGGGAAGAAAGAGGGTTTCCCAATGGCATTTAAATGACTCCGCTCAGAAGTGTCATTCACCACTCACTACTCATTGCTCAGCACTAGTCAGATTGCTTCACCTAATCACAGAGGGTCCAGGAAGTACATCTCTACCACATGCCTGGAATGGAGATGAATCAGAAATATTTCAGAGAAAACACCAATGACTGTAATTAGTAACACTGATATCAAAGAAAAAACATCAATTACCTTGTTGCTCTTTTCCATTTAAGAAACTGAGGTGGAAGAAAATCAGATGGATGTGCTTTATCAGGGTGCATTTATACAAAGGTAAGCCCTAGAGTTGAGTGGAAAGAACTGAGCTCAATTATTCTGCTTAATGAAGTAAGGGAAATACAAAGGTGAGAAAGTCTTGAGGGAGAGACCTGAGTTTCATGCCTGTGCGACTAAATGGCTTCTACGAACAGAGGCATCTAATATTTATAACCATTAGTGCTACTGTGAGCTTATCCCCAATGTAAGCCAGAGCTCTGTCAAGTCTGTACCACCATAAAACGTCTTTTATGAAGGTTTGTTGTTATATGTTTGTTTTGAGAAAATTAAAGGGTTAGTTAAACATCTGTGTAGTCATGAGTGGGGGTTGTGGAGGGAGGGAGGGAGAATGGGCAGAAACTAAGTTAAATTGAGAATTAAATACGTACAAGGACATGAAGACGGTGTAAAACCTACAAATTTTCACATAGGGCTGAGGCTATTGAATTGCCTGCAGGATATGGGATAGAGCACTCAGAACAATTTTGTTTAAAATTCAAAGTTGGGATCTGGATAATATTCCAATATTTTTCTGTTTGGGCTAGCCCAAAGTGCATACCTGTTAACCAAAACCGAAGTAAATGTTAATGAGACACTTTATAGAATACACGGTAACCAAGAGAAACTGCATAGATTTCCTATGTCCATAACAAAAGAAGCATGACAATTATATGAGGAAAATTTTCTAGTGTATTTTACACACTTATACATTTATCCAGACTAATTTTTCTCCATAACCAAGGTAATGATATTTGTTATTTATGGTCTACCTGTACTTTGAAGGAGAGGAAACTGAATCATTTCGGTTTCAAATACTTTTTAGTTTTGGACACAAGCCGTTAAATTCACAATACTCTGAATTGGCAAGTAAAAGCTACTATCAGCCTGGAAAATTATGCTCTATAAGAAGAGAATGATATTCTTTAGTTAAATTCTTTCACACATGGAGGATTGTAATCCTTCTATTTCTCAAAAATGTTGTATGAAGCTTACAGGAGGTATTTTTTAAGAACATCAAGATGTATTATTTAATTTTCCAGATAACTCACATATACAAACAAACTAAAAATTATTTTTAAGGGGATGTTTGTAAGAAGAAATAAATGTGGCTGTTTTGAAAATGTTCAGTGAGGAATGTAATTCCATTAGCCATGCTTCTGACATGTGGAAGGGCCAGATGCTCACACAAATTAAACAGTCAGACAGTCTGCTTTTAACTTGCTCCCTTGGCCAACCTCTCCCCCCCACCCCCAGTCCTCATGATGAAGGTACAAATGCATGTGTGCCCGCTGTGTATCACAGGCACAGGCCTCCATGTGGCTTGTCTATTTACTCAAGGTATATAGTCTCCTTTTTCCTGCAAATGCAGTGTGGAGGGAGGTAGCCCCTACACCTCATGTCAGTGCGGTGCACTCAGGCTTCACACTTGAGAAAGTGAAGCTTGTAATGTCTAAATAAGTATTCTAAGTGGGCAATTTCAGTAAATTGAATGGCAGTCAATGGACCTTTCTACTACTCCCTTCCCTTCATCTATTAACCATTACTTCTATGTGGGAGGTTTTCGCTCAGGGCAGATGTTACCAAAGAGCTCATGAATGACAGAAATTTTGAACTATCTTCCTCCTATGATCCCAAACGATTCCAGGGATCATACTTTCCATAAAAATATAACAAAGAAACAGTGTTTTACTATGTGCAATTTCCGTAAGGAGATTTAAACTTTTAAAATGTTTTCAAAAGTAACATGTAGATGTTGCTTTACAAAAAAATGATCAAGTGTTAGATCAGATATTACACTAATTTTTTTTTACTTGAAGGAGTGCTTTTTTTTTTTAAGTTTTCATTCAAATTCCAGTTAGTTAACATATAATGTAATAGAAATTTCAGGTGTACAATATTGTGATTCAGCACTTCTATACGTCAACTGGTGCTCATCTCGACAAGGGCCCTCATTTACCCCTGTCACTTATTTCAACCCCCCACCACCTACACTAAATCTTTAATAGCAAAGATATTTAAGACCTATAATGTTTTTGTTTAGATGTGTAGGCTCATGATCATGCTGAAATTTCTAGATGTGAATGAAAACTACATAGACTTGCAAGCATTGTAAAGCTAATTACTAGATTTTATTCCTAGCTCAGTATCTCTCAATTTATATTTAATTAAAGCCATGAGTAGTCTTAATTTTTCTAATTGTTTATCAAACACTTCATATCACCAAGTTATTTTACTCTGACAGTTTGATAAAGTGTGTATTATGGTTTTGAGATTCATAGGAAACAAGATATTTCTAAAAATCAAAAGAGGCCAATTTATTTGATATTGTTAATAACTTTTTTCTTCTCAAATAGGTCATAAACAAATTTAATAAGGCTTTAAGGAAAATATCTTATACCTTTCACTGCAGCTTTATTATGTATCTGTTTTTTAAATCTGCCTTATAAAGTCTGAGACCACTGCCGTAGCTTTGCACCTTCAACTCTTAATGAGACACTGAAATCGGAAATATCAATGTGTCTAAGATATAGGACCAGCATTTTGTATGCTTCCATGTTTGTTTTAGAACAGTTTGAAATTTTTTATATTTTTATTATATATATATATATATATATAGACATAATTGGATTAAGTCCAACATAACTTGGCTTTGGTTACAATAATGAAATAGGGAAAATGTTATTGTGTTTCTCTTTCTAAAGTTTCTTCCCACTTTAATATTATATATTTATATATCCACACATATATACAAATAGAAACATACACATATACACACATGCTTACATATATACATACACATACATAGCCACTTTTTAAATTTATAATTCCTTATTGTTCAACCGTCCCTTGGTTCTAGCCTGTCCCCTGCTAGGTCTTTTTTTCTGAGGATATGGAAAAGAAAACAGAAGTAATGTCTTTTCTAATTTGGTTTTGGTTGTGGTTTAAAAAAAGTATTTTTTCCCTTGCTAGGAGGCAAGTAAAGATTCTTTTCAATTTTTGCTTACCTACTCTTTCCAGTTAAGAAGACATCCAAATTGTTAGAAGAGTAAGGTGTCAAAGTTCTTGTCTCCATCAGCTGCACCAGAAACAGTTTGAAGAAAGCAATGTTCGATGGGTTTTGAAGGGCTTACAAATGAAGTGGAGAGGCTCTGCTCTGCCCTACGAGAGGAGGCTGTTTAAATAACTCTCATTTTGGAACAATCTTTATTGGAACCAAGAGAAAAGATAGATGGAAGGTAAACCAATTTGTCCCTTAAAAAATTACCTAAGTTTAGGTTTAAAATGAGACTCTTAAAGAAAATTGCCTCTATTCTTTGAGAAATTTAGGGTTCGCAGATAACAGCAGTCTTTGTGTCAATTGTGACATCATCTACTCTACTTTTTCGAGGTTACATTATAAAAAGTACCACATTATGTTTCTCAATTAAATATCACCTTTTTTGGAGAACCAAATAATGGAACAAGTTAAGGTAAAGTAGTTGGAAATTTTAAGCCAAAAAGAGTCACATCAGTATGGGTGATTAACAATATTTACTATCCATATTTTATAATTCATTCTCATCATTTAATTTTTTTCAAAGATTGCTGTTTTCTTTATTTTATTTTTTTTCAGTGTTCCAGAATTCATTGTTTATGCACCACATGCGGTGTTCCATGAAACACGTGCCTTCCTTAGTACCCACCACCAGGCTCATCCAACCCCCCATCTCCCTCCCCTCCTCAGTTTGTTTTTCAGAGTCCACAACCTCTCATGGTTTGTCTCCCCTCTGATTTCCCTCAACTCACTTCTATTCTCCCATCTCCCAATATCCTCCTTGTTATTCCTTATGCTCCACAAGTAAGTGAAACCACATGATAATTGACTCTCTCTGCCTAACTTACTTCACTCAGCATAATCTCCTCCAGTCCCATCGATGTTGATACAAAAGTTGGGTATTCATCTTTTCTGATGGAGGCGTAATACTCTATTGTATATATGGACCATATCTTCTTTATCCATTCATCTGTTGAAGGACATCTTGGCTCTTTCCACAGTTTGGCGACTAAAATGGCCATTGTACTGACTTTTAAACAAAGTGGTATTTTTCAAATTTCACCACCCATGGTTTAAAAAATCCGTAAGTATTTTTAGTAAAACACATAAATCTCTCCTTATTTCTATTCTACCTTTTTTAAATTGCCCTACCTAAAAATAACTACAATAATAGTTGTGTGTATTCTTTCCCTTCAAGGTATAGTTTAAGCAGCTAACAAAGAACCCAAATTCTTTTTCTTTTTTTCCTGTTCCTTGCGGTTTTTTTTTAACTTTATTTTTTTAGTGTTCCAAGATTCATTGTTTATGCACCACACTCAGTGCTCCACGCAATATGTGCCTTCCTTAATACCCACCATCAGGCTCACCCAACCACCCATCCCCTCCCCTCCAAAACCCTCAGTTTGTTTCTCAGAGTCCACAGTCTCTTATGGTTCATCTCCCCCTCTGATTTCCCCCAACTCCCTTCTCCTCTCCTTCTCCCAATATTCTCTATGTTATTCCTTATGCTCCACAGGTAAGTGAAACCATATGATAATTGACTCTCTCTGCTTAACTTATTTCACTCAGCATAATCTCTTCCAGTCCCATCCATGTTGATATAAAAGTTGGGTATTCATCCTTTCTGATGGAGGCATCATACTCCATTGTATATATGGACCACATCTTCTTTATCCATTCATCTGTTGAAGGGCATCTTGGCTCTTTCCATGGTTTGGCAACTTTGGCCTTTGCTGTTATGAATGTTGGGGTACAGGTGGCCCTTCTTTTCACTACATCTATATCTTTGGGGTAAATACCCAGAAGTGCAATTGCAGGGTATAGGGTGGCTCTATTTTTGTTTGTTAAGGAATCTCCACACTGTTTTCCAAAGTGGTTGTACTGACTTGCATTCCCATCAACAATGTCAGAGTGTTCTCCTTTCTCCACATTTTCTCCAACACTTATTGTTTACCATCTTGTTGATTTTGGCCATTCTAACTGGTGTGAGGTGGTATCTCAACAAAGATTGCCTTTTCTTTTTTTTAAAGAAATTATTTATTTATTTATTTTAGAGAGAGAGCAAGTGAGCAAGGAGGGGCAGGAGGGGAAGGAGAGGGAGAAAGAATCTGCAGCAGACTCCCACACTGAGCACGGAGCCTGTGGTCGAACTCCATCCCACGACCGCAGGCCATGACTTAGCAAAACCAAGAGTGGGATGCTTAATAGCCTGATCCACCACACACCCCTCAGGATTGGAGGTCACTTAAGTCATGTTTGGAAAACTAAATAATACTTCATGATTGCTTATGAAATTTGGATGGGTCTAGGTTTTTGAAGCACTTTTTCAGAAATAGGAGGCTATCTCCTCTACCTAAAGAAGGATATTTTCCTTCCCATCAGGTTTCTCCCTGTTTGGGATTTGATCCAAAATCTGATACAAAATTAATGTCATGAAATGTCCCAAACACAGATTTTTTTTTTTTCTTTTGCAAAGCAGGGATTGGTCCTGACCATCTCTGGGGCATTCTATTGAGGACATCATTGTTGTTATGAGTAAGGATTATTTCATTTATAGATACTTTGCTCTTAATAGTAAAAAGTTTCAAGTTTTTGTAAAATTTAATATTCAGCAATAATTCTATACTTCTCTTCTGATATTGTCTAATCCCTCTACAGTATGAAAGACAAAATAATATGAATTATGTGATACATTTATGAAAATGGATATTAACTAAAATTTTAACTCTGGACAATGCTTCAAATGAAATTTATATTGTTTAAAAAATTATTCCATAAAAATTGAATAAAAAACAAAAATTGTAACTTTTTCCCAGAAAATCTATTTAGTGCAAACTATTGAGTTTTAATAAAAATATTCATTGCACTTTATCATATCAGGAGATTATGTTGTAATGATTTTTTGCAAGTTTATATTTTTCCTATTGACAATTTAGTCTCATATTCTAAATTCTCATAAAATGTAAATTAAATCAAAAAGTAGGTCAGAAAAGGTACATTTTTCAGTACTTCTTTCATTTTCCTCCCTTTGTCTTTTTACTGCAGTGTTTGTACTCAAATAAAGTTCTTCGTCTAAATCACTTCCCACTCACACCTTCAGGCACTCAGCACCTGCCACCAAATGAAAGTACTTAGGGCCAAATGACAACAATAATTTTAAAAGAAGTTTAAATTAATTTAAACATGTAATAGAACAGATTATTTATTTATTTAACATAATGTTTGTGGTAAAGGGAACTGAAAGAAAAAAAACTCTGTATTGAGCAAAGTAAAGCAAAGTAAAACAAAACAGTTAATTAAATTCCAAATTAAACTGGGCTAAAACAACTTGAAAATATCACATAATTAAGTCATTTTGTTTGACTTTTCTAAACACTTTATTTCCCTCAACATTTATTTTACCTCTATTTTGAGTATATTTTCAGCATTTGATTTATTAAGAATTATTTGTAACTAATTTTAAAGGAGAATTTAATGACCAAGATTTCAGGCTTTAACTGCCACCCTTGACATGCATATGAGTAAAGGGAAATTTAAGATGATGGTGTCTTTTGTTTCGTACATTATTTCAGGCGTCTAGATTATTCCTGGTGCCTAATAAACCTTCCCTATATGTTTCTAAATATATAAACAAATAAATTTCTTGCTTCAACAGAAGGAACCCGTTTTCCACTGTTTAATTCTTCTCTCTTAAAAGCTCTTCCAACAACATGTTGGGGAATGTGCTCTTGGTCAGACTGGGCAGGCTATTTGCCCTTTTATCTCATAATAATGCTTGCAATGTGTGTGCTGTCCAAGATCAGTTTCTCAGCATGAATAATGGGGACCATTTTAATTGTCTTCTATTTAGACCTTGAATTCTCTGCTTGATTTGCTGATCTAATTATATTATGTCTATATTCATTATGAGTTAGAGCGGTTTTAGTATGTTTCCTATTGCTAGGATCAGAGGATGACTCACATATGCCCTTAGCTCACGTGAGTGCTGGGCAAGATCTGTCTCTGAGAAGAGACAGTATACTCGGTCTCCATATAAAGTGATATAACTGGTTTTGTGTTATGTGTATATAACATACACATATTTGTATTACTATATGTACTCATATATAGTGTATGTATGTTATATATATACATGAACATATATTCATATTATTATATGTATTTAACTTGTACATTGCATATTTTGAGATATATGACTTATGCTGGGTTTTCCCAAAAGGAGACCTTAAAGCAAAAATTCAAATATGGATAATTCATTTAGGAGATTATCTTAGGAACTCTGAAAGAAGAAGAGGGAAAACAGAAATAGGAGCAAGAGAAAAACCAAATAGATGTACATTTATTAATGGTTTATTACTGTGGTCAACTGGGACTTAATCCCTTTGAGGGAATTTCTGAGAACCTTGCCTCTAAATTATCTTACCAGGCAATGAGAGCCACATTCTTGTCAGAAACTGCAATTTTAGATGAACTCAGGTGTATCAAGGGGACGTGAGATAAGATATCCGCCCTATTGCTACGGTTCGTCCCTTGCATTTCTTACTTTATGAAAATACTTAATTGCTGTCATTCCAGGATAATGGCTAGCTACAAGTTCTTAAAAATATTTAAATTAAGAATTAGTGAAGCAAACTACAGTTCTGTTGATGAAACTAATCTGATATTATCTGACAACTTAGAGACTAAAGTTCCATGGGAATAATTCCCCAAAGAGATCACGGAAAGTGGTGATAAGAGCCATTCCTACTCCTGTCCTGTGGTTCTTCGTTGTATGCATCTATCTCCTGCACACACAATGCCTGTCTATTTGTCACTGACTCAACATTTATATCATATTATGGAAGAGATTGCTCCAAGCTAGCAACTCTTCCTCGTTTTTACCTTAGATAAACCTTTGAGTGTTCATTCCAAAATTTAGGGCGTGACATTCTGGGTGATGTACTATATGATAAGACTAGTGAGTCTTACAAACACATAGTTATTGTTACATCTCTATTGCTATAAAATGACTTCCTTGGGTCTAAGGCAATATTTTTTTAGTATAGCACATCAGGGAATCTGTCAAGATTGGATAGTAGTATTGGTGCAAGAAAGAAAAACATTGTTCTGGGCCACCTGGGTGGCTCAGTCATTAAGCATCTGCCTTCAGCTCAGGTCATGATCCCAGGGTGCTGGGATCGAGGCCCACATCAGGCTCTCTGCTCAGTGGGAAGCCTGCTTCTCCCTCTCCCACTCCCCCTGCTTGTATTCCCTCTCTCTCTGGCTGTCTCTCTCTCTCTGTCAAATAAATAAAAATCTAAAAAAACAAACAAACAAACAAAAAACCAACATTGGTCCAGAGTAAGTTTCAGTTGCAGTAAAGATGAACAATTGCAAAAATAAATAAAATGGAAAAAAAAAAAAAAAGATGAACAATTGCTCCCTTCGTGATATAAGAGGTTTGGTGTATACAACATGCTACCCAGTGATTCTGTGCTGTTTAAAGTTGAGATGTCCAGCAACATCTGTAACTTTTATAGTTACAGTGTCTGTAACTTTTATAGCCTTGGTAAAATTGTATCATGCCTTTGTGCTATGCACAAGCTAAGCCTTGCTAAGCACAAGGCTATGCATATAGCCTTGTCCCTGTTACCATAGCTGCTCTGCTGGTTGGCTAATTAGGCAAGCAATGGGATAGCAATAGATAGAGGCTGACTGACATCTACTGGATGAATCATCTTATCTGTCTTGTTCTTCAGTATTTCCTGTACAGTAGGTGTTCCTTTGTGGACATTGTGTACCAACACAAAGACCTTCATACTTTACGTCCATTCACATCCACATTTATCTTCCCTACAACTCTTTTATTAGATCTTTCAGTCTTGTTCCTTCTTGTCCCCTAACCAGCTAACCGAGCCATTTGCCATTGCTGAGCAACTTGTATGTATCTTTATCTCAACCACTTCTTCCCCCCTAAAAGAATTGTGATTGAATGCATTGTTCAAAGTTCTTATTACTGGGGCAATTTGTCCTCATGATGTTTTTGAATGGAGCTATGTGTGGGAGTGCCCATTTCCGGCTTTCCCTCGGATATCAAGGTAGTCCATTTGTAACTAGATTTTGGACATCTTTCTTTCTTTCTTTCTTTCTTTCTTTCTTTCTTTCTTTCTTTCTTTCTTTCTTTCTTCAGTTGAATAGGGAACATCAACAAGACCACTGGTGTGAGTTGAGGGAGAACCAACCCATTTTGTAACAGAGATAGGTGACAGGTCCATGTAGTCACCTGTTCAGGTAACATATTTGTGTTCTTTGGATCAAATTAGGTTTCCATTCCCATCATACAGTGGAATTCCACTATGTGCAACCAAATTGTGTCTTAGCGGATGTGATAAAATCTAGCTTATATTGACAGCTCTAGTTTCATTGCAACTTGCCATTCTGTAGTCAGACACTCAGTCTCTCTACTAAAAAGAAGGAGCATACCAGGAGCTCCTTTTCATATGATGAGTAGTTTTTTTCCCTTGAGATCTGCACTTCAATTTTGTTTGAAGCATATGACAAATTCCACATAGCATGCTTATGTATCATGAAAACCTCTTGTATAATTGGGTTTCTGAATCATATGGTCCCAAAATCAGAGTGTGTGTACTTCATCCTAAATCTGATAAAGAACCCTCTGCCATATACAGAGAATGTTATATGCCACCTCCAAAACTCAAAAAGTACCACCACATATCTTTTTCATTGTGGTAAGAATGTGGTAACTTTTCTTTTACCATAGAGTGAATGTCCCCTCATTCCTAAGATCATTGGACCTCTAAAAATTACACTGATAGGGCAGGACTCTGATTATTGTAGGGTTTCTCTCTCACCTCTGGCATGTGTGTGTTTTGCCAGGGAATCCACTCTGTTCTTGAGAATTCCTGCTCATCTGGTCCAATTAGTATGAAGTCATCAATATGGTGTACCAGTGAGATGTACTACAAAGATTCAAGACGGTTATTATTTTTTATAGAAAATAGGGGAGTTAAAATAGCCCTAGAAAAGTTAGTGAACAAGGTTTGATTTCTTTTTCAAGTGAAGATGGTCATCTTTCCTGATGGAAAAATAATATTCTCTAGATCAGGGCTTGGCAAATTATGGCCCATGGACCAAATCTGACCCCAAATCTATTTTTATGAATTATGTTTTATTGGAACATAGTCACAGTCATTTATTTACATGTTGTGCATGGCTGCTTTTGCTGCAATGACAGAACTGAGTAATTGTGATATAGAACATATGGTCCATAAGTCTAAAATTTTTTACTGATTTGCCCTTTATGAAGAAATATTGCTGATTCCAGTTCTAGATCAAAAGCTGCATGACCAGTGCCAAAAGCAGTGTTGACCTCTGGCAGAGGATACCACCATATATAGCACAGCAGCTGCAACCTGTCTACGTTTGCTTAAATTAATGACAATTTATTATAATCTCCATGATCCATTTTTTTTAAACCATCTTGGCATGATGAATGGGGATAGAATGGGAACTTTAATCTTACTACTTGGAACCAATTCCACCCAAGGTACACTAATGTCTCTGACTTACTAATAAAGCCAGTGGGAATAGTTTCAGGGATTTTGATCTGACCTTTTGTACCATAATGATTCCTTTTCCACTGGTCAGAGAGGTTTTGCTAAGCATATCCATCTGAATTATATGCACTGAGACAGGGAAGCAGATACAGAATGGGTCCACCCACTCATGGGACCCTTTGTCAAATGAAAAGAAACTAGGATCTCCCATGTCACTGGCACCCCTAAATCCCCACACTAAAGGAGAATAGTGATAACGTTTGTTTTAGCTAAAAGTATATCAAAACACTAGGTAATCCCCTTTCCCGTTCTTATTTGCCCTGATAAATAGCCAGGTTTGGGATATATTTATTCTATATATTTGTGGAATTTCATGGACCTTCCTCAGTGGAACTCAATTTTCTAACTTAATTACAGACTCTGGATCTGCAGTTGGAATGAGTTCTGAAAATTGGTAAAAAAAAAAAAAATGTGTTTTTCTGTTGTGGGGTCTGACTTTAACCATCTCTGCTCACACATTCTTGATTTATTTTTGTTGTTGTTAAAAGCCAAGCAGTATCTTTATTGAATGCAACCATGCAACCATATTGCATTCAGGAGCTTCATAAACCCCTCTTATAAATTCTTCAAAGTTAAGATTCTGATTATTACCTAGACACTGTTGCTTATTATAAAATAAAGCCCACCTTACCTCTGACATCACCTGGTCCCTGCTGTTCTAGAATATTATTATCCACACAATGGATGGAACCCATCGTACGGATCCCAGTTTCATGACATCTCATAGCATTAAGACTTCTACAGAGAGCAGCCACCGTTTTCTCAGTTATGTCACTGTCTACCTCTTCAGTGTATTCTCTGCTGCTTTAGTGAAGGGAGTGTCTTCTGAGTCCTCTCATGGAACATAGCCAGCTAGTGGGATATCTTATATCAGGTATTAAATCCATTAAAACACGCTTAAATCTCTGAGCCATCAGATCTCTATCTCAGTAATCTCTCAAAGCTGTTCCAGCATCCCCAACTAATTTGTCACCATCATCATGTCCAAGATTCTGAAAGCATCTCAGCAAACTGACAAAACTAGCTCCAGATTATCTTTGGCAGTAAATTTAATACTGAATCATTAGAGATTCAGAAGAATATCCCTGTATCAGTCATTCTTCCTGTAACCAGTCTTATGGTCCACCACCCTGCTGGTCTTAATACCCTCAAATTCTCCCCCATATAGACTCTTCTTATTCCTGCTAACACATATTTACCAGGTTTTGCAGCTCCCTTGGTGAATAAACTTCTTCCTCCAATAGAAGAGAGATGAAGAGACAAAGAAGGGAGGAAGGGGCAAAACGAATGAGGACAGATATTGTCACGAGGCACGGACCTCAGGCGAAGCCTTTGCTTAACCTCTGAACAGTGGCAAAATGGCAGGCTTCCATGTACCAAGATCAGAGAATCAGGACACTCAGGCAGCCTAGAGAGTTCAAGAAAACAGGATTCAAGCTCCTTAAGAATTCAACTAAATGTTCACATCACAGTCTCAGTGTCTCACTTCTCTGTCAGGGCCCTGACGTTAGCATAGTTGACCTGCTAAAGGTGCTTATTCAGTCTTCTTTGTATCTCCAAGACTTGTATGATCAAATTCTGGACAAAATGATCAGTTCAATGTGTCCTCAAGCTGCTTACGGGAAAAGTCTCATCAAATGATGCTAGTTGATAATTGGTTGTCCCAAGCTTATCATTCGATATGAAGGCTTCTAGGGCAGATAACTCCACAAACTTCATAGTTACTTTTGCTCTCACATCATTAAGTGCTAGAGCTCTTGCTTAAACTAGTCCTTCTTCTTCCTTTATCTCATCTCAATGAAATGAGAGTTTTAATAATTTTGATGATACAGCATTACTAGGTTGCTCCCAGAAGTACTCTCCCTGTTGTCCTCTGACTGGCAAATGAACCAATTCCTGAATCTTATCTTCAGAAACTACTTTTGGTACAACTCTCAGTTTTGTTCCTTCAAAAGCAGACCTAAGATAAAGACTTGATTTTAAGTATTTTCTATGGGAGATGTTTTCAGAAAGCACAAGTGGAGAAGTGTGGACAGTGAGTTAAGGAAAGGTGAAAAGTGAATAATAGAATATATTATTAAATGGGTTACCATTGTGGGAAGCTGGGGTTGATTATCATAGGGAACATTCTGAGAAACATATATCGCATTTTTCTATTAATGTGGAGACTGGAGCATTTATCCATTGTCCCTCTTCTACCATTGTTCAAAGAGCACTCCCAGGAGATGAATTCCTGAATGAAGTGGAACAATCTTTTGTGATGCCAAAGAAAGCCTAAGGCAGAGAAGTGGTGGGGGGAGACATTTAAGGTGAGAAACTGTTGTGCTGGGAGTGACAGCAGCAGATAAACATGAAAGCATGTTGTAATATGAGGTGAGGCACCAATAATGTCTGCTCTATCTATTTACTGAAATGATGGTGCCACCTCTCAAAGCTTTTTGGCAAATTTTCATTTGCAGTTGCCTTTATTGTGTTCAGTCTTTGGAATAGCTGTGCTCAAGGGACCAGAAAACGACTCACACCAGACTGGGAGGAATGAATCTAACTATACCAGAGTGAAGAACTGACAATGGTAATTGATAAGCCCCTTCAACTGGTATGCAAGTTTTTCCACAAAAGCTTTTCTTAAGACCATTAGTTTAAAGTGACCAAGTGGGGTGCCTGGGTGGCTCAGTGGGTTAAAGCCTCTGCCTTTGGCTCAGGTCATGGTCCCGGGGTCCTGAGATGGAGTCCATTGTTAAGCTCCTTGCCAAGCCAGGAGTCTGTTTCTCCTTCTCCCTCTGCTCTTCTCCCCTACTCATGCTTTCTTTCTCGCTTGCTCTCTCTCTCTCTCAAGTAAAGACTTTTTTTTTTAAAAAAAAAAAAAAGTAAAATAGATAATAAACCAGTTAAAATAAATATAAAGCTTACATATTTTCTGATTCTCCTGATTTCCTCCTACCATTTTGTATGAAAATGAAATTTGTCAACCTTATTTTAAACTCACATCACTGCAATTATCACTGAAATGTTCAGTATAGGTGGAGAAGACTGCATTTGAAAACTTTCTTGTTTCTTAAAATGTAACTTCCTAGAAATGCAGTTTCCAGAGTTGCTTTGACTAGAGAATAATGTGCAAGATCATCACGACCCAAGCATTTACTGTCATGGTGTTCACAATAAGTTCCAGACTAAATGCTCTGCTATGATACCCCCTGAATTAAATACAACCTCTTCAGAGCAGCAAAAATTATATTCCTCAGATAACTCCCAGGTTGGGGAACTCCTTTAACTTCTAGTTACTTCTTCCTCCAATATAAACCTATAATGTGTGCACATTAATATCTTCTATTATAAATGCATCTTTCCAAATCTGATTTCATTGTGAGTTTTAAATTAATGAACCATTAAAATCCATGTTTCTCTACTTTAGATTTCCATATATATATATATAAATATATATATATATATATATTTTTTTTTAAGAGAGCAAAAGCAAGAGAGAGAGGGCTAGCAAGCAGGGGGATGGAGAGAGACTCTGCATTGAGCATGGACCTGGACGTGGGGCTCAATCATAAGACCTCACATGACCTGAGTCAATGATCAAGAGTCAGAGGCTCAACCCACTGAGCCACTTATGTGCCCATTCCATAAACTTTTTAAAGTAATGAACTTTATCTTCCACAAGAGTTCATAATGATATCTCCATTCTAGGTTAAGTTGGTTTTCCTAATTTTTTCTTACGACTCTTAGACAAAATCTTTCCACTTTCCAACGTCTTTTCTCCTTCTCTCTGTTTATGTGAATTACATAATCTCTAAAATCCAAATAAATTGGATTTTTTAAAGAAAGTATTCCCAAATGAAGTCATTTTGTGGTGATATTGCCAAAACTCAAAGCTTTTGGAAATGCCCTTCTGACATCAAATCTGTGGCTGTCTTGAGTTGCTCTTAAACTCTTGTTTTTTAATTTTCATGCCTTAATGCCAAATACAACAATATTAAATCACTGATTTACTGCCAGGTAACTTCACATACACTTTTATTTAATCCTCACAAAATACACATGAGATATGTGTGATTACTTTTATCTTATAAGGAAATAAACTTTCACTGACACAATAATTTCCCCAAGCCACGTATCTGATTTATTTCAGAAAGTATAGGTGATTCTCGACCTCTGACTCTAACTATAGCATGTCCTTTCCACATCATAGCTACCATTTCTTTCTCAATAGATTTGAAGTTACTAAAAAATGAGTCTACATCTGATGCATTTTTCTGATCCACTGCACTTTGTCAAGTATCTTGCAAATAACAGAAACAAAATACATGCTTGTTGGTTAGTAAACTGCTCATGTGGCTCTCCTTCCTAGAATAGTCACATTTGACCAACCCCTAACTAAAATCCTATGCATCAGCCAAAGGAAATATTATATTTTTTTTTTTAAGATTTTATTTATTTATTTGACAGAGAGAGATCACAAGTAGGCAGAGAGGCAGGCAGAGAGAGAGGAGGAAGCAGGCTCCCTGCGGAGCAGAGAGCCCGATGCGGGGCTCGATCCCAGGACCCTGAGATCATGACCTGAGCCGAAGGCAGCGGCTTAATCCACTGAGCCACCCAGGTGCCCCAGGAAATATTATATTTTACATGGTTTATTAGACTATGGTACTATACTATATTTCTCTGAGTCTTTGTTCTCCTCATGTACTCTTGGACACTTGATCATATGACTTCTTATTACCTGTTTCATGTTTTATATGTCGAACATTTTATGTTTATTATTTAATCATGTTTTACAATGTCCTGTCAAAGATAGTTAATATCTAAAAGAATCAGTGACACAACTTTTGGTTCTTCAAGATTTTCCTAGTCTTTGATTTTCTTCAGCTTGATTAGGATAACCCTTGAGGGTTTTTGTTTGTTTTGTTGTTGTTGTTGTTTTGTTTTGCTATTGTTGTTTTTGTTGTTGTTGTTATTTTTGTATTTATTGTGCTAGATGTGCTCTGAGCTTCCTGGATCTGTGGTTTAGTGGCTATCATTAATTTTAGGAAATTCTGTCATTATTTCCTCAAATATTTCTTGTGTTCCTTTCTGTTTTCTTCTCCTGAGATTTCCATTACAATTTTTAGAAATTCTATTCCATCTTTTTCATTCTTTTTTCTCTTTACATTTCAGGTTTGGAACTTTCTACTGACATGTCTTCAAGTTCTTTGATTCTTTCCTTGGCCATGTCCAGTCTACTTTTCAACTATACTTTTTTTATTTTATTTTTTTATTTTTTAAAATATGTTTGATTTGTAACATTTCCTTTGGTTCTTGGAGATTCCATCCCTCTGTTTCTATTCCAATCTGTTCTTGTATGTAGTCTACACATTCCCTTTAAATCCTTAACCTATTAATCATAGTTATTTTAAATTACTTGTCTTGATAATTCTAAAATCTCTACCATTTATGAATCTGATTCTCGGGCTTAGTTTATCACATCACATTTTGAATTTTGCCTTTTAGCATGCCTTGTAATTTTTTGTTGAAGCCAGGCATGATGTGCCAGGGAAAAAGAACTGATGCAGATAGACCTTCAGTGTGAAGTTTTATGGTTATCTGACTAGAAGTTAGGTTATGTTTACTGTTGGCTGTAGCTTTGCTGTCAGAAGCTTAGCTTTTCTCTTGCATCATCCTTTTTGTCTCTCCTGTTGTTTTCAGGTGTTCCTGGAGACTTAATTAAATCTGAAGCTTGCAGTTCTTTTATCTGTAACTCCCTATTATTTTACAGGAACTCTTTTGAGTTATTAGTGCAAAATGAGGGAGCTCCTCTAAGTCTGCACCCCTTTGGAGTTTTTTAAACTCTCAAGCAAGTCTACACTGAACTTTAAACAACCCATTAAACCAATTATAGTTTAATACATTCCTACTAATATTGGCTCAGCTGTGGGCCTCTGCTTCTGGGCTGATGCTCCTGGTAAGTTGTCTTTCTCCATATCCCTCTGTCTAGTTTTCAGGGTAATAGTTTGTCCTGTGACTTCATTTCTGCTGACTCTAAAAAGAGTTGTGATTTTCAGTTTATTCAGCTGGTTTCTTGTTGTAAGGATGAAAGTGATAACTTCCAAGCTTTATATGTGTCAGAGTGGGAAGCAGATGTCTTATTTATAAGTATTTTTCCAGGTTATTGGATCTTTATTGCTTTCTCATTCACCTGTGATGTCTCTAGAGCAACCAAGACTGAAATAATACCTGTATCAAATAATTTCACAGAAATGAGAACTGTTGAGAAAGAAAAAAGGAAAGAAAAAGAGGTAAAGCTTAGAAAACAACAACACCAACAATAACAAACTGAACATTCTCATTCTATTTAATTTGTTAAATTCTATTTTCAGGTTAATAAGCTTATGATAAGACATCTAAAATCTTCATTAAATTTTACAAGTACAACTAAAACCCAAGAGGCTTTGCTCTAAAGAACTTTGTTTAAAGTTAATTCCCAGAGTAAAACAATGAATACCCTTTTGCCCATTGAATGAAGGCAGTCCACGGTTTTTATTTCATAGTGTCATATGCTTAATCACACAATTTACTTCATAAAAATAGTCTTCAATTTATTGCACTTTTCCATATTTTGTATACTTTTTAGAGTAACAATAGCAAGTAGATGAATGAATTGGGTTTTTGAGCAAAATAAGAGAAAAATATGTATTTAGATTTTATATTTTCTTGATGTAAAATAGAATGTCAAAACAATTGTAAATTTTATCATGCTTGATGCTAGCATTTCTTTCACTTACATCATCTTTAAGGATGACAGTCTGCGTCCAATGAATTCCCCTCTGCATCTGTAAATACGATCACTGTTTTAGAAATTGAAAGAGGAGAGTAAAATCAACCAGGGAACTGGCATATAACCTTCCAATAGGGAGAAGCTAATAGCTGTATGTGGGAAATTTTTCTTTAGAAAAAAATAACACAAGAGATGATTTATATAACTATAAATAAAATTTTAAAAATATATGCCATAATGAAAAGAAACATGTAAAAATATCTGAATGAGAAAAAATAAGTTTATTCAGCCCAGGTTGTTTGGGGAATTTTCTGAACGAATTGTGAAGATCCTATAAGCAGTTTAGTCTTTCTCAGAACATGTTTCATGCATTGCCCTACTGTTCATATTCTCCAAACACACCTTGACTATTCTTTTGTCTTAAATGCCATTCATTGTAGTTGCAGTGTTTGACACTGTGAACGTTTTTCTCCTCTTTGCTTCAGTTCCTTGAGGACCAGGCACAGACCTCGCTATTTCTATATATCACATTCTTTTCACCTCCATCTGACAACTGAGTATTGTTCCATATATATCCTACCGAAAGGGAAGATCAATAAAGTTATGAAGTTGCAATTTTAATGTAAAGGCGATTTCTACAGTGTAAAAACACTACCTACTTGTTTTTCCAATAGATTTTTTCATTTATCATATTTTTTGGCTTAGACGGAATTTATGTCTCTATAAATGAAGTTCTAAAAGTTCTCAAAAGAATAATTATTTTAACCTGTTTAAAGGAGCGTGTGATGTTAGTTAGATACCACTCTATAAACTTTTCAAGCTAAAAAGAAATAATCTGGAATGAAATACAACTAATTATACTTACCTACTGGTATGATTAGTGTGCATGGCCATTATTTTGATAGAGTCAAAACTTTTTTTTTTTTAATTTAAGCAGCTTCCTAACAAGTGGGAAAATATAGGATGTGCAGTACATGAAGCATTCCAGCTTTCACTACTGAAGGAAAGTACACCAGAGATGTTATCTATCCACTTCATGTTTTCATGGGTTTCAAGGGATTTTAAAACATAATAAAATATGGTTTTTTGAAATGTGTTTTGGTAACCTATGTGTTAAGCTATTGTGAACAAGCTAAGGCAACTTGATGACTTTTTTCCAAATAGTATATGATGCACAAAGGGAGTTTTATAATGGAGAAAAAGAAACTCACAAAAGGAAAGATAAAGGATAGAAGACTTTCAAATATACTGAAAACAAAGAATAAAATATCTATGAAGTAGAAACCAGGAACAACTATTCCTGGAGCAAAGCTCTCTGGCATAGAAGTAGGAGTATAAATGGTAGTCATTATGTTTTCTGCCTATCTGAAATAAAACATCCTAATGGAACATCCACCATTGGAGACCAACATCCAGCCCTCTAGGATCTGGCCTGGCTGAAATGAATGCTACACTAAACAACATTTAATAAGCCATATCAATTTCTCCATGAAAACTTCTTCCTGAAATAGTGCTTTTCTATCCAAGAGCACCTCTCTTTCAGCATTTGTTAAAAGACTACATTTAAAAATTTATACTTTTATCACCACCATGTGAAGGCTTCCATTGCTTTTTACCTATATATTTTCACCAGTTTTCATTTTTAGCCATCTTTCTCATGGATGAAAACATGCATGGACACACACAGACACACACACACACACACATGTGTTGCGCATATATGCCATTGTATTCTAAATTTTCATTTTGCTGATGACCAATGATCTAAACAAGTTTTTACATCTATTTCTATTTGACTACTATCTATTGTGTTTGTATCTTCATGATGCTTTCCCTTTTTGTATTGGGTTTTCAGTCTTACGAAGTGATAGACTTTCTTTTCTTTTGAGAAACATGTATTCTGGATGTTGCTCTTTATCCTTTATGTATCAAAAGTCTTTTCCCTTTCCTGCGACTTGCCTTTTCACTCTCTTAGGAGTATTATGAGTAACAGGATCTTAATTTTAATGTTCACAAATACATCAATATTTATTACAGTTAATCTTTTTTGCCATATTTAAAAAATATTTTCCTAACCCAAGGCCATGAGAATATTCCACTGTATTTTTGTCCAGTAGCTCTATTTTTTTTATTATTATTCAAATAAATAAGGATGAACTATTATTTATAAGTGATTTATTTATTTTAAAGATTTTATTTATTTATTTATTTGTTTGTTTATTTGACAGAGATCACATGTAGGCAGAGAGGCAGGCAGAGAGGGCGGGGAAGCAGGAAGATGTTTTCTATACTTCTATCTTTTCTAAATGTTTTCAGAAGTTTTATGAATTGCCTAGTCCACTTTTATTGTACAGTGGACATATCCTGGTTTCTAAGAATAATTTTTAAAAATTCCAGAGGTAAAAAAGCAAAAAGAAAAAAAAATTCAAAAAGTGAAACTGAGGGCGCTTGGTGGCTCAGTTGGTTAAGCAACTGTTTTTGGCTCAGGTCATGATTCTGGAGTCCCGAATCAAGTCCCACATCGGGCTTCCAGCTCCACAGGGAGTCTATTTCTCCCTCTGACCTTCTCCTCTCTCTCTCAAGTAAATAAATAAAATCTTAAAAAAAAAAAGTAAAAATGAGTCTGGCCTCAGAGTTCTCTTTCACAAGATTAAAGTCTAGCATATTTTAACATCTCATAGAATTTAATACAAGATCAAATAAATGTAAATATGCTTATAAAATTTTAAAAGAAAAAAATTTAAACCTTAAAATACAATTATTTGAAAGGAAAAAAATGAGAAATTAAATGATATCTACTTATCCAATTCTTTTTGCATAGAAAATAGATCACTTTCCATATTGTAGAAGACTTGTATTATAGGTAAAACACAATTAGAAAAAATTGAAATGGGGCTATTCAAATAGTAATCAGGATAAAAAATATTATTTTACATTATACTTCACTATTATAAAACAAAGATTCTCAAGATTGGTTTGGATAGAAAACCATCTTTACACTTGTGCTTACACATACACATATATACCCAAAGCCAAGTACAAAGAAATTTTAACAGTTAAAAGATAGACAAAATGTGCATTAGGTTTGGTAAGTCTGCAATTTAAATATGAATACTAAGCATCACTTAAGATATTAAAATTACTATAATTTAAAGCTCTAAAAGACTTTGAAGTACATGATTTTAATTTTATAGTAAATAAATTCAACAACAGAGATATAACTGTGCTCACTATTTTGCATTAAATAAAAAAGAATCCACTCCACTTTTTTCAAGAAACATTATCATGCAATGTAGGGAGATGTGGTCTTCTGGAATTTGAGATGAGGAGGAATGAGTAAATATTGATATTGTGACCCAATTACTTTTCTTAGATATCTGAGTCTTCTGCTGTTCTCTCCTAATGCAGCTTTCTCAAGTGTAAAATGTACATTTCTTTTAGAGTTTTTGGAGGGTCAGGAATATATATACGTAAGTTGTGTGATTTAATTCCTGGTACATAATAGATGCTCAAATGATCCTATTACTACTATTATTATTACTACGATTGTAGTAGTACTTACTTAGCACTTAATTTCATGTTGCCATTAGGCAAATCACTATCATCTAATATTTACAATTATCCTTGTTTTTAAAATATAGTTATGTTTATGATTTCATTTGTTTATCAATCATCCAAGAGAAGAGACTCATTCTTTATATTTATTTAAACATTCTTTTCTGAGAAACCATATTATATAGTGATTATCCATATTCATCAGGAGAGTAGAATCAATATTTTCATATCAAATACATTGGTTCAGAGATTAAGTACAATTTACTGATTTAAATTTAGACTTGGAAAACATCTTCCACTATTATTTTGTTATTTATGAAATTGACCAAAATCTTAATGTGACTGCATTTTGTCACTATGCCTCAGTAAAATCCTATACTCAATATTTTATTTGAATAAGTAAAAATAAGCGAGGTTTTTATATTGTTTCAAACTGCTAAAAGCTTGATAGATATATGTTAGGTTTATAGAAAAACAAATGGTATTAAAAATGCATACAGATTTCAAATGCTGAATATTTAATTTACTGCCTTGTTTGTACATGTTGATGTCAACCTGTGATATGATCTACAATAGACCTAAAAAAATCACATTTACAATATGCTTTCAAAATGGAAGGAAAAGTTTTACAGATTCTATGACTTATTTGTAAAGAATAACACAAAATGCTATTGAGAAATATAAAAGAAAAATTTAATGCAAGTGTTCTTGTGAAGAGTAAAATCATAAAGATGTGATTTTTGGGGCGCCTGGGTGGCTCAGTGGGTTAAAGCCTCTGCCTACGGCTCAGGTCATGATCCCAGGGCCCTGGGATCGAGCCCCGCATCGGGTTCTCTGCTCAGCGGGGAGCCTGCTTCCCCCTGTCTCTCTCTCTGCCTGCCTCTGCCTACTTGTGATCTCTCTCTGTCAAATAAATTAAAAAAAAAAAAAGATGTGATTTTTTTGTGAGTATTTTATAGGTGTAATGCGTCTCTAATCAATGGGCTCTGGAGCCATCTGACTATTTTCTTATTTCACCTATATGCTTTGTTATTTATGGGTGTTTGAAAGTTAGTATGTGTAATAGTGTAGCCTTCTATTATGTAACATCACAAGACCTAATCTCTTTAATTTTTAATTTCCTTGAATTACATTAATATCTACCCAAATAGTCAAGCCAGCAACCAAGGCATAGTCTGTAACTGTTTTGTGTTCCTCACTGTACCCTCTAAGGAATTACCAAGTCTATTATGCGTGAGTCTAAATTGCTCTTCAACCCATCCATTTCCTTATGTCTCCACTGCCAATATATTTCGACCACTTTGCCATCATTTTTCCTGGATTATTGCTACAACATTTTAATGGTGTCTTTGCCTCTTGTCTTATTTTTTTCCAATCTATTTTTTTTAATGGCAGCCCTAATGACCTCTCTCAAAAATTTTTTCGATTATATTATTCTTCTAGTTCATAAAACTTAATTGTTTTCTTTGAGCGTTAGAATAAAATCCAAACTTCTTAACATGCCTCATAAGTCCAGAAATATCTTGACCCTTGCTCACATCTCTAGTGTCACTACCTAGCATATACTCTAGTTTTAACTATACTGGAATTTTCTGTTTCTTGAAGGACTTATGCTTTTCCCTCATCCTGAGCTTTGCAATAGTTTCAGTAGCTGTATTGAGATAATATTCACATACCATGCAATTCACCCACTTAAAGTGTACAATTCATGGCTTTTAAGTGTATTCACAGAATTGTACGATCAACACAACCAATTTTAAAACATTTGCATCACTTCCAAAAGCAACCCCAGAGCCATTAGCAATCATTCCTCATCTCCTTTGACTCCCCTCCTCTTCATACTCCCCCATGCAACACAGACAACCACTAATTTACTTTCTGTCTATTTAGACTTGCAAATTGTGGACATGTCACATATAGAATCAGACAAGTATGATTTGTGTCAGTGTTCCTTCACTTAACATAATGGTTTCAAATTCATCTATTTTGTAGCATGAATAAGTAATTTCATTTCTTTTCGTTGTCAAATAACATGCCATTGTATGGATATTACTACACTTTATTTGTTTCTCAGTTGATGGGTTTGGGGTTGTTTCCACTTTTTGCTGTTATAAATAGTGCTGCTATGAACATTTGTGCATATGTTTTTGTGTGGACATATGTTTTCAGTTTTCTTGGATGTATCATTTTCATAAAACTGTTGAGTCATGTGGTAACTTTTATGTTTCACCTTTTAAGAAACTACCAGGCAGTTTTCCAAAGCCACTGTTCCATTTTACATTTCCACCAGCAGTGTATAAGGATTCCAATTACTCCACATCCTCACCAGTACTTACTATTTTTTGTCTTTACAATAGGTTATTTTTTTTCCCTGGAATCCTACCTCCTTTCATGCTAGCCTCCTTCTTCCTTTTCCAGAGGACCATGATTCATCCTTCAATTCTTAGTTTAAATGTTAAATGTCAAGACTTTGTTCTTGACACCTTGTCTTTATATTGCTGACTGGCATGGCACACATATTTATCAAAATTTATTATAATTAATAGCCCAATTGCTGTCATTACAATCACATTCTAGCCTCGGAGAAACACTATGGCTTTTTTTTTTTTTTAATTGCTGGATCTGAACATCTGAAACAGTGTTTAACACTTAAGAGATGCCCAAAATATTTTCTAAATGACAGAGAGAATAAAAACCAGACTCCAATATCTTTCATGTTTTCTAAAACTCAACAACCATTGAATCCCTTGACAAAAGAGATAGTCTCTGTCTCTTTGCAGCTGCACCATCCACAAAACTCCCCTCCTCCTGCCTCATGTGCAATTATGATCCAGTTGTAGGCATTCTTAGAAAGTGATAAGCACTGTGGCACCTGGGTGGCTCAGTGGGTTAAGCTTCTGCCTTCGGCTCAGGTCATGATATCAGGGTCCTGGGATCGAGCCCCACATCAGGCTCTCTGCTCAGCAGGGAGTCTGCTTCCTCCTCTCTCTCTGTCTGCCTCTCTGCCTGCCTGTGATCTCTCTCTCTGTCAAATAAGTCAATAAAATCTTAAAAAAAAAAAAAAAGAAAATGATAAGCATTTGCAAATGTCTGGAGTTGGGCTATCTTTTCCTCACACACCTGAAATATCTGTGCAATTCCACCCATTATCCAAGATGTGTCCAAATACCACTTTGGTTTTGAAACAGTCTTGAAAATTTCTTATCCTTCCAGTATTCAAGTAATGATGACATTGATGTCTATACTGTAATATCAATAGACTGTTCAAGATAAGTATAAAAACACACTTTTTAACAAGCATCTTACAGAGCATTTTTGTGTTACTGTGCCAAAGGATTAGTTGTGATTACCATACTAAAGAGAGACTCTGACTGCAGATATTGTGAATTTAGAATAAAGAAGGCAGGCAATGTAACAATAATCTACATCTGTCCAGTGACAACTTGTACCTTTATTTTTTGTTGTGTTTACAAAACCTTTATCCATAATAACCAGCTAAAACAGAAGGTGGTCACCTGCTTTCATCAGTTTTCCTTGACTCTCTTCTGTTGTGCATCCTACTATCTTCTTTTTTTTTTAAAGATTTTATTTATTTACTTGACAGAGAGAGATCACAAGTAGAGAGGCAGGCAGAGAGAGAGGAGGAAGCAGGCTCCCTGCTGAGCAGAGAGCCCGATGCGGGACTCGATCCCAGGACCCCGAGACCACGACCCGAGCCGAAGGCAGTGGCCCCACCCACTGAGCCACCCAGGCGCCATCTTCTTGATAGCTTTAATTTATAATGGTTTTCCACTTTCACCTGGTTTTGAATTATTGAAACTTTTATAGCAGAAATAAAATGTAATTGTTCTGAGTGCACATAGTAAGCAGTAAGAACAAAGAATGATACAGTCCATAGATAAAAGATAGTCCACAGATAAAAGAAAGCAGAAGCAAGGCGTAAACTGTCACCTCGCAAATTCTGAGGGAAGATGTGGTCCAACTTTTTTACATACATGACTCAATATATTGGGCATATTTAGTGAATTTACTAATCACAACAACTTTGTGAGTATACAGTGTTTATGTTTTATTCATTCTTTATCATTCCTATCATATTTTATGACTAAAATAACTTCCTATTAGGTTAAGAATAAATCTTCTTTGACTGAAAGAGCACTAAATCTTTAGTTTTTTTCAGCAGTTTGTGCCTATTAACAAATTTGAACTGAAAGAAAACTGTGTATCCTTTCATTTGATATTATAAAAGGTAATTAGATTACTTGCTAGGAAATTACTTTTCAGAATTAACTCTGTTTATGGTTATTATTTTTCCCTTTGGCAGGACTTCTCCAGTTTAATGGGCTTCCAATACTTTTGGCAACCACATAAAAACTCTACGGTGGGATGATTCAACATTGCACAGGTAAAACTTTGGAAATTTATGGGAATGGATATCTGAATTTCTGAAAATTGAAATACTAGGAAAAACCTTCCTCTTAAATTATCATCCTTATTCATATAGTGTTACAATTCTGTAGTGTGAAAGGAAGTGGTTTTCTACTAGTTTTCTAAACTGCAAGTAAGATAGCATGTGTATGGGACAGTGACAGAATAATACTGATATATTTTTAGTAAAGAAAAGATGTATCACAGCAGCTACTGTGTCCTGGGCCATCTTCCTTTCCCCTGCTACAACCTGTCCTGGGAAACTGAGCAAACAATATAAACTTTATCCTTATAAAAACATCATATTTATATGGATTTGTGTGTACATGTGGTATCCATTAAAATAAACTGCCACGGGGCACCTGGGTGGCTCAGTGGGTGAAAGCCTCTGCCTTCAGCTCGGGTCATGATCCCAGAGTCCTGGGATCGAGCCCCACATGGGGCTCTCTGCTCGGTGGGGAGCCTGCTTCCCCCCTCTCTCTCTGCCTCCTTCCTACCTACCTTGTGATCTCTCTGTCAAATAAATAAAATCTTTTTTTTTTTAAAGATTTTATTTATTGTCAGAGAGAGAGAGAGGGAGAGAGAGTGAGCGAACACAGGCAGACAGAGAGGCAGGCAGAGGCAGAGGGAGAAGCAGACTCCCTGCTGAGCAAGGAGCCCGATGTGGGACTCGATCCCAGAACGCTGGGATCATGACCTGAGCTGAAGGCAGCCGCTTAACCAACTGAGCCACCCAGGTGTCCCAATAAATAAAGTCTTTTAAAAAAAATAATAAACTGCCATTGCCTTTTCTACACCAAGTCTTCTTGAGCTGACCACATCTTGCCCCTCTTTGTCTCCCAGACATGTGAAGGCTCTCGAAGAAATAGCAATGTCATAACTGTGAAAAAGAAAGGAATCCTTTTATGTTCCTAAAAACATGTATTATTCATTTTGGGATAGAGTACCTCAGCTGAACCCAGAACCCACATAACCCATGCCTACTCCAGCTTGGAGATGTTGGTGGAAGTGTCTGGATTGTCCCTGAGAAGCTGATGTTGTAGAAGTATCCAGGCATTTACCTGAAAATAAATATAAGCTTGACTTCAGTAGTACAAGCATTGTAAAGCGGATAGATACAAGAGTCTCTTCCTCAGAGCTGGCATCAGTCCTAAAATTAGGATCCATTAATGTCTTCTGGAGATTAACAACGTGGTTTCCAGGTAGACATGACTATAAAGATATAGGTGGCTTCTTGTACACATTTTTCTCTGGTGCCCCTATCACTCTCTAACTCTTCAGAGTAATTCAAAGTAAATTATGCTAGCATGTGAAAGGTTTTGTGGGTTTGGATGAGAGTAAGAAGTAGATCTTAGTGTTATTTACCTTCTCACTTTGATACTTTTCTTGACTGCCAAGCAAAGGTGTGGGTGACATTTGAAGTATGGTTAACTGGTTTGGAAGAAGAGTTTTTTTTACATAATTCTAGAGGCTTTTAAAAATATGCGTGGGATTTGCACAGCAGGTGGTGAATGGCAGCTGTTTAGGCAGAATAGGAACAAGAATATCAGACACCTCCACATTACAAAAGTCTCAAAAACAAAATATGCTGGGTCTGGTGTGTGACAATACATATAGAATTACCTATTATTTCCCCCCCTTTTTAAAAAGGTTCTAGTTATTTTTTTCTGTAGTTTTAATTTAATACAAGACTAAAAATATTCTATATAAAATTAATTTGGTTTTGAACCCTAAATAAGCCCTTTCATCAATGGTATAATTGTAGCTTTAAATGTTTCCATCTTTTTGCATCTCATTTATTGATTAGGAAAGTAATAGGGAGGAATATTGTCATGGGATTTGAGTTGGAATCTGACTTTTTAAAAAAGATTTTATTTATTTATTTATTTGAGAGAGAGACTGAGAGCATGGGGGAAGGGAGGGGAGGGACAAATGAGAGAGGAAGAAGCAGACTCACCATGGAGCAGGGAGCCCAATGCAGGCCTTCATCCCAGGACCCTGGGATCCTGACCTGAGCCAAAAGCAGATATTGAACCAACTGAGCCACCCAAGTGCCCCCTGGGATTTGACTTCTAATTCCATTCCAAACACTAGCATCTTTTTTTTTTTTTTTTTAAAGATTTATTTATTTGACAGATAGAGATTACAAGTAGGCAGAGAGGCAGGCAGAGAGAGAGGAGGAAGCAGGCTCCCAGCTAAGCAAAGAGCCCGATGCGGGGCTCGATCCCAGCACCCCGGGATCATGACCTGAGCTGAAGGCAGAGGCTTTAACCCGCTGAGCCACCCAGGCGCCCCCAAACACTAGCATCTTAAAGCATTTAAAACAGGGGTGGATATTTAAAATGTTTAGTATAAAGTATTGGAAAATTTGTTTCTGCTTTTTTAGCCCATTTATTTGTTGATTCAAACTTATTTCAATTTCTACTATATGTGAGACACTGTGGTGATGCAAAGATGAATAAACCATAGTTAGAATCTTCAATGAGCCTTCCATATAGGGAGGATGAGAGGGACATAATAGAAATAACCATAAATATGTGTAGAGGATAATTGCATCAAAATGTTGTATAAGGCTTGAAAGAATATGGAGCTTTGACCAGTACACGGCAAAAAAACAAAATCAAGAGACATTGACTGCTCAGATAACAAAAAATTACTGATGATAAACTAAAAGCGCTTTCCTATATTAAGTAGGTAATATGAACCTTGAACATTGTGGATATTGAACAATTAATTGGACAATATATTACCTCACTTAGTTCTCCAAACAAATGAAGTAGGAATAATTATTTTCATTTTATAGATGAGAAAATTTAGGAGTAAAGAGCCATTCGCAGCTGGGGCAGATCTATACAACAATTAAGTTTTAGAACAGAAATTTAAATGTGGCTTCATTATATTTCCGTATCTACGCTTCTAACCGCTGTAAATTCCTATGTACCCTGGGAAGGGAACTCAAATACCATAGTACTTACAGACCCAAATCTGCACCTGTCACTAAAGAACTGGCAGAGAAATCATTTCAGGCTGATGATATTCCAGAGTCATTTTCAGATCTACCACAAGGATGATTTAATGTGGGGCTGGTAACTCACTGACCTGAGGCCGTATTCCACCTGATGCTTATAGTTAAGCTCTGTAGTAAGCTAGATAGGTTTACTATTCTTAGAACAGCCAAAATTGCTTTTATAGATTAAGTTTTTATTTTAATTCCAGTGTAATTAGCATACAGTGTTATACTAGTTCCAGGTGTACAGTATAGTGATCCAGCATTTCCATAGATTACTCAGGGTTCATCATGGTAAGTGTGCTCTGACTCCTCCTCACCTCTTTCACACATCCCCCCATGCACCTTCCTTCTGATTTTTTCGCTATAGTTGAGTCTGTTTCTTTCTTTCTTTTTTTTTTTTTAATTTGACAGAGAGAGAGATCACAAGTAGGCAGAGAGGTAGGCAGAGAGAGGAGGAAGCAGGCTCCCTGCGGAGCAGAGAGCCCGATGCGGGGCTCGATCCCATGACCCTGAGATCATGACCCGAGCCGAAGGCAGCGGCTTAATCCACTGAGCCACCCAGGCGCCCCTTGAGTCTGTTTCTTGATCTCTCTCTCTCTCTCTTTCTCCCTTTGTTCGTGTGCTTTTTTCTTAAATTCTACATATGACTGAAACCATAAAGTGTTTGTCTTTCTCTGAGTATTTCACTTAGCATTTACTCTGGAACTCCATCCATGTTGTTACAAGTCGCAAGATTTCATTTTTTTTAATGGCTCAATAATAGTCTGTATAGACTATTATTAATATATTATTATTATTATTAATATAAAGATGCGATATATATATCACATCTTTATCCACACATCTATCAATGGACACTTAGGCTGCTTCCATAATTTGGTTACTGTAAATAATGCTAGAATAGCCAAAATTGTTATCCTCAAATTCAGAGTATCTTCATTAAGTGAGTTAATTTATATAGAAATAAAAGTTTGGGTTATTCTGTAAAGAGTTCTCCTTATCTGGTCTGTTCAATCTATCCTTAACTGATCCATTAAAATCCATCTACGAGGTATAAATCATGACTTTCAAAAGATAATATAAGAGTAATTTAAGATGAATGGAATTACATTTTATATAAAAACCTGAGATACTGCCATTTAAATAGTTAAATACATATAAACACATAAAATTATACCATATATAAAATATTATAAAATTATACAAGTGTTTCTATAAACAAATGTGCAAGTATCTCAGTATATACATTCCAAGATACCCCTCCTACAGCCTACATCCAGATGTGGTTCATTTTAACTCAGCTAGCAATGACTCAGAACAACATGTACATAATCCAGCAGACATAGTTCAACTATATTTTAGGTTAAATAGAAATGTGCATATTTTGAGTTAAATAGGCTACTCATTGAACTGTGTGATTGGGAAAATCTATTTTGAGTTCTAAAAACTCAGCTTACTAATGAAATACTGAAATACGAACCACCATACCCTATCCTGACACCCCACTTTCACCACAGGGAAAAAAAGAAGAAGAAGAAGAAGAAGAAAACAACAGTATTTCTGCAAATATTTTTATTTCTAAATAAACATATTCTCTGTTTTTATTTATGTAATTGATATTTATTTTGTGTTGGTATCAGCATGAGTCAGGTGCTATGGTAAGTTTTTCATATATATCATTTAATTGTCGCCCATATTAAAATCAGAAAATTGAAATTTCAGTGTTCCTAATCCACCTGCATCCATGAAACATAATTCTGACCTATGGGGTTAGGCAGACGTCCCTTGGGAGGGTGTCCTTTTAGACAGCAGAGGTGGCTGCACGGAGAGGAAACCCCTTGCATTCTTCCTTCATCTCTCTCTTCTCTCTGTTGGACAAGCAGAGACCTCAGGCCTACATTGCTGCAGCACACTGCAATCACTAAGACAAAAGGCATTCAAAAAGAACAATAGAGCAAAAAAATAAAAGGAACCTAGCTCAGAGATGTCAGATTGAGCCAACAGACAGAGCTGGCATGCTTATTACATGAGAAAAATGAGGCGGTTACTTTTTCTTTAAGCTGCTGTTAGCTTCTGACTAATAAAACTACACAGGCAGAAGAGGAAAAGTTAGCACAAAACATGGGGCTGAGCACTCCAACACCAGTATGTTTTTCTATTTTGCCAAACCGTGTTGATATCATTTAAGGAATTCTTAGATTTCATGGAAAGACAAAGTCACAAAGGCCAAGGTATTATTGTTATAAGCAGAGTTTCATAAGCACTTATGATTCTTTTGACAGCATCCTAGATTTTGGGGAGCTAATCTTGGAATAATTCCGTTGCCTTCCTACAACTTGCAAACCCTACTCTCATCCTCTTGCAATCTTTTTCCCAGTGAATAAGACAAAATTTGGTTACAAGATAAAGAGGGGAAAATGCTCAAAAAACCTAGAAAAAGCATAGGCCATTACATGAAAGATATTTACTACCTAAATTCATGCCTTTTATTTCGTATATTTGTCTTCAGTGGTCGTAAAATTATTTTAAATGTTAGTAATTCTAACATACATTAAATCATTCTTCAGAAGTTCAAATATGTAGTACCAAGCAAGCTGCTTATAAAACAGTTTTTTACTATGCATCAGTATCCAAACCACAATTACAATAGATGTTTCTAGAAATGTCTACTGATTTCTGTTATGGAGATTTACTCTCCATATGAAGTATATCTCCATAACAACAGTAGTGTCCTCTGATTAGCATTTTACTATTGCACTGCAAGCTAAAGACAGATAGGTGTGTATATATCATGATATGAAAAGCAAGTATTTTTTTTAACCAATATTCTTTTTCAAATAGGTTTCTTTGGACTTTTTAGGGAGAAAAAAATGTCTGATCTTTTGTAGTGCTCATTTTTTCCATCTCTAGTTGCAACCTGACTCAAAGGTTTTACTTCCTATGGTCATTAAGTATGGCAGCAGGCAATTGGACTTTAGAATTTCAATGTAAATTGTCTTTTTTGGAGACCTAAAGGAATTGGAAAAACAATAATAAAGTGATTAGGTTAGACAATATTCCAGCCTGATGTTTATCTCAGGAATTCTAAATGTGACTACTAATGCTAGTATTAAATATAAGGTTGTATTTTAATTTACTATACTACTTGAAATTCTAAAACCATAATCAACTGAGTCTGATGTCTGTTGAAACTAAAAATAAAATTATGCTGGTAAAAATGTAATTTAACATTCATTTCTAGCACTAATCATTGCCTAACATTTTAAAAGATGGAGGAAGATATTTGACTTGATGAAATCACTAAAAATTAAGTCTGTTCTTAAATAAATAGGACACTATGTATCCAAAATATTTGGATAAGGATGACTATAAATAAGATAACTAAAATGTCTTTTGTTGATAGTAATCTTTTGCATTTACAAAGTGTGCTTCTTTCAAGAGGCTGGAAGTGCTTTTTAAATATCTTCGTACTGCTTCACTCTGTGAAAAATGAAACATCTCTTTAAAAATGTCATTGTAAAAAGAATTTTCTCTATGGGAATAAATGACCTAACATTGAATAAATAGCCCCTGAAAATCTATTGCTCCCTTTGTCTGCCTCAAAGTGTACAGTCAGATCAATGGTCCCATTGAACTTTGCACTGGTCTGAAATCATCTGATGTATTTGATCAATTTTAGGTGTAATATTTTAAAAAGGAGTAATTGATCATTTCTAATTTATCAGTTCATGTATCCCAGGCATTTCTTATATATGCCTATGATATGTAATTGTTGTTCAATAAATACGAGTACCTGAATTAATATCAGATGATGATTATGTAAATGCCACAAAAGGTGTATACATAAAGGGTTTGGAAGTTTAAAGAAATGTATTCTTGTTTTTATTATTTCATAACACACTACCACAAATGTAGCAGTGGGTCAGGATTCTGGCTTAGATTTAACTGGGTTCTCTTCTCAGGATCTCACCAGGCTGAAATCAAGGAATTGGCCAGGGTTATATAACTATGGGAGGGATTATCCCATCATAGTTCGCAACATATAAAAACTACCAAGGGAGTGAGTGTTAGGTTAGATGCACATTCAAGTGTAGATGATTATATGAGGCCTGTACACTGGGGAGCAAGAATCTTGAGCCCCTTGGGGGCCATCTTGGAATTCTGCCCATCATAATAAATAAGTATGTACACACACACAGACACACACAGAGACACAGACACAGACACACACACACCCTGAGGCAAAATCAAAGAGATCCTTCATTTAAATATTACTACCATTTTTTTACTGTATCTCTTTTTAGGAATAGAGAGAAGGAAAAATGATCAGTGATTCTTTTCCACCTGTAGTTCAGCTCTTCGAAATTGACTTGTTTCTTAGAATACTAGCTAACTTGTATTGAGTGATTAATATGTGCCAGACACTAACCTAAATTTTTTAGATACATTAGTTCATTTAACCTTCCAGAAACTCTGTAATCAAGGTAACATTATTACCAATTTTTTATAATAGACAACAGGTACAAAGATATCATTAGTCAAAACACTGGTAAGCGGCAATGATAGGTAGGATACAATGTTTAGTACATATTGTATATTCAGTGAATAGTTATTAATTTCATTATTGTGTAGAATTTTTAGAAAAGGAAACAGTATAGAAAAACCAAAAGGACACAAATATACATATTCACTTAACTAGCGCTGTTGTTGTTTTATATTAGGACTGCTCTAGGATAGGATGCATCCCAGAGGAGAATAAAATCAAATTGTGGGGGCTGGGGGTTGGGGGGACATGTCTGGGTGACTCAGTCAGCTAATTGTCTTGTCTTTGGCTCAGGTCATGATCCCAGGGTCCTGGGATCAAGCTCCGTGTCAGGCTCTCTGCTCAGTGGGAAGACAGCTTCTCCCTCTGCCTCTGCCCCTCCCTCTCCACTCATGCTCTTTCTTTCTGTCTCTCTCAAATAAATAAATAAAATCATTAAAAAAAAACTCAAATTGGGAAAGAACTTTTTTTTTTTAAGATTTTATTTATTTATTGGACAGAGAGAGATCACAAGTAGGCAGAGAGGCAGGCAGAGAGAGAGGAGGAAGCAGGCTCCCTGCGGAGCAGAGAGCCCGATGCGGGGCTGGATCCCAGGACCCTGAGATCATGACCTGAGCCGAAGGGAGCGGCTTAATCCACTGAGCCACCCAGGCACCCCAGGAAAGAACTTTTAATTCAGAGTATCTTTGGTTTAGCAGTGATTGTTCCAGTCCTGCTCAACTTCTCAATGACCTAGGGATCCCGGAGGAGGGCGATCGGGGGAGACAAAAGCTTAAAATGACCATAAAATTCAAACAGAAGTAAACCACCACAAGATAAGATCTCCATTCATTATCAGAAGTGAATGAAAACCATTTAACACAGACTTCCTTTAGTAGCGTAACCTACCTTTGACCCCATTGTAAAGAAGCTAACTAAAATCATGTAAGAAGATGCTTTGTTTCTCTCAAAGCTTGATTTTGGCTGTTCCAACAGAAATTTGAACAATGTCCTCTCCAGTTCCCAACTGCTGATTTTAGGTAGCAACAGTAATGTGGTTTTTCCTCATCTCTTATTACCATATGCCCTGCCCCCAATATCGATTGTCCCTCCAATTCACTTTTTTCCCCACCATCTGTGCAAACACTCCAAAGCCCAACAAGTCACTAAGAATCAGACTCTACTCAGGTTTGCTCTAGCAGGTGGTGGCGGCTATGGAAGGATAGAGGAAGTTACGGGAGGCGAAGAGGCAATATAAGAAGTTTAATAACAAGACCTAAATGCTATAGGGAAAAAACTGAGAACAAGACATGTCATGAAATGTGCTTTTTTAGGCATTATGCCAATTATGAGCAACAGAGAAATGGGATCATATTTATGAATTAATATTTTATAGGATGCTTTATATAATTTCAAGGAACACTTCCACCTGCTCAGTAAGAATCATGAAAATCAGACTTCTTTATTAGTTATTATTAGTTATTCTGATTTAAAGGGAAGGAAGGAATCAATTGAATGACCCAGGGAAACACTGTAATTCTATGATACTTTTTTTTTAAATAATTTGATTTTAAGATAAAGAAGAAACAGATCAACAGACATCTGCCACACTTCTGTGAATAAGAACGCAATTTTAATCTTGTTCAAATTGATAAACATGGCGCATAGTCAATAAAGGCATGTGTGTTTTGTTGCCATGGTCAAAAAAATACTAATATAAGTTTGATGAGAGGCAAAGAGACAATCAGAATAAATATAAAATTGACATAGAATTACTTGATTAGTAAGGGCGCCTGGGTGGCTCAGTGGGTTAGGCCTCTGCCTTCGGCCCAGGTCATGATCTCAGTGTCCTGGGATCAAGCCCCACATCGGGCTCTCGGTTCAGTGGGGAGCCTGCTTTCCCCTCTCTCTATGCCTGCTTCTCTGCCTACTTGTGATCTCTCTGTCTCTCTGTCAAATACATAAATAAAATCTTTAAAAACAAAAAAAAGAATTACTTGATTAGTAGAATTGCATAGAGAATTATGTTAGTGGTTGACCAACTTAGCTTTGATAAACATATTGAAAAACAATTGCTAATGCTCAGACTTTGTCATTATTCTACAGGATTGTCTCTTCATGTCTTTCAGAATGAAAGTATGTTAGTTGACATCATCACAAAAACTTTGTTGTAATTGTTAAGCCATTTCCTATAATAATTGCTTTTTTAGCCCTGAGGTTAGTTTTTAAAGCTTGAATTATGAATATTTCATATTATATTATTTTCATATTCCACATGCATGCCTCATGCAAATTAACTTTCTTATAGCCTCACACTGACCTTTACCTTATTGAAGGAAATTAAATTGTAAAATGAATATGCTTAGGAAAATCTTTTTCAAAAAATGTCTCTTCCCCTATGTTGTTGAGGTTCAACAGAAGCCTTTAGCATTCCAAGTCATAAATCCTATTATATAATGAAATGAAAAATCTAGTTAATTGATAGAGAATTAAAATATTTTGTTTGTCTCAGGATGAAAATGAAATAACAATGTTTAAAATATTGGAATATGGTAGAAAAGAAAAAAGTAATACAAAAATTAGCTCTTAATATTTTCAGGATTTTAAGATGATTTTCTTTTTTTTTAAAGATTTATTTATTTGACAGAGAGAAATCACAAGAGAGGCAGGCAGAGAGAGAGGAAGGGAAGCAGGCTCTCCGCTGAGCAGAGAGCCCAATGTGGGACTCGATCCCAGGACCCCGAGATCATGACCCGAGCTGAAGGCAGTGGCTTAACCCACTGAGCCACCCAGGCGCCCCTAAGATGATTTTCTAACCATACACTGGCCTTTCTGACATTTTCTCAGACTGCTTGAAAACTGATGAAACACACACTGAAACAAAGACATTTCAGTTCTGTAAATATCTGAAAATCCCATATTTGTACTTCCAATAATATATTCTTATATTAAGCAATAAAAATGCCTTAAATACCAAGAAGCAAAATTTTGTATGTTACTACACAATAAACTATTTTCTGTTTTATCTGAGAGTGCTTTCAGAACAGTTTTTTTTTTTTTAAGATTTTATTTATTTGAGAGAGAGAATACAAGAGTGGGGAAAGGGACAGGCAGACTTCCTGCAGTCAAGTTCAGAGCCCACAGGTGAGGGCAGGCACCATCTCAGTACTGTGAGACCATGACCTGAGCTGAAACCAAGTCAGACGCTTAACTGACTGAGTCACCCAGGTGCTCCCTCAGAACAGATTTTAATCTCTGATGATTTCCGAGGAAAAGAAAAATACAGGTTAGGTATTTCCTATTCACAAAATCTCAGCTGCCTCCTAAATTTTACATATGTAACCTTCTGATGCCTGGTGGCACTGATGTCCTGTATACTGAAGAAGGAGAAAAACTTTGGTTTCCTGTGCACTGTTTATTTTAAATTCACATTACATCTTATTTTCAACACTCTGAAATCATATTACGTGGGCTTTACTTCCTTTATCTAAATATCATGATTCAATTTTCATATTAGAGTGTTTTTTAATGTAACATCATGCATGGAATCAAAAATAGAAACATTGGTATTTATTTTCACACCAAGAAAGTTTTTTTGTATGCCAGGCTTCAAAGTAACACACCTATAAAGACAAGAGTATATAGATTTTAGAATAATCTTGATAAATTATTACTTAGTTTAGGAAGATGAAGCCTGAGAGATAGAATAACCAGCTCTATAAAATCAAGAGACCCAATTTCTTTTTCAGGAATTTTAATTTTGTTTAGTAAATTCTATACTCAGTTACATGTAACACTAATAAATACACAAAACTCTTTCTCATTTGAGGAATTTTTCATAGATACTTATTTTCTGTTTCTCCAACCTCCCTTTTCCTCCCTCCCATTTTGTCAGAGCCTACATTTACTTCTGTATGATTCATTATTTTACTAGGATGTTAAATGATCCTTTAATTTATGTGGCAAAATTAGAGGTCTTAAAGAGAGTATATTCATCAAAAACTTTCAAATGTATAATTGTGATTTTACATTTAATTTCAGAACCCTTTTTTTTTTTCTCATTGATGTAAAATCTGGTCTGAATTATCACATATCCTTTGAAAAGACTTGAGCAAACAACCCATATCTTTGCTAAAGACTTAGCCTTATAACCCAGAGTCCTGGGATCGAGCCCCACGTTGGGCTCTCTGCCCTGCGGGGGGCCTGCTTCCTCCTCTCTCTCTGCCTGTCTCTCTGCCTAGTTGTGATTTCTGTCTGTTAAATAAATAAAATATTAAAAAAAAACATAATTTAAATGTTCATTTTTTATATCATTAACTTTAATGATATAAAATCTGTTACTCATTCTAGTATTTATATGTAGCACATATAAAGTATGAAAGAAGCAATGAGATTTTTTATAAAACATAATAATAAATCAGTGGCTCCAATTAAATTTTATTAAAATGATTCAACCAAATATTCAAAAATTAAGGTAGCTTCTATTTAAAAATGAATTTAAGAGATTAACATATAATATATGGCACATATCCTCAGTATAAAAGCCAAATACCACACTACCTAAATGTAGTTTTATATAAAGCATAGCTTTCAGCTGAATATTGTACTATGCAAATTTTGTCAGATAATGTACCATGAAGAAAGTTTCTCACTCTCCCTTTCACTCTTTAATTCACCTCTGAATGTCCAGTGCTAACAGTACCAACCAAACACAAAGTGTTCAATAAATATTTGTTCATACATACAATGTGCTACAGAAGGTGGGTTGGCTATGCTATATTACCTTTCATTATTACTTCAGGTAATGTAAATGAGTAAACCTGTGGTTAAAATGGTAAGTATTTTTGTGTTTGCTTCCTCTTTTATTGACCAATGATAATGAAAAAGCAAGGAAATTAAATACAGTAGGTGTCACACAGTGAAAATAAATTTAATGTGTTTAAATTTTAGTTGATGTTATGGTTAAGTCTGAGCATTTTGGGGAGTATATATCTTGAATATGCTTTGTCCTGTTTTTGTTTTTTTTTCTCCAGGCAACATTGCACATAATTAAAAAGATTTTTTTCAGCTTTGTCTTTAAAAGAATATTTAAGTTTATAATTCTCCAATATATTTTTATGTGGCTAAATATCATTATTTAATTTTCTATGTGGGGTAAAATGATAAAAGACTTGGTGAGAGCAAGAGTTATCCCCCTATTTATCCAAGAAAAGCTCATTATTCTCAAAGGACATTTATTTGATTTTAACATAAAAATTAGGAAAATTTATAATTAAAATATGATATTTAAATTCCAAGAATAATTCCCATATTTGTTCACACACTAAAGTCAATTAATATATACTTGATACTTTACAAACATTTTAAATTTAATCATCTTAAGAACACTGTAAATGTTTTACTTCAGTATTATAAATGAGAAGTTGAAATTCAAAATACTTAGGAAGATTACCAACATACTACACTTGATAAGTGGCAGAGCCAAGATTTAAATAAATATATGCCACACTCAGATAAAAGTATGCCTTTACTCTTTCCTGAAATGTGAGCTTTCCTCATAATGCTTCCTTGTGCTTCCATTTGATTCCATAGTCATTTATTGGACTTCTATCATGTATAAAATATGAGAGCATGGGTACTGACTTTTGTCTGTGAGCTTCAAGATACTCCAAATTATCTTCAATCCATTTAAAGAGATTGGTTAAAAAAAATGTAAGCTACATTTCCTGTTGTTTCTTTCCTTTCACTTATGTCTAAGTTTTCTACAAAATTACACTTTACTATTAGATCAGTATCTCATACTAATTTTTACTCTGAAGTTTTCCTTCATTAACATACTTATTTGCCATACTTTTCCTTGCTTGGACGTCAATCAAAAGGTGCTTCGGAGAATATCAGGTGGTCTACTTAGAGACCAAAATGTAGAGACCATAGAAGATAGAGGATTAGAATCAGAAACGCTGAGCCTTTATATTTAAAAAAAAATGTGTAAGGTAAAGATGTTCAAAAGTAAATGAATTTCTGAAGCACACACATCTGTTTAGGTCGTCCAAGCATTGAGGTTCTCAAGTTCTCCAGCTTCCATGGTATTTCTGTAATGCCTTCAGCCAGTGCTCAGTATCGTCTGCACACTTTTACTTGGCGTTTTCACTTCTCTAATTGTTTATTTTGTTTCCTGTTTGGGACCATGTTTTCCTTCCATGGATATAAGTTCTTTGAACTCAGGCATTAAGTTCATCAAAATGTCCTTCTATGTTTTTGAAGGGTCCCACTGAATTCTTTAAACAAGATATTGGAAAAGTATTACAAATGAAAAAGCTGCATATATTTATTTGTGGTCCTAGAACAATGCTGTTATAATCAGCCCATTATTTTTCCAGTGAGATCAGAAAGCTTGTGTATCAAGTCTTAACTGTGCATGAAGCAATCAGATTCTTTGAAAAGACACTTCTACAGAAAAAGAAAATACAAAGCAGCCAAAGAAAAATTAAAAATCACTTTCTTAGTTGTTTTTTGAAATACATGATACCTTGTTTTCATATTTATAACAGTATAAAGAATTGAATTAGCATTAAGATCAGTGACGAAACACTTTAATACTTTCTATCCCAATATCATTCTAAAATAAGAAAATATGTCTGTGTGTAGTTTGATGACAGAAAGGATAATCAACAATCAGCAAGAGCATTTAGTGACCAAATAAACATTAACTGTATGAATGAAGAAATTAAAAATATTTATTACTATAGGTGATCTGAGTTTTTATATTTTACATTTCAACTAAAATAACATTTGCCACAGCCAAATGTATGGCATCTTTAAATACAGACATTTACATGTAACACACATTTAAAATAAAATATTTCCCTAAAGCAGAGACATATATACTTATTACATACTCTTATTTGAATAATATCGCATTAAATGACTCAATGAGATTTGGAAGAAAAGCAATCAATGGGGAAGTACTTTATTTACAGGAGCCAATGTAGCAGATGCACGAGTCTCTAGGGTCTTGGACTCCTTGCTTCTTTACTTCCTCTCATTTCTAATTCTTATCCCAGTCCTAAAAGTCCAAAAAAGAAACCTAACTACTTCTGGGATAAACCTCCTCTGGGCCTCATTCAAACTACTAATTGCCCACTACTTTAGTAGCAATTTCTGCTAGCAGATGAGAAGATGCTCCTAGCCCCAACCTTGGAGCTATATATAATATGGTCAGGTTTCTACGACTACTAGAAATCTGCTCTGTTTACTGGGTAAGCCTCTGTTCATTTAAGGATGAGCCCAAATGTGGATCCCATTTTCAGTTATCAATGTGGGTCATGTTTAACCTGGAAGTTCTACAGAGGTGAATGTGTCTTCCCCAAAGTTCCTGTTTCTGGCTTATAACTAGAAGTGATACATTGTTTATTCTTGAACCAGAGTTAGTAACCCAAGAACAATGATTGTCCTCTCCTATTGTAAGAACCAGATCACCTCTACTCTCTGTGACTGAGAGTGAAAGAGTCTTCGTCATTATGGAAAATGTGTTCTGTATGTATGGATATCTGAACATTAACTTTTTTTACATGTAGAAAAAATATCCAAAGTAGATATTTGGTCTAAGTATAGACAATTTTGCAAAAGCTTAACTTTAGCTCAACTTTACGGTCTTATAACACATTCTTATTACTTCTTTACTTTCTTTCCATTAAGTAATATGTTTTTCTGATTATGAATGGAATTAAGTCAAATGGAGGCTTTACAGAATATATTGGCAGATATAGTATGTGTTGTTATAATGTAGGTTTTGATTTACATTTTTAAAATCCTTTGACAATGCATTTTATTTTAAAACATACTCATTTGTTAGAAATAAACATGCTATATCTTAAAAGCAGATTACAAGTTTGCCATCAAAATGAACACAATTTTCTTTATAACCAAATGGCAACATCTGACTTTACATCTTGGAACTCTGTACAGGTGAATGAGCGTGATCGTCTTCTAAGATTTGTTGGTCTCTGAGGTCTTCCTTCTGTCAAGTCTAAATACATGTCAGATTTCAGAAAACGTGTGTAACTGTCTTGTTCCATAAGCTGATACACTCTGCTTTGCGCAGCATCAAAACTGTGTAGGGTAGGTTGAGTGATGCTCTTGGTAATGACTTCTTTGGTGTGAAAATCAAGGTTAACCTGGATGATAATAATAACAAAAAGTATGATTATGGTCAATCTACTTAAGTAAACACTTTTGAAAAACAAACAGTGCGGGACTGATCCAATGTTGGAGTGGGCATAAGGCACTTGGTTGCTTTTGTGAATTTTTTGTTTGTTTGTTTTGTTTTTTGTTTTTTGTTATAAGTCTAGGGATCCAGTGATTTACTCTGGGGTGACATTTCATCTGGCTCTTCTCTTCCTTTGCTCCTGGTCCTTCTCACTCTCTGCTAATTCAGAATAATGAAACATTGTAAATATCATAAAGACCATCAGGTTAACCCATTTTCAACATGGAAATGAAACTTCATAGAAATTAAATTATTTTGAATGAGGGCAAAGGGTGACTTGGGGGCATATATGGGATTTCCATGCAGGGCTTTTGTTTTATCCCCGTGCTCTTTTCATTTTATTATGATGCCTTCTCACAGGCAAGAGTATGCTAAAAATGGATATCTTTTAAAGACAAAAAAAATCCTTTAATGGTTTTTTATCAGAGAACTACTGCTATATCTGATTCTGATAGATGTTAAGTTTTCATTTAGGGTTCCTTCCTTTTCCCTCAGGGGTAACACTATACAACTAGCTGCTTTTTAAAAAATTGTTTATAAAATTGGCCCTGGGAAAAACAGAATAATGCACTGAAACACAGAACAGATTGAGACATATTGATACAAGAAAAACAATCATCCTTCCATGTGAAATGATATCCACATAAACAATGCTACCTCATGGACATATTAATTTATAGTGAAACAGAACTCTTAACAGTGATATATTACCAGTCTTACCATTTCAGCAAAGAAACACTATTTATTGAACACATAATAAAAATATAGAAAGTCTATTTAAATTATTTTTGAGGGCAGTCAGGTAATATTTGCTAGTTGTATAGTTTTATTGCTATAGTTTATGCAGTTGTATCACACAATTATCTCACATTGTGCTCGCAGCCAAAATCACGACTATTTTTTCACTTGAACCATTGTCAAATTAGGTTTTGCTCATCTATCAATTATGAAATTTTCTTTTAGTCTATCTTAAAATGGAGGAATAATTATTTTGGGACAATCAAAACTTCACATAGGTAGATGAGCTCACACTAAAATGGTACATTATACAACCTTTTTAATTTGTCTTGCCTTCCTCACTTATAGAAATTGTTTTGATAAGACATTGCCTATGCTTAGGTGATTAATATGGTTAAGTGAATGAATTTAAAGGCTGCAAGTAATTGTATTTACTCTTAGTCTAGAATAAAAATAACCCCAAGGAATGACTTCAATTATACTTTAACTTTCATGGCGAAGCCTTACAATGCATTTTGTTTGTATGTAGGAATTTATATAAATATCTGAATTTGCTTCAATAAAATCTTGACCTTTCTGATAGAATATATGAGGATACTGATTTGATAAAGACAGATTCTCTCAAAAAATTTTCAAGCAGTTTTAAATTTTTACAATTATCTTTACTGTACCTCTTGTGGAGCATCATTCTGTATAAATTTCTCATATATTGCTTTTGCTTTAATGATAATTTGTTGAGGGTCTTTACTTTTCTTGAAATCTTCACAGGCTATCCAAAATTCAATGTTTTCCTCACTGAATTCAGTTTTAAGGAATGTGGTAAAAGTCTTCAGTCCATCTACCAGGAAAAGAAGTGATATATTTTAACTATACAATATTAATGCTGAGGAATTGGCTATGTGATTTTTCCCCTCCAAATATGTATAAATTCCAGTTAGTAACATGCAGTGTGATACTGGTTTCCAGAAGAAGAATTTAGTGATTCATCACTTACATACAACATCTAGTGTTCATCACAAGTCCCCATTTTAATACCAACACATCCCTCCACCCACCTCTCCTTCTGTATTGTACTACTTGATATTAAAGTATAACTGCAAATATTAACAGAATCATCATTGGTTTCCAGAAGTAGAATTTAGTCATTCATCACTTACATACAACATCTAGTGTTCATCACAAGTCCCCATTTTAATACCAACACATCCCTCAACCCACCTCTCCTTCTGTATTGTACTACTTGATATTAAAGTATAACTGCAAATATTAACAGAATAGCTATGTCTTCCCTCTAATGCAGTGAAGAAACACACATGTGCACAATATATGTGAGAGACCTCATATAAATTAGCTGCAATCTTCACAATTATAAAAGTATTAATCCGGTTGAAATGAGGCTGATTATCATACATAGACCTGAGGAAGAGGGACAAACCCTTACTCTGGACATTGCTTTGGGTCTCTTTCAGGTTCCTCAGTGCCTTCCTCAGGGATCTGGGGGCTATTCTACAGAGCCAAGAAACTATTCCCCCTGAAGCCCATTCTCCTCTTACCCCCTACCCCCACTTCCAGACTCAGGACCCTGGAATTCCCTATCTAAGAACTCTATGTTACCAAGGTTTGTACAGTCCTCTTCCCTAAGTTCATTGACTAAAGGCACACAGACTCAAAAGTATGTGTACCCTTAGGATAAGACTTGAATTTGAAGATTGAGGTGTCTACCCAAATATGCAAAGAGGCCTTTCACAGTATGGAATTGAAACATGAGTAGAAAGAGAAGGAAGGTAAGCATGTTGCTAATAGAACTGTGAAAAGTCTGAGAATTTTATATTTAAGCCTAATGGTTACACAGTACATTTATAAAAATAATAGAATGAAATATGTATTTTTAACAGTTTGTTAGCTTGACTTATTGCTCTTAAGCATTTAGATATGGGGTCTCCATTTTTACTTCTGTTCTGAGCTCCATCAATACTAGGCATTGGTATCAAGTCTTGTGGAAGATGGCCAGTGTTCAAATTCATGTTTAGCAAGTTACTATGTAGTCCTGAGTGGAATACATTTCTCTCGTTGCCTCAGTTTTTCACTATTTAAAATGAACACAATGATGATACTTACCTGATCATGCTATTTAGACAATTAAAAATATTGATTTCTGGGAAAGATGGAGTAGGAAGACCTTCACCTTTTCCCACAGATACAACTAGATAGCATCCATAAAAGTATAAATAGCCCAGAGAATGACATAAGGCCTGGCAGAACAGACTCCCCACAGCTAAATGCAGACCCACAAGACTGTCTGCAGGAGGGAGGGACACTGCAGGGACAGAGAGGGGAGAGAAACAGATCCTCATGCCAGACACCCCAGGCTCAGCCACAATAGTAGAACACATAACACACATAGGAGACACCCCTGAAGTGCCAGGTTCTCGGCAATAGGAAACATTGCACTACAGGAAACCATAGGATTTCTTCATAAGACCAGCACTTTCAAGAGCAGATGTAGTTGACGTTCCTAAAACATAGAAACAGACACAGACCATTAGACAAAATAAAGAGACAGGGGATATATCTCAAATGAAAGAACAGAACAAAACAGAAAAATAGACTTAGAGAACTCAGCACTATCAAGTGTAATAACTTTTTCATTATATGGATCCCAGAAGAAAAAGAGAAAGGGGGGCAGAAAACTTATTTGGAGAAATGATAGCCAAAAAATTCCCAAATCCAAGAAGGAAACAGAAACCCAGATCTAGGGGGCACAGAGAGCCCCCAATAAAATCAACCAAGGAGGTCCATACCAAGACACAAAGTCATTAAAATGGCAAAAAGTAGAGATAAAGAGAGAATATTAAAAGCAGCAAGAGACAAGAAAACAATTACATACAAGGGAAACCCTGTAAGTCTATCAATTCCTTTTTCAGCAGAAACTTTGCAGGCTGGCATGATATATTCAAAGTGCTAAAAGGAACAAAACAAAATAAAACCGGCAACCAAGAATACTCTATGCAGCAAGGTTATCATTCTGAAAAGGAGAGATAAAAGAGATTCTCAGACAAACAAAAATTAAAAGAATTCATGACCACTAAATCATTCCTACAAAAAAATGTTAAAAGGAGCTCTTTGAATTAAAAGGAAAGACCACAAGTAGGAATAAGAAAAGTAGAAAGCATAAAAACAGTAAAATTAAGTATATCTATAAAAATTGGTCAAGGGATTCACAAAATAAATGGATACAAAGTATGAGACCAAATACCTAAAACATGGAGGGTGGGGGAGAGGAGTAAAGTATGCATTCAAATGTAAGCAGTCATCAACTTAATATAGACTATTATATACATTATATAGTAGATGAAAACTTAATGGTAACCACAAATCAAAACAAAAAATAGATAGGCAAAAAATAAAGACAAATGAATCCAAGTATATCATTAAAGAAAGCAAACAAACCATGAGAGAAGAAAGCAAGAGAGGGGAGAATTAAAAGTATTAAAACATACAAAGTATAAGTGATTCTGGGAAAATTGGATAGCTTTTTACAGAAGAATGAAACTCAACCATTCTCTTACACAATACACAAAGATAAACTCTAAATGGATGAATGACCTCAATGTGAGACAGGAATCCATCAAAATCCTAGAGGAAACCACTTAGACATTGGCCACAGCAACTTCTTTAAAGACACATCTCCAAAGACAAGGGAAATGAAAGAGAAAATGAACTTATGGGACTTCACCAAGATAAAAAGCTTCTGCTCAGCAAAGGAAACAGTCAATGAAACAAAGAGACAACCCATAGAATGGGAGAAAATATTTGCAAATGACACTACAGACAAAGGGTTGATATCCAAGATTTATAAAAAATTTCTCAAACTCAACACCCAAAAAGCAAATAATCATGTCAAAAAATGGGCAGAAGACATGAGCAGACACTTCTCCAAATAAGACATACAAATGGCTAACAGACAGATGAAAAAGTGTTCATCATCAGTAGCCATTAGGGAAATTCAAATCAAAACCACATTGATATACCACCTTACACCAGTTAGAATCGCAAAAGTTGACAAGGCAAGAAACAACAAATGTTGGAGAGGTTGTGGAAAAAGGGGAATCCTCTTACACTGCTGGTGGGAATGCAAATTGGTACAGCCACTTTGGAAAACAGTGTGGAGGTTCCACAAAAAATTAAAAAATAGAGCTACCCTATGACCCTGCAATTACACTACTGGGTATTTGCCCCAAAGACACAGATGTAGTGAAAAGAAAGGCCATATGCACCCCAATGTTCATAGTAGCAAAGTCCATAATAGTCAAACCATGGAAAGAGCTGAGATGCCCTTCAATAGACGAATGGATAAAGAAGATGTGGTCCATATATACAATGGACTATTACTCAGCCATCAAAAATGATGAATACCCAACTCTTGCACCAACATGGATGGGGCTGGAGGAGATTATGGTAAGGGAAGTAAGTCAATTAAAGAAAGTCAACTATCATATGGTTTCACTTACTTGTCGAACATAAGGAATAGCATGTGGAGGACATTAGGAGAAAGAAGGGGAAAATGAAGGGGCAGAAATCGGAAGGGGAGAAGAATCATGAGAGACTGTGGACTCCAAGAAACAAACTGAAGGTTTTAGGGGGGAGGGGCGTCGGGGGATGGGTTAGCCTGGTGATCGGTATTAAGGAGTGCTCAGATTACATGGAGCACTGGGTGTTGTACGCAAACAATGAATCCTGGAACACTACATCAAAAACTAATGATGTTCTGTATGGTGACTAATATAACACAATAAAAAAATAAAGCTTTTAGTAGTTTTGAATATATTCACAAAGTTGTACACCCATCAAAATAAAAAAAAATAAAACATGCGAAGTGCTTAAAATGGTGACTGGCACATAGTATTATACTTTGTGTGTTTTGATGATGATGATGTTAATGGCCTTGATGACTATCTTTTATTTAAGGCTCAGTCAGGTAAAGTTTACATAGTTAGAATATGACAGAATTAGAATTCATCCCTAAGACAAACTAAAACTAGTGCTCATTCAAGTTTTTATGATATTCTACTTCTTTTGGCTTATACACATTTTTTTAAATTAAACTTCTTTATTTTGAGAAAATTATAAATTCACATGTAGGAGAGAATAGACATCCTATGTACTCTTTATCCAGTTTCCACCAAGTACCTTTTGCAAAACTATACAGTTATTATTGAACAGTACAGGGTTAGAAGTGCCAAACCCCACTGCATGCAGTCAAAAATCCACATAACTTTTGACACCTCAAAAACTTAACTGCTAATAGTTTACTATTGACCAGAACTGTCACAAATAACCAGTCAATTAACATATATTTTGCATATTATGTGTACGATATACAGTATTCTTACAATAAAGTAAGCCAGATAAAAGAAACTACTAATAAGAAAATCATAAGAAAGAGAAGAGGTTAGATTAAAATCTAATCATAACTACATTTAAGTTATTGTCCTGTATTTACTTACAAAATCCAAGAGTAATTAGACCTATATAGTTCAAACCTCAGTTGTTTAAGGATTAACACTAATAAAATATCACAAGTAAGATAATGACATACTACTATTTATTACCCATTGAAAAACATAAAGAAGTGGGTTTTTAAAAATTTATTTCATTTAGAGCAGAATTATTTCTTAAATAGATTATTTTGACAACCTTCTAATTAGTGACCCTTACTCTAGTGACTCTTGTTCCCACACCCTCATAGGTTATTATTGACATTGTAGTCAATAGTATATTTCTGTATACAGACTTCATCATGTTTCTTTACTTTTTAATATTTTCCAGTAGTGCCTTTCATCTCTTTTCACTATCTTTTTCACACTTTAAGCTTCAGGTACTTAAAACATTGTGCTATAGTTGCTTGTTCACTTGTGTTTCTCACACTACGTTTTAAGATTCATGAGATGAAAACTCTTGTCTAATTTGCCACCAAACTTTGCAGTTGTGGCTCCACAAGGACCATGATTTTGTTACAAACATTACCCTAAGAGCCACAGGCCTTATACTAGTATTGAGGCAAATCACAAAGAGATGGTTTCAGAGCATCAAATTGGCCATAAAAAATAAAGAGGATCTGTGGGGGATATAATGGGCTGCCAGAAAAATAATCCAAAACTCTTTAAAGGAAGGCAACATAGTCTAGACTCCTCTATTTTCTTTTATGCTCACATACAATAAAAATTTATTAGGCATGAAAGAAATGCCTAATGTGACCCATTATTAATAACAAAAGGAGTCAATAGAAACTGACAACAAGGTATCCAAAATATTTGAAATAGCATACAGACAATAAAAAAGCTATTATTAACTTGTTGAAGAACATAAATGTTAAAAAAGACATACTGAGTGAATAGATGCAAAAACTCAGCAGAGAAACTGAAACTATAGAAACAATTAAATGAAAAGTCTAGAACTGGAATAAACTAGGGTAAAAAATTCATTGAATGGACATGACAACAAATTAAAGACTACGTAAGAAAGGGTGAGTCAAGTAGAAGAGAGCTGAATAGAAATTATTTAATCTGAGGAAAAGTAAAGAGGTAAAGAGTAACAACAGCAAAATTATGGGACAACCAGAAAATAAGATGGTAGCTATATCAATGATAATATTACATTTAAATAGACTATATACTCCAATTAAAGGTCAGAGATCATTAGACAGATTAAAAATTAAAACTAGATTATATACTGGCTACAAGAGACACATGTTAAAAATAAAATACTAAGGCGAAATAAAAAAATTAAAATGATACACAATATAGGTGCTTATCATAAGAAATCTGTGTAAAAACAATCTGATGTGGCCTGACAAAGTGACTTCACAGTAAAGAGTATTTCCATTTCATAATTATAAAGTGGTCAACTATTACTACCAAATAATAATCCTAAATATACATGGACTTAGTTGCAGAGCTCTGAAATACATGAAGCAAATTGGCAGAACTGAAAGAAGAAGAAATATTTACAATTACAGTAGATTTTAATTTTAATTCTGTAGATTTTAATTCTGTTCACTTATAAATTTATAGAACATGCAGACAGAATATTAATAAGGTTATATCAAATTTAACATTATCGGGGCACCTAGGTGGCTCAGTGGTTCTGAGGGCTAAGTGCTGCTTATATACACTATCACATTTAACCTTCACAACAGATGCTAGGAATATGCCTTATATTCATTTTCATAGATGAGGAGACTGAGATTCAGATAAGTTCAACTTACCCAGATCTCACTTTTCAAACAAACAAACAAACAAGTTGTAGAAGTGTATCTTTCTAAGGAAGGCAACATTTTCTGTGGTAGGTACAGTAACAGCCCTCCATAGATGTTCATGCCCTAATTCCCAAAACCTGCGAACATGTTACCTTACATAGGAAAAAGGAGCTTTGCAGTTGTGAGTATGGTTAGGGACCATGAAATAGGTAAAGTACCCTGCATTATCTAGGTGGATAATCTAATCCAGTCTGAGCTCATGAGTCCTTAAAAGTGGAAGAAGAAGGCAAACGAGTAAGTCAGGGAGATACATGAGAAGGATTGTTACTGACCTTGAAGATGAAAGGAGATGGTCATGAGCCAAAAAAATGTGGCTTCTAGAGGGTATGAATTGTCATGAGTTTAGAGCCAGCAACATAATGGAGACCTTGGTCCAAAACTGCAAAGAACTGAATTCTACTAAAAACCTGGAAAGGGATTCTGCCCTAGACCCTCCAGGAGACAATCACACCTCGATTTTTTTTTTCTCCCTGATAAGACCTATACGGTACTTCTGACCTACAGAACTGTAAGATACTATATTTGTGTTGTTTTAAGTCACTAAAGTTAGGGAAATTTGTTATAGCAGCAAGGGGGAAACTAATACAATCTTCAAACTATGTTTTTTATTTCACCATATATATTTTTATATTTCACGAATACATTTTTTATTTCCCCTATATATAGAACTTGTCCTCTTTGTCATGAAGCACCATTTTTTATGTCATAAGCATTTTTTTAATAATTTTTTAAGATTTTATTTATTTATTTGACAGAGATCATAAGCAGGCAGAGAGGAAGGCAGAGAGAGAGAGGAGGAAGCAGGCTCCCCGCTGAGCAGAGAGCCCGATGTGGGGCTCGATCCAAGGGCCCTGAGATCATGACCTGAGCTGAAGGCAGAGGCTTAACCCACTGAGCCACCCAGGCGCCCCTGTTATAAGCAATTTTTAAAATATGTTATAGAGATACAGGAACAGAAAATGACATGACAAACCATAGACACTTCCAAAGTATTGAATTTGAGATGATTTCAACCACTACCATGACAAAAGAATCATGCAGCTCTATCCCACTGTTCCTTCCATTGGTGTTTTCACTGGAATAAGGGGAGATTTTTTTTTTCTCTATAAATTAATCCAGAGCACCAGGTGCTAGTTAAACATTTGTGAAGAAACTAGGAAGACGCTACAAGAATTTGAGAAGCTATCATTTAAGATGGACAAGCAAGTCAGAACTTGTTAAGCACCACCCTTTTAAAGAGGTCTTGGTGCTAAGCAATTCCTGAATGAGTTTACAAACTCTAATCACTGAGAATAAGCAAGAATGATCAATATAGGATATTTAACAACTTTTCTTATTTTTTAGTTTGTGCTTGATTTTCAAGATTTATTTCTTAATGCTATGTAGTGTGCTTTTCTCCAAATATAGAAGGGAAATATAAATGGGTAAAATTCTTTGAAGTATTTTGATACATAGAAGATTTTCCTCAAATACCTAAATATGTATATGTTTCAGGGTCAAAATAAAATGCCTGCAATCTTACAATGAGACAATAGTCTGTCCCAGATTAAACCTAGTTTGGAAAGAGGACAGTAAGTATAAGCATTATTGGGACTGTAAAGAAAGTCACATTGACCTAAGTGAAGGAAAAAACTTTGCTGATTTCAACTTATGCTATCCATATGTCATGTATAAGTATGGTTGATCAGTTTTTAAATGCCAAATTATTCCTAAAGTGAGTTAATAAATGTTATAATTTGGGGAGAATATGACCATTACTTTTCCTATTAATAGATCTCAATTATAATAAAGTGTTTTGCACTAAACATCTAAAAGGAATCATCCATATGCCAGGCAACTGAAATTGTTACGTATTAAAAATAACTTTCTTCACCTTTTATTTATAAAACACCTAGTATGAACATGAGGACTGTATTATATACTGAAATGCAGTAATATTAATTAGACATTTTAGGTGGTGGTTAAGGTCTTGACACATTGCTATATGCCTTTTATTGGCCCAGCTCCATTTAATTTTCATGTCAACCCTACTGGAGCAACCCATTTTTACAGAGAAGAAGTTGAGGTACAAAGAGTTAAGTTGCATACTGAAAAAAGCAAAAGAAAATTAAAAAAAAAAATAAAAGAGTTAAGTTCCCCTAAATTTACAGCTGGTAAAATACAGTGCAGAAGCTAGAACCCAGATGTTTTTTGTTCAAAGTTATAAGCTGCCATCAAACAACAAACTCCCTGCTGCTGAGGAATATGAAAGTCAATGGGTGGGAAAGACAGGCATTTATAACCCAAGGATTAATGAAGGACATTTGTGGGGGTTATTCTGTTTGGAGCCACAGAGGAAAATCAATTTGCATGTAATCCAAATAGAAACTTTCAAAAAAATAAAATAAATGTTTCTTAATATATGGCCCTTTACTAATTCACAAAATATAAGTGTCAACTATGTGCCAGCCACTGTGCTCTGGAATATGCGTAAGACCTTTGTTACATGATTAGTCTTGAGTTTCATATAGACGTTCAGAATGAAGTCACAGAACTAACAGTGGGAAAAGTGCTATGTGCTGAAAGTGCTGATAATGGGTTAATCGAAGTGAATGGGTTCTGTTGGCAAAATATGAATATAATAAGGAAGAATAAATACTGATTCAAGAAATGAATTAATAATGAAGGAGAAAGTAGTTCATTTATTTAAAAGTTTAAGTAAATTACTTTTTTAAAAAGTAACATGCAATGTTGTGCAAGATTATTCCAGCACCTTAGTTACTTCCTGTTTCTCTTACTCACTTCAGGCAGCTACATTAAGTCAGGTCACAACGGAACCATTTGCACACAGAAGGAGTAACTTACCAAACAGTCCTTTAGAAGGCAGCAGTGGTGAATGCAGCTGCCAAAAGTGCTTGATGGAACCTGGGATTAGAATTCACACTGGAAGAAGCTGGCTCAATGTGTCATACAAATATGAAATGCTTGTGATTGCATGTTTCTAAATTGAAACTCTGGCATCTGTTGGAGAATTTTTCTGATGCCAAGAAATCAAATGAAACAAAAAGTCAAGAAACTCTCAGGTTGGCAACCCAAGTACAGTATTACTAGGTTGCATGTTTCCCCCTTAAATATTTAGCATCATAGCTCCTGACCTGACACAGGATGTTGTGGTTACTTTTGCAATAATGATGTATTTATGTGATCCATTTATAATTTAGACTGGATTTTACTTGCTTTTATCCTGAGACAGATTAAGAAATTGAGTGTTTGTTATGGGCCAGCCTGATTCAGAAATTTAACTTTGCAGAACACTGGAATCCTTTATCTTGCAGAAAATCAGTAACTGAAAATTGGGAAGAGCAAGCTGAAAAGCCACAAGGTAAAACGTGTAAGGAGAAGTACTCATTTCCTTCTGCAAAAGTGAAGTACTCATTTCCTTGCAGGCTTTATTCAAAGTCAGTAGTAAGTATTTTCCACAGTACAATCGATTTATATTTTTAAAGCAAGGGGGAGCCATAACTTACATATCCTACTTCTCTCATCATTATGAATTATTCTCAGAATCAAGTTTTGTAGAACCACAATACAGGTTGCAAAACAGTCCAAGCAAATATTCATTAATGAAAAGGTAAAAAAAAATTGGAATTATTTGCAATGACCAGAAAATATACAGTTATGTAGTAGCTGGACCGAGACTCCCTGCAGGAAATAACATCCTCTTTCATACATCTTCAGTTAACTGATTGAAGATGTGATGGTTAGAAAATCTCTATTTATAATCAAGTGCTCTTAAATATTCTAGGTGTGTGCCTATAAAACCCTGCAAAACTTTCAATAAAGTTTACCAGCAACTAAATAAGTTCAAACTCTGACCTGTTATCTTCTCACAAATCTTGTGCTCCCACTTCTTTTTCTCATCTGTAAAAGGCACTGTCATCTTCCTATTAATATGGAATAAAATCTAGAGATTTTTGGCTCATCCTTTTTCTTCATCTCTTCATCATCTCACTTCACAACACACACACACACATTCAGTCACCAAGTTCATCCGTTTTCTTTCCAAAATAGCCCTTACTTTGAGGTTAGTTTTTATATTGTAACAATCTTGTAGGTAGTCCATATTACATGTATAGAATTCTACTTTTCTGTCCATCAGTTTTCTAACAAACTTTCTGAACTTTTCCCCAACTTGACTTTCCAATGTGTTTGTTCACTAGTCTGCGTCAGTGAAAGTGAACTGGTTCATTTTCCAAGTTATATCAAAATCTCTTATTTCTCTAGCCATTTTCCTGCCTTTTTCTCAGCTCAGGAGTTATTTTTTCTTCTGCCTGTTGAAATCCTGAAAATCACCCATATAATCTCTTTTAATAATTTTTAAAAGGTTACATGATACATTGCAAGTTAAAAAGCATTTTTAAAACTATTTAGCTAATTATTTTCAAACATATATTAGCAGAATTATTTTACTTTCAAAGCTATCTAATGTGGAAACATATACATATATGTATACAAACACACAATATACAATACATATAATACCATTAGAGTTGATTTGCTAACTTTATATTGGTAACATTTACTTTTATAAGGTCAATTAATAAGAAGACTGATAACTAAATTTGAAATTGGTGATTATGAATCATATATAATCTGATATAGCATTTAGAAATCATTGATTTCATATGTGTAGTTAAATTATAAATTTTTATGATTCATTTCACAATTTCAGAAAAATTTGTCAATAAATAAGGATGTATGTTCATATCTGTATAGAAACAAGAGGAACAGTCTTAGAATAGACTTAGATTTATGGAAATGTTATGAAGACAGTGCAGTTTCCTTATACCCCACAACCAAGTTTCCTCCTATTAACAACATCTCATATTGGCAAAGTACGTGTTATAATTGATAAACAAATACTGATACGCTTTTATTAACTAAAGTCCATACTTTGTTTATATTTTCTTGGATTTTATCTTCTGTGTTTTTTTTTTTTTTAATTTTTAAAAGAGCTAAACTACATTTGAAGGATGAAGTTTGGATAAAATAGCCAGATTATCAAAACACTCATGGATTCTGTCACTTCTGTGGAATTTACCTAAAACCACGCTCTTTCTATTTTAGTCTCATCTGTCTACTGTCTGTCACCCTAAGCTTCCCTTTCTTTTTCAAATTGTTTCACAACAAAGAAATTACTCTATTTTTAATTCCCTAAATAAGTTGCACTGGTTAATTCCCATGCTTATGTTGGTTCTGCACTTGGATGGTCTCTCTCCTTGTCCAGCTAGTGAATTTTGATTAAATCCCCTAAAATCTAGAGTAAGAACCATGTCTTCTGTGGTTCCATTTCTAAAGTTGCTAATAATTAGCATAGATTGCTTTTAATATCAGCCATTTTTGTCAAAATAATAATCAAATTTCTATTGTATTTTGATTTGTATTTAGTTTGATTTATCACTGCATTTCCCATTTGGCTAAATTTAATACAATTTCCTTTTCCTTTATATAGACATGACATACAGAATTTAAGAAACTTACTCATTTAACCACAGGGGAATTTTGTAAAATTTGATAAAGTCTTTCTTGAAGTGCATATGTGTGTGTGTGTGTGTGTGTTAATGAGTATAAGATCTTTCCTTCCTTTTTTTGTTTGCCTGGAGTCAAGACAGTAGAAATGAGCTGAATTTAACCATTGCAACCAAAAGACATTTTTAACTGATTATTTTATGCTTTATAATTTAATATTACAATAAGCTTTGCAATTAAAAATAATTGGATTTGGGGGGATTGATTAAAAGGATACTAGTAACATAATTTTTCTGTGAATTCACTATAATTTAATTAGCAATTTGATCAAGAGCAATGAAAATAATGTCCAAGTGGGTCAGAGCTGACTTTCATTATCATGCTCAACCCTCATGATTCAAATTGTTGCTATTTTATAGTTCTTTAATATTTCCACCAGCAGAGAAAAGAGAGAGAGAAGCAGATTTAATTTTTTCCATTCAGTTCTGACTACTTGTAATACAGAATGATTACAGAATGCCGGGGGAAATTTTTCTGTAGGGCTAATTACCCTCGCTGAATCTTTCTTCTCTCTGTATGGGTCATGAGAGTAAGATGAAATTATTATGTACCAATTTATTAAGTTCAATAAATAAATACAGCTTATATCTTTCTTTTAATTGAAATTTTACCTTGTAAGTGATTTTACCCAGTTGGGAATAAACTGGATAATAGGAAAAGATTATTAAATTTATTGTTGAGGGGTGCCTGGGTAGCTCAGTTGGTTAAGGGGTTGCCTTCGGCTCAGGTCCTGATCTCACGGTCCTGGGATAGAGTCCTGGATCAGGCTCCCTCTCAGTGAAGAGCCTGTTTCTCCCTCTCCCTCTGCCTGCCGGCTCAGCCTACTTGTGCTCTCTCTGTCAAATAAATAAATAAAATCTTCAAAAAAATAAATTTATTGCTGATAATTATTTTTCATAATAGAAGTAATAATTTACACTCGTGTAGGGTCGGTTGTTGGTTTCTTATTCATCATCTCACTTAATCCTGAGAGAAATCCATTCCTATTGGAACTAAAGACATTGTTATCTCCATTTACAGTTGAAAAAGCTGAAAGTCAGAGAAAGTAGGAAAACTAACTAAGATTATGCAACCATTATGTAGTACAAGAGAATCAGAGCTCAGATCTCAAAGGAACAGTGGGCTAAACTTTTCCTAGAAATAAATTTATTTATATTATTTAAACACTTAATATTTATCCGGTGATGTGATGGGTTTGAGCCTTCAGAGATGAAAAGACATTTGCTTCCTTATAATAAACCGTCAAATTAATAAAAAAAAAAGGGGGGGGGGAGAGAAACAATCTAGGAAGCCTGTCCTGAATCATGGCCTATCAGTGTTGAACAGTCAAATAAGGACTCAATATTTGTTCTCATCTTCCACCTCACCTAAAAAGTTCATCTTAAATACCCATCTGATTCTTAGCTCAGAATTTCTACAAAATTCTGCTTTAAAAATAGATGATTAATATGAAGAGTGAAGTATTTACAAAATTTGAAAGAAAAAGTATTTTCGTTATGGTTACCTGAATTTCCAATGAAAGAACTACTTTAAATTTTAGATCAATAAAATTAACATGTGTAATCAGGTATTTTAAAATGAAGGATCTCATTAAAGGAATCAATAAATTAAAAAATTTGAAATTATTAATCACAACACAAAGAGGTAATATTTCAACTACAGTAAGTATTTTAGTAAAATCAGAATATTTTTTTAAAAATTTCCATTTGTTTTCTATTATTTAGTTATTTCTCTTCATCAGAAATTCAGATTGCTGTAAATTACTAATCAGACTACATTTTTATGACAGCCTGTTTTGTATAGTTATGTGCACACTTTGCATAATTATCCATTAAAATGTAAAGCATTTGGGGAAAAACACCACTAACCTTTATGGGAAAGCAGTTTGTCAAAAGATTCACCCCATATCACTGCTTCTTCAGGGGAGACTCTGTTCAAGAAACAAATGTTTGTAATGGAGTATGCAGAAAGTCTGTTTCTGTATCTGCTCTAACACACTGTTTAACACTGCTCTTTTCAGTCATAGGGTTTCTTCTTTTATTACTACGTAATGAAAACTGTATTTACATTGGAAACCTCAAAAACATTTGTCAACTTTTTTATTGATTTTGCCTATCAAACAATATGTTAAAATAACATTAAATATTTTCTTGTGAGTGTATAAATTATTTTATTTAAAATTGATCTTGTGTTAGGTTAAGAGCAAAGAAAAAGAAATCACGTCAATTATCTTTTTATTTTTTTCTTTATTCTTCTCTGCATATCCAGTTTAATTCAGCAAATAGAAGAACCTAAACTAACAGTAACTTTTAGCCAAACCTTTTTTTTTAACTGCAATTTCCTTGAAGCTCTTACCACAACATGCGACAATTTTTTTTTTTTTTAAACAGATACAGGAAGTTTGACTAATGAGGTTCTAAAGGGATAAGAAATACATTTAAAAAGTTGCAATACGACAAATATTTTATAGTTACAATTTAAAAGGTTGAATATATTTGTCTTGGATCTTTTACTGGTCATATTTCATTTTTGGAAAAAATTTATTTTAGTATATAAGTATATAAGGCCACTTCATTTTCTGTTTGAATGGCTAAAAATGACAAAACATTCCTTTTCATCCTTTTTTGCTTTTATACTTAGAGGAAGTTTTCAAACTACTGCAGGAGGAAATGAATAGCTCTCCTCTATGACAATATTACATTGTGAAATTCTTAAATTAATGAGTATTTCATCAGTTTATAAGGAGTAAAATATATCATCTAAAATTGACAGGTATATAATTTTAAAAGCACACCTTTAAATTTTTATAAGGTTATTTAATTTAAGCCATTAAAGTGGTTTAATTTTATGGAATATTCCTAGTTTTTTGAAATGAGATCTCTAACCTTCCTTATATTACTGTGTAATTTCCAATAAAATGGAAATCCCTAATTTCCTCTTTCTTAGAGCTTTAATGATACAATCAGCAAAATCTTCCCTCAAATAATTAAAAGTTATTCACCTTGTTTCTTTGGCCAAGTGCCCAGATCTGCTGGATTTGGTTTCTTCATGAAACTCAGGTTTCTGCACAAGAAGACTTAACCTATTTCTTTTTTCCTTAGCTCTGAAAATGAAAAAGTGTTAGCTTCAGGACATTGGCTGACAATTAAAATCTTTCCTTCTAACTGTCAAACAAACTTGGGATTGGTAATCACCTGCACACCCCTTCTCACCCACATTCACCCCCCCCCACACTCACAATGGTTTTCCTAGTGAATTTCATTCAATTTGCAGAGGAATTAGGTTAGCGTATGTGAAATATATTTTGTTTTTTTCCCCTCAGTGATTGTAAAGTATTTGAGATTATATTTCAATTAAGATTGTCACTAGTTGTTCTGTGTGGTTAAAATTGTTGCACTTTTTCAAAAATAAAAACATTTTAGGGGAGCCTAGATGGCTTAGTTGGTTTATCATCTGTCTTGGGCTCAGGTCATGATCCGGATGTCATAGGCTCTAGACTTACATCAGGATCCCTGCTTGGTGGGGGGTTGGGGAGGATCTATTTTTCCCTCTGCCCCTCCTTCTGCCCTTATCCCTGGTCATGCTCTCTCTCTCTCTCTCTCTTTCCATCAAATAAATAAATAAAATCTTAAAAAACAAACAAACAACATTTTAGACTTAACAGATGTTTACTCCTAATAAACAAAGAGACTTTTTACCCAGTTGTAACACTACATTCAACATATTTCCAACCACATACTTTAAAAACAAGTACTAACAAATACTCAACATCAATCATGTTTTTAAAAGTATAAAACTGATTTTAAAAATTACGATTTTTACCTGATTTTGGCTTCTTTGCTTGTTTCTTCTTTTCCTGAACCATGTATTAACTTGAAAAAAGCTTTTTCTTTTGATTCACACATATTTAACTGAGGAAAGAAAACCAATGATGTTTCCATCTTCTCTCTCTAAAATGAAGAGATGTCTAATTTATTACATCCTTCCCCTGTTAATGCTATTTCATAATTATACATGGTATAATAAAAAGTTATCTTAACTCTGTCAGCAGTGCTTTAAAAAAAATAAAGTAAAAATGGTGTCAAGAGCTGTGTTTCTCTCTCCACAAAAAGTAGAACTGAGGAACAGAAGTACAATTTGGTCCCAAGTTGTTTAGGGAAATGATACTACAAATTTGCAAAATGACTCTTGGTCTCTAAGATAAAGACGGGTATTACCACAGTGCAACTTCTCTTTCTAGTTAGTGCAACCAGAATGATGATTTAATAGACCCAAAGGACACTGTCATTTCCCACAGGAACTTAAAAAAAAATTTTTTTTAAAGATTTTATTTATTTATTTGACAAAGAGACACAGAGAGAGCAAGCATGAGAAGGCAGAGGGGCAGAAGGAGAGAGTGAAGCAGGCTCTCTACTTATCAGGAAGCCTAATGCACAGCTCTATCCCAGGACCCTAGGAGCCTGACCTGAGCTGAAGGCAGACGCTTAACCAACTGAGCCACTCACCCGCCCACCCCTAAAAAGTTCTTAAATGTGTATAGTATGCATTAAAATATGTTGTGGTGAAATATTCCATTGAACACTAGGAGATATTTTCCCTTGTTCTTAAATTTTTTAAACTTATTTTAATTACAATGAATTAAGTAAGTTACATTTCATTGACACAATGCAATGTAATTTAAGTTACATTTGCTTAACATATTGTATCAAAGTAAGGATATAGATGATGGAGTTTTATAGTTGAAAGAGACAGTAGAAATCATTTCATTCGATAATTTTTTTTTAAAGATTTATTTGACAGAGAGAGATCACGAGTAAGCAGAGAGGCAGGCAGAGAGAGAGGAGGAAGCAGGCTCCCTGCTGAGCAGAGAGCCCGATGTGGGGCTTGATCCCAGAACCCTGAGATCATGACCTGAGCTGAAGGCAGAGGCTTACCCCACTGAGCCACCCAGGTGCCCCTCATCCAATAATTTTTAAGCACAGGGTCATGGAATGATTTTAGACATTTAAGAAATTTTTATCAGTCCATGGTGAAAATGGGGGAAAAATTATAATATGTAATTTTTTTTCTTTTCTCTCTTTTTTTTTTTAAGGATTTATTTATTTGAGAGGGAGAGAGAGAGAGAGTGCATGTGAGTGGGGGTAGGATCAGAATGAGAGGGAGAGAGAGAATCCTCAAACAGACTCCCTGCTCAAATGCAGACCCATTCTGGGGCTCTATCCCAGGACACTGAGATTAAGACCTGAGCTGAAATCTAGAGTCAGACACTCAACTGACTGAGCCACCCAGGTGCCCTGTAAATTTTTTTTCTTAAACTACAAATATATTTATATGAAGGAATTAATTATTTTGAATTTGCCTATCTTTTTTATTGTTACAATGTTCTTTATGATGAAAGATTGTAACTAGAGATAGCAGTTTGTATGTTTGTTATTTTATGTCCTTATTAAAAAAGAAATGGCAACCTGAATTTGGTTCAGCCTCTGCTTCTTTTACTGTTTCATGACAACTCTAATATCTAAGAAATACTGATGAGTCCACAATTCACATATTATAGGAAAGGAAACCAAGAATGATAGATATTAAGTGGTTTATTCTTGCAAAGTCCCAGAGGTCAGTGGAATAGAATATCTGGAATTATCAGAGCTTTTGATAACCAGAGCATGTGATTTAGTCATTCTAAGATAACTTTGATCTCTAGTAGTGAATACTTCAATTCCTCTAAAATTGTATATATTAAAAAACAAGTTAACAAATGTAAAAGAAATCTGTTTTATTTTTAGCTTGTTCAAGTTATTGATTTTCAAGAAAGTAGTTTCAAGACACTTTTCAAGAAAGTAGTTGAAGGGATACCACCTAGAAGCTCAAAACATTTGCAGAATTATTATTAAAGAATATTTAGTATATATTTATACACACTCACTCCTGATTTTATAACTTTCACTTTGAACATTTTAAAATTCACCTTAGCTGAAAATTGACTGTAAAAATACTATATTTGAAGTACCATATCCAGAGGAGAGACAGAAACTGAGTGATGCTTTTCACAAGATTTGTTGAAATTTTGTGAAAGATGTGCTACCTGCAAGCTGATAGAACTATGGAGAGAGATATTGTGAAAATATGGATGCAAGGAAACTGCAATAAAGGCCTGTATAAAGATGTAAAAAATAATTAGAAGGTGTATTTATTCTTTGTGTATGCAAAGAGGTGGAAACAGGAGAAGAAAACGAGTGGATGCTACAGGGTGACCAGCTAATAATCACTCTTGGGGGCAATTATCTCTTAAATACATATTTTAAATGAGAACAAATTATCTTTTAAATTTACCGACATATTTAACATTTCCAGCTTTCTTCACTTTGTGCAGAAGTGCACAAGTCCATCTGGAATATTGTCCTTTAGCTTTATGACCTTCCAACATTTTCTGAAATTAAGGTCTGCTGAAAACAAATTGCTTAGCTCTTGATATTCTGAAAGTATTTCTTTAAATTTTTTTTCCTCTTCAGTTTGAAGGACATTTTCACAGGATAGAATTCTAGATTGACAGTTGCTTTTTTTTTTTTTTTTTTTAACCTTCAGCAATTTTAAAGATGTTGCATTGTTGTCTTCTGGCCGCCATTTCTCCTGTTGAGAAGTCCCTGGTAATTTGTTTAATAGACTTACATTTTACTGTAAGAGTGTGACCACTTTTCAGATTTCTTCTTTAGCTTTGATTTTTAAAGATTTAGTTAATATATGAAAGGTGTTAATTCTACTTGGGATTTATTGATTTTTTTGGATTTGTGGGTTTATAGGTCTTGTCAAAGTTAGAAACTTTTGGGTATTAACTCTCCACTTTGTTGCCATTTATCTCATCTTCAGAGACTCAAATTACATATATGTTTGACCCCTTGACACTCCTTCACTGGTCACTTAGGAAATATTCATTTTTTTGCCTCTTTTCTCTCTATTTACATTTTTCATTGCAGTGTCTTCAAGAATATTCACTGATATTTACTTGCCACAGTGCCTTATTTGTTTTAAGTTTATCCAATAATGCTTTTATTTCAGCTTCAGAGATTTGATTTTTTTTATCATTTGAATTTTTTTATCTTCTTTTTTATGTATTACTCGAACATAGTTAAAATACCTATGCTGAAGCTCTTTCCTGAAAATTTCTTCTCTGTGTTCTGGGTCTGCTTTCATCTTGGATTTTCTTCCTGATGATAACCCATTTTCCCAATCCATCAGATATCCAGTAACTATTTATTGGATGCCAGACATTTGAATTTCATGATATGAAATATCAGGATTTTGTTAGTCTTCATTTAATGATGATGGAGTTAAAACTGACCAGCAGTTATTTAAGTATCAACTTTGTGTTTAAAGACTTTTATTTAAACTTTGATATCGTGGACACAGACTAGCATTAATTATTAAAGTATGATGACTCCTAATTTATAATGAATTACCAGGGTCTTCATTAAAACTTTCCTATATTTAAATATTAAGAAATTGAATGTCCTTAGCCCTCTGTGAGCTCCAAAATTATTAACTTACATCTTATGGTAAGTATTCTTTGCCAATACTCATGGAGTTTTATCCTGCATGTGAGCTGCTTGGTATTAAGCCAGACTCAAAGGTAACCTTGCACAAATTTCTTAAACTGTAATACTTTGTCTTGCAAATTTCAGTCCTCATGCTGTCATTATTTCCTCAACTTAAAATAGTACTTTTTTTCTCTGTTTAAGGAAAACCCTGTAAACCTCTCAGTCTCTAAATAAGACTGATACTTCTTCCCTGCACTGAAGTCTTTTAAGAAAGTGGTTGAAGCTCTATGGCTCACTTCATCTCTCTTTCATCTGTTAATGGATTACAGATTTTTCAGTGCCTAAGACAGTTGTATTACTTTTTTATTCAGTTTTCTAGTCTGTTATGGCAGAAAGTAACATGTTTGATAGCTAATCCACCATGATCATTGCCATCTTTTACCTGAGATGTATATGTCCAGTTATCTTATTGAATTCTACTTTGCTATTATTGCTCATAGAATTATTCACAGATTTTTAAATCAGTTTTCTTAAGATTCTTTATAAATATTATTAGTTTCAACCACCCTTTTTAAATTGTTATGCTCTAATTTATTTTCCAGTCTAATATTAGTTTATAACTTTGGTATAAAAAGTTGACAGTTGGAATTCTTCTCTTCTTTTCCTTTGCATTAGGAAAAATTAAGGCCCATTAAAATGAGGCTGAGTTTCAGGACTGCCTGGTTGGCTCAGTTGGTTAAGCACTCAACTCTTGGTTTTAGCTCAGGTCATGATCTCAGTCAGGTTTGTGAGACTGAGTTCCTTGTCTTCTGGCTCTGTGCTCAGCAGGAAGTCTGCTTGAGATTCCCTCCCTTTGCCCACCCTCCAACTTAAGCTTTCTCTCTCTCTTTCTCCTTTTCTCTCAAGTAAATAAATAAATAAATAAATAAACCTTGTAAAAGTAAATAAATAGAAATAAATAAAATGAGGCTGGGTTTCATACTTCTCTTTTGTGAACTTACACAATATATAACATAGTTGTTTTCCTTATTCTCCTTATTATAACTTCATATGGAATTTAAGCTTGATACATTTCTTGTTTATTTTCTCTTGATACACTTCTGTTGTGAAATTAGTTTTCTTGTACTTTTAGAATGAACTTGGATTCAAGGAAGATTTTCTAGCTTTATTTAATTCAGTAATCACAGTGGAGGTAGTATTATTTTGAGAATAATTTTTAAAATGGTTAATTAGTGGGTGTTCTAATTTATCATTCCCTGTCTCATTGAGAAACTGAATTCATAGGGTGAAATAAGGGGCACACAGTTGAATTTGGAAAGAGTTTAATTAAAATTTCTGTGGTCTTGAAATTTGGTTGTAAGTATCACTATAAATTTAGCAAGTTGATACTGGGTTGTCCATAGTTTCTAGTCTTTTATAAAGAAAGGATATATATTTTTCCTACCTGTTAATATTTTTTACCTCTTTATACTTTAAAGACCTCAATACAATTATTAATCCATTAGCAATAAGACCCAGATTATAGTCTTGAAATGTCACTTTTCTCTAATAGCACCCAAATTTAGTGGAGACATTGCTGAGGTCTGAGACAGGAGATGTGTAAGCCTAGCCTGGTCCATCTTGTCATATCAGTTAGCAAGAAAGCTATCAAAGACTAATGGAGTCAATTCAAAAGATATTCAAGGGCTGACATTGCAAGTCTTCCACTAAGCAAAATGAGATCATTCAAATTTCAATAATTTTAATAATTAGAATGGATTGAACAGATCAAACTTATTTATATCAGTGGGATACATAGTGTTATTTAAAACAAATTGTCTATGTTCAGAAGATTTTAGAAATCAACCCTTTATCATGAAAACTTACTAATAAAGGGAAGAATTGAGCAGTTATTTTGCCCTTCTTATTAATTCTACCACAAGTAACCAACCAGTAGATAAAAGCAAGTATTTTTTTTAAAAGTATTCTAACAAAGAAAAGTGAAATAATAGCATCAAAATCTCAACTTTTAAACAAATAATTATATATAGGCATTATGCTTCAGTGGTTACTAAAATCATATAAAGAGATAAACATTATGGACTTCTTTTTTTTTTTTTAAAGACTTATTTATTTATTTATTTATTTGACAGAGAGAGATCACAAGCAGGCAGAGAGGCAGGCAGAGAGAGAGGGAGGGAAGCAGGCTCCCCGCCGAGCAGAGAGCCCGATGCGGGACTCAATCCCAGGACCCTGAGATCATGACCTGAGCCGAAGGCAGCAGCTTAAACCACTGAGCCACCCAGGCACCCCCATTATGGACTTCTTATAGCCTTTCCATACTCTACTTCTAGTTTTCCAAAGAGATAAAATCAGATTTTGATCCAGTCTCTGAACCCAGATGCCAACTAGCAGGAATGAGAGAACATGGTAAACTGCACCATGAACGTGCTGTCAGTGAGATCCAGACTGGGAGATACTGCAGCCCAGTTTTTCAGCAGGTAAACTGTAAGGAAAAATGGGAGATTGAAATAAGTGGGAAACAGAATTGTCTCTGGACAATTCTGACTGAAAAATATCAATCTATAAGCCAAATATGTCTCTCAAATAAAGGACTATTTGCTTAACGAATTCGACCTGAAAGTCTAAGTGTTTGATTTTTACCTAAAAAAATCCATGTGTTACTACTAGTCAAATAGTAAAAATTGACATACTATATTACTAGCCATTTTAAGAGTAAATTGTATAAATATCGCCAAGTAAGGGAACTCAAAGAAAATTTACATACCAGAAAACTAATCAAATTTCCTTTTCCATAATTATCTCCAACTATTACAATCATAGTAATTTGGTGATTTTTCAACCCAGCAGCTCAATATAAAAACTGGATCACATTAGGTCTTCAAATATTCTACTTGATTTTACTAACTGGAAAATCCAAAGATTTCTATTATTAGAAATAACAATAAAAAAATCAAACAGAAAACAAATTTGTTGGCTACCCCTAATGCAAAGGTGGAAAAGATACAAACATTCCTAAGATCCTCAGTGAAAGTATTATTTATGTTTTATTGAGGAAACTCATAGGCGGAGAAGCAGCAAAGTGCACGGGGTCTTCCACACTTGCATTATTCCACCTAAAAGCAAGCTTGCCATGGACATAGCGGCACTTGACAACTTCATGGAAGAGCTCCAAGATGGAGACTTTACCTCAATCACTCAAAGTATATATAAGGAAAGGAGGACAGAGAGCATCTGTGTATCAGTGGGAGTGCACCCATGGAGGAAATGCCCTTATTAGAAGGAGAAGAATAAATGAAATGAGATGGGATTGGGAGGGAGACAAACCATAAGTGACTCTTAATCTCACAAAACAAACTGAGGGTTGCTGGGGGGGGGGTGAGAGGGGGAGGGGGGTTATGGATATTGCGGAGGGTATGTGCTATGGTGAGTGCTGTGAAGGGTGTAAACCTGGTGATTCACAGACCTGTACCCCTGGGGATAAAAACACATTATATGTTTATTAAAAAATAAGAAATAAATAAAAATTTTTTTAAAAAAAGAAGAGAATCTCCATAGTTTACTACACTCTTCTATTGAACTAACTCACAACGGCAATGCTAAATTACTCCTAAACTAAAGAAAAAGAGGAAATGACCACCAGGGCCATCCACATTTCTCTCTGCCTATCCCCAATGCCAAATAAAATAAAAGGTGTCATTTAGCTTCATTATAGGGGCCTTGCCCATCTTTCCAACCTCACTCCTTATCCCATCCCTTTTGTCCTTTTAGCCCCAGATATAGTGCACTATTGCCATTCTTATATTAAATCATGCTGTTGTGCAATACCTTGTCTTTATATTGTCAGGTAAAATAGTTAAAGACTTTAAAATAAAGAAAAGATTTCTGAGTGGCCTCTCCAGTTCAACCTTCAGAGTTATCATCCCTTTTCATTGTCTTTGAAGTATAATTCTATAAATTGTTCAACCCTGATAGTAATGCTGTGATTTATGCTCACATAAATGCAGATTAGACCTATTATTATTATTGCCCTGCAGATACTGATGAATTTTGTACCTATGTGTAAATTCATTTTAGCATTCCTCATGACCAGGATATGTGTGTGTTTTGAATTTTCTTTTGAACCTCCACACCATTTTACTGATTCCCTTATTAAATAGTGAGTTAAATAAAATCTTACATATATATTTATTTTACATTTATATAAGAATCATGACTTCACCTTTTTGAAAATATCTTTCAACAGAATATTCAGCCTCTTCTTCTAGATGGCTCCAGCCTCTTGTTCATTAACCAAGTGATTAATCTTTAAGTGTTAAGTTTAAGCATCGTATTATTTCTTCTTCAAAGCTTTCATAACTTTGCCAGCAAAACTGAATACCCCATTCATTAGGCTCCACTGTGTCTAATACATCATTTTATAATAGCAATCGCATGATTCTGTCACTTGCATTTTTAAAAACAATTTTATTTATTTATTTGAGAGAGAGACAGAGACAGAGAGCAAGAGCAGAGGCAAGGAAGGACAGAAAGAGTGGGAGAAGCAGGCTCCTGGCTAAGCAGGACTAGATCCCAGAGCCCTGGGATTTTGATCTGAGCCAAAGGCAGACTCTTAACCAACTGAGCCACCCAGGAACTCTGTATTTTTTTTTACTTGATTCTAGCATCTGACAATAGGAGATTTTCTTACTTATTTTTGTAAATGTAGCACATAGCACTTTGTTAGTGACACACAAACATTTTATTACACATTGTAATACACAGAAAAATACGATGAAAACCGCACAAAGCAAATACATGTCATAAAAATTATCAAAAGGTTAACACCCCTGTAATCACTATTCAGATAAAAAAAATAGTACTTCACCAGGAACCCAGAAGCCCCACCCATGTGTCCCACCACAATTACCAATCCTCTCTCTTCTCATGGGTAACTATTTTCCTGAATTTCAAAAAGATCGCTTTATTTTTAACTTTATAACTTAGATATGTATCCTATGATATTATATTTATCCTCTCCCTTTTTCAACTTACTATGACTTCTAAGTCTTTTTTACTAGGTACCTCATCAATCCCCTTCTTTTCCTTACAATTTATCTGTTGAAAAACTGAGCTATAATTTTCCCTACCATCTGAATCCTGCTGATTGCACATTCATGGTGCAGTTCAACATATTCTGCTTATGAATGATACTTTCAGGTATTATTATAGCAAACATGATGAATACTTCAGGAATTAAAAGCATAACTATCTATGGTCAAAACTGCCGGCACTGTAATTGTATGATAAATTAGCTTGTACCATGTCCAAGGACTTGCCAAAATAAGCATTTAAACTTTTATAGACTGAATGAATCTATTTTTTTCCTTTCAGGATTGCAACATATTTTAATTTTTATGTCATTTTCAAATACAAAACTTCATGTAACATATCCAAAGGGATTGAAAAACTTGTTTTTGTAAATTCATACAATTAAAACCATGGGTGGATTTCAACCCATAGTTGAAAGAACCAAGAATGAGAAAAAATTAACAACTCACTCACTGTCAGCGTATTACTGACAGAGTTGAAACTGGAATATGGCTTGGAAAATGCTCTACTCTTTTCCCATGTCCAGCATCCCTTTTTGCTTGTGACTTTACTAGCCTCCAATAAGGTTCCTTTTTCTCTTCCACTGGAGCTTTAACCTGAAACTGGATTTAAAAAGCTAGAGACAAAAAACTACCATTAGTCTGCTTCTCATCTAGCCCTTGTTTCTCCCACAAGCCTCCCACTTTGTATGTTCTACTATTACATAGTTTGATGGTGTTCTTCCCCATCTGCAGACCCATAAAGGGCTTATTTCTGATCCTTAACTGTTAATTTTACTAGGACTCAAGTAATATGTTGTAAGTTTTTTAATATGATTGAATATTTAATTTATTTTTTAATAAACATTTTATTTTGAAAGAATTATAGATTTGTAGAAATGTTGCAAAGATAGTATAGGAGTTCCCCATATATTCTATCTCCAGTTTCTACTATTGTTAACATCTTACATAACCATAGTATATTTGTCAAAACTAAGAAATCACTGTTGGTTCCTATACAATGAACTAAACTAGACTTTATTTGGATTTCACTTTTTTTCCACTAATGTCATTTTTTTTTTCTGTTCCAAGATCCTGTTGAGAATTCCACACTGCACTTATTTTTTTATTTTATTTTTTCCATGTCGCATTTACTAGTCATGTCTGATTAGTTGCCTCTGTCCATGACAGTATCTCGGTCTTTCCTTGTTTTTCATGACTTTGGAAGTTTCGAGGAACACTGGTAAGGTATTTTGCAGAATATCTCTCATTTGGGGTTTGTCTGATGTTTTTTTATCATGACTAGACAGGATGAGTTTAGAAAAAGAATACCAAAGAAGTGGAAAGCCTATTCATTGTAACATATTTGTGGGTACATACTATCAGTATAACTTGCATTGGTGATTCTAACCTTGTTCACGTGGCTGAATAAGGGTTTGTCAGATTTTTCCACTGAAAAGTTATTTTTCTAACCTTTATAAGCTCTAATCTTAGGAAGCAAGTCACTAAGTTTAGCCCACACTCCAGTGGGAGGGCACAGAATTAAGTTCTACCTCCTGGAGGAGGGAGTATCTACAGAAATTATTTCTAATTTTTTTGTAAGGAAGATTATCTCTTCTCAGCCATTTATTTATTCAGTAACTTATTCTATCAGTATAAGCTCATGTATATTTATATTTTTCTTATTGTGTGGTAACCACAGTATTTTTTTTTTTTTTTGATGTACAATAGATCTAGCTTTTGTCATTGGTACTCATTTGAATTAGTTGATAGCTCATTCAAATTAGCTGCTGGTTGCAAGCTTTTTAAGAAGGAAAATGCACTTAATTTCTCAACTATCATTATGGGAAGCAAAAATTGTTAGATGTCAACGAATATTGAAAAGAAACTTTTAAATTACTGAAATTTTTTTGCCGATAAAAAAAATCTTGGAGGGGCGCCTGGGTGGCTCAGTGGGTTAAAGCCTCTGCCTTCGGCTCCGGTCATGATCTCAGGGTCCTGGGATCGAGCCCTGCATCGGGCTCTCTTCTTGGCAGGGAACCTGCTTCCTCCTCTCTCTCTGCCTGCCTCTCCTACTACTTGTGATCTCTCTCTCTGTCAAATAAATAAATAAAATCTTAAAAAAAAATCTTGGAAAGAAACATACAATGTTCACCGTCATTTGAAAGTAGACAGAATATCATAATTTCCTATGTACCTTAATCCTCAATTTCAAAATTAGCAATGTTTTGCCACACATTATTATCCTTGGCCCTTATTTTTTAAATAATTCATTTTTGATATGTAGTATTTATATATGTTTTACTACTGTGATACAAATTCTAACATTCTCATTTATAGTTGATTTGCAAGAAAAATATCCTAGACCTTATTCCCCTTTTGAAATGTAGCATAAAATAATTAAAAAAAATATGTTAAATGCATCCGGGGCAAAACTTTAAAACACTCGTGAAATACAAATAGACTTTACTTTTAGTTTAAAGATTAGACACAGTCTTAATAAAAGCTCAGTAAGATACAAACAGTGCACCTGCCCACCAATCTAGCGCTAGACTAATTAATTTAAACAATGACACAGACAAAAAAAAAAAATCAATGACTAAGAAAGTCACATAACAAAGGGAAGAAGACTATACTTAACAAATTATAAAGTTTTCAGTTTAAAAAATGCAATTGCTGCATTATTTGATAGACTGAGAGAAAAAAATCCGAGGTTTAGAAGTAGACTTAAAGAGTAGAGAAAATTAATATCTAATAAAAGTAACCTAATATTTGAAGAGCTCCTAAAAATCAAAAAGAGTAAGACCAAAACTCGAGGGAAAAATGGAAGCTGTCAATGCAAGTGGGACATAAATATATGAAGCTATGCTAAGTCTTAATCATTGGATAAGGGAAAATCAAACAAACTAATAGAGGTATTTATGGAAATATTGGGTAAATCTAAACGAAGTCTATAATTCAGTTACTTGCATTAGACCTCCAAAAAGTACAACTTTTCAGTTATACAAGATGAATGAGTTCTGGAGATCTAAAGAACGGCATGGCGATAATAGTTAACAAAACTGCATTGTATGCTTTAAATATGCTAAGAGGATAGATCTTAAATCTTCTGTGCACACACACACACCCAGACACACACATAATGGTAGCTATTTAGAGAGGAGGATAAGTGTTTTAGCTTGATTGTGGTGATTCTTTCACATTTACTATAGATGAGTGTCTCAATCAGAGGAGGCCAGTAATGACTAAATATATATTGTAGTTGTAGGCATCTCGGTTGGACAGTTCCACATAATTTTGTTATTTTTAATTTCAGGAACATTTCACACAGAGTCCTGGAGTGTTTTTATAATGAAATTCCCTCCCAACTCCACATGCATACATTCACTCACACCACTCTATTTTTAAGAGTAAAAATGGCCGCTGTTTGATGATGTTGCTACATTTCCTTTGTGGTCTTGAACGGACGTGTTGACATTTATCAGCGATTACCTGTGACTCCAAGTTTCTTTCGGTGATGAATATGTTATCATTCTTAGGAAGCGTGTGAAAGAAATGACCTCTGAGAAACAGTTTGAATGAAAACTTTCTTTGGTCTTAGTTTTACTCTGCTCATGGAACCTGGCAACTGTCATACTCACATTCCCAGTTAACTCACTTCCAGTCCCGTCCATGTTGCAACAAAAGTTGGGTATTCTCCTTTCTTCTCTTTCTTTTTTTTTTTTTTTATAAACATATAATGTAGCTTTTTTTAATGGAATATATTTTAGATATGTACTGTAGGCTTTTCTGATCAGATGACTGTGGTATAATTTTACTTTAACTCTTTATCTAGATTTAAGATTATTAGGAACAGGGGCACCTGGGTGGCTCAGTGCATTAAGCCTCTGCCTTTGGCTCAGGTCATGATCTCAGGGTCCTGGGGTCAAGCCCCACATCTGGGTCTCTGCTCAGCAGGGAGCCTGCTTCCTCCTCTCTCTCTCTGACTGCCTCTCTGCCTGCTTAGAATCTCTGTCCGTCAAATAAATAAATAAAATCTTAAAAAAAGATTATTAGGAACATATTAATGCTGAAAAGGCAATAACAATTTATAATTTCATGATCGATAAAATTGTCTCAAATCTGATAGAAACAGGGTGTTATATAAGAAAAAGAGACTGGCATATTTCCATTGCTAAGGGCTAAGGACACAGAACATTTGCAGATTAAATAGCGTGTGAATTTTAGTTTATGTGCCCGTTATAACCATTGTCGACAGGAAACAGGATGCACACAGAGTGAAACAGGACTTGCAGTGTCACTTGAGGCTTGTTTTCTGAAATTTACCAAGACTACTGCCATTAACAGTATCTGTAGTAGGAGCCTAACATTTTGGTTTTATTTACATATCTAAACAATGCATTGAGAATTGACAGTTTATCATTCGCTTTTCAGAAATAATCATTGAATGCTTTCTCAAAGGAATAGAGACCTCTAAAAACCAGTAACACCTACACAGAGCATCTTATTTTTCATGAGATGTTAAATAAATTTTTAAAGTAAATTTCTGGTACAAAAGGAAATCTACTCTGATCACTTACAAATCATATGATGTTTAGGAATGTTGCATTTCAAATATTTTCTTACTAGTACATTTGTAAATAATATTATTTAATTTGAGAGAGAATTTTAGCTTCTTTTGAAAAAGAGGTAGAGGCAGAATAGGGGTTAACGCAGATTAGATATTGAGATCTTTTAAGAATTATAGGAAATGATGTTCTATATTGGTTAGATGTTATGATTTGATACTTAAGAGGAACATTGACAGAGAGCTGTGAATAACATAGATTTGAGTTTCAGCTGTCCTGAGCTCAAAAATTGCTAGCTGTATGATTGCAAGTCAATTAGCCTCACTCTGTTTCAACTTCGTCATTTTAAAAATACTAGTAATAGTAGTACATACCTCAAGAGATTGTCTTCAGGATTAAATGAGTTAATATAGGAAAACACTTAAAGCATTGCCTCACATCTAAGAACTTTTTTGGAAAAAAAAAGCAGCATTCATTTATTTATTATTATAAGTGTTGAGTTCATACCAGTGCCTGGCATTATTTCCCTTTGAGAATAAGTTGTGGCTCCTGCTCTCAAAGAACTTACCAGTCAGTAGTTAACTTTCATGGGGTTATAGTTAATGCTCATGTAGTGAAGGAGAGAAACGCTGTGTGTAGAGTGAAATACTATCAACATGCCAAAAACTGTTTTTATACAGCTTCAGGTAAATTTAGAGGTGCACTTAGGAGTTAGGGAGGAGGAACCAACTGTGGGCACACATTAAGGTAAGCTGTTGAATCTCTGAAGACTGTTGTCTCTGTGGACCCTGATATAAAGAATGAGACAGGGGCTAAGTGGAGACTTGAGATAAGGATGGAGAAGAATGGAGAGGAAAAATCACTGAACATCTTACATACCATGTCAATGCTTGCAATTTATCTTGTATTATTCTTAAGAAAGTCATTTAAAATGGTTTAATATAATAGCATATAAAATTTTCAATTTCCATTTTGGATAATTGTATTATATTGTAGAGATCATTCTTAACTAGGAAATAACACAAATTTAGCTATTTTTTTAATGTAATTTAAAAATTGGTCTTGGCTTACATGGAGATCTAGGTTTTAGCCAAGAAAAAAAAAAGAATTAGATTTTGAATTATAGTTTAATTCAAAGAAAACTTACTTTTCAACATATTTTATATTCTTGAAAGGCTAAGTAAATCACACTATTTTTATAGCATGAAGTAAAATTTGCATAATTTTACATTTAATGGAATTTTATCATTCTCTCATGATGTCATATGCTGAATAAGAATGCAAAGATGCACCACCTACATTAATAAATGAGTGCTTTTAAGGCCACATGTTATGCATAATAACTGATGAATGCAAGCAATCTGCATTTTAAATTTTTATTAACCATGTTATTTTATTTTTCCAGTTTTATTGAGATATAAGTAACACAAATCTTTGTATAAGTGTAAGATGTACGTGTTGATTTGATTCACTTATATACTGTAAAATGACTACCACCATAGCATTAACTAAAACCTCTGTCACCTCACAAAATTACCATTTCTTTTTTGGGGTGAGAACATTTAAAATCTTCTCTCCTAGCAGCTTTTAAGTACATAGTATAGTTTTACTAACTATAATCACCATGTTGTACATTAAATACCCACAACTTATTTTTACAATCGAAAATTTGTACCCTTTAACCAACATTTCCCCATTTCCTCCAACACCCAGCCCCTGGGATCCACCATGCTACTCTGTTTCTATGAGTTGGACTTCTATATATTCCACAGTTAACTGATATTACACAGTGTCTGTCTATGTGACTGATCTTACTTAGCATGAAGCTCTCAGGGCCCATCTATGTGTAGCAAATGGCAGGATTTCTTTTTTCTCTTGGCTGAATAACATTACCTTTTATATATATAAATCTTTATCCATTCATTCATTCATAGACACTTAGGTTGTTTCCATATCTTGGCTATTGTGAATAATGCTGTAATGAATATGGAAGTGCAGATATCTCTTTGAGATACTGATTTCATTTTCTTTGGATATATACTTAGAAGTAGGATTGCTGGATCGTAACCATATGCTATTTTAGATGCAAGCATTAGGATCAGACAGTTTCATAATAAAATTCTAGGTGAACATATTCATTTGTTCCCAATCAGTGGAGACACTACATAGATATGAATGAGAAAAAAAAGCATAAATTAGTTATTTCTAGATGGTATAGCATCAGTTACAGGATTTAATATTGATTTATGCCAATAATTTTATAAAATTAATGAACAATTACTTTAAAAATATTTTAAAAGAGGGATAATTTGTAAAGACTGTGACCAAGTTAGTTTAATTTAGTATTTTGAACTTCAGTTGACAATTCCTGTAATAATGCTATTTTCTGGCTATCTTATAAAAGTTCTATTTATTGCTTTCTAATCTTAAATGCAAATCCTTTGACAGAGTAAGAGATTACTTTCTCTGTATTTCCCATCAGCATTTTTTACCATAAATATTAACCACACTGAATAATTTCTTAGGGTAGAAATAACTTACATGAGGAATTCATACATAAATCAATTAGAATAAGACTCAATATGTGTACTGAAACATATTTAGCTATACCAGACCACTTGTATATTTGATTATGTTATATTTAATATCTAAAATAGTTGATTTCCTAGAAAAAAATGTTTTATCACTTATATGTGTGAGTGTTGTGTGTATATGTATGTATCTTGGATTATGTTAATGTGTATATTATGTGTATCTATGGAGATATACGTACTGTTATTACATGGGAAGATATATTGCTTCTTGGATATTTCTCATAGTTTTAAAAAATTCTATGTCAGTATTATTTTCATTGATTTATTGTTGAGAACCAATTAAATACTAGACTTTGACCAGGAAAGACAAACATTTCCTAAATTCCCATAATGTGGAAGAGAAGCTGCTATCAGTATCTGCCAACTTAGAGGCACTATATATTGCTAAGATGGAATGGAGAGCTTTCTAAATGTTGGGACCGCGGGAGAGTTTACCTAATGTTCCATTCCTGGGAAGGAAAGAGAGATTCCTTATAGAGATTCTTCCTTCAAATATATCAGGGCAATTAACCACACAAAGTTCAATCATAGTTTCTCTATATAACGTATATGTAAAGTAAAGTAAAGGCCGCTGTTACACAAACAACACACAAACACAAATGCAGTTTGTAATGTCAATGCATTGTGTGATATTAAAAGAATTAATCCCTCTAAACCATAGCATTTCTCAGGCATGTAATTTATGATCCAAACTGTGCTGTCCTAATGACAAACGAAAGCATCCTGAAATACCCTCCCTTAAACTGTTCAAGCAATTCTTTAAAACTCTGTAACTGCTTGTCTCTTCTTTGTCATTTTTGGGCAAATGAAAATTTTGTATGGAGCAGTTTTTCCTAATATATTCCTTAGTGCTTACATGCTTAGATTCAAAGAGGAAACCTGCCATACAATCAATTATTATTTTACACTGCTATTTTCTTTGACTCATTCAGGCTTTCCTATTCATTTTTTTAAGAAGTCTTACTGCTTTTAGTCTGATATTCTAATATAAATACTTTGTATTTTTGGTGGGAAGTTTGGACCCTATGAAGATTTAAATAGTGTGGAGTCTGTGTCTGCTTCCACTGAGATCAATATTTATAAAGCTCACTTTTCTTTGTTCATCTTCCTGTAGTAAAACTATCCAACCTCCTCAGAATAGTGCATTTATCCTTAAATGCTCAAAATGTGTTTCACTTACCAACTAATTGATTATATAAAATATACTCTATGTTAAATATACACCTTTCTCTATATGCTTATGTTCTAGAATTCCTGACTCCCAGGATTATCCCCTTCTCAAAGCAGGGTACCACCACAGTATCTTCTAGGTATGGCCTAATCAATCTGGGAGAACAGAAGAGAGCCTCTACGATGGCTGGAAAAGAAAAACAGGGACTCTTTTTAGCATAGTAAGTTAATGCTAAGTGGTAGACAATCTTAGGTGTGTTAAAATATGTTTGCCTACTAGTTGTTTCATTTTAAAGTTGGATTGGGAAAAAAATTTTTTTTTCCTTTCCCTCTCACCTGGAATTACTTAAGTCCTTCATATCATTCCAGTACCTGACAGGACTAAATGACATAGGGCAGAGACTGAGAAAAAGAACAAGTCAGATCCTGGGGGAAGGCTGGAGGAGTTAAGAGGGGAGATGAGAAGAGAGAGAGAGAGATGGACCTTGTGTTCTCATTTATGCCAACTAAGTAGATGGATAATAAACTGATAGGCAAATGTTTATACATGTGGCATATGATTATATTATTTTATTAAATAAAAATTGAGATCTAGAAGTTGCATCTTTTGTGCCAAATATGCCAATCATTTTGCATATATTTTCACATTTAATCTCCAAATAACATTAAAAAAAGTATTAAAATTACATGAATGATGTGCTCCTGAGAAAGGTTATGTTACATACCCCAGGTCAGCTCTTCAGTAAAGGAGTGAGGATTTTCACAATAGTCTCTCCAGCTCAGCTAATTGCTTGGATTCAAACTCTTTAAAAAGATTTTTTTAGGTAGGTAAACTTAAAGTTATTAAAATTTTCTTATGTTATAAAAGTGTTATTTCCTAAAGGCAATAATTTTAATTTTCTTTCTTTTCCCCAAATCCCACTCCATTCAGATCTATTTCATTTGTACCAATGAAATTACCAATATGATTTTGCTAGGCTAGCATGTTTAAATGCAAGTTAAATGACTTGGAATTAAAAGATATTCATGAACATTTCCTGAGGTATTTTAAAATTGCATAAACTTAGGTTCTTTATGGGCTTATGAGAAGGTATCATCTTCACCAAGCTGTGCGCTTGTTTATTAGAAAAACAAAATCTCTTCTCCTCCACCTTCTACACACACACACGCACGCTCACACAGCTCTCCTTAAAGACCACCCTGGTCAGCTTATGTCCTGCCTTTTCAAAGACTTTGTAAAAGTTTAATTGCTTCTTACCACTCAAAGATCCAGGGGTTGCTTATAGTTGACAGCTTCTGATGGTAACAGGTCCTGACATAGACAAAGTCATGCTCAAATAATCCAACCAATTCTAGAAATTCTACTTTATTTCCTGATTCTGTTACCTTAAATTCTTCATGAAATAATTCCTTCAGGGGCACCTGAGTGGCTCAGTCAGTTAAGCATTTGCCTTGGCTCAGGTCATGATCCCAGTATCCTGGGATCCAGCTCTGTGTCAGGCTTCCTGCTCAGTGGGAATCCTGCTTCTCCCTCTGCCTGCTGCTCCCCCTGTTTATGTTCTCGTTCTCTCTGTCAAATAAATAAATAGGATCTTGGAATAAAAATTCTTTTATATCAGGAAATAATTGAAGCAATTTCAAAAGAAAATTTGGTCAATACCCAAATAGTCATTTGGTTATTTTTTTTCTTTTTTTTAATTTGACAGACAGATCACAAGTAGGCAGAGAGGCAGGCAGAGAGAGAGAGAGGGGGAAGCAGGCTCCCCGCTGAGCAGAGAACCAGATGTGGGGCTCAATCCCAGGACCCTGGGATCATGACCCGAGCCAAAGGAAGAGGCCCTAACCCACTGAGCCACCCAGGCACCCCTCATTTGGTTATTTCTAACATCTGTATATTTGATGTCCAATGAATTAATCTTTTGTGTTTGATTGTGTGACTTCTCCCATTTCATTCCAGAACAACGTAGATCACAAATTATAAGATACTATAAGGAGGATCAGATATTATAATTTGTGGAGCCCAGAGAAAAATAAAATTAAATGTTTCTTTCTCAAAAATTATTAAGAATTTCAAGATGAAAACATCAGAGCATTAAACCAAGTGTGGGGATCTTCTGAGCACTGGACCCTGTGTCACTGCATAGGTCACATTCCCAAGGAACTAGCCCTGGCTATAAAATTTTAGCTCCTTGTCACAACACTCTCTAGTATTAGCTTATATTCCAAGCATCCTGTAAATAGTTATATTGAAAAAAACAGGTAGTATATAAATTATGTCTACAAATAAAATTACATTAATTAATACATAATTCTAATATAATTTTTTAAGGTTTTTTAAATTAATTTTTTAAAGATTTTTGACAGAGAGAGAGAGAGTGAGATCACAAGTAGGCAGAGAGGCAGGCAGATAGAGAGAAGGGTAAGCAGGCTCTCTGCTGAACAGAGAGCCCAATGCAGGGCTTGATCCCAGGACCCTGAGATCACGACTTCTGTTGAAGGCAGAAGCCCAACCCACTGAGCCACCCAGGCGCCCCCATTTTTTAGGTTTTGAAAGCATCCCTGAAACATACCCTAAACTAAGTAAACTCTCAGAATTGGTAGTATGAAGAACTGAAACAAACACTAATTTGTCAGATTAGTTATCTGTCTATAAGATCTATCAAGCTTATTTTGAGCATTAATACTTATAAAAACGATGGGCATTGAATGCCTTTAGGAAAATGCCTTTTTTGTTGTTATTGTTACTATATTGGTGGAACTTTCTAGGATTCTGTACAAAATGAACATGTTATTTTCTTATGCTTCAGGCTGGCCACATGGATATTATTTTCTATCAGAGATATCTGATGTATACAATGAGGATTATGACTCTTGATCTTGATTTGTCCTTCTCATCTGCTGTATCCCAATGTATATTTTTCATATGCCAGGATGTATATGGATTATTTGAATGGTTTATTACAAACTGGTGGTTCTCTATTACTTATTACATAATTAATAGATTTGGTCTAAAGCAAAATATGAAATTCCAGAATGAAAAATGAATAAACTACTCATAATTTTCTACTCCAAATTATTAAGCTTTTGTATGTGAAAACTTAATATGGGATATGGACCTCCACTGTTTTTCTAGCATTTAAAAAAGGAGAGTATACTATACAGATTTCTAGAAGCCTTTTTCATTGAAAACCTATCAGGGACATTTTTCTAGATCAATAAATATAGTTATATATTACTAACATTTGCATTGCAGATCATTATTGTTGAGGTGGGATTCACATAGCTCATCTCTGTTGCTGGAGAATAAGAACTTTGGCCAACTTTCTTCTCAGTCATTCTCAATCTTCTGACAAAGGTGTTATTATGCCTTATCTTTAGTTCTAGCATTGCCTATTCAACTATTGTTTACTTTGTAAGGAAGCTGTTGTGTTGCTTTTTAACTTCAGGGGGTTTGTTTGGATGTATACCATTTTGGCTTTTGGTCATGCTTCACTCAACTGTGACTCCACCTTGCTCAGACTCCTATTCTTAACTGGCTCTGTGGATAGGTCCCAAGAAGAAACCAGCCATGCACATATGGGGAGAAAATCACCCATGCAGACTGAACAGTAAGCTCAAAACGTCAATGAGTGTGTTGGGTCATCAGCTGAGAGTGAGGTATGCGGAGGAAGTAATGTGACAATTTACCAATAAATAAAAAGAAGCTTAAGAAGTAAAATTGCGGGGCGCCTGGGTGGCTCAGTTGGTTAAGCTGCTGCCTTTGGCTCAGGTCATGATTCCAGGATCCTGGGATTGAGTCCCACATCAGGCTCCCTGCTCAGCAGTGAGCCTGCTTCTCTCTCTCCCTCTGCCTGCTGCTCTACTTACTTGTGCTATTTCTCTGTCACATAAAAACCATAAGATAATAAATGTACATTGTTTTAAAATGTTACTTTAGATTACTGAGTTTATGGTAATTTTTTACAAAGCAATACAAGATTAAAACATAAGCGGCAATATTTAAGAGATTGTTTTGACAGATTAGTTCCCTGAATTAAGATTACATATACAGTACTCTTGCCAAACCACAGTGCACATATAATGAGAACAAAACTAAAACTTTATTTTCTTAAAGTATTGATATTTGGGAGTTTTTCTCCCTTTCTCCCTCCCTCCCTCCCGTCCTTCCTCTCTTCCCTAATTTCTTTCTTCCTTCCTTCCACCCATCTTTTGTTCTTCACATCCTAAAATAGTCTATCTTAATGGATGAAAATTTGGCACTGGAAGCCAAGGTCTATAATAACAAAATAACATATTTTATATTAAGAAATTTGTCTAGATGGTAAGGAAACTATTTTTAGAGATTAGAAAGATATTTATCCATGTTATGTAATGAAGAAATACATGGAGATAAATAAGTAAAACGTGTAATACAAATAATTTTTCTTCTGACCTTGTAACTTTAGGGAATGAGTTTGGAAAATATATGTTAGTAATGTATGTTAGCTATCATTGGCTGCATTTTAGAAACACAGAGATGAAGAAATGCATTAAAAAATAATTGGCTGTTTTGTAAGCACAAATGAGAGAACATAGAGAGAGTCCAAAAATGTAAGGAATTATCGGATTGGAAAAAACAATTGCTTCTCAATCCTGACCAGTAAAAGATACTATTGAGAAATTCCTTGAACAACAAAGGTTAATTAAAACTCAGCCATGCAGAAAGAATGCAATCAAAGGTTTGGCTGTCACATCCATTGTTAAAACATCATGGATTAAGGTGATAGGAGGTATATCCATTTGAATGGACAAAATGGTTCAGGGAAAAGAGTTAAGAATATGACTCTTCCACTAAGCCTGAAAGACTTGAGGTTCATAACATCTCCTTAGATCAAGAGAGAGACATATTTCAAAATTAACTCTGGATATAGTTCATGGCTCATGGGATTGGCTAGAATCAAGTAGAATTGAAGCTAACTTCTTGAGAGAGTTACCTTGCCAAGGAACCACGGAGCCTAGGCTAAAAACATCTGTGACTATTTGAAACTTAATTTTTAAGTCTCCAATTTTCTACAAATAAGAAGTAGATTAAGAAAACTATGTTTTCTTGTCCCCTAAAGACATCAGAATACTCAATATCTACTTCAGATGTGCCAGAATAATAGAAGATAGAAGATATCTTTGGAGGCAGAAATAAAAATCAAAGAGGCCAAAGAACAGAACTTCATTGGAATCAGGGCCTAATTGACATACTTGCCACAAATAGTGTAGGGTCTTCTCCTAGCTTTTTCCCATGGGATATCAGAATTGTTGTGGACCATTAACATCTGTGTACTTTCCTTTGTTACCATTGTGATGGGAGTGCTTATTTTGATAGTTCTATTTTTGTTTAATCAGTGTAGATTTTTTGGAGGTGGGGATGCAGTTTTCTAGTATATCTATGAATCAAGAGAAGATCATAACTAGACCTGCTGTAGTGATTACTGCTCATCAGAGTTCTTAGAGTTTGAGGTCTGGGTCTTTACATTATGGGACTTTAGAGTTACTTCCTTTTGGAAGGGAGAGAGTGTCTTTTGCCTTGGAAGCAAAAATGAACCAAGTAAATGACTGGAGAGTGGACTGTCTTGCATTAATGCTGTTCACTAAAAATTTCTTTCTCTCTTCATTCCAGTTTTACAATAGTATTCTATGTCTTAAGTCACTGTTGCTATATGCAGTCATATAACTAGTTATGGCCAAAGAATCACAGATAGAAGTGACATATGTCATTCTAGGAGTGAGAATTTGATGGCAAAAACAAATTCAGAACTCTCTGTATCCTTCCAGATTCAGATATAAATATGGAATATTTCTATTCTCAGTAACAACTGGAAACTTCTGAAAGGAAAGATCACAAGTAAATCAGAAAATTCTAAATCGGGGATGACGGAACTATAAAGTTAGAAACAGGAAGAAAGACTGGGAATGAGGGAGGAAAAAAAAAAACCAATAAAAAAATTGCCAAAAAAAAATTCACTTCAGGGGAAGGGATATTTGAAGGAGATAAGTGGACAGTGGTCAAGCAATATTCCCAGATACTATGACTAGTTGTGATGGAGATGGCTCAATTGGTATGAGACTTAGGATGATAGTGATAAGCTAAGTCACGTATTACGCCACTTGATAGATATGTAGGGCAAGCTAAAACTATCATTTTAGGCTTCAGTCACTGAGATTTGAGAATTACTTGTTACCATAACATAACCTTATCCATCCTGAGAGAAACAAAAATGAAGTCTCAGTCATTTCCCAAACATATCATATAGGGAAAGATGTCAGGAGATCTACTCATTAGTCAAAATCCTTCAAAATTTGATAGAATGGAATTTTGATATTTCATCTTAAATTTGTTTTCACAAGAAATTATTGTTATCATCTGGTTAAAAGTTCTACAGTGAAATAACTCTTAAATATTATTACATTTAAATAAAGGGGAAGTCAGTGGTGCCAGAATTAACATAGACACTGCTTGTTGATGTAAGTGATCTATTTATAATGTTAAGAAAGATTAGCTTAAATATTCCATTTTAACTGCAATGTAAGTTGAAGTGCTGAAAGTTAAAATTACATGTTTTGAATGAATTTACCTATGAATTAAGTCTACTACTCATAGGAAATGTTTCAGCAATTTATCAAAATTCACATGAATATTCATTATAAGTTTACTTCTACTAAAAACCTTAATTGTGCCAACACTTTTATGATGATATGATTGTGATGAAGAACCAACATAACATCATTTTATTTGTCACCAGAGAAAACCTATGTTTGTCTCATCAAAAAGTTTCAAGTCAAAAATAATTTTTAGAAACTTTACATAAAGGAAAGATCATGGTAGTTGAGTTGGAATAAAGCATTTTTGCAAGGAATACCATCTTCCACTGTTAAATCCTTATAAAGATTATGTTTTAGGGGATGAAGTTAAGATGGTGGAATAGTAGGGGGACCCTGGGCTTTCCTCATTCTTTGAACACAGCTAGGTCAACATCAAATCATTTTGAACAACTAGGAAATTGATCTGAGGATTAAAACAATCTGTACAGTTAGATGGAGAGAATGTCGTGGATGCAAGGATCAGAGATGTGAATGAGGGAGAGAAAAGTCACACTGCAGTGGAGGTGAGGGACCTCTTTTCATGGAGAGAAGTAGGAGGGAGAAGGAGAGAGTGGGACTAAGAGTAGTGTGTAGTGTTCACACAAGACACTGTGGTGTGGGGAATCCCTAGATTACATAGGAGATGACTTCCCCCTTCTGGAGTACATTGGGAAGAGGGTATTTTGCCTTTCCAAGGACTAAAGGCCTGTCAGCTGCGATGGAGTGACCATTCAACAGCAGGGGACAGAGGCACATGCAGAAGACAGATAACCTAGTAGCAGCTTTTTGTTGTCCTTCATCATACATTCTGGGCATGTAACTGCTTTTCTGGGACAGAACAGTGCCAGGCACAGTGCTTCAAGATTCTCCTTGGGGGGAGGGGAGTGGGTCCACACCTTGCCAGGTCCTTTAAGATTTAGAATTTTGAATCCCAGCTGCCAGCCAGAGGTATTACATAGGAGAACTCTGGTGCTGGGTATGCCAGTGGCCTAGATACACACAGGCTGAAGGGAAGGATCTGACAAAAGCCTGAGACAAAGGAGGGGAGATGGTCCCTTTATTTGTGGGCTTCCTGAATAGCACAGCCACAAATTCCCCTCTCAGGGGATGAGAAGGTGGAATGATGCCATCTTGCATATCCCCTCTACAGCTGGACTTCAGAGAGAAACAGAGTGCCTCCAGTGGAAGCTGAGTCACTCACACCAAACCCAGTTCTCTTGTGCCCAGCAGGGGCATCTTTACTAGGACAGGTCTGACTGTGAGCTACTAGAGTGGGACCCTCCTCCAGAAGAACAACATGGTCACCTTAATATAACAAATTTACTGATCATAGAGTGCTCCAAAGTGTCAGCTTCAGTTTTGGTGGAAATAGGACCAGGCTTGGTCATTCTTTTTCTTTTTCCTTTTCTTTTCTTTTCTTCTTTCTTTCTTTTTCTTATTTTTTTCTTTTTTATTTGGATTTAGGCCTATAGTTTTTTATTCATTTGTAGGTTTGTTTCCTTTTTTTGTTTTTTAGATCAGACTGCTTTTTTTCTTTTCTTTTCTTTTTTCATTCTCTCTTTCTTTTTCTTTGGAATCAGGTTTATAGTTTTTTGGGGGTTTTTTGTTTGTTTGTTTGTTTTGTTTTGTTTTTGTTCCTTTTCCTTTTTTCTTGGATCAGGTTTTTATCTGTTTGTTTGTTTGCTTAAATCAGATTTATCTTAACAAACACATCAAAGCACATGTAAAAGGCCAAACATTCCCCATTGCAAACAAGGAGGAAATTTGCAGAACCCTGACCTGGAGAAAGAGCAGACAAAACACAACAGCAGAGTGCACACAGCATACACCAGAAACACTTTCTGCAGTGCCAGGCTCTGAACAGTGTTATGAACACTTTGTAACACAGTATTACTCTCAGGAGCAGTAAATATAACAAATTTTCATAACACACAAAAGACAGAAAGCTAGACATAATAGCAAGACGGAGGAATTCTGCCCAAAAGAAAGATCAAGAAATCACAGGCAGGGATTTCCTCAAAACAGATATAAGCAGTACGTAGAATTTAGAACAACAGTCATAAGGATACTAGGTGGGGTTGAAAGACACATAGAAGACACCAGGGAAACCCTGGCTGCAGAGATAAAAGACCTAAAACCGGGTCAGGCTGAAATAAAAAATACTATAACTTAGATGCAAAATCGATCTGATGTAATCACAGAAGGATAGAAGAAGCAGAGGAATGAATAAGTGATATGGAAGATAAAATTATGGACTATAATGAAGCTGAAGAGAAGGAAGAAAAAAACCTATTAGGTCACAAATTTAGACTTAGGGAACTCAGCAATTCCACAAAGCACAATGATATCATTATCATAGGAATCCCAGAGGAAGAGCAGGAAAAAGGGATAGAAGGATTATTTGAACAAATTATAGCTGAGAACATCCTTAATCTGAGAAAGGAGACAGACACTCATGTCAAGAGGTACAGAGAACTCCCTTAAAAATCAACAAAAACAGGTCAACAGCAAGACATAGCATAGTGAAACTATCAAAATACAAAGATACAGAGAGTTCTGAAAGCAGCTAGAGAAAAATGTCCTTAACCTACAAGGGTAGACATATAAGTTTAGCAGAAGACCTGTCCATAGAAATTTGGCAGGCCAGACAAGAGTGGCAGAATATATTCCACGTGCTAAATGGGAAGAATATGCAGTCAAGAATACTATACCCAGCCAGGTTGTCATTTAAAATAGAAGGAGAGAGAGTTTCCAAGACAAGCAAAAACTAAAGGAGTTTGTGAACACTAAACCAGCTCTGCCAGAAATATTAAAGGGGACCTTTTGAGTGGGGAAGAAAAACCAAAATCAATAAATAGCAGAAGGGAACAGAGTGACTTTACAAGTGATACAATAGCACTAAAGTCATATCTATCAATAATCACTCTAGAAGTAAATGGACTAAATGCTCCAATCAAAAGACATAGGGTATCAGAATGAACAACAACAACAAAAAGAAGACTCATCCATATCCTGCTTACACAACTCATTTTAGACTCAAAGACATCTCCAGATTGAAAGTGAGAGGATGGAGAATGATCTGTCATGTTAATGGACATCAAAAGAAAGGTGGAATAGCCATATTTATATCAGACAAACTAGATTTTAAACCAAAGGCTATAAGAAAAGATGAAGAAGGGCACTATACCATAATAAAGGGGTCTGTCCAACAAGAAATCAGTAATTGTAAATATTTATGTCCCCAACTTGGAAGCACCCACATATTTAAATTGGTTAATAACAGACTTAAAGAATCTCATTGATAATAATACAATAATAGTAGGGGACTTTACACTCTTCAAACAGCGATGGACAGATCATCTAAGCAGATCAACAAGGAAACAATGGCTTTTAATGACACACTGGACCAGATGGATTTAAGAGATATATTCAGAGTACTTGATCCAAAAGCAGCAGAATACACATTATTTTTGAGTGCACATGGAACATTTTCCAGAATAAATCACATACTGGGTCACAAATCAGGTCTCAATCAGTAAAATAAAGCTTGAGATTATACCATGCATTTTTTTTTTTTTTTTTTTTTTTTTTTTTTTTAGATTTTTATTTATTTATTGGACAGAGAGAGATCACAAGTAGGCAGAGAGACAGGCAGAGAGTGAGAGGGAAGCAGGCTCCCTGCCGAGCAGAGAGCCCGATGTGGGGCTCGATCCCAGGACCCTGAGATCATGACCTGAGCCGAAGGCAGCGGCTTAAACCACTGAGCCACCCAGGCGCCCCTACCATGCATATTTTGACCATAATGCTATGCAACTTGAAGTCAACCACAGAAAAAAAAATTTGGAAAAAAACCCACAAATACATGGAGGTTGAAAACACCCTACTAAAGAATGAATAGGTTAACCAGGAAATTAAAGAAGACATTTAAAAAAATACATGGAAGTAAATGAAAATGAAAACACAACAGTCCAAAACCTTTGGGATGCAGCAAAGGTGGTCACAAGAGGGGAATATACAGCAGTACGGGCTTTCCTCAAGAAATAAGGAAAGTCTCAAATACACAACCTAACCTTATACCTAAAGGAGTTGGAAAAAGAAAGCAAATAAAGCCTAAAACCAGCAGAAGAAGGGAAGTAATTAAGATTACAGGAGAAATAAATAATATAAAAATTAAAAAAAAATAAAAACAAAAACAGAACAGAACAGAGCAAAGACACTAGGATCTGGCTCTTTGAAAGAATTAACAAAACTGATAAACCCCTAGCCAGACTTATTTAAGAAAAAGAGAAAGCACCCAAAGAAATAAAACCATGAATGAAAGAGGAGAAATCACAACCAACATCACAAAAATAAAAGCAATTTTAACAGAATATTATGAGCAATTATATGCCAACAACTTGGGCAATCTGTAAGAAATGGATAAATTCCTAGAAACATAAAATACCAAAACTGAAACAGTAAGAAATAAATTTGAAGAGATCCATAACCAGCAAAGAAATTTAATCAGCCAATCAAAAATCTCCCAACAAACAAAAGTCCATGGCCAGATAGCATCCCTGGGGAAATGTTGCAAACATTTAAGGAAGAGTTAATACCTGTTCTTCTCAAACTGTTTCAAAAAAATAGAAATGTAAGCAAAACTTCCAAATTCATTCTATGAGACCAGCATTACCTTGATTCCAAAAGCAGACAAGGATCCAATAAAAAGAAGTATTACAGAGCAATATCCTTAATGAACATGAATGCAAAAATTCTTAACAAGATATTAGCTAATTGAATTGAACAGTACTTTAAAAGAATCATTCACTATGATCAAGTGGGATTTATTCCTGGACTGCAGGGGTGGTTCAATATCCACAAATCAATCAATGTGGTATATCACGTTGATAAAAGAAAAGATAAGAACTATATGATCCTCTCAATAGAGGCAGAAAAGCATTTGACAAAACACAGCATCTTTTCTTAATAAAAACCCTCAAGAAAGTGGGGATAGAAGGAACATACTTCAAAATCATAAAAGCCATATATGAAAGACCCACAGCAAATATCATCCTCAATGTGGAAATAACAGATCTTTTCCCCTAAGGTCAGGAATAGGACAAGGATGTCCACTCTCACCACTATTGTTCAACATAGAACTGTAAGTCCTAGCCTCAGCAATCAGACAACAAAAAGAAATAAAAGGTATCCAAATCAGCAAGGAAGAAGTCAAATTTTCACTCTTCACAGATGATGTGTTATTCTATGTAGAAAACCTAAAGTCTCCACCAAAAGCAATTGCTAGAACTGATACATGTATTTAATAAAACTGCAGGACACAAAACTAACATGTAGAAATCTGTTGCATTTCTCTATGTCAATAATGAAACCACAGAAAGAAAAATCAAGGAACAAATCCCACTTATAATTGCACCAAAAACCATAAGATACCTAGGAATAAACATACCCAGAGAGATTAAAGACTTGTATGCTAAAAACAATAGAATACTTTTGAAAGAAATTGAAGAAGACACAAAGAAATGGAAAAACATTCTGTGCTCGTGAACTGGAAGAAAAAATATTGTTAAAATGTCTACACTACCCAAAGCAATCAACCCATTCAATGCAGTTCCAATCAAAACAACACCAGCATTCTTCCCAGAGCTAGGACAAACAATCCTAAAATTTGTATGGAGCCAGGAAAGACCCCTATAGCCAAAGGAATGTTGAAAAGGAAAGCAAAGTGGGAAGCATTACAATTCCAGACTTCAAGCTGTATCATCAAGACAGTATGGTACTGGCACAAAAACAGACATATATAGATCAATGAAACAGAATATAGAACCCAGAAATGGACCCATAACTATATGGTCAACTTATCTTTGACAAAGCAGGAAAAAATATTCAATGGAAAATAGTATCTTCAACAAATGGTGCTGGGGAAATTGGACAGTGACATGCAGAAGAATGGAACTGGACCACTTTCTTACACCATACATAAAAATAAATTCAAAATGGATGAAAGACCTAAATGTAAGACAGGAAACCACCAAAATCCTAGAGGAGAAAACAGGCAGCAACCTCTTTGACCTCAGGCACAGTAACTTCTTACTAGACTGATCTCCAGAGGCAAAGGAAACAAAAGCAAAAATGAATGATTGGGACCTCATCAAGATAAAACACTTCTGCACAGAAAAGGAAATAAGCAATCAACAAAACCAAAAGCCAACTGATGGAATGGGAAGAAGATATTTGCAAAGACATATCTGATAAAGGATAGTATCCAGAATCTATAAAGAACTCATAAAAATCAATACCCCCAAAATAAATAATCCATTTAAAAAATGGGCAGAAGACATGAACAGAAATTTCCCAAAGAAGACATACAAATGACTTAGGGATACATGAAAAAATGCTCAACATCACTCATCATCAAGGAAATACAAGTCAAAACCACAATGAGATACCAACTCAGACCTGTCAGAATAGCCAAAATTAACATCTCGGGAAACAACATATGTGGATATTGGAGAAAGGGGAACAATTTTGCACTTTTGGTGGTAATGCAAACTGGTGCAGCCACTCTGGAAAGCAGTATGGAGTTTCCTCAAAAAGTTAAAAATAGAGCTACCCTATGACCCAGCAACTGCACTACTAAGTGTTTATCCAAGGGACACAAAAGTGCCTATTTGAAGGGTCACATGCACCCCTATGTTTATGGTAGCACTATCAACAATGGCCAAATTACGGAAAGAGCTCAAATGTCCATCAGCTGATGAATGGGTAAAGAAGAGGTAGTATATGTATATAACTACATGTATATGCAATGGAATATTACTCAGTCATCAAAAGAATGAAATCTTGCCATTTGCAACAATGTGGATGGAACTAAAGTGTATTATGCTAATGAAATAAGTCAGAGAGAAAGACAAATACCATACGATTTCATCATATGTGGAATTTAAGAAACAAAACAGATGACATAGGGGAGGGAAGGAAAAATAAAATAAGATAAAAAAAGAGAGAGGGCTGGTGTGAGGTGATATCTCATTGTGGTTTTGATTTGTATTTCCCTGATACCGAGTGATGTGGAGCACTTTTTCATGTGTCTGTTGGCTATCTGTATGGCTAAAATTAACAAGTCAGGAAATGACAGATGCTGGCGAGGATGCGGACAAAGGGGAACCCTCCTACACTGTTGGTGAGAATGCAAGCTGGTGCAACCATTCTGGAAAACAGCACGGAGGTTCCTCAAAAAGTTGAAAATAGAGCTACCCTATGACCCAGCAATAGCACTAAAGGGTATTTACCCTAAAGATACAAACGTAGTGATCTGAAGGGACACGTGCACCCGAATGCTTATAGCAGCAATGTCTACAATAGCCAAACTATTGGAAGAACCTAGATGTCCATCAGCAGATGAATGGATATCTGTCATTTCCTGACTTAATTTTAGCCATTCTGACTGGTGTGAGGTGGTATCCCATTGTGGTTTTGATTTGTATTTCCCTGATGCCGAGTGATGTGGAGCATCTCACAAAACAAACTGAGGGTTGCTGGAGAGAGGGGGGTTGGGAGAGGGGGGTGGGGTTATGGACATTGGGGAGGGTATGTGCTCTGGTGAGTGCTGTGAAGTGTGCAAACCTGGCAATTCACAGACCTTACCCCTGGGGATATAAATACATTATATGTTTATAAAAAAAATAAATAAATAAATAAAAAGAGAGGGGGCAAACTATAGCAGATTCTTAATTACAGAGAACAAAGAATGTTGTTAGAGAGGAGGTGGGTGGGGATGGGCTAAGTGAGGGGTGGGCATTAAGGAGGACACGTGTTGGGATGAGCACTGAGTGTTATATACAAGTGAAAAATCACTTAATTCCATTCCCAAAACCAATACAATGTATGTTAATATGAAACTGCACTGCTAGTCATTATGCTTGTCACCACCACACACTTATGGTTAAAAAGAAGTCAATTTAATTTAAAAAATCTTTGATAAATGAGAAAAATATTCCATTTATTAAACTTCAACTTATACATGCATGACTTTTAAAAAATATTTTGCGACAAAATGGGAAAGACAAACAAAACAAAACACTTATGCTCCATATGAAGGTATGATAGTTGTGTAAGGTAAAACTTTTTCAACTCTCTGTGCTATGCGATGAATTATCAGCTTCTGATTCACAGAACATTTTTATTTGAAAGAATGACAGAAAAACTGAAGTTATTTAGGCTTAGGTCTTCACTAAAAGGAACGAAGCCAGATTGTCACTTCAAGAGAACAACTGACTGTTTATTGCCAATTATAAAATTTTATCTTTCAAGACAAAAATTAGAATTTTGGAAAACTTGATCCACTAACATGAGTTTGACTAGTTTCCAATACTTACACACTTGTCTGGAGAAGTTAGGGGTGATACTAATAAATATGATTTAAAAAAATGTTTAATGAAATGTGTCAAAAAGAAGAAGAGATAACTCATGCAACCATATCTTTCTATGGAATCATGTTTGTTCTATCAAATTACACATAGGTAAATATTCATTTTAATTGTGAGACAGACCAAGTCTGTCTACAGTAACAAACTGAAAAGTTCACTAATTAGTTCAAAATAGCCATTATAACTAAGTTTGAAGGAACTATTATAACTTACCATGTTTTGGTATGGTATCATAAAAGAATATCCACAGGGGCGCCTGGGTGGCTCAGTGGGTAAAGCCTCTGCCTTCAGCTCAGGTCATGATCCCAGGGTCCGGGATCAAGCCCCACATCAGGCTCTCTGCTCCGTGGGGAGCCTGCTTCCTCCTCTCTCTCTGCCTGCTTCTCTGCCTACTTGTGATCTCTGTCTGTCAAAAAAATAAATAAAATCTTAAAAAAAATAAAAGAATATCCACAGAAATCTGATAGGGCAACTAAAACATTCTTCTTTTTTCAAATTATATATCTATGGGAGACAAGTTTTTTTTTTTTTCATATAGTTAAACCCCAAAGCATATTGCAATAGATTTAATGCAGAAGCCAATATAAGAATATATCTTGTATATGCCTTGTATTCGGACAGATTTTTAAAGTGATTCCCAACAATGTAATGTCAATATTTTCATTCTTTTTATGTTTTGGAAAATTTAGCTGCTTTCAATAAAAAAATCATTTATTTTTGTTTATCTGTAATAAATTTGTTCACTTTTAAGTTAGTAAATAACATCACATTTCTCAGTTTTAACATCTTTCAATAGATATGCCCTATTTAAACAAAATCTCTTTGAAGAACTCGAAAGTTTTAACAATTTAACCAAATACTGAGACACTAGCTAGACTGATATTTTAAGATATCAACCTCTCCACTGGATTCCCAATACACTTAATAAGATGTAAATTCTTTTCCCCAATTTATGGTCTCATATACTCTGACTGCTGAAAAATTTCAATGAAAGTTTCCCCTTACTGATCACAATTCAGCCCCTCTGGTCTTCTTTTCTGCCTGGAGTGTTCTCCATTATCTCTACATGGTTAGTTCCTCCTTAAGATAAAATCTTTTTTTTTTTTTTTAAGATTTATTTATTTTTTTTTGTCAGAGACGGAGAGAGAAGCAACAGAGGGAGAGGAAGGAGCAGACTCCCTGCTGAGTAAGGAGAACAATGCTGTGCTCAATCCCAGGACCCTGAGATCATGACCTGAGACAGAGGCAGTCGCTTAACTGACTGAGCCACCAGGTGCTCCTCCTTAAGATTAAAATATTAATTCACCATTATAGGAAATCTTCCCTGACTCCTCAATATAATGGAATTGTTCTACATGTATCCGTCACTCAGTTACTCTGTACTTACTTACCCAAGTTTAAATATGTGCATAGGCCTTAATAATCTGTGATTTTTTTTTAAAGATTTTATTTATTTGACAGAGATCACAAGCAGGCAGAGAGGCAGGCAGAGAGAGAGGCGGAAGGAGGCTCCCCGCTGAGCAGAGAGCCCGATGCGGGGCTCGATCCCAGGACCCTGAGATCATGACCCGAGCCAAAGGCAGAGGCCTAAACCACTGAGCAACTCAAGCGCCCCAATCTGTAATATTTTTATTTGTTTTATTTTAAAATTGTCTATTATCTGTCTCTACCCTCTAGAATATAAGCTATATCAGAGCAGGGATTTTGCCTATCTTACTTATCACTTAGTCCTTAGGTTCTAGAATAGCTCTTGGTGATGGTAGATATTCAATGCATTTTTGATAAAAGAGTAAATAATGACTTGCAGAATTAGCTACTACAATTAGAGAACATTTCAGAAAAACATTTCATTTTTCAGGGGAAATTTTAGAGACACTCATAGGATAAAGAAAACTTGGTGTTGTGATGAGGTGTGTTTAAGAGAGGTCATAAAGATGAGAACACGAGAATAAGGGCAAGACAGACAGCAACAACAAGGAGAATCAAAAAGAGAACTTTTGAGACACAGTTCTCTCATTCCCATCTTGGAATCTAAACCCAAGGTACTGGGTGTCTAGAAGGATCTAAACTGGTTTGAAGGAATCCAAAAATAATAGTTTGTGAGTAATCTTCTTTTCCTTTACCTTCCTCCTTCCTTCCTTCTTTCTTTCTTTCTTTCATTTTTTTGCAGCTTCTCAGAAAATTCTCATGTTTGTCATGGTACTGAGTTCAAATGGCAAGGGATTAGTAGGGCAGCAATTGCTAAGGAAGATGACTGGTCCCAAGGACAACTTCACAGAATCCCATACCCCATTAGATGGTACAGAGAAATCAGCTGAGAATTCCTCATATGATACTCAGAAGTATCAAGATAATGGAATGGAAATATCTGAAGTTTGGACAAGGGAGCTGTAGATGTGAGATTTCAGGACCAGGGACAGTGAGAAGACCTGTGTCAAGATTACAAAAAAAAAAATATCCACCACTGACAAAGAGTAACTGAGTGGATAGTAGCAGAGGTTACTCAATAAGCAGGTGGATCCTTTCATAATAAAATTCCTTAAGGTGAAAGCTACTTTAGCATATTGGTCAACTATCTGTATTCCTGTCTTTACAGTTTTTGGCTCCAGTTATCTTTTTTTTTTTTCTTTTAGACTACAATTTGATAAGAATTTAAAATTTTATTCTGGTATTTTAGTATTTCTCCTGTTTTTATTTTGGGGTGATTGGTCCAGTACATAGTCACCATAGTGATAGAAATGGAAGAGAACAACTTTCTCATGATGTTTGATTGTGAAGGAAGGCCATGCCATAGTTGCTGAAGGGGAAATTTTATGGGTGAATGTCAGGCATCAAGGAATGAAGAAACACATATATAGTAATAAGAGAAGAATTGGACACACTGAAGAGTAAAAATGCTTCATCTAGTGGCCCTGTTTATAAATGAAGACTTTTAGAGCTTTTGGGGGAAAAAAATTCGTGCTGATCTTTGTGATGTCTGAGAAGGAGAAGAAATGATCAGAACAGTGGATACAAGGTTTGATTATGGTGGCATATACAGTAGGAGAGGGAGGCCATCCAAACTGTAGCTTCTGAAATTATTCAAAATTGGCTTAGAGAATTTTTACAAAACTTCTGCCATGCAGGTTGACAAGGATGTCAGAGATCAAGATTTACTAAGCACAATGGTATATCACAAAGGGACAGAAAATCAGACTATTTGTTGAACTTTCAGGAAATAAAGAGAACTATGAAGGAAATTCAGAATAATTGTTCTCATTTTTATAAAAAGAACCAGTTATTGGTCAAGGAAGTCAAGTTTGTTTTTCATATTATTATGCAAAAATAAGCCTTTCCAAAACCAAAGTGCTGAAAAAAAAAGAAAATATATTATCCTTAAAATTCTATTCACAGGTTTAGAGAGGGGAATGAGGAAAGAGCTTAAAATAATGAGAAGGATGACATGGCTGCCAACATAATCCCTTACAGCATTGAGGGCCAAAAGCTCCTCCTCACAAAGACATATCTTTTTGTATATATGGTATTAGTGTAAGATAAGAACAGGTCAGCAGTAAATTTCAGACACATTTGAGTAGTTCAGACATATATGTATGTGTCAGAGAATCTGGACAGAGAGCTAAAGAGAAGAATGTTTAAATAGGAGAAACATTAAAATTCAAGAACATTGAGGGAGTAAGCATAGTGTTTTGAGTCACAAAAACCTTACACACATTTTGGCAAAGAAGAATTTATTTTTAAAAGTGGGAAACAAATGCTGAAAGATGAATATGCAAAGGTTGGGTTGGGAAGTTTTCACCAGAAACCTAGATAAGATATCATATATTTACTGTTCCTAATTTTATTTTGCAACAGTTGAAGAGCAGTTTCCAGAGAAAGCATTGATAATTTAGCAACAAATCCCACTTAATTAGCCTACAGATAAAAAAAAAAAGACAAAAAACAGTGAATGTGAGGTAACTCATATTGCTTATAAAAAGAAGTAACTATAGATTACTGACAAAGAGTCTCTCCTTGCCCAAACTTTAGTTAAGCTCTTTTGAATGCATTTTGACTAGGCCTCATCCTTGGGCCTTGTCTTTAGTCTGCTATTCCAGTTCTAGCAAGAATCCTATTAAGTCAGTTTAATGAGAATTATCCCTACCCTTGAGATCTGATCACCCTTGATATCTGATCAAATTCTTCATCCTCTACCTTTGATATGTGTGTACTCTGGCTGGCCTTTAGCAGGAATTCTGTTAAACTGGTTTAGCAAGAACCCTCCTACTCTTCATGTCCCTTTGTAATTTTCCATCCATGGATTCCCCTCATTCTGATCATTAGGTATAAATCCCCACTTTCAGAGTTGAGCCCTATCTTTCTTCTCAATAGCAATAGGATTGAGGTTCATCACAATAGTCCTAATAAGGTCTTCCTTGTCATCTTAACAAGGGTCAGAATAATTTTTTCTTTAACATTATATATAACTCTATTATCACATAATACTTATTCCTTAAAATGAAGAAGACAAATGATGAGCTAAGTTGGTAAGTTGACAGATAGGGAACTTTCAAGTTTCAATGCTCCAATGAAGAAACTATAGGGAAGGGAGTATTCTGCTGAAGAGAGATTTTCTATAATACACAGAGACAACCTATGAAAAGGACATTTCAGATTGGAGGATAAAGATCAAAAGCCTGGGAAGGATAACCTAGAAATAATATTAGACAAATGTCAGCATCCCATTGAAATAAATGAAGTGAGGATGAACCAATGGATGAGATTACAAAAAAGGAAGAACTATGACATTTCAGGCCTGTAGGAGAATGCTTTCTCCAGAAAATTCCTAAGTCTCATTTATACATGAAGATCTAAACTAATGACATTTCAAGAAATGAACAAATGAATGAATACATTAATACATAAATAAATAAAAACAAACTAGCAGCATTTCACCCATGAGGAATCGAGTAAGGCCATACATATTTCAAAAAGCATAGATACAACCTGCATAGTTTGATTCAGTACCTGAATTTGAGTTTATCATTTATAACATGGTATGACAGTAGCTTCCAAATGAATTCAAAGACCACTTTCACTTAGAAGAAATTACTAAATTGTTTGAGAATTTTTCTCAATTAATTATATCTCAACTTGACCTTTGAAACTGAAAATTACGTATTTTAAGTATCATCTGTGTTTCCAGTATTCTCTTATTGCTCATGAAAATTTAATCCTTTAACTCCAATTCCTGTGAACATGTTACATTGATGGGTAATTTTATGACGTGCATTGTGATCCACCCCACATTTTGAACTCCTACATAATATATTTTCATGAACTTTAAACTTTTAAAACATTACGATGACAGTATGAATTTTCCATATAACTCCCAGGAAGTACATATTCTGAGTAATGGATCATTTATGAAAGAACAAAAATAAATTTACATTTAAAAAGAAAACAATAACAACAATAGGGAAAAAACCTCAGAATAAACTTGAAATTCCTTTGCTTTATGTCCCAAGTCCTTTGTGACTTACTTTCCCTACTTTCCATCTCACTTTCTCCCTTCAGAAATAACTTCCTTACACTGCTCTCATATCAAATGCTGTGGTTCTTCATAAGCCATCTCCTCTTTGTGCTTGTGCTCTTATAGCCGCTGTCCTCTGCCTAGAACATACTTACCACTGTCTTCAACTACATACTAATTGTGTACATACAAAAGGCCAGCCCCAACAAATACTAAATATATGATTTTCTTCTCTTTAATGAGAGAAGCTGTCAACTAAATCACAGAATAAACAGTTACAGAAAATCACCTTACAATTATGGAAGGTCACTTTTTGGGAGAATTGTGCCCCTTGTCATTATAGAAGACAAATTCTCTGACTACAGGGGAAGGGGTGCCCATTGTTTGTTTTAGGAAACTGATCAGTTTAATTTAAGGCAGAGTTATTAGTTTTGTAAAGAGCCGACAACGTAACTAACCATGACTTAGCACCGGTGAGGCATTTTTCTCTTTCACATAGTGGTTTCATACATGAATAACGAACTGAAATAGAGATTGTGCTCAAGACAAAGAGATGTTGTCTTTATATTAAGTTAGATGCCTCTAAATTATTGTTTCTTTAGGAATCCTGCACAATGTTCTCATTAAGCAAGTGTGGTTTCAGCGGATGATTCAGTCACCACCACTTAATATGGGCAGAACTGCATCCCTCTAAATTCATATGTGGAAGTCCTAATCACCAGCACCTGAGAATGTGTTATTTGGAGACAGTGTTTAAAAATGGGTATTTGAGGTTAAATGAAGTCATGTGGGTGGGCCCTAATCCAGCAGACTGGTCTCTTTATAAGAAAAGATCAGATATAGACATGCACAGAGGAAAGATCAAGTAAAGACAGAATAGAGAAGAAAGTCATCCACAAGCCAAAGAGAGAAGCCTCACAAGAACCCAATCTCACTAACATCTTGATCTTGGACTTCTAGTCTCCAAACCGTGAGACAATGAATTTCTCTTTTGTAAGACCACCCAGTGTGCAGTACCTTGTTGTTGTAGTCCTAGCAAACTAATATACTCCTGTATCACAAACCTAACATTTTGTTAAGGTTTCATTGGAGTAGGCAGCAATTGCCTGTCCTAGGAGATGCCATTCCCCCCTTCCTGAAGTACCTCATTTAAGAAATAGGTGTTTGGGCACTCAGTGCCCCTGATAACACATAACCTGAATCATTTCAGCCACATGCCCATGAAGCAACAGAGATCTGAAAGATCTTTAACTCAAACAGCCTAATTAGATGTGAATCCTTCCATAAGGGTTACTCTGAGGAATGGAACACTTTCTCCTATGATTCCCTAACATAGAGGGGTAATCTGTTTTAGCACATGTGGACTTTGTAGGACCCAGAAACATTGCCAGGTTCTTTTCATGCAGATTATCCCTCAGCATTTAGTTTCCTTTTTCTTGTAGTGAACTCCCCTATATAGACATGATCTGGACAAGACTTCCTACCTTCAAGAGACTTGAAAACCTAAGAAGACATAAAAAACACAAAATGGAGCAAATTATTGCTACTGGTCTACTGGACTTCTTACAATAACTAGCATATATAAGTCTAACACACTCCCAGAATGTATTGTCCCTGAACTCTTTCCTCCACAAGCTGTTTAGACAGTCTAGTAACAGAGTGTAGTCCTAGCTGTCTCGTAAGCACAAGCTCCATGAGGCCAGGAACTGTGTCTTTCATCCCAAGACTTGTTCCTAAAGTCTGGCATAATATAGCCTGACACATAGTATACGTTAAATACATATTTTTAAAGATAATAATTTAAATGTATAACAAAATATTATAGCCTTTGTTTTAGGTAGAATGCAATGCTTTATACTCACAATTTTGCAAAAAAAAGAGTATGAACTCAGGGTTATAATGGTTAATACGTACAGAAATGCCGAAAACATTTTGAAGAAGATAAAAGAAATTATAGCTTTGAACTGATAAGAAATCAATTTGTGTTTGTTGGAAAACAACTGTACCTATGAGATTGAAGAAAGAAATGGGGAAAGGCTTTGGAAAGCAAAATGGAATTCACCTTTCAGTAGAGGTCACTGACTTTTGGTGGGTGCTTCAGACCTTTACTGGGACCTTTTAAGACCTTTCCACTGCTAAACCTCAGGCTTTCTTCTCAGTTCCCACTTAACTTCTTCCAGTCTACATTTTTGTCTTACGTTACCATATACAGTCCAGAGTCTCATGCTAGTCTATGTCCTGTTAAAATGGTCTCCAAAGATGAGATGCAATCTTCCCTTTTCCCTATTGTTATATAAATAAGCCAAAGATGGCCTCTGTGTATTAGCACCTATGTTGTTTATTTCTGGAAGATTTAGGCTGCCAGTGCCAAATTCAAATTTTTACATATACAGTTATTTAAAAATAGCCAAAACAAACAGATTTGTAGTCATTTAGAGACTGCCTGCTTTGCATACCCTGCAAAATCTCATCTCCCTCATCGCCTAGCAATAGATAAGACATTCCCAGGCCACAGAGACCCTAAGTTGCTCCTACTACCCTCCTGGGGCTGTCTGATCCAGAGTCTTCCCACCATGCTGCTGAGTGACATCACTTAGATTTACAGACCTCTTCTCTGATCTGTCTTTCCCATGGGAGTCCCCTTGTCCTCCTGTACCTCTAGATGGTCCTCACTTTGTATCTGGACAGTTTCACACCACGAGAAACTTCACCTCTCATGCAACCTTGTCCAAGCACCACCCAATAAAACTTGCTGTCTCTTGTGTTCATGTTTTTCCTTATCTGCCCTCAAATCCTTCAAAACCCCACCTATTCCATTTTACCCCCCCCCTTTTTTTTTTGGCAATCCTTATTAAGTTTTAAAAGCAAAATAGATAAAATTTTTTGCCTTTCTAATAAGACATGCATTGTTGTTGGATAGGTGTAGCACATGTGAAGCTATGAACCTTGGCATAAAATTAAGTGGTGTTTAAACAAACTTTTATTAAATAGGCTAGCCAAGTTTCCAGGGCTCTAGTCTTCGCCTCTCTACATACATGACCAGTTTGAGATTCATCAGGTGCAGTCCAGGCCAATGGCTGCTGGTAAACTGTTCCACATGGGCTCATCTGAGACTTGCATATTCTGCAAGAAGGTGGCCCAAGTAACCAACCCATTGAGTGAGGTTCTGAGATATTCATCAGGACTAAGACCAGGGTGGAATTTTCCATTGATCAAATTAAATAAAAAAAACCTTCACCAATAGAACATTTTTTGATGGGCAGTAGTGGGAGCATAAGGGAAGGTGACAGGAGAGTGGGAGCTGAATATCACAGATGGCTCTTGCTATCATGTACACCTTGTTTAAGTTTTTTTTAAAAAGACTTTTTTATTTTAAAACACATTTTTTAAAAGATACACATGCAAAAGATACAACATTTCTAGTGTTTTTGTAACTCTTCCAATCTTGATTCCTGACCTAAAATTTCAGCTCTATTTCTATGGTATTAATCAGAGATTAGACATCTATGGATACTATCATTCTAAAGTATGTCTCTCCACAGTTCTCCAATAAAACCTCATCTTTTGTGAAACATATTCTGATCTTTTTCTTCATGATTAACTTTTTTTAAAAAATTTATTTATTTTTTCAGCGTAACAGTATTCATTGTTTGCACAACACCCAGTGCTCCATGCAAAACGTGCCCTCCCTATTACCCACCACCTGTTCCCCCAACCTCCCACCCCTGACCCTTCAAAACCCTCAGGTTGTTTTTCAAAGTCCATAGTCTCTTGTGGTTCGCCTCCCCTTCCAATTTTTTTTTTTTATAAACATATAATGTATTTTTATCCCCAGGGGTTTAAGCAAGTAGTCTGTAGATCTCAGAGCTTCTTTTAGGAGGACATTTATTTATTTATTTATTTATTTTATGATTTTATTTATTTATTTGACAGAGAGAGATACAGTGAGAGAGGGAACACAAGCAGGGTAGTGGGAGAAGGAGAAGCAGGCTCCCCTGCTGAGCGGGGAGTCTGATGCAGGGGTCAATCCCAGGACCCTGGGATCATGACCTGAGACAAAGGCAGATGCTTAAGGACTGAGCCATCCAGGGGCCCCTAGGAAGACATTTCGATTGAGAAGCACTCATTTCTTCAACCATAGCCCATATACAACCAATGCATGTGCTTCTCCCTGAAAACACTGACTAAAAAATGGTATGGGGGGGGAGCTATGATATGATATGACATGGAAAAATTACATTTATGTGTGTAAACTTACACAGACATGTATGCTTATTAAAAAACAGAAATTGTTCTTAATAATGATGTAGTTTACTGTAAGATTTCTCTGACTACAGTGAGGGAAAAGCTTCATAGGATTTATGTGAGTAGAATTTCAACAGATCTTTCCAAGAGACAGAAGGAACTATTAAGAAAAAGGAATCAGACATAGACAAATAAAACCAAAATGATGTTTAGGAAAAAGATGAGTAGCTCAGGCCACCTGGAGCAAGTAGCAGGTGCATGAAAGTAGCTGGAGATAGGTATGGAAATATAGTTTTAGGTTGAGAAGATTATTGAGCTCAATCATACATCTTTAAAATACAAAGAAATATAAATGGCAGATACTGATTATAAAAACAAAGTAAAATTTGAATTTTATGCATTTCAGGTGTATATATGAATTCAGAAGTTATATTTTTCACAAAATTTATTTTGATGATCTTTTCCAGTGCCCGGTGTAGTGCACAGCTTAATGAATATTTATTGCATAACTGAAATGTTTCCTGCAGTACTTCCAAACTTAGGATTCATATGTATTAATTTTCCATTCATTTTGCATCCTATATTTTACTAAATATTCCCTGTGTGGAATATATGTGAATCTATCCATATACGGAGACAACCTGCTTTGTCTTGTGACACTAAAAGGCAGAACGTTAACCAACAGTGAATTTGAAAAAGTACAGATTTTTCATAGAACTTTGTGATGAATAAAGCTGATTGTAATACAATTACGAGCAGTGCTACAATAATAAGACTTTCACAATTAGTTTTCACATAAAGGCTAAAAGATCCTCTTGTTTAGAAATTTCAGGAAGTAGATTAGGTAGTTTCCTAGGCTTTTCCTAAACCAAAATGAAAATCCAAAAAGAAATATGAAAAATGACTTCTTTTTAGTCTTTCGACTGTTCTAAATACAGAATGCTTAGAAACAGCACTTAATTCCATTGGTTCCTGTTTTGCAGTCTCCCCATTATACCACGTTAAATTCAAAATCTGTTCTTTGAGGCTGAAGAGGAAATTGTTCCTTGCGATGAGTGTTAATTGCCAGAGACAAGAAGTAATCACCAAATTTCTGAACATACGCATTATTCTTCATTGTAATTTTGGAGATTAAAGAGCAAAAAAATCATATCCTAAACAAATTTATTTTCCATGCTGTGCACTTTCTTTTTCAAGAACGATCTTACTATATTTAGACTAAAGCACATCTATTTCTTTGGGTAAATTTATCAATTTGAAGAAAAAAGTCCTAAAAAGTCATGTCATTAAGTTTGGCTACCTGCTACCATGTTTGCAAAGGTGCTGTTAGGTGATCTGGAAAGCAAGAAGGCACTTTAAGAAGCAAGAGGATTGTGACAGGGCAAGAGATACATTAGGCAGAAGGGGGAACTGAAACAGATGACAAAGTCACCACTGCTGCTTGACTCTTGACTTGCAAGTGGCTCTACAAATTGCTGTTTATTTATCGGGCTTGCCAAGAAGCCCTGACTCTAGTTTAGACCTCAGGGGTTACTTCTCTCCTCACATTCACCCAGAGAAAAACAAGAAGGCAGAATCAGAAAGACTAACAGTAGAACTTTCTACTTGTCTGGGAGGTCTGAACAGCTTGAGCAAAAAATACTGAAGTACTTGTACAAGCAGTAGCCATCCTTTTCACATTTGCAACTTTCGTAAGAGGAATTCAAGATAAGGACATGATTCTGCACTCCTTTTTATTGTGTTCATTTCCTGAATGCCAGTTACTTAAGTTGTTTTATGTTTGATTAGTTTGGAATTACATGCCTTTTATATGTTGGTCAATTTATCTTTAGGAAACTGATGTTTCCCCAAGGTCACAGCAAATATATGCTGTTTTGTTTGCAAGTATGTGTTGCTCAGAGGAAAATGTTAACACCAGCCAGAGATCACCCCATCAGGGTTTATTCCTGAAGGTCTGAATCTCCATGCTAGCTGCACTAATGGCAATAGCAATATGTTATTTTCTTATATAACAACAATAAAATGCTACTTAGTACAACATTATACAAGCCTACTTAGTTTCTAGTCTTTTCTGTAATATCCCCCATAGCACTGTATATTTCCAAGCCTAAGTTCTGGTCTATTGCAAATATTAATGGAAAATAATTACACACAGCTCTGCCAGATAGACCATTACTTTCAATTCCCTTTGAATCATTTAAACAGAATAGAATGGATTTTTCTTGATTGTTTAATTATTGAGCATAATTACTTAAAAGTTTGTAACTGGACTTCTTGTTTTCACTTAAGAATAGATCATAAATCAGAAAATTATATCTTTAACATTGGGTATTTTCTAAGATTAAAATAAAGACCAGAAAGGAAAAAAAAACAAACAAACCAGATCTTGTTATCAGCATATTATTTGCAAAACCCTTTGCAAAAATTCACTAGACATAGAGGAAGGAGCTCTGCTTTATTAACTGCTTCATCTATGGCACCGGAAAGATTGTATGACACTTAATAGGGACTCAATAAATACCTGTTGAATGAATAAATGAAATTGAATTTAACCAAAAGCTTAAACCTGCATTTAATACTGTTCAGACTTTTTAATGTGAAACACAGAAATGGGAATAGTGTGGCATTTGTTTACTGCTTTTGTTTTTTATTTAGGAGCAAAATGATAGACTAAGTCATGTATCTAGCAGGAGATTTTCTGAAATATTTTTGTTATTCGTGTTATTTGTTCAAAGGGCTTAGGAGAGCCAAGCTAATGTGGTCTGCTCAGGATGCTTATTATATGATCCCACCAACAAGGAGGCACTGTCCATGCCTACTGTGCATTCTTTCTGAGAGAGAAAACAAAGAAGCATAAGCTTATCTCTACCCTCGAGGAGGCAGCAGTTGGAGAGAAGTGACCCACGCACAAGGGACCACCAGACATTACAAAACAATGGAATGCGAAAAGCTAAGCTATTTAGTGAATTAAAATCCCTACTTAAAAATTACAGCAAAAATGTTTCTCTTGTTATCAAGGAGAGTAGCAAGGACTTTTATAAACCAGAGGTGGCAAATTAGCTGCCTGCAGGCAGGACTGCAGACTTGTTTTGCCTGCACAGTGTTATAAAAGAATACATCAATATTTAAATATTGAAGATTTTAGATTACAAATACTTTCACTGCTTCTTTCGGAAAATAATTTCAGAGAATACAGCATCATTGGATCAGCTACTTTATTTGGAGATCACCAATGCTGTTGCTTTTAGAGGTACTGATACTTTCACACTAAATGAAACTCCGTAATTCATTTTTGTTACTTTCCTTGAAAGCATCTGAGCTTGCTACACTAGTGCTTACTTACAAAAATGTCTCTGGACTCTTTAACGCTTCTTTTGATCTTTTTGAGACAAGGTACAACGATCTAGGGTTTCCTATTTCAGGACAACTGAAACAAGATTTTTAGGAAGGTAGATTCTTAAAAATAGAGTAGGCGTTGCAGAACTGTGCTTTCTAATTAACCACAAGAAAAGAACCAGAACTAGAACCATTTTTTAATCTAATCTAATTTAACTCTAGTTTTAGAAGTTTATCATTTCATTAACTTACAAAACAGATATCATTGAAGGGATAAGAATTATTCCTTTATATTGGATTTTGAAGAATAATTCTTTATCTGGTCATATCAGCTATCTCTCCAAGGTCATGTGGACTTCACCAGCATTCTGAATTTCATCATCCATTATTTATATTTGTCTATTCTGGTAATTTTCTGTTTTAGTTGTAGAAAACTTTGTTGAAATAGAGTCATTCGTAAAAGCTAAATTTGTAAAATGAATGGTAGGAAAGGAATGTTGATGGATTTCTGTTTGTCTTTTGGCAGCCCATAATCACTTTTCTACTACCATTGGCCCTTGAACAAGGGTTTGAACTGTAGATTCCCTTACATGTGTATTTTTTATAGTACGGTACAATATTTTCTTTTTTTCATGATTTTCTTTATAACATTTTCTTTTCTCACACTTACTCTACTGTAAAAATGCCATAAATGGGGCACCAGGGTGGCTCAGTAAGCTAAGCATCTGCCTTTGGCTCAGGTCCTGGACTCCTGGAAGAGACCCATGTCAGGTTCCCTGGTCAATGGGGAGTCTGCTTCTCCCTTTGCTCCTCCTCCCTGCTCATGCTTTTTTTTTTCCCTCTCTCAAATAAATAAATAAATAAAAGAATACAGTACTCTCTCTCTCTCTCTCTCTCTCTATATATATATGACATTCAAAATATGTGATAATCAGCTGTTTATGTTACTGTATGACTTCCAGTCAAAGCAAGCTATTAGTAAAGTTTTGGAGGAGTCAAAAGTTATATGTCAATTTTTTGACTGCATGAGAGGTCTGTGCATTCTTTCTGAGAGAGAAAACAAAGAAGCATAAGCTTATCTCTACCCTCAAGGAAGCACAGTTGGAGAGAAGTGACCCATGAACAAGGGACCACCAGACATTATAAAATAATTCAATGTGAAAAGCTAAGCTAATTAGTGAATTAAAATCCCTACTTAAAAATTACAACACAAAATTTTTCTCGTTATTAAGGAGAATAGCAAGTACATTCATAAACCAGAGATGGTAAATGTGCAACCCACACATTGATCAAGGGTCAACTGTATATACAACAGATAGATTTCCTTTTGGAGACTTAACTTGCCTTGTTTCCAGTCATGTAACAAATGGAGAAAGAGAAACCTGGAATATAGTTATTTATAGGAGGGAGATGTGCTACAATTCAGGTCATTGCTATTTCAGATCTCAAAGAAACCTCAAGGATAAATAGTATATTTTGGCTCTGTTACTGATATTTTACTGTTTGGTGAATTCTGGCATTCAGAGGAAGTCATTCAAGTTCCATCAATTGATATAAAATTTCTCCTTTTCTCTCTCTCTAGTTGTGACATCACTGAAAGTAATAAGTGTTTCCAAACATTCTGATGGCTGTCAGTTATTCAACAAACATTTTCTTACATTAACTTACAATTACTGTCCTAGTTTTGAGGCCATAGAATTAAGACTCTACTCCTGAGGAACTCACCACCCAGGGAATATGTAGATAACTGAAAAAGGAGTTTAACATTTAGTACTGTCAATAGAGGAATAGATATTAAGAGAATACACAGGAAAAACACATACTTGATCTTGAAGTAGATTAAAAAAAAAACCACTTGCTCAAATTGAATCTACTGAAGAATGTGTTCACTATAACTGGAGTATTTAGGAAATCATCAAATACTGCTACAGATCCTAAAGAATACATCATGCATTTGATAACAAGAGATTTTCAAGTGTGTTATGATATTTGAAATTTATTTGTAAGGAAAAATGCTCTATCAATCTTGATGGCTTGCTGAATTAAAATGAGATAGGGAAGAGTCTAGGATGACATGGTTTTTGAGTGGTTTTGATAAAACTGCGGAGGAGCTTCTGGAAGAACAGGTGATGAGAGCAACAAAGATGATAAATTTAGTCTGAAATGAGGTATGTACGGATAATCAGGTGGAGAGGTCCACCAAAACTTTGAAAATACATATCTCAGCTCATGAGAGAGGTCACAGTTTAAGATATAGATTCTAATGTAATTACTATAGAGATAGTATGCATAGGGTCACTCACAGATGGATTCACAGAAGAAGAGAAATGAGAATGGTCTTGGAATCCCTAAGAACTAAACAAAATAACTGAAGAATATGTTGTAATAGCTAACAAAGATTAAACAAACCAATAAGGCTGGAGAAGGAAACCATTTAAACAGTTCTGAACACCATGTAATAAATTTTAAACTAGGAGTCATTCATGACCTTCAAGGAGGCAATTTCAGTGGAGTGGTGAATAAGAGTAACAGGTTAGATTGCTCTCGTTTGAAGAGTTGGCTTGAAACAAGAGAGTAGGAACAGCAAATGCATACTTCTTTGAAGGAAGTCGGGTCTGAAGAGTGGAAGAAATAGGGAAGTAGAAGGAAAGACAATTTAGACTAAACAGAATCCTCAAAGGATCTGTAGGCAGTTTTTGGCGAATGGGAAGCCTGACTTCCCATTGTCCCATCTTGACTTCCGCTGATCTCCCTAGAGCTACATAGGGATTTGCTAGGTCTGTCATAACAAATCACTGCAGACTGAGTGGCTTAATAACAAATTTATTATCTCACAGTTCTGGAAGCTACACATCTGAGATCATGGTATTGTCAGGATTGGTTCCTTTTGAGGGCTGTGAGGAAAAGTCTGTTCCAGGTCTCTCCCCTAGCTTCTGGCTGTTTGCTAGTAATCATTGTGTTTTCTTGTTGTGTAGAAGGATCACTTAGATTTCTGCCTTCATTTCCACATTGCATTCTCTCTGTGTGTGATTCTGTCCCAATTTCCCCTTTTTATAAGGACACCTGTCATAACAGATTAGGGGCTGACTGTACTTTAATTTACCTCGTCTTAACTAACTGTATCTGCAATGACTGTATTTCCAAATAAAGTCACATTCTGAGGTATTGTGGGTTAGGATTTCATCATGTGAATTTTTGGGGAAAATAATTCAACCAATGGTGGAAAGATTATACTATGGTTAATCTTTAGGATTAATAGTGAAGTCTGAAGTTTAAGAAATGAAGTTTAAGAATAATAAATGGGGGGGGCGCCTGGATGGCTCAGTGGGTTAAAGCCTCTGCCTTCGGCTCAGGTCATGATCCCAGGGTCCTGGGATCGAGCCCCTCATCGGGCTCTCTGCTCAGGAGGGAGCCTTCTTCCCCCCCCTCTCTGCCTGCCTCTCTGCCTACTTGTGATCTCTGTCTGTCAAATAAAAAAATGAAATCTTTAAAAAAAAGAATAATAAATGGTAGACCCATTAAAAATTTCTCCTGATTCTAGCAGATGTTTTCTTAAATAAATGGAACTTATTGCCCTACTTCTTACGCCTCTCTACAGAAATAAAGTGAGTTATTTGACTAATCACACAAACGTCCTTGATGTGAGGTGTTTAATTCTCTTTCTTCTTTCTCTTTTATCTGGACATAAATACTATAGGGAATTATTAGATCCACTTTGACTCCTGCTCCAAGCGGCATCTGCTAACCTAGCTTTATCAGTACCCAAATACTGACTGCAGTTTTCATCTCTCAAATTAGTCTAAAATTTCTGATGCATATGGAATAGAGAAGAGCAGAGATACAATGTAGTTTTCTTAATGCTATAATTCTTGTCTCTCTTCCCTTTCCTTCTCCTTAGCATTCTACTAACCATTCTTGTTATTTCTTCTTATTTTTTTATTCACATATAATGGATTATTTGTTTCAGGGGCACAAATCTGTGATTCATCAGTCTTATATAATTCACAGCGTTCACCTTAGCACATACCCTCCCCAATGTCCATCAACCAGCCACCCCATCCCTCCCCCACTCCCCATTCCAACAAGTCTCAGTTTGTTTCCTGAGATTAAGTCTCTTATGGTCTGTCTCCCTCTTTGGTTTCATCCCATTTCGTTTTTTTCTTCTCTTTCCCCATGATCCTCTTGTTATTTTTTAAACTACGCAGTAAGATGCTCATTGTGGGTATCTTCTTATTAAAAAGTAAAGTTAACTATTCATGACAGACTCCTTACATCTCTACATTGCAGTATCAATCTATGCCCTTTTGAAGTGCATTTTTTATGCAAGGTGACAGTGTGCACTCATTTATTCATCTATTCATTTCAGCAGCTATTTTTTTTTTTTTGGATCCCTTTACAACAAACATTTGCCATTCTTTTGCTGTCTACTTCTGCCAAAGTCTTTGACTTGTGTGTTTAAAAGGAAAGCCATGCTGAAGCATATGCACATGACCCAAGGGTGGCTGATTTGATGTGTCTCCTGAGATTTTGAAACTGAAGACGTGGATTCAAAGGAACAGAGAGAATTTCTTTTGGAAATACCTGGAGAGACCGCCATGTCCATTTCCATGTATGACAGCACCCGCAGTGACAGGGGAAGAATCCTGGGGCTGGTGTCAATAGCCATCTTTAGGTGCCAGAGTGCACAATAATGGCAGCAGGAAATGGTGCCAATCCTTGACTGACACTTTTTGACATGATGTTGGCTCTGGTTCTGGCTGCATTCCTTGCCTTTCATGGTGCCCTAAATTTCCATTTCGCCTAGAAATTGTCCAAAAGACTTAAAACATAATAAATACTTTTCATTTTTTTTAAAAAATCAGCTAGGGTTTGTGTTTACTGTTTGTAATTCAGTACTGTGACTACTATGTGATAATATGGGACAATTATGGATCACGTGTGCCAAACATTGTGTTAGCTGCTAGAGGAATAGAAAAGATTAAGAGTCATGATCATAAAGAATTAAGAATATTTAAATGTCCCCCTCGGGATGCCTGGGTGGATCAGTCAATTAAACATCTGCCTTTGACTCAGTTCATGATCCTGGGGTCCTAGGATTGAGTCCCACATCGGGCTCCCTCCAGTCATCTCTTTAGCTTTATCTGTCTCTCTCGAACAAATAAATAAAAATTTTTTTAAAAAATTCTATTAAAAAGAAAAAGCTCCCCTCAAAATAAGTTTGTCAGTCAGAGTTTCATTATTCTCAGTCAGGATAAAGCAATTCTAAAATTTGTTAAGTACTTGTTTATAAGGTCTAGAGAGACAAAACATTTCTGCTTAACTAGATCAAGAGACTTTAACATTATCTTGGGGATAACAGTATTCTGAAGGGCCAGAGAGGAATTTCTGCATATCACTGAACAACCTGCAGCACCACAGATGCTTAAGTGGAAGTGAATCCCTCAAGGCCAACTAGTCCAGACTCCTACTTGATCATGGAACTTAAGAAAACTGTTGTTATACACTGGTAATTAGGAGGGTTGAGGCCTGTCACTGTTTTGTTTTGTTTTTTTCATTACTATTGTGGTTTTTTTTTTTCTTTTTAAAGACTTTATTTATTTGACAGACAGAGATCACAAGTAGGCAGAGAGAGAGAGAGAGAGAGAGAGAGAGAAAGAGAGAGAAGGAGGAGGAGGAGGAGGAAGAAGCAGGCTCCCTGCTGAGCAGAGAGCCCGATCCCGGACCCTGAGATCATGACCTGAGCCAAAGGCAGAGGTTTAACCCACTGAGCCACCCAGGCGCCCCTATGTGGTTGTTGTTTTTAAATCAGCACAGACTTTCCTTAAGATGTTACAATTATAGAAACATTACAGGCTAGTGTGTCAGCTAGCCAAGGCTGGCAGTGAGGAAGACCTTCCCTGGACAAACCTCTGAGTGTGGAACAGAGTGACTTCAACAGCTTAGAAGCACCATTATGCTTCACTGCTGCTTGTCTGTGGTTTTGATCACTATAAGATTAATGTAGATTTATTGAAATCATAATAGAAGGGAGCTCAGCTTAATCACTTCCCTCACCTCACAGCTGACACAATAAACTGGATCAAGATCCTCTTGAATAGTCACAGCATTTAGATTACTCAAAGGTTGGAGAACGAAGACAGATTCAATTACATCGACAGGTGAGAATGAATCTCTTAATCTTCACATTTTCTACACTACCTTTGGGCCATTACAGCAAAAATATATCTGGTTTTGATCCATAAACTGGTTTTCTAACAGTTATTGGAAAATTCTAACCATATCAAGTCTTATACACACGCTTTTGGAGCAAAGAGTGAATTCATCAGTGGTTATATTTTGTTTTAGTTGCAAGAAGAAACTTGTTGAACAAGAAAGTTATCCTCAGGTGATAACTACACACCTGGGTAGTTCTTGTCTCCCTTGGAATGTTCAGTGCTTTAGCTCTTCTAGACCATTAGTTTCAGAATAGTCTTTCACAATTTAATGAACACTGTAGGAATAACCTCAGTGGCTGTGTTTTCAAACTAATAAAGCTACAATTGCTTGCGCGGGAGCTTATTGTTGTGCCAGGTTCTCTTCTAGGCATTTTACACACACACACACACACACACACATGCACACGCACACGCACGCACCTGTTACCATTAATGATTCTTAGCTGGTTCAAGTACTTATTTTTCAAAATAGTCGTTTTCAGTCAAACTCAAATTCTATTTCTTCATCATTCCCCCTAGTTTTCTCATTCTATTCTTCCCATTGCTTTTATCATTGGAAATTTAAGCATAAATTGTGAGCAGGAATGAAGGTTACTCTTTTGAAATTTCATGGAATAAAATCGATCTGTCACTCATGTATCTGGCACCTGAGCATGTGATTTTAAATTTCTAGAACAGTATTACCCTACCATGGATAGAACAACAGAATAGTGCAGGACAGCACAGCATTAATGTGTGTGGTGCAAACATGATACACCTGCATCTGAGTCCCAGTTCGCCTGAGATTACCAACTGAAAAATCACTTTAACTCTCTATTTGGAGAGGTTTCCCTGAAAAATAGTAGTAATCAAGTAAATGTCTAATGTCTCTTTTACCTCTAACATCTATAATGCTACGACCTCTCAAAGATTTACATCTATCTCTAATCTTTTTTTTTTTTTTTGGTATCCCAGTTGAATTTATGCAAGTGCCCATTTGGTATCTTCACTTGAGATACTTACAGGCATCTCAAGCTGCAGCATGATCTAAACTAAACAGAGCTTCTTTTCTTCAAGATTCAACCCACAATTCTTAAATAATTGATCCTTGATATAACCACTTGCCTTATAAAACAAATAAGAATTGGAAATATCCTGGGGTTTCTTCTCCTGTATTTGGAGCATCCCTTACCAAACCCTCTCACATCATTTCCATAATCTCTCTCAAATCTACCACACTCACTTCTTCCATTCTCAACTTCTCTGCTTCACTTCAGGGAGTTTTTCCCTCTCCTCCCATCAGGTTTACCATCATATCCTCCTAGTCTATCTAGTTTTCCCTATGCTCTTTTCCACCTGTTTCCACAATGTCACAAAGAGCAAGTCCCTCCTCTAGCATTTGTACAATCCTTATTAATCTCTCATCAATACCTCGGCATACTTGCTATGGTATGGAATACTGATCGTTTGATTTCACTGAAAATTTCACCAGCATCCTGACACCAGGTTTTTTGTTTTTTTGGTTTTTTTTTTTTGTAGGTTCTATGCCCAGGACTTCTTCCCTAACACTCACTTCTTCACCTGGGTAATTCTTATACATCCTTCAAGATTCAGTTCAGAAATATCCTCTTCTAGGAAGAGCTATAGCAGGCTATGTTAAGGGCTCTTCCTCTCAGTTCTCAGAGAATCCTATACATGTCTCTATTGTTCTCCTTATCATACTTTTTTTTTTTTATTAACTAAACTGTCTTTATTCTTGATTTTTGAAGTTCTTGAGATCTGGGATTACATCTTTCATCTGTACCTTCCTGGTGCTTATTAGCACATGGTAATTTCTCAATAAAAACACACTGCTTTAAAATGAAAAATGCAGTGATTATCTCCAAGATCTTAAAAGAGGTGGGAATAAACAACTATATTGTTGAGTTATTTAGTATCCAGAAATCACAAACAAAAGCAGGTGGACTATGGAGGATATATATATATATTTTTTTCTTTTTCTTTTTCTTAAGGTCATGCATGTTCCTTAAGTAGATACCAATCAGAAAGCCACACCATGCCAGAGATAAAATGCTGATGGAAATCATGTCATACTTTGAGCAAAAGAAACCAGGAAAGGGAACCCTTGTAAGTTGGACAATGAGGAGAGTACATAGAAGGAGAGAACCAAAGGAGGAGACTCCTTAATTTTGTGTATGAACCCTGACAAGTTCCAGAGTAACCTCTGGTCTACACCATGCATGGGTCAGACTCAAACCAATGAATCAAAATCATGGATAATGGCACTGAGATTACAACCAACTCACACAGAAAGTAGAGTTGACTAGCAGGTTGAATGACTCCTGAAACAAAAACTGTAGTATTTTGCAGGGATTTTACAACATAACCCACAGTGTATGTAATACTATATTTATACAAAATGAAAATAAAAAGTATTCAACATCAAAAAATCAGAAAAATGTGATTTATTCTTTAAAAAAGCAATAAAAAATGTCAGCTGCAAGATAACCCAGATGTTGAAATTATCCGATAAAGACTTTAAAGCAGATCTGAAATTTATACACCATGAGGTAAATGAAAAGTCATTTGAAGTAAATGAAAAGATAGAAAATTATTAGACTATAAAAGGTTATGTGTTTTCTCTTAAGCCCCATAAGTTTCCAAATTTATTAGTGTATATTTGTTCACTATGTTCTTTTATTAAGCTATTAATCTTCTGTTGTATTTACAATTATTTCTCTTTTACATTTAGAATTATTTTTGCATGTTCTCATTTATTTTATCCCTCTTCACAGAGATTTGGCTAAATTATTATTCTTTCTAAAAACACAGTTGTTGCTGTTTTTAATTTTGTTAATTGTCCTTATTGATTTTTTTTCTGGTTTTTATTATTTATATTACTGACCTCTACTTCTACAGTTATTATTTTCCTTCTGTCTCCCTTGGTTTGCTCTCTTGATCTTTCACCAAATTTTATATTTGGGTATTTTGATAAATTTTTTTAGAATTTGTCTTGTTTGCTTAAATATATGTAAACTTATTTATTTCCTTTATAGTTCTACTTTATCAGCTATACTGTATACTTTTGAAATGTAGTGTTTTCATTTTCCTTTGGTTCTAAGTATTTTTAACTAATCTTTATGATTTTATTATAAATACATATTTAATAATAGTATATGCACATACACAAATATATTTATATTTTACCTTTACATAATTTTGTATGATTTAAATGTACACTCATTAAATTAATAATCTAAATTTTTATTTCATTGTCATTAGCAAACATAAATTTTAAGTTGTTGATTGTGTCAAATTTGTTGAGATTTCCTTTTTGGATATTATGTGCACAACTCTGTTTTCCAAATATGCTAAAAATGAATATTTATTTTTTTGAGATGTAGAGTATATGTCTGTACATCTGCATATTATTTCAAGGTTAATAATGGTATTCTTCAAATTTTCTATAACTTCAGTTATTTTGTCTGCTGGTTTGATAAATTTTTCAAATAAATATGAGTATCTTGAAGTACTTTGAGGTATTTCTCCTATAATTCTTCCAGTTGTTTATATATTGACATTCCTTTGTATATCTACTTTATCAATTGATGCCATTTCTTTTAGTTTGTTTGTTTTGCACATTGAATTCCCTTCTATCTGAAGCTTTCTTTTCTTATATTTTTATTTCTTATTTTTAACTTTTTCAAAGATTTTTAAATTTTTAAAGATTTTATTTATTTATTTGACAGAGAGAGAAAGAGAGAGCACAAGCAGGGTGAGTGGCACAAGCGGGTTCCCTGCTGAGCAGGAGTAAGCCCCTTGTGAGACTTGCCCCCAGGATCCTGGAATCATGACCTGAGCCCAAGGCAGATACCTAACAGACTGAGCCACCCGGGCGCCCCATAGTCTCTTAATTTATCTCTTCCTGGACAAAACACTGCTGGTTTGCCTTTTATAATGTGATAAGAGTCTGTGTTTTTAATTTATGAGTTAAACTCAACTATTTTGAAAATACTGTTAAATTAGGACTTATTTTTGTAATTTCTATGTTGTATTTATCACAGTTCTTGCTTTTCTTCCCCCCCCCCACCCCCGGTTCCTGGATTTTTCTTGGCTTCCATTAGATGGATCAACATTTAATGCTATTTTAAAAGTTACACATGTTGGGGGGGGGGAGCAAGATGGCGGGGAAGTAGGAGGAGGCACCATTTCAACCTGTACCCTAAAGTGAGCTGATTACCTACCAAAGAACTCCGACCACCCATGAAATCAGCCTGAGATCAGAATTATACACGTCTGGATCTCTACTGGAGCAGAAGACGCCAGTGGCAGGTAAAGCAGACTGGGAGCATCGGACTGATATCGGAAGATAAACAAAAGGGGGAGGGAGCCACCAGAGGTGACCGATTGGAAAGTAACACCCCAACACGAGAGTGCTCTGCGTCTGGGGACCAGCATTAACTTGGAGTCTGGTTGAAAGCACTCAAAAAACAAAGAGCAAAGGATCGCGGTGGCGGGGGTAATAGTGGGAACCTGGGCGGTTAGGGTCAGGGACCTAAGTCCCCGGACCCAGGACAGCCTCCCCTGGCGCAGAGCCAGAGAGAGTGCGGCGGAGAAATCAGGTCTCGGTCCCTGAGCCGCGAGTGCACCTGAACGCCAGCGCGCCTGAGAACGAGTGGGGTCTGTCTCCCGTGAGGGGCTGGGAGCCTGGCCTGACGGCAATCCTGAAACGTGCGCGTCCCACACCCTCCCTTGGGATAGGTGCTCATAGGCGCTAGCCTGGAGCTCTGGCAGCAGGAAAAACCAGACATTCCCAGCCCGGGACAGCGGGAAAATCTCAGTGCGCGATCTCTGCTCGGAACCTCTCTGGCGGTCTGGAGCTGCCTAGACAGCCACAGCTGCCCTGGTTTTGGGCACAACGAGGAGCTCCTGCATCCCCAGGGACAGTGACCCAGAACCAACTCTGCCAGCAGCTTTTGCAAAAACAGTCTGAGGCTTCTCTCTGAGAGTGAGGTTGGGGTGCTGTTTGCTCTCCTCTAAACCTCCAAAAACCATCAAAAGCTGCCAAGGCGAGAGAAAGCAGATGAAAGAACATAAAAACCCCCAGAGAACAAAAGACTGAAAAAAAAAAAAAAAAACAGTTTCCTGAAAAAAAAAGAGCTCACCCCCTTGAGGGGAGTGGGAGGACCTAACTCAGGGAACATCATTGTCTGAAAACCCACGTGGCAGGCCCCTCCCCCAGAAAACCAACCAGGAAGGAAGGAAAAAAAAAAAAAAAAAAGACTACAAGAGAATAACCACCACTACTTCATAAATACAACTTTTATTTTTAACTCTTTACCAATATTCTGGTTCTTTTTTTTTTATACATACAGATAATTTTTTAACCTATTTACCATCACACTGAGATGTCCAGTACATCAAATTCTTTAATAACCTTCTAACCTGAAATTTTTGATACATACACCCGTGTTTTTCTATTTTTTTAATTTTAACTTAGTTTAGTCTAGTTTATTCTTTTTTTAATTTTTATTTTCTACTATACATATAGAGTTAAACTTCAAGGTAACCCCCTTTCCCCAATCAATGCTACCCTATAGGCAAACCAGTTTCTAATCCCCCTGTAACTTAGGAAAGTTGAGTCCCTTAACAAAAACATCAAGATACCTTCAGGAAGAATCAAAATAACCTTCCTCACCCACACTGAGAATCTATAACCATTCTCCCAATTTTTCCTTCTGTCAGTGTTTCTGTGAATTTGTGTCTGTCCTGACAATATATAAATCTTATACTTGGGGTTCTTTCTGAGGAGGTTTTTCCCTTTTTTTTGCTTGTATATACATATTTTTTTCTCTTGTCATATACTTTTATCACTCTTTTTGTCTGTCTGTTTTTGTTTGTATACTCCACAAATCTTACCTTGTGGCCCATTTGGGCTGAGCCTTCTCTTGTATCTTCCCTTTTTTTCCTATCTCTCTCTCTCTCTCTTTTTTTTTCTTCCTTTTTTCTTTCCCCTTTTTTTTTTCTTTCTTCTTCTCTATTTCTTTTTCTTTTCTTTTTTCTCTCATTTGGGTGGGGAATCCTGATTGCACAGAAGCGTTCCAGGGTGCACATTGACTGCACCACAATCAATAAGTCCAGCTGCATTTATTTAGTCATCTCTTACCAAAATGACTAGGAGGAGGAATACCCAACAGAAGAAAAATACAGAGGATGGGCCTTCTGCAACAGAACTAATGGCTATCGACATAGACAATATGTCAGAAAAGGAATTCAGACTAACAATTATCCAGGCAATAGCTAGGTTGGAGAAAGCCATGGATGACCAAACAGAATTGATTAGGGCAGAACTGAAAGCCACCAGGGATGATGTTCACAATGTTAGGGCAGAACTGAAAGCCACCAGGGATGATGTTCAAAATGCTCTCAATGAGTTCCAGTCCAATCTAAATTCTCTAAAAGCTAGGGTAACTGAGACAGAAGATAGAATTAGTGATCTGGAGGACAAACAGATAGAGAGAAAGGATCAGGAGGAAGCCTGGAACAAACAGCTCAGAAGCCACGAAAACAGAATCAGGGAAATAAACGATGCCATGAAACGTTCCAACGTCAGAATTATTGGAATCCCTGAAGGGGAAGAAAAAGAAAGAAGTCTAGAAGATATAGTGGAAGAAGTTGTCTATGAAAATTTTCCCAATCTCACGAATGGAAACAATGTTCATGTACTAGAGGCAGAAAGATCTCCTCCCAAGATTTTAGATTCTCGAAAGTCCTCACGGCACCTTATAGTTAAAATGGGGAATTCTGTTTCAAGAGAGACCCTCTTAAAAGCAGCTAGGACAAAGAAGCTTCTTACATACAGAGGAAAGCCCATTAGAATAACGTCAGACCTTTCCACAGACACCTGGAAAGCCAGGAAGGGCTGGCAAAATATATTCAGAGTACTAAATGAGAAGAACATGCAACCAAGAATACTCTATCCAGCAAGACTGACATTTAAAATGGATGGAGAGATAAAGAGTTTCCAAGACCGGCAAGGCTTAAAAGACTATGCAACCACCAAGCCGACACTGCAGGAAATATTAAGGGGGGTCCTATAAAAGAGAAAAAATCCTAAGAATATCATTGAACAGAAATATAGAAACAATCTATAGACAGAAAGACTTCAAAGGCAACACAATGTCAATAAAAACCTATCTCTCAATAATCACTCTCAATGTGAATGGCCTAAATGCGCCCATAAAACGACACAGGGTTGCAGATTGGATAAAACGACAGGACCCATCCATATGTTGTCTACAAGAGACCCATTTTGAACCTAAGGATACACCCAGACTGAAAGTGAAGGGATGGAGAAGCATCTTTCATGCCAATGGGCCTCAAAAGAAGGCCGGAGTAGCAATTCTCATATCAGATAAATTAGATTTTAAACTAAGGACTGTAGTCAGAGATACAGAAGGACACTACATAATTCTTAAAGGTACTATCCGCCAAGACGATCTAACAATTGTGAATATCTATGCCCCCAATATGGGAGCACCCAATTATGTAAGAAAACTATTAATCAAGATAAAGAGCCATATTGATATGAATACAATAATAGTAGGAGATCTTAATATGCCTCTCTCAGAAATAGACAGATCATCGAAGCAGAAAATTAATAAAGAAATAAGAGCATTGAATGAAACATTGGACCAGATGGACCTCATAGACATATACAGAACATTCCACCCTAAAACAACAGAATACTCATTCTTCTCAAGTGCACATGGAACCTTCTCCAGAATAGACCACATACTGGGTCACAAAGCAGGACTCAACCGATACCAAAAGACTGACATTATTCCCTGCATATTCTCCGATCACAATGCTTTGAAACTGGAGCTCAATCACAAGGAAAAGTTCAGAAGGAACTCAAACACCTGGAAGCTAAAGACCACCTTGCTTAAGAATGCTTGGATCAACCAGGAGATCAAAGATGAACTTAAACAATTCATGGAAACCAATGAGAATGAAGACACCTCGGTCCAAAACCTATGGGATACAGCAAAGGCGGTTCTAAGGGGGAAATACATAGCCATCCAAGCCTCCCTCAAAAACATTGAAAAATCCAGAATACACCAGCTGTCTCTACACCTTAAAGAACTGGAGAATCAACAACAAATCAAACCAACTCCACATGCAAGAAGGGAAATAATCAAGATTAGAGCAGAGATCAATGAGGTAGAAACGAGAGATACAGTAGAACGTATCAATGAAACTAGAAGCTGGTTTTTTGAAAGAATCAATAAGATCGATAAACCATTGGCCACACTAATCCAAAAGAAAAGAGAGAAAGCCCAAATTAATAAAATTATGAATGAAAAGGGAGAGATCATAACTAACACCAAGGAAATAGAAACAATCATCAGAAATTATTACCAACAGTTATATGCCAATAAGCTAAGCAACCTAGATGAAATGGATGCATTCCTGGAAAGCTACAAACTCCCAAAATTGAACCAGGAAGAAATTGACAACCTGAATAGACCGATATCTAGTGATGAGATTGAAGCAGTGATCAAAAACCTCCCAAAAAACAAGAGCCCAGGACCTGACGGATTCCCTGGGGAATTCTACCAAACTTTCAAAGAAGAAATAACACCAATTCTCCTGAAGCTGTTCCAAAAAATTGAAGCAGAAGGAAAACTTCCAGACTCTTTTTATGAAGCCAGCATTACCCTGATCCCCAAACCAGGCAAAGACCCTACCAAAAAGGAGAATTTCAGACCAATATCACTGATGAATATGGATGCAAAGATTCTCAACAAGATCCTAACAAACAGGATCCAGCAGCACATTAAAAAGATTATCCACCATGACCAGGTGGGATTCATCCCTGGGTTGCAAGTTTGGTTCAACATTCGCAAATCAATCAGTGTGATAGAACACATCAATAAGAGAAGAGAGAAGAACCACATGGTCCTCTCAATTGATGCAGAAAAAGCATTTGACAAAATCCAGCATCCGTTCCTGATGAAAACGCTTCAAAGTATAGGGATAGAGGGAACATTCCTGAACTTCATAAAATCTATCTATGAAAGACCCACAGCAAATATCATCCTCAATGGGAAAAAGCTTGCAGCCTTCCCGTTGAGATCAGGAACACGACAAGGATGCCCACTCTCACCACTCTTGTTCAACATAGTATTAGAAGTTCTAGCAACGGCAATCAGACAACAAAGAGAAATAAAAGGTATCCAAATTGGCAAGGAAGAAGTCAAACTCTATCTCTTCGCAGATGACATGATTCTTTATATGGAAAACCCCAAAGACTCCACCCCCAAACTACTAGAACTCATACAGCAATTCAGTAACGTGGCAGGATACAAAGTCAATGTACAGAAATCAGTGGCTTTCTTATACACTAACAATGAAAATACAGAAAGGGAAATTAGAGAATCGATTCCATTTACTATAGCACCAAGAACCATAAGATACCTGGGCATAAACCTAACCAAAGAAGTAAAGGACCTGTACTCGAGGAACTACAGAACACTCATGAAAGAAATTGAAGAAGACACAAAAAGATGGAAGACTGTTCCATGCTCTTGGATTGGAAGAATAAACATTGTTAAAATGTCTATACTGCCTAGAGCAATCTATACTTTTAATGCCATTCCGATCAAAATTCCACTGATATTTTTCAAAGAGCTGGAGCAAATAATCCTAAAATTTGTATGGAGTCAGAAGAGACCCCGAATTGCTAAGGAAATGTTGAAAAACAAAAACAAAACTGGCGGCATCACGTTACCCGATTTCAAGCTTTACTACAAAGCTGTGATCACCAAGACAGCGTGGTACTGGCATAAAAACAGACACATAGACCAGTGGAACAGAGTGGAGAGCCCAGATATGGACCCTCAACTCTATGGTCAAATAATCTTCGTCAAAACAGGAAAAAATATTCAATGGAAAAAAGACAGTCTCTTCAATAAATGGTGCTGGGAAAACTGGACAGCGATATGTAGAAGAATGAAACTCGACCATTCTCTTACACCGTTCACAAAGATAAACTCGAAATGGATAAAAGACCTCAACGTGAGACAGGAATCTATCAGAATCCTAGAGGAGAACATAGGCAGTAACCTCTTCGATATCAGCCACAGCAACTTCTTTCAAGATAAGTCTCCAAAGGCCAAGGAAACAAAAGCAAAAATGAACTTTTGGGACTTCATCAAGATCAAAAGCTTCTGCACAGCAAAGGAAACAGTCAACAAAACAAAGAGGCAACCCACGGAATGGGAGAAGATATTTGCAAATGACAGTACAGACAAAAGGTTGATATCCAGGATCTACAAAGAACTTCTCAAACTCAACACACACAAAACAGATAATCATATCAAAAAATGGGCAGAAGATATGAATAGACACTTCTCCAACGAAGACATACAAATGGCTATCAGACACATGAAAAAATGTTCATCATCACTAGCCATCAGGGAGATTCAAATTAAAACAACATTGAGATACCACCTGACACCAGTTAGAATGGCCAAAATCAGCAAGACAGGAAACAACGTGTGCTGGAGAGGATGTGGAGAAAGGGGAACCCTCTTACACTGTTGGTGGGAATGCAAGTTAGTGCAGCCACTTTGGAGAACAGTGTGGAGATTCCTGAAGAAATTAAGAATAGAGCTTCCCTATGACCCTGCAATTGCACTGCTGGGTATTTACCCCAAAGATACAGATGTAGTGAAAAGAAGGGCCATCTGTACCCCAATGTTTATTGCAGCAATGGCTACGGTCGCCAAACTGTGGAAAGAACCAAGATGCCCTTCAACGGACGAATGGATAAGGAAGATGTGGTCCATATACACAATGGAGTATTATGCCTCCATCAGAAAGGACGAATACCCAACTTTTGTAGCAACATGGACAGGACTGGAAGAAATTATGCTGAGCGAAATAAGTCAAGCAGAGAGAGTCAAGTATCATATGGTCTCACTTATTTGTGGAGCATAACAAATAACATGGAGGACATGGGGAGATGGAGAGGAGAGGGAGTTGAGGGAAACTGGAAGGGGAGATGAACCATGAGAGACTGTGGACTCTGAAAAACAACCAGAGGGTTATGAAGGGGCGGCGGGAGGGGGTGGGGTGGGGTGGGAGGTTGAGGAACCAGGTGGTGGGTAATAGGGAGGGCACGTACTGCATGGAGCACTGGGTGTGATGCCAGAACAATGAACACTGTTATGCTGTAAATAAGCAAATAAAAATAAATAAATTAATTAAAAAAAAAGTTACACATGTTACATTTATATACATACATTTTCATCCTTTTTCTGTTTTAATTTGTTAAACTCATACATATCAGTGTCTTTCTCTGAATAAGGTGTACACATCTCCTTACATCCTTTCTTCTTTCTTTACCCACCTATGTTGATATTATTTGCAATTTAGTTCTGATTATAATAGATGTATGTTTTGTTACTTTCTGTTTTACTTTTCTAAATGACAACAAACTACACTAAACTCTTAATTTACCCACACTTGTGTTATCTCTCATAGAATCCCCCTTGAGAGTAGTTCCTTGAAGAGTAAATCTGAAGATGGTTTTTTGTAGAATGCAAAGACCTAGGACTGCTCTTTCCCATATGGTAATCAACACCCACATATGATTACTGAGCAAAAAGTTCTATAGGCAGTGAAACCCTGGAGAACATCCCATTTCACCCTTCCATTTAAATGATAATTTGGCTAAGTATAAAATGCTAGCTCTGGACTTTGCCATTAACACTTTAAAAACTTTCAAGTGTTGGAGTTCAGAGTCAATTTCATTCTAGTTTACTTTGTAGAATATATAATCTTCCTTAGGAAGCTTTAGACTTGTCTTTTTATATTTAATTATTAAAATTTTTATTAAAAAACTAAGTTGGTCTTGAGATTATGTTATTGTTGGGCTATGTTCTTAGAATTATCTATTCAATCTTTTCTCTCATCTACTTTTCTTTCAGAACTTCAGGTATGAGGATGTTGATATACCTATCACTAGACTCCACATATCTTATTTTCATTTTGCATTGCCAAGTAATTTTATTCATTTATTTCCCTTTGAGGAGTTTCTTTTCTTTCTTTTTTTTTTCTTTGAGGAGTTTCTTAAGATGATGTTCTGCTGTATATATTCTTCTCTACGTCCAAGCCACTAATTTTTTTAAATTTAAATATTGCTAAAAATCTGGTTTTAGCTTCTGTCCTTGGAATTTGAAGAAAGAGGTTAGAAAATACACTCCAGGGCAAAGAGACTGCTACCAATTGAACACGTTGCCTAACTTTACAGGTGACTTTGCCCTTCAAGACATTCTCCAGGCTTCATGCTTGGGTTTTGCTCTCTTCCAGAAGTTTCTAATTCCCAAATTATGATCTTCTAGACCAATTTAGGAGACAATGGGGTGAGAAAAGTTTTTGTCTTTTCTTTCTAGGAATATTTTATTAGTTCTCATTCTAGACAACTTAGTCTCTAATCCCAGCCAGATCTGGGTTTCTTCTGTTGCTATTCTGACTCTAGGGACCATTTTACAGGAAATAATCTAGATTTTGGGAGTGAGATAAAAACACATTAAATTTTTCCTCAGCCTACACTCAGCACAAAGAACCAGATTCTCCTCAACTCTTAACTGTCCATGGACCCACTTCCCTTCTTACCAATCTTCACCTCGGATCACAACTCTTCTGTTTCCTTAGGGGTCTCTCATTTTTACATTAGTTTCACAGATCCACAAGATTATCTGATGGTCATAATAAAGAGAAGTCATCCACACATTTAGTCTTTTAAAGAATCATCAGCAAGTCACAAAAACAGATCTTATATGGAATATGTTTATACATTTTGAAAACAACATTTTCATGAAGGCCAAATGTTGCTTGATAAAAAGTTTTAGCAATGGATTTATTAAGCATATAACTGAGAAGAATGAGATTGCTCAATATATACAATGAAATCTGTGGCTATATAAATAAAATACTTAAGATCTGCATTTATATGATTATTTAATTTATCTTTGTCTTATGTTTGCCTCCAAGGCAAATAGTATAATTTATGTAAAATCATGACTTTTGGTACAAAGCAAACTGAGAGATTTTTCGTAAACTTTTCAACTCAATGGCTTAATGACAATAGTGACAGATTTTGCAATTAGTTTAGCTCTTTGTTTCTTGAGGCAACTGTAAAATCTACAACCATGTATTCACTTTCCAATGAAATTGGTACACATCATAAAAATTGTATTTGAGTTAATTGGTACATTGGCTGACAGATTTAGCAAAGAGGCCAACCCCTGAGCCATCCAGTTATTGCTTAAACTGCTCTGTTGTAACTATGCTGGCTAGGATCATTGAGAAGGCTCTGCTTCCCCAAGGCTTATATAAAGCACAAATTGAGGACTCTGGTATCTAGGGATGTCAATCTGACATTTTTCATGAGCATCAAACACTCACAAATTACAAAAAAATAAAAAGACATGCTTTACATGAAGATACTTTATAAATACCAAGTGACAATGTTATCTTGCCCAGAAATACATACCAAGGAAACTTTCTGGTAACTAGATAAATAAAAAGTAGAGGATGATATGAAATCTATCTATTTTTTAAGTTTAAAAATCTCTTTATGAAATTTATTATAATGTAATATTTTTAAGTCCAAAAAATTAGGCTCTTTCTCATTTGACCATAAAGAGTTTCCTGTCCACTCAGTGGAAATAAACTTTGACACATTATTAAAAGTTGCTGATTTTGAATATTCTTGTAAACTAGGATTCCTAGTATATATACTTAGAATGTGTTTTTTAAAGGACAATAAATGCCTTAGGATAATTATTTTTAAGTCTGGATACTCCCCTCTGTTTAGGGGAGCATGAATACAGTGAACAGGGACTCCTTTACTCATTTCAGTCATCTACAGAAAATGAAAAAGAATATTTCTCAAAGCGTACTTAGGACATTAAACATTAAAAATAATTTAGACTAAATAGATTATTCTAAGTAAACCTGAACCCTCAAACTTTTCAAACAGATATTCTAAGAATCAATATATTTTTCAATTTTAGGGCATTGACTACAGGGTATGCATAACTATTTAAAATAATGCTCTATTAACTGTACACACAAGAAGAATGGTTAAGTCATTGAATATAGCCTTAAGTTACATCTGGGTCTTGTGGAATAACATTACGCTCTTCCTGACATATTAGATTGATTCAAATCTCATAGCTTTGTGGGGACACTGGAATTTCCAGCTTTCCTGGAAGATTTTGGTGTGTCACATTTAATAAATGGAGGTAGACTTACAGTGAAACTAACAAAGCTTATGCTGCCACATCCTTCACCCTTCAGTGTCTTTAGAAGGGACCTTAGATCTATGTTCATATGGTCATATGTATGTTAAATTTTTCAAAAATAAGATACTTTTACTGCATTCAATCAAGGTCAGTATGTATTTCTACCCTGACATCTTCTCTGTCATGCTTCCCTTCATGTTGGGGGACACTGGAGTGTCTCTAGCATTTGTGAAATCTGGTTAAGGAGAAGTTGAATTAGAAACACATTAAATTCACTGTTATTTCTTTTCTGATCTAAATAAATACCTACACTTACTCCTAATTTTATTTAAGATTTTGTTTACTTATTTGTCAGAGAGAGTGAGCACAGGCAGACAGAGTGGCAGGCAGAGGCAGAGGGAGAAGCAGGCTCCCTGTTGAACAAGGAGACCGATGTGGGATTCAATCCCAGGACGCTGGGATCATGACCTTAGCCGAAGGCAGCCGCTTAACCAACTGAACCACCCAGGCATCCCTAATTTTATTTTTATAATGTAATTTTCTATTAAAGAAGACTCCCAAGTTGTCAATGTTTTGGATCTTCAAATCCTGGATCCCCCAAATCTCTTTCTGGCAGAAGACCTAATAGTAACCTTGAGGACAATGTAATCCTGTAGGCTTCTTGTAGTTTTCATTGTGACCTGGTTTTATTTCCAGGTTCAATGAACCATATTAATCTTCTGCCACTAGTGAACTGTATTTCACCTGGGCCTCAAAAGTCTCCCTACACTGAATATTGACCCATTCGAATAAATTTTCTGCAAGAGTCACACTTTCTAGAAAGGAAAATCCTGTCATATCAGTTGCAAATATCTATTTTTCATACTCCTCGCATAAAGTCGAAAGACCTTATTATACATTGTAAGGTAATGGATATTTTATCTTTCCCCCCTCCATCCCAACCACCATACTCTATGTCCCAGTCCAGAGAAGGGTGATCCTCGTTTAGCAATTATATCTTACAGAAATAAACTGTCAAGGCTGCCCACAATCTCCAAACTATATTGTCTTTCTAATCCATTTATAGTAAGGTTAGATACTGGGGATACACATCTGATCCCATGGGAATTTTCACTTGCCCTAACCTGGATTGTGGGGAGAGGGCCTTTTGTCAGATTCTGGTGGGTCTCTGAAATGAGCAGTTGTATAGATGTGAGATTAGGAGAGCAATGTTTCCACTATATGTAAAAAGAAGAAAAAAGAGCAACACAGAAACACAAGGACATCTGAAACAGAGATACTGAATGAAGCAGACAAAAAACACCACATGGTCCCAAAGAAACAAAAATAATCAGCTAATGATGGCTTGCCTATGACAGATTCCAGTTACTTATGGGACCTGTAGACTTCCCTGGATACTTATCAGATATCCCTCTTATTTCTTGGTTAGACTTAAGCAGGTTTCTTTTGCTTGTAGTAAAATAATCCCCTTAAAATCAAAATGCATGAAGTTTTCAATACATTCTATGTTCTCTTGCCTCCACATTTCTGCATATCTATTTGTAACCCCTGTGATCCTCTCCTCTTCAGTTGCTATCTCCACATCTTCCAAAATCTTCCCAATCATATAACTGAACTCATCTTTGTGAATATCTATCCTAGGAAATCTTTCCCAAACACTCTAGACTGAATTAAATATCACTACCACCATCCCCTTATTTCTCCTTGTTTATTATTCCAGATAGCAATAAATTTAAGGATATAAACTTATTTTGTACACAGTCCTATTTGTAACCACCCATACAGTGCTCCATCCACAAAGCATGGACCATAATTAATATTTGTTAAGAAAGGAAAGAAAAGAGAAGATGTGAAAGAAGAAAGGAAAGAAAGAATGAAGACAAAAAAAAAAGATAAAAATAAGTGAAGCAGTTCATTAACTTGCAATGATCATATCAATAAATGGACAAACTGAGGCTTGAACTCAGCTTAATCTGATCTTCCAAACAAGTTCTTTCTTACACACTAACCTACTCCACTCTACATCATAAGGAAAACACACAGAAGATATAAATGGTAGCTGACCTTAATTTATGCTATTTGCCTTTTCATGATAAATATGGTAACTCAGTGTAAGAATTATCTAATTTTATTCGTAATTCATTCACTTATTATAAATGTACTTTGTGCTAGATACTAAAGAGGTGTAAGATGATTAGAAATACATGGTCTTTTAATGTGAAGATAATAATAATTGCACAGTAAGAATAGCATGTACCTCTTTAACTCATTTTTATAATCATATTTTTACTTTATTATTAAAAGAAAAATGTGAATTACTTCTTGAGAAGAATTCTTGGCCCTACAATATATAAATTATGTTATATACACTTCCTACATTATTAAAAAGACTACCAATTAAGGCATTACCAATGGTGTTGCCTACATAGATTATCAATGCAGAAAAATAAGTTCTAATGAACGTGAAGTTGTCTATACATTGCCTAATATAGTAGCAACATATTTGCGTAGATAATTCTTATTTATCTTAATCTTAATTATCATTTTCATAGATAATTCTTAATAAAGCAATCACACAGTCTGTGAGATCTACAAGTGTTAATCAATAATAAAAAAATAAATCCTCAAAACCTACTTTTTCAACCCTCTTCTTGCTTTGTTATATAGCTGATCTCTAGTCCTTCAAACACACCTTTAAGGTATTTAGCAGGATTCCCTGGAAACAGACTCTGATATGAAGATTCAAGTGCAAGAGGTTTATTGGGGAGAGGTCTAAGAAAAATTCCCTATAGGGGCATGATGGACCAAGATTCAGAAGAAGAAGTTGAAGGGTGACTTGTTTTAATAGAAGTATCAGTTAATCTCACAAAAAGCTTTGAACCCAGGACGATCATGTAAATCCATATTAGGTACCATAGGAGATACGTGGGATATTGATTGAGGGAATAACAAAGGACAGACTTTTGTATATCCTGCATCAGTGGATGCAAGTTGCCTCAATGAATGCTCATAGCATAGGGAGAGGCAATAGCCTTCCACAGAGGTCAGTTCTTAAAGAGGACACAGTCAACCCTTCTATCAATTTGGAAGAGAATTCTCAGTCCAAAAGGCACACCAAGCAGCATCCACTAGATGAGGTCATTTGGTAGTCAGGTTATATGATTATAGCAAATTGCAGAGTCAATCTAAAGAATAATGTGTTTGCGCTTTCACCTTTAGGAACGAACAGACTATACGGAGACATGTTTTCTAACACAAAGGGAAATGAAGAATTGACAATTAGAGTAAAATCTTTATATTTTTCCTCTACTGGAGATATCTAAATAATTTGAAATGCAAGTATCTGGATAATTGTATTAACTTTTTATCTCAAGATATGTGACTCATTGAAGTATCATCAAATGCCATTTTAAAATGTGCAGATATCTGTATGTGTATTTTTGGGATGCTGTAAAATGTTTTCCACATGTTAGAGTTTCAGAGAGAAGGCAACTTTAGCTTATTATAGCCACCTTCCCTCCCTCCTTTTTTTCTTTTTTGCTATCAGGGCTTGCTTCTCACCTCTAACCAATAAACCCCAATCTTATTGAAGGACTCAATACAATAACTTGTTATTCTAATTTTAAATATGGATTTTTGATCCATTCAAATTAGATAAATTTGCCTAATAATTTCATTTTTAACTTGCTAGTAAGGATCGTGTAACAACAGTATTTAAGTCACTCCAAATGAAAGGGTATTTTTTTCTGCAAAAATTCTTCTGACTGTGTTATTCTCAATTAGCTGTCTCTTTCTACAGAATTAAGAAGGCACCAGTAGTAACAGAAGAAAGTAAATCTCAGTTGAGAATAATTTATCAGATCACTTCTCAAATTGCTTTCAATAATTACATTTGCCTGTAAACCCTCAAAATAGACATTTTAAGTTAAATTATAAAAAGAGAAGATGAAGGTTGTGAATTATAAACATATATACATAGTAATGAGTGAACACTACTTTTGGTAATTCAAAATTTTGATAACTGCATCATTCTTCCTAATTGCATGGTTTGTGTCTTGCCCATAAAAACATAAAAGTTACTAATTTTCCATTATATACAAATATGTAAAGCATACTGCACAGATGGATTTTACATTCCTGTTTGCCAGAGGATCTTCATTCAGCATCAAACACAAAGGAAACTGCACAGTTAAACATGAATCCATTCTTCATTTTTGCATCTTGGCAAAAATTAAGAACTAATATTTTATTTGGGGAAAAGGCACCTTAATTAACATTTGTTTGTCCTAAAATTTTTGTCAGGCTTTATAATATAATGATTCTTAAGGTCAAGCTCATGTTTAGAAATATGCACTTGGGGAAAAATATGGCACTTTTGTCATCCTTATATTTGCAGAACCTAGTGGGGTGCCTGGCTTTCAGTAGATGCTTATTGAAGGTGAAAGAAATTAGCTAAGTGATAACAGAGGCCAACTAATTGAGTATCTGTGTATCAAGTTAATTATAGTGTTTGTAGCTAATGAACACTATAATGTTATACTCACCCTTGAAAAATCATACATAGAAGTAACTTATTTTATTAAGTATGTGTATATAAAATAATACTTGTTTATATAATTTCTTATAAAGTGTGGACATTAGTTGCATAAATAACATTATATATAGGGGACATGCATATTATTAAAATGTCCTAGAGGAAATAAATTACCTTACAAACTCAAGTTTCTAGCTATACTACTTGGCATATGTTTCTGGCATCTTTAAACATACTGATAACTAGCATGGCTGCTTGAATCTTGGAACAAAGCTCTAAAAATAGTTGACATTTTGCTGTTTCTATGGTAACAAAGAAAATGGCTTCATACTCTAGCACTGCTCCCACAGAGCTTAATGTTCTCTCTAGATTGCCTATACACTATAGTACTATGTTATTGTACTAAAAACCACCATTACTCTTTTCTTCCTGTCTTTGGTCTTTGATGTGTCTGACAGCAATCTGATCACTAGTGTAACAATCAGAGTGTTGACCTGCTATGGTTAAAACAAACATTCCAGTTATTTTTCAAGAAACTGAATTTTATCTCAAAAAGTGCTAAAATCAGTCCAGGATTTTATAGGATGTGGTTTGAACTATATTAAAAGGCTCCAGATAACTTCTCCATCTGCCTCAATGTTTAATATTTACCAGTGGGAAATAGTTCTTTTTAGGTGAAATAATGTTCCATCTCTTTTAATAAGCTGACCACTGCTGACAATTTGGGGACCTCTAATAAATCCCATAATTTTAGGTGTATCTCTTTGTAATATTCACACCAATTGCAGTATACCTGTTCCCCCAGTGAATTATAGATTTCATCAAAGTGGGTGGTTTGCCTGTATCCAAGGGGATCTTCAGTGTTGTAGGTAGAGTAAGTACCTAATAAATGTTTTATTGAAGGTATGGTTGGATGAATAAAAACGTGTTTAATCTGAGAATGGAAAAACTAATTTTCAACATGTCATTTATACTTTCTAATTTCTAAAATATCTCTCTCCATCCCTGATAACTCATAGTATACCAGTTGGTGATGGTGGTAGGTATAACAATAACTCCTCCAAGATGTTAAAGTCTATCTCAGAAACCTGTGGCTATGTTAGGTTACATGACAATGGGGAATTAGGTTATCAATGGAATTAAGACTGTTACTCAGCTGACCTTAACTTTGGATGATTATCTTGGGTTATTAATGTTAGGCCCTGCTGTGGACTGAATGTTTGATTCCTCCCTCCTAATTTGTATGTTGAATCCTAATGCTCAATGTGATAGTGTTCAAGGCGGGGCCTTAGGGAGGTAATTAGGGCATGAGGGCAAAGTCCTCATGATTGGGATTGGTGCCTTTATATAAGAGGCCCAAGAGAGTTCCTTGTTCCTTCTGCCATATGAAGTTACAGTGAAAAGATTGCAAATCCGCCAGTGCCTTGATATTGGACTTCCCAGTCTCCAAAACTGTGAGAAGTAAATTACTGTTGTTTATAAGATACTCACTCTGTGATATTTTGTTGCAGCTGCCCAAACAGACTAAGATAGGCTCAATATAATCACAAGGGTCCTTAAAAATAAAAGAGGAAAACACAAAGAGAACTGGTAGGTGGTCTCATGAGAAATTCTTGGCTAGACAATGCTGGCTTTGAAGATAGAAAAAGATGGCCCTGAGCCAAGGGAAGCAGGTGTCCTCTGAGCTGGAAAAGCCAAGGAAACAAACTTCTGTAGTTTCCAGAAGTAACACAGCCTTGCTGACACTTTGTTTTTAGCCCAGTAAGACCATTTCAAACTTCTGAGCTACAGAATGGTAAGATTAAGGAGGGTACTTATTGTGATAAGCACTAGGTGTTGTATGAAAGTGATGAATCACTAGACTCTACACCTGACACTAATGCTACACTGTATGTTAACTGGAATTTTAAAAAATTTTGAAAAAAAATATAATGAGCTACTCTTACATTCAAAAAAAGAAAAAGAAAAATTTCTGTTATTCTAAGCTATTAAGTTTGCAGTAAAATGCTACAGTAGCAAGCGCACACTAATTCAGTGGGGAACAAAAATAATTTTCAATAATAGGGAGTTGGCCTAGTAATAGAGAGCTAAATAACTATTATTGAGATACTTTTATCAAGGTATAATGTGATAAGAGAAAATGCATTGCTTCTAGGGGGAGTCAATCTCTAAAACAAAACGTAACAAAATGAAAGTAAAATTTTCATTGTTGTGTATTTAAGAAATTCTTTAATTTTTTGCCTCTTTTCATTGGAAAAAAAATCCAAGTAGGGTAATTTTTAATACTAGACTTGAGTGAGAAATACATTAATGAGGAAACAAACAAGAAACCAAATCATCATTTATTTTAATATTATTCATTTATTCATTATATTTATTTATATTTATTAATTATACATATTTATATATTTATTATAAATTATTCACTTGTTATTAGCATATGATTCAGGGTATTATTGCCCTGCTGATACACCTTTATTTGGTGGATTGCATGTGTATGATAATGTACCACAATTCACCAACTTTACTCCACATATTTAAAAACATATGACTTTATCGCTGACATAGAAAAAATATTTTATATATAGATGAATGACACATAAAGGATTTTTAAAATTGAAGTATAGTTGACATACAATGTTATTAATTTCAGATGTACAACATATTGATTCAACACTTACATATTTTACAAAATGCTCATCACTCTATAGTTCTCATCTGCCACCATACGAAGTTATTCCGGTATTATTGACTATATTCTCTACATTTTACTTTATATCCCCATGACTTATTTATTTTACAACTGAAAGTTTATACCTCTTAATTCCTTTCATCAATTTTATCCATCTGATCCCCACTTTCCTCACCTCTGGGAAAAAGTTTGTTTTCTGTATTTATGTGTCTCTGCTTTTTTGTTTTTTAGATTCCACATATAAGGGAAATCATATACTATTTGTCTCTCACTGACCTATTTCACTTAGTATAATACATACTGGGTCCATCCATGTTTTCCAAATGGCAAGATTTCAATCTTTCTATGGTTAAGTATTATTCTATTCCACATCTATAAGGGACATTCAGTGGTTTTTAATTTGATTGTATTAGAATTCTCATGCTCCTATTAAGATATTAAAAATAGAATATTAAGACTAGAATAATTATTCCATTTATAAGAATGTGTTTAATCTTTTGAAACATATATTCAATGTCTTATTTTAAGTAAATAAAAGGCATATTTTTTCTTACATCTAAAAGCCATGACTCTCACTGGTATGTAGAGAACGGTTTATGAGGGAAACCAGGAGCCCATGAACAACATAAAAAGATAAGACCATGTAAGATCTTATGGTTGTAATTCAGGTGAATGAGATGGGTGATTTGATTTAGGATAATTGCAGATTAGATAGAAAGAACTGGATATATTCAAGGGATGTGGATGTTATTTAGAGTTAAATCTGTCATGGAATACAAATGGATATGATAAGTAAGACACAACAGACCAGAAACATGATCTAAGTTTTTGATATAAGCTACTGAATGGATGTCGCCTAAAAGAGATAGACAAGTTTAAGAGCAGGTTTGTTTGTGGAAGGTAGTTCATGTGGTACTTCAATAATTCTGTTTTGATCATGTTAAGTCTGAAGTTACTACTGGGTATCAAAATGGAAATTTTAAGTAAAAATTTGGGTATACAAATCTGAAATTTCAAGGAGAGATCCATGTTAAGTCTGAAATGACTACTGAGTATCAAAATGGAAATTTTAAGTAAAAATTTGGGTATACAAATCTGAAATTCCAAGGAGAGATCTATACACAAACATAGATTTGTTATATAGAGATGTTAATGATAGATGATAATGAAAAGTATGGACCGAATAAGATTCCTGGGAGGATGAGGGGGCAAAGGACAGGACTTGGGCTACTCCAACATTTGGGATTTGAGTGGAAACAGAAGAACCAGGAAACAAGCCAGAAAAGAGTCTGTGAAGTAGAGGAAAACAAGTTAAGAAGCAATGTAATAGAAGCCAAAATGTGTGAACATTGGCTTTGACATTGACAAGAACATACCCTGTTGAGGGCAAACAAAATAAATAAACAAAAATATTGTTTCTATTAATTTGTATATTACCTTGAGTTTTTCAACACTAAAGTGAATAAGTAATTAATCATATTGAACTATACAAATATGTTATTTTTAGAATAGTTTTTTCCATTTGGGAAGTTTGGCCAGCTTTCCATAATGTGTCACTTTGATCTAATAGATATTTACTTACTTGACCAAGTTCATGTAATTATTTCATATATTTGAAACCTTAAATTATCATAATCCAAAATCCTATTTCAGTGAAATAAACCTATTAAAATTATTGAACAAATACTTCATTGTCTCCTTATAAATAGAAATCAATTGCTTTTTCATCTATATTTTATTTCAATTCAATGAACAATTACTGAGAACATACTGTTCTAGCTATTGTTCTTGTTCTTGAAAATTAAGAAGATAATAAGAGCTTACACTTTGTGAGAAGAATAACAATCAGTACTGAATTTGGTCAGAATGGCCAAAACAATAGCTACTTAAATTAGGTAGACATTTATTTCTCCTATGTGGAAAAAAGAAATATCAAAGTAGTCTAAGGGTGATAAAGATAATAATCATTCAGGACAGTTCACGTCAGCTTCCTGTACACATGGCTTCCTTCTTATGACATAATTTGATTATATTCTGAATATTCTCACGTTAGTAGGCAGAAAAGAAGTATGTTCCTCCCTTTAATGGCACTTCTTGGAAGTCTTATATAGTATTTCTTATATCCCTTAGGTGAGAACTTAATCACACAGCACTACCACCCATGATATAAGCTAGAAATGTAGTCTTTCTTATGGGAAGTTTTAACAGGCATCAAAAAATTGGGATTTCCATTATAAATTAAGAAGAGAACAAGTACCAGCGGCAATTTTGCAGTATAGACATTCACATAAGTAGATTTCCTAATAGATAATAATTTGCCAAAAAATAATGTACAGAGTACCAAAGAACACACACACACAAAATGGAACCTCAGCCAACCTGGGTAGAGTAAGAAAGATTTAATTTTCCTTAATCTGAATCTTGAATTATTAAGAGTTACATACATAATTAGGAGTGAAGGAAGGGAAAAGGCTTCTAAAATAGAAATTACAATGAGCAATAGCACCCAAAAGAGAAATATCAGTCATTTTAATAGGGATATGCAATTAGGTAAGTTTTTTTCTAATGGAATAATAAGTAGTTTGGGGTGTGAAAACAACTAGAGAACTAGGCAGATGAGGCTCTCACAGAGACTTGTACATTATGCTAAGGAACCTAGATTTGCTTTGTAGAATTCAGAACATTGTTAAAGGACTTTAAGCAGAGGACTGACATTGCCCAAACTGCATTTTAGCTAGATTATTCTGATAGAATTATTGCAGATAATGGATGTGAAGCAGAACTATGTGGGAAGCAGGAACATAACTTACATGGTAACACAAATCTTTGGAATGATGATGGAATCTGAAATAAGGATAGTTAATAGGGAGTGTTGTGTAATAAAGAATTTGGTTGGCCTTTATCCCTGGTTCCTAGAAGAAATCTTCCACCTCTTTGAAATTTCATGAGTGACAGGAGTTATCTTTATTATGCATGGTAGTCACCTCTGACCATACCTCAATTTATGCTACGAGGTGACTCAGAATCAGGGTTGGCTACAAAGATCATCTGTGTCATTAGAGGGTTGGGACTTTGAGCCAATTGATATCTGACTGACTTCTAGGGAGGAGAGGGAACCAAAAGTTTGAGTTCAACTGCCAGACCAATGATTCAATCAATCATGTTTGTGTAATAAAATCTCAATAAAAACTCTAGACATGGAGACTTAGGTGAGCTTCCCTGGCTAACATCCTTTTTGTATCGTTACCTATCAGTGTGACAGGAGAGCCAAGTATCTTGACTCAGTGAGGAACTTAGCACTTAGAATCCTCCCAGATCTCACCCTAGGCATCTCTTCTATGGCTGGTCCTGTTTTGTATCCTCTGTTACATAAAAAAGCAAGCAAGCAAACAAACAAACCTTAAGTTATAAGTATAGCACATTCCTGAATTGTGTTTTTTGTTTGTTTTTATTTTTCTAGTGAATTATTGAAACTGAGAGGGTAGTGGAAATCCCCCAAGTTTGTTGCCAGTTTGTCCTGGGAACTCCTGGGTTCCAGGCTGGTTATCTGAAGTGAGGGCAGTTTTAGGGAGGAATGTGCCCTTATCTTGTAAAGTTTGGCCTGATTCTGGGTAGTTAATGTCCGAATCGCATTGTAGGGCACAAAAGAGGAGAGGGAAAGAGACTTTTGGCATTTCAGGTCAAAGGAAGCTAGATTTGGTAACTGATAAAGACTACATAGAAGAAATTACAATAGCACTCTAGGTTAAACATCAGTTGAATTTGTGTGAATTGGAGTTAGATGCTCACCTCAAATTATTTCATCATGTTTACTATTATGAATGTCTGGTGAAACTTTTTGAAGTTGTACAGGAAGTGAGCCATTTCTTGTTTCATAGGACTACCCTACAGAAAGCAGGACATCAAGCATAATTGGTCCCTGCCCACTAAACATGCTCCTCATCATGATAACAAATAATGTCCCAGAAAATTTCCAAAGTATACCATGTATATTGGAAATTACTAACTGAATGACATAGAGTGAGAAAAACACATGTAGTCACAGGTAAAATGTGAGGGAAAACAAATTAAACAGAAAAAACAGGCAATGCAGGTACCTGATAATAAACAAAAATTAGCATACAAGAAAAAAGAGTATGATACAATGGAAGCTGAGGGAATTTGTTTAAGAAACAGCAAACAAATTAAAAATTCGGAGTGTCTTTTGAAAGAGAGAAGTAAAGGATTATAGGTGACTTTTATATAGTAAGGCAGTTTTTATTAACAAGAAGAAGAAAAAATTCTGACTTTATAAGATTATTTTGTTATCTGTTTTTCAGAATTAATAAATTTCAACTAATGTCTAAATACTGGAGGAAAGAAAGGAATTCTACCTGAAAATTTACAAATCTATATCTAAAATTAAAAGTTTCGGGCACCTGTGTGGCCCTGTCATTAAGCATCTGCCTTTGGCTCAGGTCATGATCCCAAGGTCCTGGGACAGAGCCCCACTTGGGGCTCCCTGCTCTGCAGGAAGCCTACTTTTCCTCTTCCCACCCCACCCCGCTTGTGTTCCCTCTCTTGCTGTCCCCGATCTGTCAAATAAATAAATAAAATGTTTAAAAATTAAAAAAAATATTTGATACAACTAGTATAAAACACTAGAATGCTTTCATATCTACTTTAAAAAAAATCTGAATTTCAGCATATAGTCTAATTTATGTAACTAGAATAAGTGGATGGCCATACTATTTTTTATTCTTCATCCAGATGTTCTGTCTACACTTATACAAACCATAAAGGTACACTTTCTTTTTTTTTAAAGATATTATTTATTTATTTGAGAGAGAGAGAATGAGAGAGAGACAGCATGAGAGGAGAGAGGTCAGCAGGAGAAGCAAACTCCCTGCTGAGCAGGGAGCCTGATGTGGGACTGGATCCCAAGACTCCAGGATCATGACCTGAGCCGAAGGCAGTTGCTTAACCGACTGAGCCACCCAGGCACCCGCATAAAGGTACATTTTCAAATAAAAGATGAGACTTCTACTTATCCAGCTAAATATGTAAGAAATAGGAAATATTAACTTAATTTTTAAAATTTATTTTTGTTAGACATTTAGGAATGTCTATGCATCTTTCATTGCTACTGATATAAAACGATATCTCAGCAATTATTTGTTGCTTTGATTTACCTACTAATTTTATTCTGGTTTTAACTAGGTAAAAAACAAAAGGCAACCTTAAGCTACCTTTACTTTAATTGAAATTGAAGACAGAAATATCAGTCTGAGGAGCTTTTGGGAAGTGAGTTATATATTCTTTGACTGCTAGGCAATGTTTATTTAGCAAACTAGGTTAAATGGCAAAATTTATGTAATTGGCTTGGATTTTCAAAGAATGATACTAAATAATATTGTTATATGTGTGCACATGTGGCAGAAGAAAAATCCTTGTAATAATTATTGGCTACCAGTTCCCTCATTTTATTTGATTCTGTCATATATTATTTGAAGGAGAAAGTACAGTTTATATTGCATTTTGCTGTTGTGGTTGTACTGGATTATCAGAACAATCTTTTAAATAAAACTTAATTAACTAATTAAATGTATAAAATTAACAGGTATTTTAGTTAAATTGCCTAATTAGAACATTTTATTTAAAATTAGTAAATTATAAACAGATCAATTTATTTTTTCTTGTGGAGTTAATAATGAATTACATGATATTCATCTATTGTCTATTGTCTATCAGTCTTCTGCATGGTTGGTTCCAATGCAACTTTGATAATTTTTTTACTCTACTTACTAATATTTTTTCCATTTTAAGTTATCACACAATAATATACTATTATCCTATGCCCATAACTTACTCTTCAAAGAAGAACACATATTTTATCATAGGAGAAATTTTGTTTGCTTTTGTGAATATAGCTTTTCATCTATAAATGAGTTTAAATTTTATAATATATATTATTACCTTAATATAATGGAAAAAGTTTTATGCATCATAAAGATTGTTTTATTATTTGTCTCCCTTACTTGTTCTCTACCTGATACTACCTTTAAGGATTCTAGCAGGAAACACACACACACACACACACATTTAATGAACTGCAATGTTAGTGTAATTTATTTGCAGATTCTCTTAAGAAAATCTACCTCCAGATAATAGTTCACATTTGCCTTCTGAACAGACCGACCTATCTTTTTATTTAATAGAGTTTGCTTTATCTTCTCACCCAACCCTCTATACAACAAATAAATATATTCATACGTAGACACGAACTCAGCAAGAAGGAGAAAGAGACAGCCAGTGGTTGTGAAAACACGGGAAACTCCTGTGTTCTTCCCATAAATCCCATGTGTAATTACCACTCAGGCCTTGTCAAATCTTTATTTACAGAATTATATGGCATAATTTTATTTTCCCTGAAAGGTAAATATTTCTTCTGACCCTTGATAAATCTATTTTTCCATGATAAAGAAATACTGGGTCTCAAAGAATGAAATATAAAGTCTACTTCATTGAAATCAGAATTCTGCTTTCAGGAGAGGTCTTTCGAAGATCAGTATGGACTTCCTACCAGAGTGAAGCTGCCCATGAAGGGCCTGCCCCAAATATTCCATCCGTGCATCTTTCTCCTATATATCAATGTACCAATTACTTTTTCTTAATTCACTCACAGGCATGTTTACAATTTATAATGCACTGGGGCCATAAAGGTGAAGCAGAAGTAGGCCCGGTTCTTTTAACGATTGTTTCTGATCATGTCCAGCACTTCCTATGCCTGACCAGATGAAGCAATAAATTTATTTCTTATCTCTTAGCTTTTAAAACAAGATTTGAATGACTATATCTGCTAGTAGAGTAGAATAAAATCCCCATAGTCAGTCATTGGGTTCCTCAAGAGTAGATACTGACTTCATTGGTTCAACTTTGAAGTTATTTTAAGAGACAGAAAACTTATATCTACAATTCCGCTTGACTTTGTTACAACTGACAGTTTTCTTCCATTGTCTACTTTTCAGAATATGAATTTTGTCACTTCCAAGTTAATTTTCAGAGTGAGGCTAGGGAAAGTATACTTGAAGTTTATTGCTTCCCAATGGTGTGGGTGAGAATTCGACATTATTGTGAGTTAAATGCCATGATTTCAAGTAGCCCATGTAGACATCTTCCTCATAATAGTCACCAGTTTCAGTGACAACATAGACTGCATAATGTCTTCAAAAGTTGCCCACTATATTTCTGACATTATTTTTTCAAACGAAACTTAAAACCACAGATCACCTGTATTCTCTCTTCCCAAAACTTGTCCTTACAGAAAAAAATTGTATGAAAGAATTTGTAAGTTATCTTATCATACATTTCTGATTTGAATGAAAAATTATAACATATTGAAAAGAAAGCATATAGTTCAGAAAAACTGACTCAGGAGTTGCCCTATTCCTACTACAATAAAATATTATATTCTTCCAGGAAAATTTCTTGATTAGGTTAAAAAATATATATATATGTAAATCTTTTGAAATAAGCTGACATTTTTCTCATAGAATGTATTTAATAAAGTTTCCTAAACCTGTAGATTGTTACCAAAAAAAAAAAATCTGTAGAGAACAGGATATTTTTAGAAATTACACAAAATTTTAGTGGATATGTAGGTTTGGGAAAATATAGGATAACCCTTTAAACGAGAGGTAAATTACAATTTGGTTTCTCTTATAGGAATTAGATAACCAGAAGCTTATTCATGAATAAGTGTGATACATATTAATTTTCCATGTATGTGGTGGCATTAAGAATATGGATTGTCCTATGAATATATCATTGGAGAATTTAACTTTAATTTTAATCTTAACAGCTAAATCCAGGATTTATCATTAGGACAATGTTTTTGTTTCACAGTGGAATAAGAATTTTGCTAAATATTTCAATTTAATCAATTTTATGGTAGCTTTATCTCTGTTTCATTTGAATTATCCTGACCTTGAGGGTTTTTTCCCAGCTATTATCACACCAAAGCTAATGAACAAATAAAAATCTTAAAAAAAAGAAACCAAAATAAAATTATAGGCTCCTTAAGTGTATAGTCTTTATTTCAAATTATTCAAGTTATTTCAAGAATTTTATTTAATTTTTCTCCACAAAACAATATGGCTCACAGCCTTCTTGCTTGTTGTTTTTTTTTTTTTAATTTCTTTACTTCCTCTTGTCTAACCAGTAAGCCAATAGCACACAATCACTTATTTTTGTTGAAAAGCAAAATTACCTTTCTGAGTAGGAACTTTTATATAAGTAAGATCAAGCCACTGTTCTAACAAACAACTCTAAAACTTCAGTAGGTAAACCTGAAAAATGCTCATTTTTCATTTACGCAACAGCTTAATGTTTGTTTTATTGGATAACCCACGTGGAAGTTCTGTCTCTGGATCTCACAGATTCAGGTGCCTTCAAATGTTGTCTCTGTTACCCTCAAGGCCTCAGTATACATTGCTTCCAGCTTAGCTAAGAGAAAAAGAGTAGAAATCTGCTGCTGTTTTTATCCAGACCTATAGGTAAGGCCCATAGCCTTATCCATAGACCTACCTACATTTTTCTGGGTTAAGAAACACAGAGAAGAGTTAAATGTAATGCCAAAGTTCTTGCCTTGAGCAACTGGACAAGTTCTGGCACCATTTAATGAAATATGGCTGAATGAAATTTAGCCATTTCATTTAATGAAAACTGGCTGAGAGGACTGAAATATTCAGTTTGCACATATTAAGTGAGAGGTTCATAAAAGACATTCAGGTGGAGCTATTAATTAGATAGTTGGATGTACAATTCCAGATTTTAGGGGTACTGTCAGTGTTGGTGACATAAATTTAGGAGACATCAAAAAATAGAAGGTGTAAAGTTACCACCCAGGCATTGCACATAGCTAGGGAAGAGAAAAGGGCCAAAGACAGAACTCTAGGGCATTCCAACATTTAGAAAGATGTCAGAAGAAACTGGCAAAACAATCTAAGAAGAAGTTATCACTGAGGTAGAAAGAAAACTTGGAGACTGTTAACTCCTGAATTAAAAAAAAAACAAACATTTTTTTTCAAGGGGAAAAAAAAAAAATCAAAGCTCTCCCAGGTCAGGTAGGATGAGGTTAAATGAAGGACATTGGTAACTTCAACAGGAGGTTAAATGAAGGACACTGGTAACCTCAACAGGAGCAGATACTTTGGAATGGTGGGGGAAAAAGGTGGATCCAACTTGGTTTAAGAGAAAAAAGAACAAAAAAAATAGGGCATTTACTTGAGGAAAAGGAGGAGATGAGCTATATTAAGGAGTGAAATATGATAGCATATTTGTAAACAACCCAGTAGAAAGAGGAAAATCAAAGAGACAAGAGAAAAAAGAAAAATCATAGAATATGTGATTGAGGAGCGAAGGAATGGAATTTTTGTACATACAAGGAGAGCTGGTCTTAGAAAGAATCCATCCTTTTTGAAGAAAAAAAATGGGTTTGTGGATTAGTAGTAGAAAAAATAAAGCTGTTCTTTCCTGATTCTTTCATTTTTTTTCTAAGAAAAAAGAAGAAGTAGGATAACCAACTTAGGGCGAGGAGTGGGCATTTGAGATGAGAGGAAAAGGAAAAAAATATTTTACTCAGAAAAGTTTATACCCTTCTCAGTAGTGATCCTGAGAATTGTTTTAGCAGAAGCTTGAAGGTCAATGGGGCAAACCTTGGCTGTGGTGTTGGATGTACCTTTAGCATGTTGCTTACCACAAAGGGTGGGAGGTGCTTAGCCTGGGGTGCTAGCCAAAGCAAAAGCATAGTTTTGTCAGGTTTGGACAGCTTCAGAGTGCAAGTTGCTGCAGCTCTATCTTGAACTTTAGAGGCACAGTGGAGCAAAGAGCTGCTTTTTAACTTCAAGGCAGCTGATTCCCACATATCCTATAGAGCACTGCTTCTCAAACTAGCTTTAGTGAAAGAATAATTTTCACTTCTGCTATTTTTGCAAACTTGAAATTCATCTTGGACCAACACTTTTGTAAAATATAATGCCACTTAACTATTTCAAAAATTGAATGAAAATTCATACAAAAATATAAACCTGTTTTTGTCATTCTATTCAACAGATAAAAATATATTCTCCAATAATCAGAAAAAATATAAAACAATGAAAAATAAAGAATTACAAATTTAAGGACATTATTTATTGAAATTTTTTAAATACATGATTAATATAGAGAATCCCCCCTGTGGTGATAACTTGTTCCTCAACTGTGACTCAACAAAACTTACATGTAAAGTAGTGATTCCTTATGTTACGCACCTAAAGTCACTCTTAGAACAAATCTATGTACATCGATATTTAGAAGTTTTACAGTATCAAATGAACTTTTTTCTTTTTGTTTGTTATCCGGTATAGGTTGGATGAATGCTACTTACAGGGTATAATGATATCTAAACCGAATCAATGTGGTTTTTTTGTTGTTGCTTTTTTATTCTCCTTGCTTTTGACTCTTAATGCAGAGATCAGTCCAACATAAGTAGGTTAACAGGAACAAAAGAAAAAAAAATAAAAGTTTTAGCAAGCTTTGATACTCATTTTAATTTTTTTCAGAAAGAAGCAAGAAATATTATACTTTAAAATTCATGCCCAATACTTTACTAGTAAGAGGGCCAAAAATTCATTTTATAAAGTTATTGTTAAATTATCTCCTAGTGGAAGAAACAGATTCTAGATCCATTAATTTCCTATTCATGTATCTTCATTTGATTGAAAATAAAATTCAAAATACGCTACCAAATTTTTGAGATGTTGCATGACAGCTTTCCACAGATTTGCAAAATCGAAATTATCATCTACTTTATGGATAATTGTTATTTATCAAGTATGGCTTTAATAATCAGTAGAAGCTCTGTTCTTTCAGGCTTTCTACTTGCATTTACCCTTCGTTGGTGGATCATTGTGGTGCCTCATGCAGATCTCTTTTGTCAGATTCCCTTGTTGCTGAGAGTGGTATTATAGCTCCCAGTTGTACTCTCTGTGCCATTACTCTCCAGAACTGTCCATTGGGTCAAGCTAAGTCTAAACTTCAGTTAAACCCACAATTTTGTCTAGCTTCCTCTCTTGATTTATTCTGCTTTCCTCATTCCCAGTAGGTTTTACCAGAAAGCATACCCTCAAAAAATCCCTGGAGCAGAAACCCACAGGTTCTGGTTATAGGAAAACTAACCTAAGACCTAATGACACAGACTGCTGTTATTCCGTATTTTTTAACTTTGTAAGGAGTCAACAACACTCAATCACTTAGAAAGAAGACACTAGACATTATGCAAAATTAGATTTGCCTCCGAGAATTGGTTATTGCATATTGACAAAATTAAAATTCTGGTACGGTATTTCTCCCTGTTGAATTTATATTCACAAGTATTAAAGTCTGAAAATATCCTGGAGAGGATTGATCTGATACTTTATTCTTCCAAGACTCTTTCCCTCAGAAACTACTGAGTTTCTGCCATTGTTTTTGGCAACACTAAGTACCGATTATAGGAATATAATTTTGCCTTAGGAACTGCTTTTGGGAAAAGTGTTGGCTCGCTTTTAAATTTGGTGAGCGTGGGACTAATTCGACATTAATTTTGCATATGTTGTCGTCTTTAAGTGTTATTTAAGAGTGAGGTACATTGGAAACTTGTCATGAAATTAATTCCATTTGTGAAGTCATAAAAATTTCATAATAAATCTTATTCCAGTGAGAGAGAGCCTAAAAAGTGTACACAAGCATTAAGTCTTCTCATTAAGATTGAACAAAGTATGAAATTGAAGAGGATATTTTTGGCTTTAATTTCTTTGGATATTTAACTCACGGGGGAAAGAGATTTTGATTTTACTAATTATTTTAGACTCCAACTAGTAAAGAGGTTTGATTTATGGATTTTCCTTTCTCCACCTCCAGTAAGGGCTAGGAATAGAGATAATGGAACTTGATGATGAGAATATGCTTATATGTAAATTCGACCACCTCTATCAAGATATTTTATTATTGGAATATTTTAATCTTGTCATTTTATTTCACTGAAGAATGTATGCTAGATTATATTGGACTACATGGAATGTCAAAATGTGGGAAAGTAATAAAACAAGGGGGCTTGCTGTTTTGTCTTTTTTTAAAAAAGTTCTATTCTGGCTTATATCAGAGACTTTTGGCAGTAAAGGTGATTTGTCGTCCATCGGTAGTCCTAGGAGAATACCCCCAAGAAAAAGTGATTGGCATTGAGGAGCTAGTCATAATATTGTTATAGGACTGTGCAATGAAACTGTTTATCTCTTTCTCCAGATGGTGGGAGTGTAGACCACAGCTCTAGAAGGATAGATCTATTGGGTTAAGAGAACCAAAACCTGTCTCCCATGATCTGTGGTCATACTAAGTAACTGTTTTACTTTACAAAATTTTGGGGTAATATTCTTATATAGCATTAGATAGCTAGAAAGCTCCATGTCAGGGACTGCTCTGAAGATGTGATGGCCAATCTGTATAAATCTGAGATTCAGGGAGAACACCTATTTAGAATTATAAATCATATGCTATAGCCCAGACTTTTTCCATTTAAAGGTTTATTTTATGTCCCATCTGAAAAGTATTCTCTCTTTTCTCAACTGGATCAGAACTTGGGCAGGAAACAGGGGTGCTATTTATTGGGGGTAACTTAAAGTTTTCAAAAATGTAATTCAATTAAAGAAAAAAGCATGCAACTATAAATTTAGCCAAGTAGGAAGTACAGATAAAACCCTGTTTTTATTTTTATGCCTTGAAATTATACAGTCAATCCTAAAGCAGTTAAATTATTCAATATCATGCACGCACTTTATGAAAAGCCGCTTTTCAAAATTATGCATTGCAAAACCACTGAGCCCCATAGTGATATAGCTGAATGCTTAGGTTCTAAAATGTTAAAATGTCTTAGGTTTAAATTTCCATTGTGATGGTAAATGGGAAAAGTGGTATATCATCATATGATTAAAATATATGCAATTTTTGATTACCAAAAATAAAAAATAAAGTGTTTTCCCTCTCAAAAAACTATTATTAAATTTATACTGAAGTAATTTAGAGATATGATTTACAGAATTAGCAGAAGTTTGCAATAAATTACTCTTTGCATTTTAATGCATAGTTTTATACAGATCCATTACATGAAGCAAGTCTTGTATAATAGCTCCAGAGTTGGATGGGCCTAATTCAATTTATGTAAAATACAGCAAAGCTAAAAAATTTATTTTCTTGAAGTGGGGGGCTGGATGACCTTCAAATATATGGTTATTTGTAAAAGGAAATAAAATTAATAGGAATTCACGGGGCAAACAAGATAGGAAACTGTATCACATTAGTGAAACTGATGCTGAACCTAATAAAGGAAACATGTAGAAAGTTAGTAAATAAGAGAAACTAACATAGAGAAATGGAAAATCTCTGAAGAGGTAGTTGAAAATGCATGGAAAATTATTATCCTACAGTAGAAAAAGAGTGGATTTCCTAGATGGATGACAGAGAGCAGGGCCAACTTCAGCTATATAGGGTTCCATGCTAAGAAGGTCCTGTACTTTATTTAATGGTCTGCTTTTGCTTTCTTGAAATCATACATTTTTGAACATTTGAACATTTGAACATTTCATCTAGCCCTGAGTTGTGAGCATCCTTGGTGGAAGTGGAAGGGACAGTTTCCATCTATGCTATCCATCACTATCTTTTAATGTGCAGTTACTATAATAGAATATAGGGCATTTTGGGTTCAAATTCTAGCTTTGCTACCTACTGTATGATAATATTAGACAAATTATTTTACTTCTCTGATTCTTAGTTTCCTTATCTGTCAAACAGGAATAAGTTGCTAATGTACCACACTGAATACTTACATGTACATAAATGTAATTGTATATTGCATAACTATACATATAAACCCTAATATAAGATTTCTTCGGAAGGTGTTTCCTTTTTTCTTTTTTTTTTTTTTAAAGATTTTATTTATTTATTTGAGAGAGAGAGCATGAGAGGGGAGAAAGTCAGAGTGAGAAGCAGACTCTCCAAGGAGCAGGGAGCCCGATGTGGGACTCGATCCCAGGACTCTGGGATCATAACCTGAGCTGAAGGCAGTCGCTTAACCAACTGAGCCACCCAGGCGCCCCCGGAAGGTGTTTTCTAAAGTGGTTTGAAAGTTTCATACGCTCCTTGGGTTTGGCATCTGTGATCTTCAAAGGCATGGATTGAATAGAACAATGTAATAAAAAGATAGCTATATCATGGTAGTAAAGAATAATGAAAAACTGAAGAATAAAGGAGATAATTTGTGTGGGAGATATGTTGGAAAAAGTAAAAAAGGGAAACCAATGGCCAAGCCACAAAATAGAAGATTGGCTTTAATGGAGAACTGTAGGCACTGAGAAATTTCCAGTTTTGGCATGGATGACAGACTTTCAGGAATTAGAGTATCTATTATCTAGGAGGATTATAAGACTTTGATGAAAGATCAATTAATTACTATAACATTTCACTACACTTGTCATACACATAAATCCCAACTGCAGCTGTTTCTTAGGAATATCAGAGTTAAATGAATTCTACAAGAGGATGGCATGCATTTAAGATCGGAGAGAATATACAGGACAAAAATGAAATCAAAAGTAAGGTGGATAAAATAATGTAGAATACCACTGAACATTAAGCATATAAGACGTCATGAATTTTGGAAAACTGTAAAGAAATCTGCACAACGTGAGTTAAATATCTTTTCCCAACTTTTGTTAGAATCTTAAGGTACAAAAGAAACATACTCAACTGTATGACTGATTTATACTGTTTCAAATTAATCACAAACATTGTAATGCCTACTACTTTTCTTTATCAAGGGCAGGAGCTATGTGCTTTTATTTATTTTTTATTTTTTTCCCAACCCACCACCCTCCTCCCCTCCAAAACCCTCAGTTTGTTTCTCAGAGTCCATAGTCTCTCATAGTTTGTTGTGCCATAGTTTCATATATATGAGAAACTTTGAAAGTTAATGTAGGTGTTAATTAAAAAATTGCTACATGTTGTATACTTAATATGATAAAAAAGAGTAAGAGTTTTAATTGGGGATAATAACATTAAATTGGAGAAAATAAGTATTTCCAGGGCTTTAGATGTCTGAAATGCTGTAATTTTCTTCCTTAAAGTGTCATTCTTAATTTATTACTTAAATACAAAGGAATTATTTGAGTTTAATGTTCAGGAAATCAAAGAGGTGCCTACTTATATAGGCACTAGATTTTGGAAGAAATTCAAAGTGGATGAATACTAGTCTTGTGGTAGGCTAACTTAAAAAAATTATCTATATAAGGACAATGATTTTTCTACTGTATAAAATAACCTCTATTAAATATAAATTAAATATCTAACTTTTACCTATATTTTATGTTACAGAGTTTAAGAAATGGAAAATCACATGATTGAATGAGTTCATTTAATCATGAATCATGGCTTGTTAAAATACAGATTGCTAAGCTTCAACTACAAAGTTGCTGATTTATTAAGCCTAGGGTGGGATATAAATTTTGCATTTCCAGCAAGTTTCCTAATGGTGCTGATACTGCTTGTCCAGAAACCACATTTTTAGAAGCTCTGCTTCTCATCATTGGTCATAAAAAAGCAAATTCAAACCATAATGAAAAACTGTATTCTCTGACTAGAATGGCTAAAATTAAGGAGCTTGATAGCAGCTAATGCTGGAGACGACACGGAGCAACTGGGACACTTCACCATCATTGGAGCATGAAGTGGTAAATCCCTTTGGAAAACTGTTTGGAAATTTCTTATTTAGTCTAACACTCACCCATCCATGCTCAGCAATTTTACTCTTTTTCATTTTACTCAAGAGAATTTTAAACACACCTCCCAAAAATGACTTTTTGAAGAATGTTTATAACAGCTTTATCTATAATAGCTGAAAATTATAAACTAGTCAAAGGCCCATCAATAAGAGAATGGATGAATAAATTGTGGTACAGTCACACGGTAACAGAAAGGGTGAACTATTGATACACACACACAAGGATGATTTTTAAAACCATGAAGTTGAGTGAAAGAAGCCAGACAACATAGAGCATGCATGTACTGTGTGGTTGTTGTATGTAGTCTCAAAGAAAAAGCAAAACTAATTTATGGGGATAGAAATAAATGAGTTGGGCGCCTAGGTGGCTCAGTGGGTTAAGCCGCTGCCTTCAGCTCAGGTCATGATCTCGGGGTCTTGGAATCGAGTCCCGCATCCGGCTCTTTGCTCAGCAGGGAGCCTGCTTCCCTCTCTCTCTCTCTCTGACTGCCTCTCTGTCTACTTGTGATCTCTCTCTGTCAAATAAATAAATAAAATCTTAAAAAAAAAAAGAAATAAATGAGTTGTCCTTGGAGCATGCTGATATAAGGTGATCAAATCTCAGATTGTGGAAATGTGCTATATATTGTTTGGGTTGGTGATTATTGGTGTATACATTTATCAGATCTCTTCGACGTACTTATGGAATTAAGATCTGTGTCTCTCACATATGCATTTTTTAATTAGAATTTTTTTTTATTTTGTTCAGTTAGCCATCACATATATACATATGTGTGTGTGTGTGTGCACATATAGATTTACATATATATATGTAAATTTGATTTCATTAATAAACACCAAACTTAGTTTGTGTAACATTATAGGTATAGCTGAAATACTAGGAAAAACTCAAAGATTCCATAAAGAACTCAAAAGCCATAACCACTGGTCAACACTGGTCAACAGTTCCCTAAGAGGACTCCGAGTTTGATGATGTACATCCTCCCACATGTAGGCCAAATTGGAAGAACATGAAACAGGGGTTTGGCAGCCAGGGAAGAGAAAGAAAGGATTATAATTTTAGGGACCCTGTAAAGGGAAAAAAAAATCTTCTGTATTTTTCTTCCACTCTCAATACTTCTGACATTTCTGACATCTCTGTAACTGGATGTGTATGGGTTTTTCCCTATGACCAAGCAATTCTCCAACTCTCTGGACATCAACTGCATGTCTTATAATTCAGTATTGATACTCCCTGACTAAAAATGGTGTCAGATCCTACATGTTAAAGACTCAGTCCCACAAGCCTCTCCACTCCCACTACCGCTTCAGATATTAATTAAAAGTACAAGTTATATACGCCAACCAATTGGCTATAAATCAGAGATTCCCTATGACCCTCCTCCTCATATATGATTAATTTGCTAGAGTGGCTCACAGGACTCAGGAAAACAGTTAATTATTAGACTACTGGATTCTTATAACAGGATATAACTCAGAAATAGCCAGATGAAAGACACACACAGGGCAAGATATGGGGGCAGGGGTGCAGAGCTTCCATTCTCTCTCTAGGCACACCATCTTCCCAGCACCTCTACATGTTCACTGTTAAAAGAAAATTTTCTATATACTTTCTTTATAGACAATTTACCAATCTTGTAAACTTTTATTCAGCAATTCAGGAATCAAGTAGCATCCAATTTAGCAGAGAAAGGAATTCAAAAGAGCTATGCACAAAGCAAGTGAGTTTTATAGATTAAAGTGGGTAGAACAAGGAAGTTATATTGGGCATTTGCTGATTTGTTAAAGCAAGGTTAGTTTCTTTATATGGAGCAAAGGGGAGTCTTGGGGCTAAGTCAGGTAACTTGTCCTGAGTATGCAAGCACTGAAGTACTGATTGTGGACTTCTTTTTCTTGGAGAGGTAAACACAGAAACTCAGGTAAGTTATGGTGCGCTGATATGAGCTTAGCTTGAGTGACTCCATCTTGGGCCTAATCTGGTTACTTTCACATTACCAACCCCAAACTTCTCCAAATCCCCTCCTTTTGGGTTTTATGGAGGTTTCATTACATAGACATGATTGACTAAATCACTGGCCACTGATGATTGATTCACTCTCCAGTCCCTCTCCCCTTCCTGGAGATCTGGTGAAGGTGGAATAGGGCTGAAGTTCCAGCCCTCTATTCATAGATTTGTACCCCAGCAACCAGTCTCCATCTTTAGGGGGTTTCCAAAAGTTAACAATTAACTCTGGTAAGGTTGAAAGGGGCTTGTTGTGAATAACAAAAGACAACTTTATTTCATTCATCCCTTAGGAAATTCCAAAGGTTTTAGGATCTCTGTCCCAGAAATAAAGATGGAGACCAAATATATACTTTTTAATAAAAATTACAATACATAGACTCTAACAAGTTGGACTGCCAGGAAAGATCTTAAATATCTCAGTAAGGATCCATTAATATCTTTTTATGTAAAAAGTCATAAACAATCTGCATAAAGTTTTGGCTAAATTTTCCTTCAGTTTTCTTGTTAATGTATCATTTTCTGGACAAGTGCTTCTTAATTCTGGCTTCAATTTAAAATCACCCAAGGATCTTTAAAAACATACCAAAATCCAAGACTGCCCTAGAACAATTAATCAACGTACACAATGGTTAAGTTTGAGAACTGGTATCTTTCAAAGGACCACACTATCCTGCCAAATGTACTAAATTGAAGACATGTTTTAGCATTATGGCTTTGAATGTTGATCTGGTATCATATCCATTTTCCTTTATTCTCTGTATACAAATTTGTTCTAATTCTGATTTCTGCCATTCTGCCTGTTTGTTGATAATTACTAGTTAGGTTATAGCTGTTGCAGTCCAGGGCAACTGTAGCCTATTTCTGACTAGTTCCTGAGTCTTCGTATGTGCTGGTCTTATCCTGCCTACATCCAGCTAACTGGAATACTGAGGCTATATTGTTGGTGATTTCCTGGTTTGAAACCTGCTGATTCTATGGAAAATAAGCTCTTTGAATGTAAAGCTGTTGGGAAAATCACTGTCAAATATTTTATCTGGTCCTATTTCTGATTATATTTACCCTATGTTCCTTGAATACCAGAAATAACATGGAGAAAAAGTACCATCATCATTATGCAGAAAATATACTTGAGAAATTAAAGGGAGAAATATTTTTCTGTTTCTTACTTATGATGCGCATCCCAATCAGTTTTAAAATCACCTGCCAAGGGGCGCCTGGGTGGCTCGGGTTAAAGCCTCTGCCTTCGGCTCAGGTCATGATCCCAGGGTCCTGTGATCGAGCCCCCCGCATCGGGCTCTCTGCTTAGCAGGGAGCCTGCTTCCTCCTCTCTCTCTCTCTGCCTACTTGTGATCTCTGTCTGCCAAATAAATAAATAAAATCTTAAAAAATATAAATCACGTGCCAATGTTCATTAAGCCAAAAAATATTTGAAAGAGTTGGCTGAAGGAAATGCGGGTTGAAGTGCCAAGTCTATTCTTTTTAATACTATTTAGGCTGTTTACATAGTAACTGCTTTTAGGAGGTTTTTTGTGTGTTTGAGGTTTTTTTTTTCTTTTCTTTTTGGTTTTAATAAAAGCATTGGTTCTAAGAGTTTACCAAAACTTCCTCTTACATCTTAACTATTTAAATAGGTATTTAGCATCCTAGCATTGCATTATGTACATAATTTGGATATGACCACTGAATTAAATGAGTGTAGCTTTCTTTGGTGGTACTATAAGTGAGGAGGAGGAATTCCAGATTATGGTACGGAGTCACATTTATCACCTGGAAGTGAAAAAGACCTAACAGTTCAGAAACAGGGTTTCTGTTGAACATGGATATAACTGTGCCAAAGTTCAGACAGTTTTCCTTTTACTCATGGTAATGCCCGCATAAACATCTTAAATTAATTATGTGAATTGACAAGTACTCACTCTTAATTCAATGTAAGCAGTTGATAAGATTAACTTAATAGTGAGATACAATCTGTTTGGATGATTCCCCACCTGCTTAGGAATCAAAAGGCCATAAGAAATGGAATGCAACAAGAAGGTTGCTTGGCATCTCCTTGTGTCCTTCTCTTCATTGTCAATGGCACCTAAAACAAATCTGATTTATTCAGGTTTAAATCTGCATTCCTAGCACTATTTACATAGGGAAAATATAATTTGCATGTCACCATCTGTGGAGAAAGATTATTAAACAATAAAGGATTAAGAGATAAACAGCAAAGCCTTGTAGCAATACATTGAGTCCAAAATTTAAATGCTGAGACTCTAAAAGATTTGTTTAAGGGCTTTTGGATTGTTTTAGGGTGCTGACTCTGTTCTTGGAATTGAAAGGAGTATAAAAATATGCAAAAATGCTTTGTTGTTAGATTATCAACTCTAGGAGTTTATTTTTTTATTAATTTGGTTATATTTTAAGTTTTAATTTATGCTATGCTAACTTGGTTTCCTCATTCACTTGAATAAGTATTATGCAATTCAATATGCTTTATATGAGACAATTTATAACCTCTGTAACATTTAAAAATAAACTGTATGTCCAATTAACATTTATCCTCAAAGCCTATCATTTCTCTCTGGATTAATATTTAAAGTTTAAACAATTAATACCATGGTCATTAATTTTGTTTCTTTTTAAATTTCTGTTTTCAAAATTAATAATTTGTTTTTCCTATACATCACTTTTCACTTTGAGGAAAACCAGGTATAAGAGAAAAGAGAGGGGCGCCTGGGTGGCTTAGTCAGTTAAGTGTCTGCCTTTGGCTCAGGTCATGATCCTGGAGTCCCAGGACAGAGCCCCATGTCCTGGTCCCTGCTTCTCCCTCTGTCCCTCACCCCACTCATACTCTCTCTCTGTCTCTCCTTCAAGTAAATAAATAAAATCTTAAAAACAAAAAGAAAAAAAGAAATGTTTTTATGTTTCAGAAATGTATAGGGATTTCACAGACGATCTTATATTATTGGTATCCTATTACTCACTTCCAAGATAACCTACATTAGGTAAGCTTTCCAAAGACAGTATTTCTAGGCAAAGCAGAGGGAAGCCTTTTAGATGTAAAAAGACTTAATTTGCCACCATAATCTGCGAATAGAGAGCTATTGGCTCTAAACAAGATATTATTCCAGATTTTGTAAGCTCAGTAAAAGTCATTCTTTGTAATGAAAATTAATGAAAAATCAACATAAAATGAGTAAGATAAAGATGACAACAAAAATCAACTTGATGTTATATTTATGCAGAGAAAGTCTCTGCCAGTTCTCAAAAATGAGTCAAAACATAACTGATAGGAGTTAACTGGTGATTGCAAAATGTCAAAGTCATATTGAGGAAAGGCTGAAGTTACTCTGGAGTCTAGAAAAAAGGAAACCAAAACAATGAGAAACTATTCATAGGTGTTCTTTACTCTTTCTGGGGTGTGACTGCTTTTTCTAATCATTACTCCACAATGTAGGACTATCCTTGAAATAGAAAAGGACAATTCATCAAGCTAATATTTCTTTATAGCTTATATTTTATAACATCATCAACTTCATTTATTCTGATACAATACATTTTCTGGGTTGATTCTTCTCTCCTAATTTTGTAATTACTAAACAAGAGGGGATGTTCAGTATTTCTGACAAATGTTTCGTTTCTTTCCCTCTCCTTCCTTCCCTGCTTCCTCCTTCCTTCTTCCTGCCTCCCTCCCTTCCCTCTTTCTCTTTCTTTTCTCCTTCCTTCCTTCCCTTTCCTTTCTTCTTCTCTTCTCTTTTCCTTTCTTCTTTCTTTCTGTCTGTCTTTCTATTAACCAGGTCTCTCATTGTATAGCTTGTTAATAAATTTTCCTATTGCAAGTTTGGTTAGTGTAAATTGATCACCTATGAATACAATGGAAACATTCTCTATTTGCATGCTAGAGGATTACAAATTAAATAAAAATATTGTTTTCTGTTCCTGATGAGTGTATTAACTTCAATGTCATCTCCCAATCTTTACTCACAAATATTTATATGGGTATTAATAGAGTTATAAATATGTGCTTGCAGAATGATAATCATATCAATAAATTGGCTAATAGGTAGTTAAACATGGAGAATAGATGACTCATAACACAAAGTAGTAATACATAGCTGGGGAAAAGAGTCACAAAGAGAGTGAGGAAGATGGAAAAGAAAATATCAAAGAATGTAAAGCAGGAGCTGACAAGAGTAATGATAGTGATATGCTAAGTTGGATAGCCTTTCTTAAGGTATTCTCTTTTTTAAAAAGATTCATTTATGGATCTTAAAGAGGGAGAGGGGAAGGAAGAGAGAGAAAGAGAGAATCTCAAGCAGACTCTGCGCCTGGCACAGGGCTTGATCTTACAATCCTAAGATCATGAGCTGAGCCAAAACTAAGAGTCCAGTGCTTAACTGACTGAGCCAGGTAGGCATCCCATTTCTTAAGGTATTCTTGACAAGGTCTTCCAGGACTAAGGATCAAGTTGTTTTGACAACAGGAAAGAACAAAATTGAGAGTTGTATCTAATTTTCATAAAGGATGTTCATCAAGATATTCAAGCTAAGAGCCATCACAGTTTAAAGTACATGGTCAGAGAAGGGAGTGATCAATATGGACTTATTCTAGAAGATTACAGTTTCTACTACATAGGGATGGAAAAAGATTCTAAATAGATTATCATTAAAAGAACTTTTCTTTAAAACATAGTATGAGGCTAACAGGTTAGACTGTGAAAAATCTTGGCATCCATGGTGAAAAGAAAGGTAAGCTGCAATGTTGGTCCTTTACGTGACTGTGCTTCACAACTAGTTTTACTAATACTGCTTCTTGTGTCATCTTTCCCAGGGAGAAAATCTGAAAGTACTAGGGTGACATCTTATTCTGAGTTATAAATTAATTTACTTTGAGGAGGTTTTTGAAATATTATCCTAATAATAAGACAATCTCAATACTTTTTACAATACATTTTCTTTTTTTTTTAAATTTAAAAAAATTTATTTATTTATATTTTTATAAACATATAATGTATTTTTATCCCCAGGGCTACAGGTTTCTGAATCGCCATGTTTATACACTTCACAGCACTCACCATAGCACATACCCTCCCCAATGTCCATAACCCCAACCCCCTCTCCCGAACCCCCGAACCCCAGCAACCCTCAATTTGTTTTGTAGATTAAGAGTCACTTATGGTTTGTCTCCCTCCGGATCCCATCTTTGGGGGGTAGGAAAAGAAAAAATGATACATTTTCTTTTTATTTATTTATTTATTTATTTTTCAGCGTAACAGTATTCATTGTTTTTGCACCACACCCAGTGCTCCATGCAATATGTGCCCTCCCTATTACCCATCACCTGGTTCCCCAACCTCCTAACCCCCACCCCTTCAAAACCCTCAGGTTGTTTTTCAGATTCCATAGTCTCTCATGGTTCGTCTCCCCTTCCAATTTCCCTCAACTCCCTTCTCCTAAACATTGTAGATAAAGTCAAGTGGCTTCATTAAAAATTAAGGGTTAGCTTTATTTTCTATACTAATAATATTGTGCTAAAAACAAAACACTCCACTCTTTTATGTTTACACTATTGCAGAAGACTCCACTTTTTTATGTTTATATTACTACAAAAAACACTTTTATGTCTGTAGTGCTTAATAGTATTTTTAGTGGAAATGATTAAGTAATGGAATGATATAAGACAGCAACAAAAGCAAACTATGTATATAGTACATGATGGATACACTGGATTGCTACAGATGTTTTTAGGTATTAGGAAAGGGTGTAAAGGATAAGGTGTAAAGATACACAAATACATATTATATTGTTTAAGAAATGTAACATTGAGGGACGCCTGGGTGGCTCAGTGGATTAAGCCACTGCCTTTGGCTCAGGTCATGATCTCGGGGTCCTGGGATCGAGTCCCGCATCGGGCTCTCTGCTCAGCAGGGAGCCTGCTTCCCTCTCTCTCTCTCTGCCTGCCTCTCTATCTACTTGTGATCTCTCTCTCTGTCAAATAAAAATAAAATCTTTAAAAAAAAAAAAAAAAAAATGTAACATTGAGATATATGTTTGGCTTAGGGTGGAATATCCGGCACATTAGTGTATGCTGGCTGACTTGAGAACCGGTTTTTCAGCTGAAAACATCAACACTGAAGCTGAGTTTATCTCCTGGCTGGAGAGAACTATATATCAATGTCATACCATTTCCCTCAAAGAACCATTAACTATCACCTCAAGTGAAGTCAGAAAGACATTTTTAAACAAAAATCTAGGCCTACTGATGATTAACAATATTATGTTATCAAATACATTTCTTTGATAGTCAAGATGTTATTATATAATATAAACATACAGATCTTTAAATGTATTTACTATTACAGGCCAAGTTAAGTCACATACTGGATTTGTTAAATTAGAGTAGTCTTGAAATGTTAATCAACAAGCCAATTCTTCAAACAAAATCTTTTATAGAAATATAGGATCTAAAACAAGAAAATGTGCAAGTGATCTGTTTGAAGTATTACATAGATTAAGAACACCAATCACTGAGCATATTTCTCTGATACCCACTCCTGTTATTTTAAGGGAACTCCTAATCTTCTAGTTATCTGTTGTCTGTAGTTTTAAAATTATTATTACAGTACAGAGTAATATTAGTTTCAGGTGTAAAATCTAACTGATTCATCACTTAAATACAACAACCCCTGCTTATCACAAATGTACTCCTTAATTCTCATCACCTATTTAACTCTTCCCCTGACCCACCTCCCTTCTGGTAAACCTGTTTGTTCTCTACAGGTAAGAGTATGTTACTTGTTTTGCCTCTCTTGTTTTCCCCCTCATGTTTGTTTGTTTTAATTCCACATGAGTGAAATCACATGGTATTTGTCTTTTTCTTGTGGACTTATTTTGCTTAGCATAATACTTTCTAAGTCCAACCATGTCATTGTAGATGGCAAGAGTTCATTCTTTTTTATGGCTGAGTAATATACTATTATATATAAATATACCATCTCTTCATTATCTATACATTAGTTAATATGGTCATTGTTGATAATGCTGTTATAAACATCAGAGTGTGTGTATCCCATCAAATTATTATTTTTGTATCCTTCGTGCAAATACTTAGTAGTACAATTGCTGGATTACAGGGTAGTTCTATTTTTAACTTTCTGAGGCATCTCCATAGTTTTTTCCAGAGTGGCCGCACCAGTTTGCATTCCTACCAACAGTGTAAATGGGTTCGCCTTTCTCCACATCCTTGCCAATACTTGTTGTCTCTTGTGTTATTGATTTTAGCCATTCTGACTTATGGGAGGTGATATCTCATTGTAGTTTTGATTTGTATTTCCCTGATGATGGGTGATATTGAGGTTCTTTTCATGGGTCTGTTAGCTATCTATATGTCTCTTTGGAAAAATGTTTACTCATGTCTTCTGCCCATTTGTTAACTAGACTATTTTTGGGGGGAATGTTGAGGTTTAGAAGTTGTTTATATACTTTGCATATTACTCCTTTATCAGATATGTCATTTGCAAGTACCTTCTCCTGTTCCATAGGTTGCTTTTAAGTTTTGTTGATTGTTTCTTTTGTGGTGTAGCAGCTTTTTTATTTTGAAGAAATCCTAATAGTTTATTTTAGCTTTGTTTCCTTTGCATCTAGAGATATGTCTAGTAAGAAACTGCGACTGCCAATGTCAAAGAGGTTATTGCCTATGTTCTCCTCTAGGATTTTAATGGTTTCCTGTATCACATTTAGGTTTTTAATCCATTTTTGAATTCACTTCTTTGTATAGTATAAAAACATGGTCCAGTTTCATTCTTCTGCATGTTGCTGTCCAGTTTTCCCAACACCAATTTTTAAAGAGACTGTTTTTCATTGGATATTCTTTCCTGCTTTGGCAAAGATTAATTGATCATATACTTGTGGGTTCATTTCTGGGTTTTCTATTCCATTCTATTAATCTACGTGTCTGTTTTTATACCAGTACCATACTGCCTTGTTCACTATGCTTTATAATATAACTTTGTAATATAATTTTATAATATAGCTTTATAATATAACTCGAAGTCTGGAACTATGATGCCTCCATCTTTGCTTTCCTTTTTCAACATTGCTTTGGATATCTGGAGTCTTCTGGGGTTCCATACAAATTTAAACATTGCTTGTGCTAGCTCAGTGAAAAATGCTGTTGGTAGTTTGATAAGGGTTGCGTTAAATGTGTAGGTCACTTTGGGTAATATAGACATTTTGACAATACTTGTTCTTCTAGTCCACGAACATGGCATGTCTTTCCATTTCTTTGTGTCATCTTCAATGTGTTTTATCAGTATTTGATAGTTCAGAGTACAGGTTTTTCACCTTTTTGGTTAGGTTTATTCCTAGATATCTTTTGGTTTTTGGTGTAATTATAAGTGGGACTGACTCTTTGATTTCTATTTCTGCTGATTCATTATTGGTGTATAGAAATGTAACAGATTTCTGTACACTGATTTTGAATTCTGTAACTTTCCTGAATTCATTATTAGTTCTAGCAGTTTTTTAGTGGAATCTTTTGAGTTTTCTATGTAGAGTATTATGTCATCTACAAATAATGAGAGTTTGATTTGTTCCTTGACAATTTGGATGCCTTTTTTTTTTTTTTTCCTTTGTGTTGTCTGATGGCTGTGGCTGGGACTTCTGGTTCTATTCTGGTCTACTAACAGTGGTGAGAGTAGAAATCCCTGTTTGTTCCTGACCGAAGAGGAAAAGTTTTCAATTTCTCTCTATGGAGGATGACATTAACTGTGGGTTTTTCATAAATAGCCTTTATTATGTTGATGTACATTCCCTCTTAAACTACATTTTTGAGTGTTTTTATCATGAATAGATGTTGTACTTTGTTAAATGATTTTTCTGCATCTATTGAAAGGATCATATGGAGAGCTATATGATTCTTTCATTAATGTGTTGTTGTCATGTTGATTGATTTGTAAGTATTGTAAATATTGAACTACCCTTGCAGATCAGGAAATAATCCCACTTGATTGTGGTGAGTGATCCTTTTAATGTACTGTTGGATTTGATTTGCTAGTATTTTATTGAGAAATTTTGCATCCATGTTCATCAAGGATATTGACCTATAGGTTCTCTTTTTTAGTGAAGTTTTTATCTGGCTTTGGAACCAGGGTAATGCTGGCCTCAAAGAATGAATTTAGAAGTTTTCCTTCCATTTCTATATTTGGAATAGTTTGAGAAGATTAAGTATTAACTCTTCTTTAAATGCTTGGTAGAATAGAGGTGCCTGGGTGGTTCAGTCAGTTAAATGTCCAACTTTTGATTTCAGCTCAGGTTATGATCTCAGGGTTGTGGGATGGACCCCCCCCATCCCCCAATCCCTGGGCTCTGCACTCATCACAGTCTGCTGGATATTCTCTCCTTCTCCTTCTGCCCCCTCCCACTCATTCTATCTCATAAACAAACAAACAAATGAAATCTTTAAATATTTGATAGAATTCACCTGTGAGGCCTCTGGCCCTGGACATTTGTTTGTTGGAGGTTTTTGACACTGATTCAATTTCTTTGCTGGTAATTGGCCCATTCAAGTTTTCTATTTCTTCCTCTTTCAGTTTTGGTAGTTTATATGTTTCTAGGAATTTATCCATTTCTTTCAGGTTATTTTTTTGGCATGTAGTTTTTCATAATATTCTTATAGTTGTTTATATTTCTGTGGTGTTTGTTATTACATCTCCTCTCTCATTTGTGATTTTATTTATTTGAGTCCTTTCTCTTTTCTTTTTGATAAGTCTGGCTAGAGGTTTATCAATTTTGTTAACTTTTTTCAAAGAACCAGCTCTTGGTTTCATTGATTTGTTCTACTTTTCTTATTTTGTTTTTTAGTTTCTGTAACCTTTATTTCTGCTCTAATCTTTATTATTTCTCTCCTTCTGCTAACTTTAGGCTTTGTTTGTTGTTCTCGTTATTTGAGCTTTTCCTTGCCTCTTGAGGTAGGCTTGTATTGCTACATAATTCCCTCTTTGGACTGCTTTGTTGCATCCCAAAGGTTTTGGAATGCTGTTTTCATTTTCACTTGTTTCCATGTATTTTTTATATCTGCTTTTATTTTCTGGTTGACCCAGTCACTGTTTAGTAGCATGTTTAACCTGCATGTATTTTTGGTCTTTCCATTTTTTTTTTTTTTTATTATTGTGGTTAACTTCAAGTTTCATAGTGTTGTGGTCTGAAAATATGCATGGTATGATCTTAACCTCTTTGTTCTTGTTGAGGCCTGATTTGTGACCTAATATGTAATCTATTCTGCAGAACGTCCTGTGTGCACTTGAAAAGAATGTCCATTCTTCTGCTTTGAGAAATAATGTTCTGAATATATCTGTTAAGTCCATTTGGCCCAGTGTGTCATTGAAAGCCATTATTTCCTATTGATTTTTTCTTATATGATCTGTCCATTTATGCAAGTAGGGGGTTAAAGTCCCCTACTATTATTGTATTATCATCAGTTAGTTTCTGTTTGTTATTGTTTTATATATTTGACTGCTCCCATGTTGAGAGCATAAATATTTACAATTAGTAGATTTTCCTGTTGGATAGTTCCTTTATAATGACATAGTGCCCTTTTTCATCACTTCTTATAGTCCTTGGCTTAAAATCTAGTCTGCTGCAAGTTTTGCTACTACAGCTTTCTTTTGAAGTCCATTAAAATGGCAAATGTTTCTCTATTCCATCACTTTCAATCTGCAGGTGTCTTCAGGTCTAAAATGAGTTTCTTGTAGGCAACATATAGATGGGTCTTGTTTCATTATCTAGTCTTACACCCTATGATTTTTGATTGGAGCATTTAGTCCGTTTACATTCAGAGTAATTATCGATAGATATGTATTTATGACCATTTTATTACTTGTTTTGTCATTGTTTCTGGAGAAATTCTCTGTTCCTTTCTTGTCTTTGTCACTTTTCATTTTTTCTTTCCATTCATAGATTCCTCTTTAATATTTCCTGAGGGCTGTTTTAGTGGTCATGAGCACATTTAGGTTTTATTTATCTGGGAATCTCTTTATCACTCCTTCTATTCTGAATGATAGTCTTGCTGGATAGAGTACTATTGACTGCAGATATTTCCCATTCAGCATATTGAATATACCAGGCCACTATCTTCTAGCTTGCCAAGTTTCTGTAGTGACATCTGCAGCTAGCCTCAAATGTCTTCCCTTGTAAGTTAGGGACTTCTTTTGTCTGCCGCTTTTAGGATTTTTTCTTTATCACTATATTTTGTAGATTAAATTCAATAGGTCTTGGTGTCGACCTGCTTTTATTGATTTTGATGAGAATTCTCTGTGCTTCCTGGATCTGTATGTCTGTTTCTTCCCTAAGTTAGGGAAGTTTTCAGCTATGATTTCCTCATAAATTTTCTGCCCTCTTTTTTTTTTTTTTTAAAGATTTTATTTATTTATTTGACAGAAGGAGATCACAAGTAGGCAGAGAAGCAGGCAGAGAGAGAGGAGGAAACAGGTTCCCTGCTGAGTAGAGAGCCCAATGTGGGGCTCAATCCCAGGACCCTGAGATCATGACCTGAGCCGAAGGCAGAGGCTTAACCCACTGAGCCACCCAGGTGCCCCCTCTTTTATCCCTCTTCTCATCTGGGACTCCTATATTATGAATGTTACTATGTTTGATGGAGTCACTGAATTCCCTAAGTCTATTCTCATGTTCTATAATTTTTCCTTCTCTTTTGTTCAGCTTCATTATTTTCCATTATTTTATCTTCTTTATAACTTATTCACTCCTCTGCTTCTTCCATCCTTTTGTTCACTGCATCCATCTGTTTCAATTGTCAGTTACTACATTTTTCATTTCTCACTGTTTTTTAACTCTTTTATCTCTGTGGCAAGGGCCTCCCTGAAGTCTTTTCTCAAGCTCAGTGATAATTTTTTTTTTAAGATTTTATTTATTTGCTTGAAAGAGAGAAAATGAGAACATACAGAAGGAGAGGAAGAAGCAGACCTCAGCTGAGCAGGGAGCCCAACAAGGGCATTGAGTCCCAGGAGCCTAGAATTATGACCTAAACTAAAAGCAGATGTTTAACCAAATGAGCCATTGAGGCAGTCCTCCAGCAAGTATTCTTGTAATTATTGTTTTAAATTCTCCATCAGGGGGCACCTGGGTGGCTCAGCTGTTTAGATGTCTGCCTTTGGCTTGGGTCATGATCCCAGGATCCAGGGATTAAACACAGTGTCAAGCTGCCTGCTCAGGGGGGAGTCTGCTTTTCCTTCTCCCTGTGCTCCTACCCCTGCTCGTGTGCTCTCTCTCTCAAATAAATAAATAAAATCTTTAGAAAATAATAATAAAATAAAATTTCCATCAGGCATAATACTTCTTTCTGTTTTGCTTAGATCTCTGGCCGTGCCCTTATCTTGTTTCATTTGGGATGAATTTCTCAGTCTTGGCATTTTGTCTAGGTCTCTGTCTTCTTCTCTGTGTTAGAAAACCTTGTTGTGTTTCCTGCTTCTGAGAGTAATGGCTTTTGAAGAAGAGGTCACATATGTCCAGGGCCTGGTGCTTCAGGGTGTGTCCCTGGTGTGTGTTGTGTGCACTCTGCTGCTGTGCTTTGTTTATTCTATCCTTCAGAGGTTCTCCTTGCCTGCAGTGGGGAGTGTTTGATCTTTGGCCAGAATGTGGAAAGTTTTAACTAGCTGTGCAATGGCCTGTTTTTTAAATAGAACCTGATATTCCTTCCACTAGAAATGAAGGCTTGCAGAACTCTTTGGTCAGTAGACATGGTGTAGGCAGGGGTTTCTTTTGGTCTTCTGGGGCAAGGAGCCCACTGTGCTGTAACTGAAGCAAAATTGACTAAGAAGAGCCATACTAGCAGCAGGGGTGTTGGACCTGGTATATGCAGGTTAAACAGCCAGTTTTGGCACTATGCTATTTACAGAAGGTGGTTCTGAGTTTATGTGGAGTTGTGGAGGAGGGAAATGACACCAACCAACTCCTTTATCACCAGACAGGGATCTTCGTACTTGCTGCTCTCATGTATGCACTTCAAGAAGAGCAAATCATCTCCCCTGTGTGTTTTAGGTGTTTTTCAGATAGCCGTTTTCATGCTCTCTGCCTCTGGGTTTTTTGCCTGCATTTTCTCCAGGCAGTGCAGTGCCCTCTGGGCTCTATCCCAGCCAAGCCTGATGACTTAAAACTCCAGGTTTTAGGAACGTGGTATGGGTAGGGACCTGCACTGGTCTTTTGGGGAAGGATCTTGCACACTGATACTGATGCAGTTTTGACCACGTGCACCAGAGTGCCAGGGCATGGGACCTAGAGCAAGCATGGTAGGCAGTGCCTGGATTAGCTGTCCGTAGCAAGTGGATCTCCATTTTTGTTGAGAGGTTGGGTAGGGAAATGATGACTTCAGACCCCTTTGTCCCCTGAGAGACATCTCTGTGAATACTGCCTCTCATGGCCTCACTCTAGTATGAGCAAATAATCTTGTCACTCTGTGTCCAGGATATAACTCAGAAACAGTCAGATAGCAGATAAGGCAAGGTATGGGGAAAGGGTATAGAGCTTCCAGGCCCTCTTACAGCATACTACTCCTTAGGAATCTCCAAGTATTCAGCAACCTAGAGGCTCTCTGAACTCCAACCTTTTGGGTTTTTTTATGGAGTTTCGTTACATAGGCATGACTGATTAAATCATTGGCCATTGGCAACTAATTCAACTTCCAGCACTTCTCCCCTCTCAGAGATTAGTGGGGAAGTACCCAAAGTTCCAATCCTTTAATATGGTTGGGTACCCTGGCAACAACCCCACATCCCTGGGTTACTTAGGTGCTTTCTAAAAGACACCTCATTAATATAATAGAAGACAACTTTCTGCCTCTCATCTTTTATGAAAATCCAATGGTTTTAGAAGCTCTATGCCAAAAAACAAGGACAAAAACCAAATATATATTTCTTTTTTTTTTTTTTAAAGATTTTGTTTATTTATTTGATAGAGAGAGATCACAAGTAGGCAGAGAGGCAGGCAGAGAAAGAGAGAGGAGGAAGCAGGCTCCCTGCCAAGCAGAGAGCCCGATGCGGGACTCGATCCCAGGACCCTGAGATCATGACCTGAGCCGAAGGCAGAGGCTTAAACCACTGAGCCACCCAGGCGCCCCCAAATATATATTTCTTATTATACTTCACAGTATTGCAGGTATACAATGTAATGACTTCATACATTTATAGATCGCAAAATGTTTGCCACAATAAGGTTAGTTAACACACTGTCACCTCACATAATTATCATTTTATTGCTGTTATGGTGAGAACATTAAAACTCTACTTTCATAGCAACTTTCAAGTAGACGACATTAAGTATAGTTACCATGCTGAACATATCCCCAGAACTTATTCATCTTATAAACAAAAGTTCATACATTTGACCAACATCTTCCCATTTCTCCCACCCCTCAGCTCCTGACAACCATCATTCTACTCTCTACTTCTATGATTTTGATTTTGATTTTTTTTTTTAGATTCCATTTATAATGAGATCATACAGTTTTTGGTTTCCTCTGTTTCTTTCACTTGGCATAATGTCACATTCATCTATGTTGACAAAAATGACAGGATTTTTTTCTTTTTTATTGCTAAATAATATTCCTGTGTGTGTGTGTGTATGTGAATCTCACATTTTCTTTAACCATTTATCTATTCATGGATACTCCTACTGTTACCCCATATCTTGGCTATTGTGAATAATGCTGCAATGAACATGGGAATTCAGATACCTCTTCAAGACAGTGATTTCATATTCTTCAGATATATAACCCAAAGTGGGATTGCTGGATCATAAGGTAGTTCTATTTTTAATTTTTGAGGATCTCCCCATACCGTATTCCATAGTGACTCTACCAATTTATATTCCCACCAACAAAGGATTAGGGCTCCCTTTTACCATATTCTACTCAGCATTTGCTACCTCTTTTTGATAACACCCATTCTAAAATTTTTGCCTTGTCTTTTTGATAATACCCCTTCTAACATGTATGAGATGAAATCTCATTGCAGCTTTTATTTGCAATTTCGTAATGATTCAAGTCCTCTGCCCATTTTTTAATCTTATTTTTGCTATTGAGTTTTAGGAGTTCTTTATGTATTTTGGATTTTAACCACTTATTGTATATATTTTGGATATATTAGATGTTCGGATATATTTTCTCCCATTCAGTAGGTTTCCTTTTTATTTTGTTGACTATTTCTTTTGCTTTGCAGAGGCTTTCAGTGTGATGTAGTACTACTTGTTGATTTTCTTGTTGCTGTTATTTGTGCTTTTGGTGTCATATACAAAAAATTATTGTTGAGACCCACATCAAAAAGCTTTTTCCTTTATTTTCTTCAAAAAGTGTTACAGTTGCAAGTCTTACATTTAAGTCCTTAATCCATTTTTGGTTAGTTTTGTAAGTGATGTAAGTTAGGTTCCAATTTCATTCTTTGGCATGTGAATTTCTAGTTTTCCTAACATCATTTATTGAGACATTATCTTTCCCCATTGAGTACTCTTCGCTACATTTTAAAATATTTGTTAACCATGCATATGCGGGCTTATTTCTGGACTTTTGATTCTGTTCCATTAGTCTATATGTCAGATTTCATGCATGTACTTTGCTGTTTTGATTACTATAGCTTTGTAATATAATTTGGATACTGGAAATGTGATGCATCCAATTTTGTTCTTAGGATTGCTCAAGCTAATTGACATCTTTGGTGGTTCCATATGAACGTGAGGATTATTTTCTATTTGTGTTAAAAATGCTATTGGAATTTTTTTATTATTAATTATTTTTATTAACATATAATGTATTATTTGCCCCAGGGGTACAGGTTTGTGAATTGTCAGGCTTATACACTTCACAGCACTCACCATATCATATATCCTCCCCAATGTCCATAACCCAACCACCTTTTCTACCACCCCAGCAATCCTCAGTTTGTATCGTGAGATTAAGAGTCTCTTATGGTTTGTCTCCCTCCTCCCAATCCCATCTTGTTTCATTTTTTCCTTCTCTAACCCCCCAATCCCCCACTCTGCTTCTCAAATTCCTCATATGGAACTAAATGGAACTAGAGGGTATTATGCTATGCCATTGGAATTTTGATAAGGATTACACTGAATTATAAATGGCTTTGGGTATGGGTATTTTAAAACTATTAATTCTTCTAATCTATGAACAGGGACATCTTCCATTTATTTGTGTCTTCTTTAATCAACATCTTATATTATTCCCTATAGAGACTGTTCACTTCTTGGTTAAATTTATTACTAAGTATGTTACTATTTTTATGAATTGTTTCTTTCTTTTTTCAGTAAGTTTATTGTTAATATATAGAAACACAGCCAAGCTTTGTATGTTGCATATGTATCCTGAAATTCTACTGAATTTGTTTTTATGTACCCTGAAACTTCCTGTATCCTAAAACTTTTCTGACTTCATTCTTAGGTCTAACAGCTTTTTGTATAGTGTTTAAGATGCTGTATTTACAAATTTACCACCAACAATCAGAGACATTTTTACTTCTTCCTTTCCAATTTAGTTGCCTTTTATTTCTCTGTTTAGCCAAATTCCTCTAGCTAGGACTTCCAGTACATGTCAAATAAGAGCGGTAAGAATGGACAACCTTGTCCTGTTCCTGATCTTAAAGGAAAAGCTTTCAACTTTTCACCACTAAGTATGATGTTTGGCTGTTAGTTTGTCATTTATGGTCTTTATTATGTTGAAGTATGTTCCTTCTATACCCAATTTGTAGAGAGTTCATGACAGGATGCCGTATTTTGTCAAATGCTTTTCCTGAATCTTTTAAGATGACCATATGATTTTTGTTTTTCATTCTGTTAATGTCGTATATCACATGTATTGATCTGCCTATGTTGAATCATCTATACATCCCAGTGATAAATCCCATGTAGTCCTGGTGAATGATCCTTTTAATGTGTTGCCAAATTCAGTTTGCTAGAACTTTATGAAGAATTTTTGCACCTATATTCATCACAGATACTGATTTATAATTCTCTTAACTTATAATCTCCTTATCTAGCTTTGGTATCAGGAAATTGCTGGCCTCATAAATTGAGACTATCTTCTTCAATTTTCTGGAAGAATTTGAGAAGAATTGATATTAATTCTTTTTTAAATGTTTGGTAGTATTCACCTGTGAAACCATCTGCTCCTGAACTTTTCTTTTTTGGGAACTTTTTGATTACTGATATAAAATCTGACAGATTTTGTAGATTATTTTTCATGATTCAGTCTTGATTGTGTATTTTTAAGAATTTATCCATTTTTTCTAGGTTGGCCAATTTGTTGGTGTATAATTGTTCATAGTATTCTCTTAATGATTCTTTGTCTTTCTGTGGTACCAGTTACGAGCTCTCTCTCTCTCTCTGTTTTTTTTTTTTTTATTTAAATTTTATTTGAGTCCTCTCTCTTTCTAAACATTTTTTTAATTTTTTTTATTTTTTTTATTTATTTATTTTTTTATTTGACAGAGAGAGATCACAAATAGACAGAGAGGCAGGCAGAGCGAGAGAGGAGGAAGCAGGCTCCCCGCTGAGCAGAGAGCCTGATGCCAGGCTCAATCCCAGGACCCTGGGATCCTGACCTGAGCTGAAGGAAGAGGCTTTAACTCACTGAGCCACCCAGGCACCCCTGAGTCCTCTCCCTTTCTTCTCGTCAAGTCTAGATAAAGGTTTATCAATTTTGTTTATCTCAAAAAGCAAATTCTTAGTTTTGTTGATCTTTTCTATTGTTATAGAAATAACAATTTCTATCGTTATTTCAGAAGGTCTCTATTTTATTTATTTTTGCTCTGTTCTTAGCCATCTCCTTCCCTCTGCTAATTTTGAGCTTAGTTTACTCTTGTTTTTCTCATTCCTCAAGGTGTAAAATCAGGTTGCTTATTTGAAATATTTCTTTTTTTTTCTAATTTATCACTATTAACATCCTCATAGAACTGCTTTTGTTAAATCTCAGTAGTTTGAAATGTGCTTCCATTTTTGTTTGTTTCAATATATTTTTTGAGACCTAAAGCCACATTTCTACTTCAATTTCACCTTTGACCTTTGATTGTTCAGGAGTGTGGGTTTAATCTTCACAAATTTGTGAATTTTCTAGTTTTCTTCCTGTTACTGATTTCTAGTTTCTTACTTCTAAAGCTAGAAAGAATAGTTGTATAATTTCAAGCTTTTAAAACTCTGTTGAGACTTGTTTTATGACCTAACAAATGTTTTTTCTGGAGAAAATTCCATGTGTGCTTAAGAAGAATGTGCATTCTGCTGCTGTTGGATGAAATGTTCTATAAATGTCTGTTAGTTTCATTTTTTCTAAAGTATAATTCAAATCCAATGTTTCCTTATTGATTTTTTTTGTCATCATATTTGTGTTTATTTTACTAACATTTTAGCAGCTAAATGAAATGTTTAAACATGGCTGGAAAAGCTCATTCTACTTTCTATTTTCACAAATTATTTCTTTTTCTAGTTTTTATTTCTGCAAATTATTTCTTTTTTAAAATTAATTTTTTTCTATTGTTTCCAAATTCATTGTTTATGCACCACACCCAGTGCTCCATGCAATACATGCCCTTGATAATACCAACCACTAGGCTCACCCAAACCCCCACTCTCCTCCCCTCCAAAACCCTCAGTTTTTTCTCAGAATCCAGTCTCTCATGGATTGTCTCCCCTCCAATTTCCCCCAACTCACTTCTCTCCACCTCCAAATGTGCTCCGTATTATTCCTTATGCTCCACAAGTAAGTGAAACCATATGATATTGACTCTCTCTGCTTGACTTATTTCAGTCAGCATAATCTTTTCCAGTCCAGTCCATGTTGATACAAAAGTTTGGTATTCATCCTTTCTGATGGAGGCATAATATTCCATTGTATATATGGACTATATCTTCTTTATCCACTCATCCGTTGAAGGGCATCTTGGTTCTTCTCACAGTTTGGTGACTATGGCCATTGCTGCTATGAACACTGGGGTACAGATGGCCCATCTTTGCACTACATCTGTATCTTTGGGGTAAATACCCAGTAGTGCAATTGCAGGGTCATAGGGTAGCTCAATTTTTAATTTCTTAAGGAAACTCCACACTCTTTTCCAAAATGGCTGCACCAACTTGCATTCCCACCAACAGTGTAACAGGTTTCCCCCTTCTCCACATCCTCTCCAACACTTGTTGTTTCCTGTCTTGTTAATTTGGGCCATTCTAACTGGTATAAGGTGGTATCTCAATATGGTTTTGATTTGAATCTCCCTGATGACTAATGATGATGAACATTTTTTCATGTGTCTGTTAGCCATTTATATATCTTCTTTGGAGATGTGTCTTCTGCCCATTTTTTGATGTGATTATCTGTTTTTTGGGTGTTGAGTTTGAGTTCTTTATAGATCTTGGATATCAGTCCTTTGTCTGTAGTATCATTTGTGAATATCTTCTCCCATTCCGTGGGTTGTCTCTTTGTTTTGTTGACTATTTCCTTTACTGTGCAGAGCTTTTGTTCTTGAAGAAGTTCCAAAAGTTCATTTTTGTTTTTGTTTCCTTTGCCTTTGGAGATGTGTCTTGAAAGAAGTTGCTGTGGCCAATGTCGAAGAGGTTACTGCCTATGTTCTCCTGTAGGATTCTTATAGATTCCTGCCTCACGTTGAAGTCTTTTATCCATTTCAAGTTTATCTTTGTGTATGGTGTAAGAAAATGGTCTAGTTTCATTGTTCTATACATAGCTGTCCAATTTTCCCAGCAGCATGTGTTGAAGAGACTGTCTTTTTTCCACTGGATATTTTTTCATGCTTTGTCAAAGATTAGTTGACCACAGAGTTGAGGGTCCATATATGAGCTCTCTACTCTGTTCCACTGGTCTATGTGTCTGTTTTTGTGCCAGTACCATGCTGTCTTGGTGATCACAGCTTTGTAGTAAAGCTTGAAGTCAGGCAATGTGATGCCTCCAGTTATGGTTTTCTTTTTCAACATTTCCTTAACAATTTGGAATTTCTTCTGGTTCCATACAAATTTTAGGACTGTTTGTTCTAGCTCTTTGAAAAATACTGGTGGAATTTTGATTGGGATGGCACTGAAAGTATAGATCCCTCTAGGCAATATAGACATTTTAAGAATGTTTATTCTTCTGATCCTTGAGCATGAAAAGCACTTCCATCTTTTTGTGTCTTCAATTTCTTTCATCAGTGTTCTGTAGTTCCTCAAGTACAGATCCTTTACCTCTTTGGTTAGGTTTATTTCCAGGTATCTTAAGTTCTTGGTGCTATAGTAAATGGAATCGATTTTTTAATTTCCCTTTTCTATATTTTCATTGTTAGTGTATAAGAAAGCAAATGATTTCTGTACATTGATTTTGTATCCCATCACATTACTCAATTGCTGTATGAGTTCTAGTAGTTTGGGAAACAAGAGCATTGAATGACACATTGGGCCAGAGGGACCTCATAGATATATACAGGACATTCCACCCTAAAACAACACTCATTCTTCTCGAGCGCACATGAAACTTTCTCCAAAATAGACCACATACTAGGTCATGAATCAGGGCTCAACAGATATCAAAAGATTGAGATTATTCCCTGCATATTCTCAGACCACAATGCTTTGAAACTGGAACTCAATCAAAAGAAAAAGTTTGGAAGAAATTCAAAACACTTGGAAGCTAAAGACCATCCTGTTCAAGAATGTTTAATTCAACCAGGGAATAAAAGAAAAACTTCAACAGTTCATGGAAACCGATGAGAACAAAAATACACCAGTCCAAAACCTATGGCATATAGCAAAGGCAATCCTAAGGGACATAGCCATCCAAGCCTCACTCAAAAAAAGAGAAAAATCCTGAATACACCAGCTCTCTTTAAACCTTTAAGAATTGGAGAATCAACAACAAATTAAGCTAACCCTATACACAAGAAGGGAAATAATAAAGACTAAAGCAGAGATCAATCAGATAGAAACTAGAGATATAGTAAAACACATCAATGAAATTAAAAGTTGGTTTTTAAAAAAAAATCATTAAGATCAATAAACTACTGGCCAAATTAATCCAAAAGAAAAGAGAGAGGACCCAAATTAATAAAATTATGAAAGAAAGGGGAGAGATCATGACTAACACCAAGGAAATAGAAACAATCATCATCAAAAATTATCATCAACAGTTATATGCCAATAAGTTAAGCAACCTAGAAGAAATGCATGCATTCCTGGAAACCTATAATCTTCCAAAACTCAATCAGGAAGAGACAGACAACCTGAATGGACCAATATCTAGTAAAGAGATTGAAGCAGTGATCTAAAACCTCCCAAAAAACAAGAGCCCAGGATCTGACAAATTCCCTTGAGAATTCTACCAAACATTCAAAGATGGAATAATACCTGTTCTTCTGAAGCTGTTTCAAAAAATAGAAACAGAAGGAAAACTTCCAGACTCTTTCTATGAAGCCAGCATTACCCTGGTCCCCAAACGAGGCAAAGACCACATCAAAAAGGAGAATTTCAGACCAATATCCCTGATGAATATGGATGCCAAGATTCTTAACAAGATCCTAGTTAATAGGATCCAACAGTACATTAAAAGATTACCCACCATGACCAGGAGGGATTTATCCATCAGATGCAAGCGTGGTTCAACATTCGCAAATCAATGTGGCAGAACAAATCAATAAGAGAAAAGAACAACATGGTCCTCTCAATTGATGCAGAAAAGCATTTGACAAGATACAGCATCCGTTCCTGATTAAAACAATTCAAAGTATAGGGCTAGAGGATACATTCCTCAACTTCATAAAATCTATCTGTGCAAAACCTACAGCGAATATTATCCTCAATGGGGAAAAGCTGATAGCCTTCCCTTTGAGATCAGGAACACAATAAGGATGTCCATTCTCGGCACTACTGTTCAACCTAGTACTAGAAGTCCTAGCAACAGTAATCAGACAAGAAAAAGAAATAAAAGGTATTCAAATTGGCAAAGAAGAAGTCAAACTCTCTTTTTGCAGATGACATGATAATTTATATGGAAAACCCTTTCTGATGTTTTTGTCTTCATATTTATACATTGTTCAAAGTTGGTATTGAAGTCTCCTACTCAATATATTTTTATTACTCTCTTCAAATCTGTTATTAATGATTAATATATTTAAGTGCTCTGATCATTCATATATATGTGTGTGTATATATATACACACACACACATACACACACACACACAATTTTTCTATCTTCTTGGTGAACTGACTCCTTTATAATTATATAATAACCTTCTTTGTCTCTTGTTACAGTTTTTTACTTAAAGTGTATTTTGTCTGATATAAGTATAGATATTCCTACACTCTTTTGCTTTCTGTTTGCACAGAATACCTTTTTCTACTCCTTCACTTTGAGCCTGTATGTGTTCTTGTAGCTGAAATGAGTCTCTTGTAGGCAATATATAGTTGGGTATTGTTTTTTTTTTATCCATCCAGTCCTTCTAAACTTTTTGATTGGACCATTTAATTCATCTACATTTAGAGTAATTATTGACAGGTAAGGACTTACTATTGCATTTTGTTAATTGTTTTGTTTGTTTTGTAGTTCCTTTGTTCCTTTCTCTCTTGCTGTCATCCTCTGTGAATGGTAATTTATTGCAGTTGTACACTTTGATTTCCCCTGTTATTATCTTTATGAATCTACCATAGACTTTTGTTTCATAGTAGCCCTGAAACTTAAAACATCTTATAGATATAATAGTCTATTTTAAGATCATAACAATTTAACTTTGGCTGCACAAGAAAATTCTACCCTTTAATTTTCTTCTCACACATCATATGTTTTTGATGTCTGCATCTTTTTATATCTTGTATTGTGTCCATTAACAAATTACTGTTGCTTTGGGAATTTTAAATATTCTCTTTTTTTAACCCTTATACTAAAATTAAGTGGTTAATACATCACCAGCATTAGAGTATTGTGATCTGACTAAATACTTGTCTTTACCAGTGTTTTATTTCTTATGTTTTCACGCTACTTGTTAACATCCTTTTATTTCACTTGAAGAATCCCCTTTCAGAATTTTTTTTTTTTTAAAAGATTTTATTTATTTATTTGACAGAGAGAGATCACAAGTAGGCAGAGAGGCAGGCAGAGAGAGTGAGAAGGAAGCAGGCTCCCCGCCAAGCAGAGAGCCCGACGTGGGACTCGATCCCAGGATCCCGAGATCATGACCCGAGCCGAAGGCAGCGGCCCAAACCACTGAGCCACCCAGGCGCCAAGTCTAATGATAATGAATTCCCTCAGCTTCTGTTTGTTTGGGAAAGTCTTTATCTTACCTTCGTTTATGAAGGACAATTTTGCTAAGTAAAGTATTCTTGGTTGGTCTTCTTTCTGTCAGCACTCTAAATATATATCCTATTCTTTCTTGGCCTACAAGATTTCTGCTGAGAAATCCACTGATTGTTTTATGAGAGTTCTCTCATATTAGAGAGGTTTTCTTTCTTGCTGCATTTAAACTTCTCTTGTCATCTTTGATTTCAGAGAGTTTTATTATAATGTGTCTTGGAGAAGACTGTTTGCATTGGAATTTTGGGGTGATGTTTTAGCTTCATGTACTTGGATGTCCAGATCTCTCCCTAGGTGTGGGAAGTTCTCAGCCAATATTTCTTTTAAGAAGCTTGCCACCTACCACTTCCTCAGAACCTAATGATACAATGGTTGTTTGTTTAAATGATAACCCAGGGGCGCCTGGGTGGCTCAGTGGTTTAAGCCGCTGCCTTCGGCTCAGGTCATGATCTCAGAGTCCTGGGATCGAGTCCCGCGAAGGGCTCTCTGCTCAGCAGCGAACCTGCTTCCCTCTCTCTCTGCCTGCCTCTCTGCCTACTTGTGATCTCTCTCTCTGTCAAATAAATACATAAAAAATCTTTAAAAAAAAAAAAATGATAACCCAAAAGACCTACAGGCTTTTTAATTCGTATTCATTTTTTTCCCCCCTTTCCCCCTATGACAGGTTAATTTCAAATGATCTGTCTTCAAGTTTACTGATTCTTTTTCCTGGTTGGTCCAATTTGAATTCTTCAATTTTGTCATTGTATTCTTCAGTTGCATAATTTGTTTGCTTTTTTTTTGTTGTTGTTTTCTATCTTCTTGCTGAACTTCTCTTTTGCTTTTGCACTGTTTTCTTGATATTGTTCAATTATTTACTGCTGTTCTTTTGAAGCTCTCTGAGCATCATAAAATAATTATTTGACCTCTTCCTTGTCCCTAGATATCTCTATATATCTCAGCTTTGCCAATCTCTGAGTGGAGTGAAACCAAAGCAGGACCATCCTGCAGTGCTGTAAAAGGCTGGAAAGCTGGTCACTTAACCCATCCTTTCTTTCTCTGTGAGAACTCTCTCTAGGTGGGTTGTTTCCTCTTGGCACTGAGAAATGCTACCTTGTTGGCTGAGATGATATAGGCAAAATGAAGCTGTTCTTTCTCTCTCTCTCTTTTTTTTTTTTTTTTTGCCCTGAATAATTGGTGTTTGTTAAATGGATTCCAGAGCACTTTCAGATCTGTTTTCATTTTTAGATAGCTGTCTACTTGTTGATCTTTGTTAGGAATGGAGGTTGAGGTCTCCTACTTTTCCATCTTAGTAATATCACTCTTTGTGTGATATTACACAATAGCAAATACCTGGATGTCTGTAGATAAGTATATAACTAAGTGTCATTTAGTTTTTTTTCTTTAGTGTGTGGCTCTATACAGTGTAGACATGAATAAATGGAAATCTGTTGGATACAATCTTTTGTTATGTCTATGGAATCAAAATTATTAGATTATTCTGGTGTTTTGAGGTTGTCCTGAGAGGCAATTCAAACTCTCATTCAATTGACTGTGCCATGCAAAAGAGCTTCCTGATTTTTAATATGACCAAGACAATAGTAATTTCACCCACTTTGCAGAGAAAGAACCTACATTGTTTTCAGTGGCTTTTTTAAGTTAGTTGTTTTTTTTTTCCAGTGCATAAACTATCTTCTAATGGAAAATTGTTGTTTTTTTGGAGTAGACTGAATTAAGCTTTTTAAGCCTTAAGGGTGTTGTTTTACATAACAAAGCAGTAATTTACAAAATGGTGAACCAAATCATTAATTACTAAATGATTCAATGAGTCAAAGGGAATAAACACAACTTCCCCAAATCCCAACTAATTCCCAGGGTATAGTTTATATATTAATAGACGATCTTTTTATACAACTTTAAATAGGTCATCACTGCTTAGCAAAATTTATTTATCTACATAAAAATGCAAAGATATCTATTAAAATGCAGATATTGACAAAAGACTATTATATGCTTAAATTTGAAAACTGCTTTTCTGTCACTTCATTATTATTATTTTTCATTATTATTATTTTCCTAATTTTACTGTTGAGTAAGCTGAGACACAAAGAGGCTAAGTTACTTTTCCAAATGTATAAAGTGAATTAGTAGCAAAACTGGAATTACTTATGGAGTTCCCACTCCATTACTTTGCTCATTGAATCACTCTGCATTTTTGTTTTGTGTGTGAGGATTGTTTTACATTAATTAAAGAGCCTGACAATAAACACTCATTTACTCATTTTGCTTTTTTATAATGAAAAATGTTCAACTGGATATTAAAAAAAAAAAAAAAAAGTCTTTACTTTGGCATTCACATTAGCCCAAAACAGCTGAACTAGATGTTTGTCAAACTTGGCAAGGACTGAAGTCTGACAGAGAGTAAACTCATGCCAAGTTCCATTTGAAATTAAATGTTCTGCCAAAGTTATAAGCTACTGAAAATTGGGACTTCACATTAATCTGTCATTTCAATATACTCTACCAATGTCTCATAAAATTTCTTATTCTAATAAGTAATGTTGATGTTATTATAAAACTTATGTGCTATAGCAAGTGCTAGACTTCCCAGAGAAAAGGACTCTCAAGTTTAATTATTTGGAGATTCATTAGATATTCCATTTATACTATTTTTTGATTGTCTTTATTTATTTATTTATTTGGCAGAGAGAGAGAGAGAGAGAGACAGTGAGAGAAGGAGCACAAGCAGGTGGAGTGGGAGAAGGAAAAGCAGGCTTCCAGCCTAACAGAGAGCCCGGTGTGGGGCTTGATCCCAGGACCCTGGGATCATGACCTGAGCTGAAGGCAGACGCCTAGTGACTATGCCACCCAGGCGCCCCTTTTTGATTGTCTTTAATCATATGCAGCTTTCTTTTCCCACCTATGTTTTGACCTCAAATTTAAATCTAGTTTTACTAGTACTCTTGCTTTCATTTCAATTTTAGATGAAATGCTTTAGAAATATCTAGGAGTTCTCTCTTTGGAGTAACTCCATATACGTGTGAATTTATGGCATATGCTTTGCTGTCCACTAAAGGTAAAATTGTTAGCAAGAGTCTCTTACCCTTGACTGCTTTCTTCTCCATTTCTTCTCTTTACTAGAAAAAAAGAGCATCTTTTCACTTGAAACTCCTTCTTTGAAATGAAAAAAGCTGATTAGATATATGCAAAGTATCTGCCAAGTGCTTTAAAACCAGAATACACTACTTCTAGATTTTTGGGAAAATTAAAAGCCTAACAGAGTGGGCGCCTGGGTGGCTCAGTGGATTAAGCCGCTGCCTTCGGCTCAGGTCATGATCTCAGGGTCCTGGGATCGAGTCCCACATCGGGCTCTCTGCTCTGTGGGGAGCCTGCTTCCTCCTCTCTCTCTGCCTGCCTCTCTGCCTACTTGTGATCTCTCTCTGTCAAATAAATAAATAAAATCTTAAAAAAAAAAAAAAAAAAAAAAAAAAGCCTAACAGAGGAGAACATGTTGAAATACTCTTTTCCTGATACCAATTAAATGCCTCACAGTTAGATTCTCTGGCTAATGCTGCCAATTATTTAATGACTTAGAGATCTGCCCTTCTGCCAGCCTCTGTACTCTAACCTGTGTCCTAAAGCAGACATCTGGGAGTCCCCACTGATTGTTCTTTTCCCTCACCCTCACATTCCAACCCTTCTAATTCTAGTCCTAAGTGTTTCCTGATCCCTTTTCTCTGTCTTTGTTGCCATTTCCATTTTCTTAATCAGAATTCCACCTTGATTACTGCAACAGATGTGGGCTTCTTACCTCTGTACAGGCCTCCCTCCAGTAAAATCTTTTCATGTCTACAGAGTGATCTTTTAAATAGGAAAAGTTTGATTATATCTCTCCCTTGATTAAAATCCTCCCATAGTCCCTTAGTGATGTCATGATAAAATCTGAATACCTAACTCTGCTGTGTAAGATCTTCCACTATCTGGCTGTGGCATCCAATAGATTAATATCCTGATTGTGCTGTATTAAACTTTACATTGTAGTTCCCTATAGCTCTTGTAGACCCTGTACTATGCTACAGTGAAACTCCAAGCTGTCGTTATGTTGTAAAATCCAGCCATAAATTATCCTTTATCTGAATAATTCATGTATATCTTTCAAGACTGAACAAAGACATTTATACTCAAGGATGCCTCCTTCTCTGTCCACCCTAGGTGCTGATAAGTGCCTTTCATCTAGTGAGTATTTGCATCATTGCACTCAACACACTATAAAACAGTGTCTTGTATGCTGGCTGTTTCCCTCTATTAGAGTATATGGTCTTTGAGGACAGAGGATGCTTTATTTAGCTCTATAAACTCAGTTTCCCATAGTGCTAGGTACATAGTAAATACACTGAATAAATGAATGAACACATCTTTTTCCCCTTTGTGCTCCCTGGAGTTCAATGCTCCTTCAATTTTTCTTGCCAGACTCAAGACAAAACTTCACATTTTTCTATGTAATAATCTATGAGACATAACTTTTAGAAAAAATGAGCTGCATCATAAATAATAATTATCTTAGGGTCCATTACTTGGTGGGCCCTATTCTAAAACCTGAACAACCATTATCTCACTTAATCATAACACAGCCCCATAAAAGAGGTGTCCATAATAACACCAACTTGTAAATGGAGAAACCAAACCAGAGCTTCCGAAGGTTAAGTAGCTTAGCTGACCAAGATTGTCGAGCTAAAAAGAGACAGAATCCATATTTATTTTTGAGCTATCTAACTACAAATGCTACTCTCCTAAGAGAGACTGTCTATTATTCTAAAATCTTGTAACATCTTGTTATAGTGACTGATGTCAACACAAATTAGTTGGAAAAAATCACTAGAAAACTAGGACAATAAACCTTTGCAATAATAGAGGTTAACTTTTGTTTTCTATATTTTATGATTTTTTTTTACATGGCATGTACAAGGTATAATGCTTAAAAGCAATTCATTTATTTGACTGACACATAAAAGAAAATATATGTATTTGTTTTTTATTCATCTGTTTTGTAGCTTTAGACTTCATTTGTTTTTAATCCTTTTGCCACTGCTCTTCCCAATATGTCTTTAAATGTTAAGCTCTCAAAACTGAAAGAGAAAAGAAACTGTTGAAAGCAACCGAATGGGATCAGTTGCAGTTTTAACATTTTTTCTATTTTTGTCTTTTTGGGGTTTCAACAGTCCTTCCTTCTTCTCTTGATGGTTTCAAAGATGACTTTTTAAGTTAGTTATATTACCACAGCATATAATTAAAAAAAATATTAGAAGCACTTTTATGACAACAGAATCTTTTGTTCCTTTTCAACGTTTGCAGCTGAGATTGTTACTAAGAAACATTGAGAGAAAGGGGAAACATGACAACAATGATAAACACTTACTTGGGGAATGGGAAAGATACACTGCCAATTTAATTCATTCTTAGTGACATAGGCAAGCCCCTGAAGGTAAAATGGCTAGAAGATTACATGACTCCAGGGATGAGTGGAGATGGGGATAAGGAGGCAAGGAGGGGACATCTTCCCTATCATGAAAATTTGCAAATGATCTCAAGAAGATTTCTTTCCAGACTTCTCATTCCCTCTTCTGATATTCCCATATGGTGATTCATATAATTCAGGTGAGCATTTTTATATTAATTTCCTACCATATGCTCAGGGTAGAATTGCCAGACAAATAAAATAAAAACACAAGGCAAATAGTTAAATTTGAATTTCAGATAACAGATACACCATAAAAAAAAAACTATACACACACACACACACACACACACACACACCCATGCAACACTCACACTTTTTTAAAAAAAAAAAGCGTTGGTTATTTGAAATTTAAATTGAACTGGAATGTCCTCTATTTTATCTGGCAACCTTAGTCCAGGAGCTCTTTCAATTTATTTACATAGAATTACCATCTCTTTCTGTAAGGATACACAATATACAAGAGGAGAGGAAATATAAAAGGGATTTGAAATCTGTCTAAATTTTGACGAATCAGTGAATCAGTTTTGGAGCCTGAATAAAGTTGCGAGAGATGACACTTTACTACTAGGTTTTATTTATTCATCAGTTGAAAGATATCTATAGGCATCACATTTTCTATAGTTCCTTACAAAGGTTAGTCTTGATAAATTTAAAGTTCCTGGTGATAATATAAAGCAAATCCATAGTTCTATTACATATACAAAATTCAGCCACCTAGAAAATTGTCCCTACTGAGGCTTCATCTTGTAAGGAGTGCTCCTAACTTTATTCCCAGACTAGCTACCAAGAAGGTGACTTCAAAAGTTGATTGGACTTAGTCTGTAAGATTCTACTTTTTAAATCATAAAAAGGTTTTTTTTTTTGTTTGTTTGTTTTTTTGAGATTTTTGTATAAACAACTCAGTTATTCTTGATAATTGTTGAATTTAGGATAGTTTAAGCCCTTTGGAGATCTTAAGGACTGATAAAGTTATGGTATGTTTTTAACTACTGCCCACCTAATAATACACAATTCAACAAAAAACACCACCAAACTACAAAATATCAATTGAAACACCAAAAATAGTTTTTTGTCACATTTTTGGAAATGGCAAATTATTTCAAATTTGTTCAAAATAATTTGGATCCTTTTATTTTGCTAGTATCCTAAACATATATTTTGCTATCACATAATCCATTATTGGTATTATTCACACAATGAAATAACCAGTAAACTGCTAATTTAGTAGTTTAGAAATATAAATAAAAATGACTGAGAACAAGTTATAAACCATGCTCATTCATAATTAAAGTAAATGCATAGCATTAACACCTGTGGTAACTTTGTACTGTGTCTACTTACCTAAAGTGAAACTACATATCCAGAACCCCCTTCCCTGTAGGCACTACGCACAAAATACTTTGTGCAAGATCTTAAATTCTAAAGATTGGTGCAGATCACCAGGTACTACGGAAGCTCTTTTACCTTGTTGCTGACCTACTAGCTTATTTCAATAGAGCAGGGCACCAAAGGAGTCTCAGATTCTTCAGCTCATATCGTGTTTCCTGCTTCTTTAAGTTGTGGGCGAGGTGTAGTGAAGCAACAGGGCAAAGGTTACCTTCTTCTCTTGCAGCTATCATAGTATCATTCTTGTAGGTGGTGAGAGACAAACACTAATTCCATTCTGTCCTTATGGATTCTAGTAGCCACATTCTCATGAATTCCAATCTTTCTGTGCAGGTGTCAGCTTTTCCATATTTCCCAACTGCCTGTCTGGCTGACCTAGAGCCAGAACAACAGACAATACCTGCATAGGTTGATCCATCCATTCACAATGGTTTGAGGTCTACCTCCTATAATGTATCAGCATTCTAGATCACTTGTACCATGATTGTTTCTCTGATAGAACTCTGACTGATGCATAGTCCTGAAGGATTACTGGGGGAAATTTAGATGAGATTTGTGTGAAAATGTCTATCCTGAATGATCTTCTCCATAGCTCTTCCTGATTCTGCATTTTTTCCTTCTAGATTCCTAAGCTTTTCGATGATCCATGATTCATGCCACAGTAGGATAATCACTTTTTTTTTTTTTGGTCAGAACTGGATAAAAATAAATAATATTCCATTTAATTGCACTTTCTACAGTTGGTTTATTAAAAGATCTATTTAAATTCAATGATCTTCTGTCTCTGAGTGTCTTCTGAAGTTCTAGAATTAATTTATCTTGGCGTATTATGAAGAAAAGAAGTATGATTTAGAAATAATATAAACCCCGGATAGAATAAACTATGTAATATTTACTCATGAGCCAATGTATCCTCACCAAGCTACAAATAAATAGGTGAGCAATCCATGAAGTAAAAATTACACAACTTCAAGGCAATTTTTTCCCCAAGAGCACAAGGAAGAACTTTTCTTCTCTCTCTCTCTTTCCCCCTTAACCATTATTGACAAAGAAATAAAAAGAAAACGTGTCCAATACCTTGTAACCAATCGTACCTGGTCAGAGTATTGTGTGTAACCTGATTCTTGCCCTTGGTTACTGGGCAGCAAAGGCACAGCAGCCTCTTATAAACTTCTGAGTTCTTTACTGACTTGACTTTGATGTATCTAAACCTGATTTTAGTTTCTCTACTAGTGGGATACATCTCTCCCTCTAAAATTCCCTTTCAGCTAATAACAACAGATTATTCATTACTGTTTGAATATTCCTTGTCTTTTTGCATATTGACGTTTAACACAATTGAACTATTAACTGTTTTTCAGACATTTTTCTCTGCACATACATACTTCTACTCTACCCAGGCTCCTTGATAGCACTGCTCTTGGAAAATTATGGCACAGCAACAGAAAGCAATGGAAAGGGAATTTCTCAATTAGCTTTTAGTTTCAAAAGATGAGACAAGAAATTAGGTATTTCAATGGATGCCAGTAAGGACAAATAAAGAATCAGATATTCCAGTTCTCCCATGGCCTCAGAAATGCTTACTCTTGAATTTGGATCCACCCTGAACGAGGTAAGAGATGAAAAATATGGGCAGTATTGGATAATTTCTGTCATAGGGGCTGGGAATCCCCATCCATATTAAAGTAGTCACACTACCAATAAGCTATCAAGGAATTGATTACTGGCAGCAAAATGTAGAGTATATGCAAGGTGTGAAAGAGCAGTACACAGAGCTGAAAACTTATCTATTACGAATATTTGTTTGTCATATATCAACCTTGAACAATGTGAAATCCTACATTTGCAGAAAGTTAAAAAGTAGAAATAAGCCATAATTGCTATCATTTAAATGAATGTATACCACATGCTAGACATTTGTTAGATACTTTACATACATTGCCTTTAGCAGTTTCACAGCAATGGAGGTTGAGCATCCCCATTTTATAAATGAGGGAACAGAGTTCTTAGTGGGGATGTGATTTGCCTAAGGTCACATAGATAATAACTGGCAGACCTAAGATTCTGTCAAGGTTTGTCTGAGTTCAGAAAACATTTCCTATTTAATGTGTTACTATTCAAAAGCCAATTCTCCTGATGTGCATATTTTACTTAATCAGACAGACCTGTAATTGTTATACTTGAATTTGTTCAATAAGCCATTATTGAGCACTATCTTTGTATAAAACATTGGGCCATAATATGAGCTTACAAGAATAGAAAAACATGTAGTAACTATCCTCAAATTACAATTATCAGAAAATCATGATACTTCTTATGAAAAATATTATTTGGAATTCAGTTGTAGTTACATTTATGGATTACATTCCCTTGTTTTCAAAAGAAAATTAAGTTGTTTACAAAAAACACATAGTAAAAAGTATAATATATAATAATATCTTATACGAAATTTAAAAGCACATGTAAAACCACAGAGGAAAAAGAGCCTTAGGCATTAATCAAAATACTGCATTCAAATAATTAAACTAGCTCTAGATATTTTTAATATAAATAAATAAAGAGAAATAACCAAACTATCTCACTATATATTTTGTGGAATCCCCTCACCATCACCTGAATTATTCCAGGAAAAAAATATGAAACAAATTTCTAGTGGGTTATTTGGGTCCAATATGCATTAAAAAGGATATTTTAATTAATTAATGATTTTAATTAATTAATGATTAATAATTAATGAACACTTTCATTGTTTCTAATAAATCTAGACTCAGAGTTTGGCTTATACACTTATCCTGTTAAATATTTTTGATTCAATTATATTTCTGCAGCATTATATTGACATATTTAACCCCACCCCCCTCAGGATTAATCAGCTCTATCTCATTTTCTTAGTCAGTGAAAAATAATTTGTCTAATTTTTTGCTAAAACTTATTTAAATAAAAATGTTCACGATTTGTTTTTCCTTTAAAATGCTTATCAGTGAAAATAAATATTAACTAACAAGGCTTTTAATAGAGTTTTCATATTTTGGATTTAAACCAAATATTTGAATTAGTTGAATTCATTAAGAGTAGCAGGGGATTGAAAATGTCATAAAATGAAAGAAATATCAAATATTAGAGAAGTAAAAGCAATAATAACCTCATGTGTGGATAATCTAAGGACAGAATTGTTTAAACTGTGTTTTTATTCAAGTAATCTTCTTTAGGACTTTTTTTTTTTTGAATGAAAGCTCTGAAAGTATTAAGAAATCACAATGCTTAAAGAATGTTAAGATTCTTCCACAATTAGCAAAATTCTTTGTCATTTTGGCAGAGCTGAAATAATCCCTCACATAACTGCTTAAACCCATGTCAAAATGTCAGCAGAAACGAAGAGCTTTTCCAGTACTCAGAATCCTATATAAATGTTAAACAGTGGCATTAAGCTCACTAAGACTATGCCACTTGCAGTTTCCTGGGGGTGTTGAATCTAGAGAAAAACTAAAGTATGAAAGTTATTTCAGCACCTCTTTAATTTTAACCCAAAATACTTGTTGTAGTAAGAGAAGACACACTGTCTACCAGCCAGTCAGCCATTAATGCTGAGTGAACCAGAGCAGGAAGCACAGGCAAAGAAATTCTAATCGAAAAAGAGTTCTTGCATAGGAGTTGGAAATTACAGACATACTAAGTCACTTTAGATAAACCAGTTTATCTCTTTTATCTTGGCTTCTTAATAGTTAAAATATGAGAACACTGACCTTATCGTACAAAACAGTTGGGAGGAATTACTAATAAATTCATAGTAAAGTACTGTAAAAACTTTGAGTTTTTAGTTTACTAAATCATACATAGAGAGAACTGTCCTAATTTCTTTACATAAAAGCAATGTTTTACTCACAATGTTTAGAAGGCATAATAAAAAATGTGGGAAATATGACTACTTTCTTTAGGATGCTTTCATCTATTAGAAAAAGCTCAAGTGACTTCAGAATGATACTTTATTATCTCAAATTACTAGCTCTGTGAATGGAGGGTTGGAGGATGGGTTAATTCAGAGACTTAATGATGTCATTAAAAATATGGCTCCATTTATCCCTTCTCCTTGCCATCCTCAGCATATCTTTTTTTTTTTAAGATTTTATTTATTTGACAGAGAGAGAGATCACAAGTAGGTAGAGAGGCAGCAGAGAGGGGAGGAAACAGGCTCCCCACAGAGCAGGTAGCCCAACATGGGGCTTGATCCCAGGATGCTGAGATCATGGCCTGAGCCAAAGGGAGAGACTTAACCCACTGAGCCACTCAGGTGCCCCCCCCCCCTTTTTTAAAAGATTTTATTTATTTTAAAGAGGGAGAGAGTCAGTGTGGGGAGGAACAGAGGAGGGGGGAGGAACAGAGGAGGAGGGAGGATGAGGGGCAAAGAATCTTAAGCGGACTCTGCTGAGCATGGAGCCCAACCTTAGATCTTAACGTAAGCTAAAACCAAAAGCCAGACTCTCAACCAACTGAGCCATGCAGGTGTCCCCTCAGCATATTCTTCTAGTCAAAAAGTAATGGCTGAAGTTTTAGGATACCTAAAACTTGCTCTATCACCAGCAGATAGAGCAAAACAAAGCAGAAAGAAAAGCATTAGTTTTCTGCTTATCTCTCCCTAAGAATTAAGATCCAGAAGCTTCTCATCTCCTCTGGACTTTCACAGCTCTTGGAGCAACTCTAAGCCAATTATTAACAAAAGGAATGAGGCAATAGGATTGGATTAATCTAATCAGGATTTATTTGGGTCAAGTAGAGGTGGGGCAACACAATACTTAATTACACCAATGCTTCCTTTTCTTTTCCTGCATTACCACACTGCTGAATGTAACCATGCATATTGTTAGTGTCCCATAGCTTTATGGTCTTGAATCACATTAAGGCCTTCAGTGCTATTGATAAATTCTTCTATTTCTACTTGATATATAAAATTCTTTAAAAATACTGATGTCTCTACTCTATGGTCTTTTTTTTTTTTTTTTTTTTTTTTTTTGGTAAATCTGCAGTCTTCACTCTTATATTCGTTCTGGTTCTCTTGAGTCTCTTCATGTGTAATAGTGGTGGTGTCTCACCATTACCATAGCCCATAAGAAAAATCCCAAGTGATTTTGCTATAACAGAAGTATCACAAACTGGGTGGCCTGTAGTTTTGGAGGCCTCAAAGTCCCATGGTGCCAGTAGATTTGGTGTGTTGGTGAGAACTTGCTTCCTTGATGGCCATCTTTCACTGTGTCTCATATAGCAGAATGGCATTTTGGGTTTCTTATAAAGGCTCTGCTCCCATTCTGGAAGGCTCTCTCAGGACCTAATCACGTCCCAAAGGCCCCACATTCTTATATCATCGCCTTGGGGTTAGAATTTCAAACATACAAATTTGGAGGGAACACAAACATTCATTCTGCAGCACAGTCCTCTTGAAATCCCAGGATTTCACATCTCATGAAATTATGTTTAAATCTTTCCTTTCAGCTATATATCCATATGTTTACCTGCTAGCAAAACTTTCTTTGTGGAAAGTCTAGAAATAACCGGGACATAGTTTAGTCTAAGCACAAGGAAGAGGCCCTATATATTAACTTTTGCTATTTTCCAATAGTTTTCATTCTAGTTTCTTAATTATTTAAAGTCCCAGCAATAATAAAATTCATTGGTATCTGTAATCACCATTGAGAGAAGAGACAGTGGTACCTGGCCTAATCTCTCACAGGAAGTCATAGCAGTAGTCATCTTGAACATTAGTGTCAAATGAAGAATATACATACAGTTTATAACAAAACTTGTATTGAGGTGTAGAATTTGAAATACTGCTGTAGATGTGACTGAGTAAGTAGAATCTTGGCAACTGGCTTATGAAATACTTTCCAAAAAAGCGATTTGTCTCTTTTTTTACTTGACCTGACTTGATTATGCTTTGAAATCCAATCTGGATCATCTAAAGAGAACACTACACACTGAACTGGAAAAAAGCCTTGCCCTGATTTCCACAAGATATACTGAATTACTGTTTATAATATTCTTAGTTCCAAATAATTAATCTGCTTTTATCTGGTAAAACAAAACAGAAGTGACTGTTTTGATTACTTTCCACACTGTCCAGGAAAATAACTGACACCTGAGCTAAAGTATAATCCTTCGATGGCTATGTGTGGTGATGGGAGAAATCTTTTGTTTCTCTGGTAATTTCTGTGCTAAGACCAAGTTGATTTTCATTAAGAGGACTTTCAAGAGGTTGATCACCCTGAAATCCCATTTAATAAACAAAGATTTAGAAAGAAAGCATTAGCCACACCAGGCAAGAAACTCTATAATTGGTGCATATGCTTATCTCTGTGCCATAGTTTCCAAACCAAAGTGTGTTCAGAAAATACCTGGTGAGTCTCCCTGTTTCCATGGCAGATTTACTAAAAACAAAAATCTAGAAGGATACTCAAAAATCTATATTTAAAGAAAGGTTCCTTTGGGATTTTGCATGACACTTGTCCTTCAGTATTTCTTTGGCAATCATTTTATTCAATGTATGTTAACAGTGTTGTGCCTGGAGCATATTCTCTTGAAATCTTGCAAACATCATGCAGCTGGGTGGCAGAGACCAATATATGGCACCCCACAGAACCACTGATTTCTACCTTAGTGTTGTCCTATTCATTGTTCTGTTTCTGTATGACTGAGTGGTGGTTGGCATTTTTATTCAATTGCCTAAGACAGAAAATTGGAATTTTCTAGGACACTTCACTTACCTTACACATAGAATCAACTACTAAATCTTATCCTAACTTTCATGTCACTAACATGCATTTAATAATTCTTTCCCCTCTATTATTTCTGATTCATTCGCCATTATTTCTCATTTTGAATTACATAAATGTCTTACTAAATCATCCCCATTTTTGTACATTTGCACACCCTTCATTCTCCACACCCCGTGTGATACCGGCAATCCCCTGATTAATGAGCCCATATATCCCCATTGTCTCAAGATACAATCCCAAAACTTTCAAAACTTTCAAATAGTCTTTCAAATAAGACCTCTAATGGTTTAATGATTTCAATAGTAGAATGAAGTTCCTTCGTTAAGTACTTAAGAGATTTCCAAGGGTATGTTTAACAGTAGTAGTTTTTAAAAAATGAATTTCCTGACCCTAAATTCTATCTGCTCCTTTCCTAACTTCATGTAAAGTTTCTCTTTCCACTTTCCATGTCATAATTTTTCATTCGCAACTTCATAGGAAAAAAGATGCATATAATTCAGTCATTTATTGTGGTATATTCTTTAGTTATGTAAAATGCTTTAGGGTAACTAAAAATGGAAGATTTATTACATCAGAAGTCTTACTGCCTCTTTTTATTTGGAACATATTGTTATTACACATGAAGCATGACTTTAGAAATGAGTAGTCCTGGCAATTGTTTGGATGCTCTGACACCACATATACTGGTAGAACGTGTAGGCAGGGAGAGGCATGGTAATTTTCTTTTAAGAATCCTACATTTTTCACCCACTGACTTTCAAAAAAGGCAAAGACTTTATGGGAGAGTTTGAGGAGGCAAATCAAAAGGAATAATTTCTGCAAAAAATTAAACGAAAAAAAAAGGGGGCCTTTTCTCCCACCTGTTATAAGTATGCCGTTTATTTTGGATATAATCGTGCCCCTAAGATGTGCATTAGTTGGAAAGGAAACTATTTTTAAATAGATTGAGACCCATGGTATTCATATTGACATACTTCAAAATAACTGGAAGGTTTTCAAGGACTAGGAGAATTGTCATGTAACACAGTAGAAGATACACAGATTGAAATGCTACATTGTATCTTGTCAACTCAGGGCACATTTCATAATTATCAATAAGCCGAATTGTGTGATGCTTACTTGGCTAAGGTTGGGAACCAGGTTTCCAAGAAATTCCTTCCTGATATGTGCCAAGCTAAGAGTGGCCTCTTAAAAGAAGAACCTATGCACAATTTTGAAGGCTGAAGTAAAGCAGACACTATTGTACTTGGAAGCCTCTTAGTCAAATGAGGTGACAGAAAGATGCCTGGAACCCCGACTTGTCCTTACTCTGCTGTACTATCATCTAATTTTTATTTACTCCTCATTTCTTTGTGAAGTGACTAATATTAAGACTGGAAGGTAATGTCTAAATAAACAAAGATTATTCTTGGTTATAGGTAAGGTGATTGAAATGACCTGCTATACACATAAACATACAGATATGAAATAACATGTATTTGGAAGTATATGGCTCAATTTTATAAACTCAAGTAGCTTTATAGTTCAGAAAATATTAGAATCGGTTTCCTATGGAAGCAGTATCATATATCTAATTGGTATTTATGATTTGTAATAATAAAGATTGATGATATTTAATAGGCTGCTTTCATTGGTCCTGCTGTGATTAGACATATTAACAGAAAACGGTATCAATTTATATTTTATAACTAGCAAAATAGAAAAATAAGAGAGTAATATAAATGAGCTATGTAGGGCAATTATATATAGATTTTAAATTCAATTAAAATCAACACTCAGCCAATGATATCTGAAAAACTAGTAAGATAAACTTATAGATTAACAATAAAATTTTTATGAATATGATAATATAATCAAAGTCTTTTCTTTAAGTAGAAATAACACTTAATTTCAACCTAGCAAAATTATGTTTAGAGCTCCACAGTCATGAATTTTTAAATATGCAGGACTTGTTTCTTTTAAGATTACAAATTTGTGGTATTAAGTAAATCAAGTTATAGAGTCATATTGTTATCAGTAGTCTCCTCAATTACTTAAAACTAAATCTACAAGATTACTTTTGGTACTATAAGATTATGGTACGTTTGAAAGGAATTTACCCTTCCAGTCCCTAAATAAAGTGACTTGTGTTGCGGCATATGTTTCCCTAAGGGCCAGACCTTTCGCAGGGATTCCATCTCTTCTTCTTTCATCTCCACTGGAGGTACCATGTTATTTTCCAAACTGGGTGATTTCTAGGTCTCAGTAAGTCACAATCCTGGTACCAGTCAATATTAATTTCCTTAATTTCTTTTGGAGTACCTACTTTAAGAAAGTCTTAGTGCTGGTTTCCCCACAAAGTTTTCAAGGAAAAAAACAGTGTGTACCCCACATGCATACTCAGTTAAAGCAAGAATCATAAGCTTCCATGAGCATCTAGGGTACATAAATGACAAGTTCTTACTTATCAGGGCCCACATCTTCAAAGTCAACCCTATCTAATATTTTTTTTTATTTGACAGAGAGAGAGTTCACAAGTAAGCAGAGAGGCAGAGAGAGGGGGAAGAAGGATCCTTGCTGAGCAGAGAGCCCGATGCGGGGCTCAATCCCAGAACCCTGGGATCATGACCTGAGCTGAAGGCAGAGACATTAACCCACTGAGCCACCCAGGTGCCCCCCTATCTAATATTTTTTCACTTATCATCTCTTCATGTTTCTATAGAACATGGATTAAAGAATATGTATTCCACTTGGGCCCTAAGTCCTTCAGTGTAAAAACACTGAGGAATACCTTAGGAAAGAGACTTCTAATGGCATTAGGAGGCCTTCTGTAAAGATGCTGTCCATTACACTAAGTTCAGTATTCTTTGTTTAAGTGTTCTTTTAATAAAGTGTTATCCAGCTTTGGTATTTGGAGATAATTGTCTTCCTTTGAAAATGTGTTTGAGATTTATTATAAAGCCACTATGAATCATGCATCTGATCAAGATTTACTTTTTAGCTGGTTGGAAATCAGAGTCCAATTTGTAGATTCCCCCAATAGCAAGTTTACACTTTATGATATGCATATTTATGTCTGTCCTTGGCTCCGATTTATACTACTGTTTTTTTCCTTTCTCACCTACTTCTAATTTATGCTATTTTGTTGTATATTATTTTGTGTTTTTAAACTCTTAATCTATTTTGGGAACAAGGTGTGATTTAAATTAACATTTTACAAAATTATTTTCATGCTTTAGATTTCTCACTTGCTAATATCCCTGGTGTGGGAATTTGCACCAAGCTCAAATTATTTCTGCCACAGATCATAAAACTACTATTATAATGTATATATTTTACATTAGTGTATATTTTACACAGTGTATATTAGTGTATAGAGAAAAATTAAGATCAGAGGCCCATATATTCCAGCTACCTATCACAAAACAATAGGGACCCTACCAAGGTCTTTCTACTGAATACAGAAAAAAAGTATTTTTCGAGATGAATTTTAGTTCACAACTAAGATAAGGTCTCACAAAGTATGTTTTATTGCAAACATTATTAAGAATTTAATTCACATACTTACTAAGGCACAGAGATTTATTATTGTATCCAGAAGCCATTGAGTCAACAGGACAAATTTGTCTTAAAATATATGAAAAGAAGGGCGCCTGGGTTGCTCAGTGGGTTAAAGCCTCTGCCTTCACCTCAGGTTGTGAGATCGAGCCCCACATCGGGCTCTCTGCTCATCGGGGAGCCTGCTTCCTCCTCTCTCTCTGCCTGCCTCTCTGCCTACTTGTGATTTCTGTCAAATAAATAAATAAAAAATCTTAAAAAAATATGTGAAAAGATAAATGCATAGAGCAAAAGGTAAATGTATTAAATGTGTATATGTCATACTGATTCAAAATATACTAACTTAAAAACTTACACAAAATAATTTTGGTAACCTTTGTAGACTAAAAACTAATTTAATTCCAAAAATAAAGTTTCCTTATATTGTTGTCATCACTCTAGATATATAAATCTGACATTCTTTCTGAGTGTGCTGATTTTTATTTATATAAGCCATAACACAACCTCCCTGAAACCTTCCTGCATATCATTCTTGGAGTATAGTCTGGTTACTACCATTGATCTTATCTGGAGTGATTAACACTGTTTGGTTATAAGTAACAGAAAGCCATTAGGGATATCTGAACAAATAAAGGGGAAAAGGACAGATACGACCTACTAGGTTTCAGAAAGAAAATGGAACCAGGAAATACAGTGATAGCTAGACCAGCTAGACAAAGACTGGGATATAATTTTCAAATTTTGCTAAAGAGGGGGCTCATTGTCAGAGTTCAGGTCATCTTAACTATAGGTAAGGAAAGAATCACGTTATCCAAGTTATAATCATATGAAAGATAAAAAAAAGACATTCTTAATTAAACTAATTAGAATAGTTGGTTTACAAGCAAAAAGAAGTTGCATCTCTCTTTAATTAAAAAAAAAAAAAAAAAAGGGCACCTGGGTGGCTCAGTGGGTTAAAGCCTCTGCCTTCGGCTCTGGTCATGATCCCAGGATCCTGGGATTGAGCCCCACATCGGGCTCTCTGCTCAGCTGGAAGCCTGTTTCCTCCTCTCTCTCTCTGCCTGCCTCTCATCTCTATCTGTCAAATAAATAAATAAAATCTTAAAAAAAAAAAAAGAGGTTGCATCTCATGTAAATATTTGGAAGCCATAATCATATTAGAAAAAGCTAAACCTGTAAGAATATATAAAATTGTTACTGGAGATACATATATATAAATATAGGTAAATTAACATGTGTTTAACATAAAACTTAGATGGATCTACAGTACTTAGGAGTGTTAAAATGAACGCTTTTGAAGTATCTTTTAGAAACAATAAAACATACCTGTTTGAAATGTAAACAGGAAGACTTTTGAGAAGTGTGACACCTGTTTCTTCTGTGAACACATGTCTATTACCCCAGAAAGTTCTCTTACATCTAGCAAATCTCCTTAACAACTTAGCCTGAGTTAAATTCTGACCTACCTTCTTTAATTAAAAATGAGTGACTCTTTTTCCTAAAACTGCATGTAGATATATTCATACACTATGCATTGGTGAGGCTGGTGTATTTATTCAATACAAAGTTTTCAAGACTCATCCACATTAATGTATGGATCAGTAATTTGCTGACCACATTTTTGTAGACCTACTTTCAGATGCTCTACTTTGTTCCACAGATTGATATGTCTGTCTTCACACCAAAACCACAGTCTTCATTATAGTACTTTTCTTTCTTTTTTTAAAAGATTTATTTATTTAAGACAGAGAGAGAGAAAGAGAAAGGGATCACGTGAGCACACGTGAGTGGGAGGGGCAGAGGGAGAAGCAGAGACTCTTCAGCAGACTCTGTGCTGAGTGCAAAGCCCCACAAGCGGCTCTATCTCACAACCCTGAGATCATGATGTGAGCTAAAACCAAGAATTGGACACTTAACTGACTGTGCCACGCAGGAATCCCGATTATAGTACTTTTATAATGAGGTGAAACCAAGCAAAAGTTTTCCAAATTTCTTCTTCTAAGAATTGTTTTGGCTATTCTTGTTCCTTGCCTTTCCATGTACATTTTAGAGTCAGATTGTGGTTCTCCTGCTATCAGAAATCCTCCCCTAGGGGACACCTGAGTGGCTCAGTTGGTTCAGCTCAGGTCATGATCCCAGGATCCTGAAATCAGTGCTGCATCCAGCTTCTTCTTCAGTGGGGATCCTGTTTCTTCCTCTGACTACTGCTCCGCCTGCTTGTGCACAGGCAAATAAATAAAATCTTTACAAAAATCCTCCCCTCAAAAAAATCTGTTGGAATTATGTTCACATTGCATTGAATTTATTGGTCATTTTTGGGAAACTTGATATCTTAACAGTATTTAGTTTTCCAATTCATGAACATGGTGTTTTTCTCCACTGAGTGCTTTAAAATTTCCTTCTCCTAGCAATATTTTGTAGTTTTTATTTTATAAGTATTATATATAGTTGGTTAAGTCCACCTATAATTACTCCATGTTTTAGGAATCTTAGTTTTAATTTTCAATATTTAATAACTGATATAAAACATGCTTAATTTCATATACATTATAATTTATGACCGTATATATTTTTTTCTTTTAAATTTTTATTTAAATTCTAGTTAGTTAACGTATAGTGTAATATTGGTTTTAGAATTTAGTGATTAATCAGTTACATATAACACTCAGGGGGTGCCTGGGTGGCTCAGTTGATTAAGCACTGGATTCTCAATTTCAGCCTAAGTCTGTGATCATAGGGCCATGGGATCAAGCCTCATGAAATGGGCTCCCTACTCAGTGGAGAGTCTGCTTGAGATTCTCTCTCCCTCTCCCTCTGCTCTGCACTCTCTAAAATAAATGAATAAATCTTAAAAAAAAAAAAAAAAAAGAACACTTAGTGCTCAACACAAGCACATGAGTGGGAGCCCTCTTTAATATCCCTTACCCATTTAGCCCATCCCTTCCCACCACCCCTCGTTCTTTAGAGTTAAGAGTCTCTTACAGTTTGCTTTTGTCTTTTTTTTCCTTCCCCCATGTTCATCTATTTTGTTTCTAAAATTTCAAATATGAGTGAAGTCCTATGGTATTTTCTTCCTCTGACTGTGTGGTTTCACTTAGCATCATACACTGTAGTTCCATCCATGTTGTTGCAAATGGCAAGGTTTCATTCTTTTTGATGGTGAGTGTTAGTCCCTTTTATGTATATATAATACATCCTCTTTATCCATTCATCTGCCAATGGACAACTGGGCTCTTTCCGTAATTTGGCTATTATTGATAATGCTGCTATAAACGTTGAGGTGCACGTGCCCCTTTGAATCACATTTTTGCATCCTTTGGATAACTAGTAGTACAATTTAGGGTTGTAGAGTAATTCTATTTTTAACTTTTTGAGGAACTTCTGTAGTATTTTCCACAGTAACTTCACCAGTTTGCCTTCCCACCAACAGTGTAAGAGGATTCCCCTTTCTCCACATCCTCACCAACATCTGTTGTTTCCTCTTTTAATTTTAGCTATTCTAACAGATATGAGGTAATATCTCATGGTTTTGATCTGTATTATCCTGATGAGTGATGTTGGCATATTTTCATGTGTCGGTTAGCCATCTGTATGTCTTGGAAAAAATGTCTATTCATGTTTTCTGCTCATTTCTTAACTAAATTATTTATTTTCTGGGTGTTGAGTTTTGTAAGTTCTTTATATATTTTGGGTACTAACTCTTTATCAGACATGTCAGTTGCAAATATCTTCTCCTGTTCCATAGAATACCATTTAGTTTCGTTGAGTATTTCCTTTGCTGGGCAGAAGATTTTTATCTTGATGAAGTCCCAATAGTTCATTTTTGCTTTGTTTCCCTTGCCTCCAGTGACATGTCTAGTAAGAAGTTGCTATAATCAGTGTCAAAGAGTCTGCTGCCAGTGTTGTCCTCTAGGATTTTGATGGCTGCTTGTTTTACATTTAGGTCTTTCACTTTTGGAGGCCACGATAAGGCTTGAGACGAGGACCAAACCAGACCCTGACTTGTGTCTCCTTTAAAGTCCAAATAGCCTAACAGAAGGCTTATTAGGATGGAAAAGTTGAGTTGCACTGAGAAAGGGTCTGTGCTGTGTGTTGTGCGCTCCCCTATGTGACTTCCCACACATTTACTAGTGAGATGAGAGCAATTTGGGTGGGGTCCTAAATTCTTAACTGGTCCTTGCTGTTCCAGCACGGCTCAAAGAACACTCTCAGGTTTGTTGTTACTTCTTTGTAATTATTATCTGAAGACAAAGACCACTGGCCTTGGAAGATCTGCATTTAGACCTTGAGAAGTAGTTAATGGGGAAGTCTGGAGGGTTTCATGCATATGTAACAAATTCTTTCATAATTAGCTAATGATGTACACTTCTTTGTAATTATTTCTGATGGCTATATAATGCCTCGCTGCCCTGAATAAACTCAGCACTGTTGGATATCCTCCTCAGTGTCCCTCCTGTCCCCATCTCTTTGTCTCTTTAACTTCTTTTCACCATCCTCTTACCCTCACGTTTCCTGGTCGATTTGTCACGCTGGCTGCGACATTTCACCCATTTAAAATTTTTTGTGTGTGTATGGTATAAGAAAGTGGTCCAGTTTCATTCTTCTGCATATTGCTGTCCAGTTTTCCCAATACCATTTGTTGAAGACAGTTTTTCTTTCCCTCATTGGATATTCTTTCCTGGTTTGTCGAAGATTAGTTGACCACACAGGTGTGGGTCCATTTCTGGGTTTTCTATTCCTTTGATCTATGCATCTGTTTTTGTACAGTTATGACTTCTTTAAATTCACATATTAGTTCTGGTAATTTTTCATGGATTCCTTAGAATGCTCGATTAGCACAGTATTGTCCTATGTGATTTTAAAAAAAATTCTTTTTATTTTCTAGTCTACAAGTCTTTTGTTTATTGTCCTTGCATTACTGAAACAACTAGAAACTCTATGATGCTTAGTTGGTTTTTAACTCAAATGTAAGTTCCTTAATGCCAGTCTAATTGGATGTTTTGGACTAATTATTTTGGCTTATTTTTGGCTAATTGAAAATGGGTTGGTATGGATTTCTTAATAATACTCCTTATGGTCTATAATAAATAATACCAGTCTGGTATGTGAAGAGGAAGGAAGAAGTTTCTCTTACTCTGCACTGTATCCCTATCCACTAGAACAGGCAAATGAAATACTGTAAGAAAGGTATGGCCAGTGCTTTAGATAAGAAAGACAGGCTGTTGAGGCTAATTACTTAACTTTGGTGAAATTGCATAGTAGTCTGCTAAAATATAAGATGACTTGAGCCAAGAACCTCATTTATCCCGTGTATTGTATCATTATTGCTTAGAACAATGCTTGGCACAGATTGTAATACAGAAAATTTGCTGACCAAAGTGAAAGGTCATTAGGGATATATCTGAGTCCAACATCGTTCAGAAAAGATAGGTAAGGATGTATGAATAAAATATTGTCATTATTTCAACATAATATCTGTACACAAATACAAGGCATTGAGTAGGTAAATTAATTCTTGAAACACTTCCATGATCACACAGGTGGAAAAAGAATACTGTGTATACATTTTTTCAGTGCATTACCTTTTAAAGCTTAGAAAATTCTTTAAAACATGAGATGACATGAGTGTCAAAACCTGGTAGTCTCTAGACCAATTATGAAAGGGTTTCAGTGAGGCACAAGCTTAGCTGATAAGATAAACTAAAAAAGCTGGGTACTAAAGGTCAAACAGTTTAAGCAGACACAGTCCCAAAGATGCATGTTTCAGAAGGTCTTTGAACCGGACGTCATAGAGATATGAGAAATTGAAAGGATGATGATAAAAGAGCTGCCCTGAAGGAAGCAGAATATATAAATGTGTAAAATGAAGAGCAGCAAGTCAGGAAAAATATTTTCAACTGTGTTTTTAATCTATTTTATCGTTGTTATGGGAGTATGAAAGAAGGCTTTAATATACTCACATATGGTGTTTTATAATGATGAGTTATTTTGTTTATATAGATTTGTTCTATTAATGCAGTGTGGGCCTTTTTACCACATGATATTTTTTTTGTCTGTTTTACAGACCATTTGCTCGCATTAAAAGAAGTTGATAAAATGAACTGTCATTACAATAATAGATGTGCCATATTTAATGACTCCCTTCAAAATGTTGACAATTCTTCAAGTCTGGTCATTGGTAAATAGGGATTTGTTGTACTTTTAACTTCTATTTATAGAAGTTTTCAAAATATTTTAAGATGTTTTTCAATCTGCAAGTTTTTCAATCACTCATTCTACAACTATTTAGGGAGCACCTGCTGTATGGCAGGCACTATTCTACGAAGTGGAGATACAGCAGTGAGCAAAACAGTCTTCTCTTTCATAAATCTTTCATACTTCCTACAAAAACAGACAATAACTACACAAATTAATATGAAACATAATATCATACATAGGAATATTAAAAAGAAATATGAAGCAAATAATGGGACAGGATTCCACATAAAGGAGTAGCAAAGGCAAATGCCCTGAAGATAAACATGCTTGATTTGCCTAGGAAAGGCAAAAAGACCAGTAGTGCCCAAGGAATATTAAAACAAGGACACATAGAAAGGAGAGATAGAAAATGGTATTTAAAAGACAGCCAGGAGATGGGCCATGCAAACTCTTTTCAATTCTGGCAAGAGTTATTTTAGAATTTAAGAGTTTAAGACTTTAAGATTTATCTTAAATCTGAAAACATACTGGATATATTTGCATATATAATTTCAATAGCTTTTTAAGAAAATACAAAAACTTTATCTTACAGAGCACTTTAACTTTACAGAAAAAAAAAGTAGAGTGAATGCAGTTCCTATATGCCCTCTCACCCAACCCCCATAGTTTTCTCTATTAATATCTTGCATTAGTGTGGTATATTTACGACAACTGTTGAATCAATATTGTTATATTAAGTCCATTGTTTATATTAGGGTTCATTCTTTGTGTTGTACATTCTCTAGACTTTGAGAAATGTATAAAGACACATATCCATCATTATCGTATCACACAGAATAGTTTCATTGTTAAAAATCTCTGGTGTTTCACCTATTCATCTCTCCCCTGAGCTCCTGGCAACCATAGTTTTACCGTCTCCACAGATTTGCTTCTTCCAGAATGTGTAGTTGGAATTATACAGTATGTAGACTTTTCAGATTTGTTTATTTCACTAGAGATATGCATTTAAGGCTCCTCCTTGTCTTTTTGTTGCTTGATAGCTCATTTCTTTTTATCACTGAAAACTATTCCCTTGTATGGATGTATTACAGTTTATACATTGATCTACTGAAGGGTATCCTGGCTGCTTCCAAGCTTTGGCAGTTATGAATAAAGGTGTTATAAGTATCTGTGTCTGGAGTTTCATGTGGACATAATTTTCAGCTCATTTGGGTAAATATCAAGGGATTCAATTGGTAGATCATAAGAATTACATTATTTTTGTAAGAAATTGTCAAACTGTCTTCCAAAGGGGCTATACCATTTTGCATTCCCACCAGTGATGAATGAGAAGCTTTGTTGCTTTGTTTCCTTACCAGCAGTTAGTGTTGTCCTTGTTTTGGATTTTAGCTTTTCTAATAGCTGTACAGTAGTATCTCATTTTCATTTGTAATTCCTTGATGACATATGTAATCACCTTTTCATATGCATAGTTGCAATCTATATATCTTATTTCTTGAGGTGTCTGTTCAGATCTTTTGCCTATTGTTTACTTATTTTTGAGTTTTGAGAGGTCTTTGTATATTCTGCATATACAAAGCATATACGTGTTCTATAAATCTTCCAGACTACTAGTTTGTGGCTTGCCTTTTTGTACTATTAGGAGTGTCTTTTGTAGTACGTAAGTTTTTAGTTTTAATATAGCCAAACTATCGGTTTATCTTTCATGGATTATACTTTTGTTACAAAAAGTTATTGCCAAACCTGTGACCACCTAGATTTTCTCATATGTTGTCTTCTAAGAGATTCATAGTGTTACATTTTATATTTATGTGTATGTTGCATTTTGATTTAATTTTTGTAAAAGATAAAAGTCTATGTCTAGATTCATTTTTTTCAATAGCTTTTAGTAGTTCTGTAGTTAACATGTAGAGAATACTTAAAGAATGGGAAGACTAGAAGCAGGCAGATCATTCCAGATACTGTTGAAGTCATCAATGAGCAAGATGATAAAGGCTTGAGTGGAGAATAGCAGTGTACTTTGTATCAGAGCATTGCGTTTCTGGTATTTTGAAATTGGAGTCAATAATCTTTTATAAGGTGATACATATGGGATTTGGGTAATAAGAACAGTCAAGAAAATGCGAAGTTCTAGGCCTGGCTAACTGTATGAATAGTGGGACTATTTATCAAAATGGAGAACACTGGACAAATAATGTGATTTGCTGTGGGGAGGGGATATCATAGAAGTAAGATCAGTTTTGACATGCCATATTTGAGATTTGAGGTTTTTAATGTAAGTATCCAGTGAGAAATATCAAGTATAAAATTGGCTACATGAAGCTGGAACAAAGGAATGTAGTTAGGGGAAAATATCAATTTGGGAAATATCAGTATATAGGTGGTGCTTGAGGTCTTCAGACTAGGGTGAAAGGAGCAAGAAAATGACTACAGATATAAATAAAAAGAGGTCCTAGAAGCTTGGGATACATCAACACTTAGAGTTATCTGGAAGTGGTGAATCTACAACCAGATTCTGAAAGGGAGCTTTTAGAGCAATAAGGAGAAATAGAAAGGAGAGCGGGGTATATATTTTCAAGAAAAAGGAGCAGCTGTGCCAAATTCTGTTGGAAGAATTGAAAAAAATAAACTAAGAATTGATTATCACATTTGACAGTATGAATATTGTTGGTGACTTTTGTGGTGACAGAATGGGAATGAACATTGGGTTGGAATAGATTCACAAGGTACTGGGAGGGGTAAGAGTGCAAACAGCTGCTTTCCCACAGCTCTTGCAAGAAGTTCTGGTAATGGGATAAAAGGGGTCAGGTATGGGAGATAAAGTCATTCACAGTGTTAGAAACAAATAGATTAGTTCTTACTATAGACAATACCTTAAGACACTAACTCACATTCCAATGTACCATAAAGTTACACACACAAACTAACTCTGCTACTTTCCTTTTGTTTTTTCCTCCCTCACATTATTCCACAAAATCATATTTTTCTTGGCTTTAGAGACAAATGGATTACCAACAGGTGAATTTTTTTAGATATGCTATCACTTGGCAACATTCAATGTTTCTGAAGTTGCATATACCATTGTGTCTTTCATTCTCCTCTTAACCTTGTGATCTCCTGTTAATATATTGTACCTTATCCTCAAAGGCACTTTGTACTTATGTACACTTGTCTTTTGCTATATAGTATGTGAAAAGATCGAGGGAGATATTTCTGGGACATAAGACCCTAAATATTGGAAACTTCTCCTTAAATGGTTGTCTGTCTGCGACCTGGGACATTCTCTAAAGGGATATATATGAGCACAGTGGCCAAGGATATACAAAGGGATGTTATCACTAGTAACTGTTTTGGCTCCACAGACTACAGAGCAGTTTTCAGTTGAGCTCAGGGTTAGAAGTGAGTGTAAGGCCTACAACTAAAATAGATCAAGTAGTATTCTTTATGCTTTCTCTCTAAATTCTCATCCACATCTTGGCCTCTGTAGCTTTCGATTCGGATTAGGAAGAAGAGAGTCTGAGAAGATCACATCAAAGGGAACACCAACAGAAGGAAGCCAGAAGCAAACTTTTTAAAACTCTAAGGCTCTTAACAATAGGGTTCAGTTAGAGTCCTTAAAGTTTACCAAGCCCATAGCAGACCTCCTTTCCTTTTTGGGAGATGGTGGGTGGTGGCAGTGAAGGAGCTGTGTTGCTTTATCTTGTCAGTACCACTATAAAAATATGAAGTGCTCAAGAACAAGGACTAATTCTCGTTGTTTCCCTAGTGCCCATTAAAGAACTCCTATTGCCTGTAATTTTCATGTATTAGTAATCATACACATACTTTTTAATTGACTAAAATTTCAAATTTACTTATTTACTAATTAATTATGATTGTTTCCTTATTTGAAGATGTCTGATAATAATGTGGGATTTTTGTTTTGGAAATACAGGGGTATTATTTCAGGAATTATATATTATTTTAAGATTTTGTGTGTTTTAAACTGTTTTCATACATTGCATTTTATTGATATTGGAAAAGTGCTTCCATAATTTTTTTTAAGATTTTATATATTTATTTTAGAGGAAGAGACAGAGACAGAGAGAGTGTGAGCACCAGTGGAGGAGCAGAGGCAGAAGGACAAGGAGACTCCATGCAGACCCCAATGTGGGGCTCAATCTCACAACCTTGAGACCATGACCAGAGCTGAAACCATAAGTTGGACTAAGCCATTCGGGTGCCCCACTTACACAATTCTTATCAAAAGCTGGTCCCAATGAAAATGAGAAAAATTCTAGAGAGGAGGCAAAAGAAATCTTGAATTTCTTAAGTCATTGGTAGTTTCCATTGTAGTGATATCTACTTTTTATAACTGATTAATAGATTATTATTTTGACACTATATTTCAATTTTCGGTCTCGATATATCTTTTACTTGTTATAAAGCACATATAGATGTGTAGATGTTCATTAGGCACATATAGATGCATTTATAAACAATAAATTCAAATTTATTTATACTATCAATAATAAAGCAAAATTTAGACTCAATGTTACTTTTTTCCCTAATAGTTCCAACCACTTTGTCAAATATAAACACACATGTGTATGCAACTTTACTATAGATGTCTAGCTTGCACACTGCCAAACGTGGATATTTATAAATAGATATTTTCAGTTTGTACTTTGATGTAAAATACTGTTTCTCAGCTGGGATGCTGGAAACACAAATAAACCAAATGTTGGCTTATATACATACACACCTACCTACATTATTTAGTTTACTAGTTTGTGAAATATTAAAATATGTTTGTATCTATATTAATAAATTTAATGGCCTTTAATTTTTTGTGTAATTTTATTTTATTTTTTCAGTATTCTAAGATTCATTGTTTATACACCTCACCCAGTGCTCCATGCAATATGTGTCCTCCTTAATACCCACCATCAGGCTCACTCAACCCCCTGCCCCCCTCCCCTCCAAAACCCTCAGTTTGTTTCTCAAAGTCCACAGTCTCTCATGGTTTTTCTCCCCCTCCGATTTCCCCCAACTCACTTCTCCTCTCTAGACACCTCAAGGCTGCAGTTGTTTTAAAGCCCAACCATGAAAACTTGCACAACTATTCTAAGATTTCTGAACCTTCATTTCATCATTTCATCATCTTTTTAAATCAAATTTATAAAACATTTAAGTTTTATTAATCAAACCGGACACTTGCTACATGATTATCACTGTGCTGACCTTGGAGGTATGCAGTTAAATGAAATACCGCAGCTATCACTTATTGAATGCAAATTATAACGTGACTAATAAAATAAGAATACCATGAAAAATGAATAACATAATAACAGAATAGAGGTCAATAAATATTACTTTTCATGTTCTGACAAATTTGTAACTATATCTTAATGCCAAGGATTTTTTTAAAGATTATTTATTTATTTGAGAGAGAGCTCACTTGAGCAAGCATGGGGAGGTGCAGAGGGAGGGAGAGACTCTCAAGCAGACTCTGAGGTGAGCACAGAGCCCAATGTAGGGCTTGATCTCATAACCGTGAGATCATGACCTGAGCCAAAATCAAGAGTCATATGCTTAATGGATTGAGCTACACAGGTACCCCAAAGCTGAGGAATTTTTTAAGTGTACTGCATTCAGAAAATCTGAATGTGTTCATTTTTAAACATTGACTTGGTTTTCTATGTAATGAATTTCTGTCTTTCTGCCATCTACAACTATCCACAAATCTTGATTATGATTGTATGGAAAAGAATTACTCCTAAATAGCCAGTATATTAATTTCTATTCTTTTTAAAAAAGATTTTATTTAATTATTAGAAAGAGAGAGAGAGCATGAGTGGGGGCGAGGTGGGGAGAGGAGAGGCAGGAGCAGACTCCCCACTGAGCAGGGAGCCCAATGTGGGGTTTGATACCAGGACTCTGAGATCATGACCTGAGCTGAAGGCAGACAGTTACTCACTGAGCCATGCAGGCATCCCCTATTTATTTATATTCTACCAGCATTTCTATATTAAAATTTTAGTAAATTAAGATATATGTTAAGATATATGACATTACATAAATCAAAAAATTTGTTATATGAAAACCTGTGCTGGGGTTCTGTCTCTATAAATCGAAAAATTTATTCTACTCTTCTGAGCAGCTATTTATTCAATGGTAAATAGTAATGATGATGATGATGACAGTGAAAAAACCATACTTGCTTCAGAGGGTTACTGTGAGAATCACTTCCATTAGAATGCTTAAAAGTGCCTTGCAATCTGATGAATGACACACATACTATTCTTCATGAACTGTAACTATAACATTATAAGGTTTCAGACGTGCTCTGTTAAGAGAAATATCACAATTTAGATGTGACATTTTGTTCGGTTCTTCCATTACAAGAGATTTATAAAGGGCACCTGAGTGGCCCAGTTGGCTGACCATCCAGCTCTTGAATTCACCACAGGTCATGATCTCAGGGTTCTGAGATCCAGCCCCACGTCAGAGTCTGCATTTGATGCCGTCTGCTTAAGATTCCCCTCTCTCTTCCTCTATGCCTCCTGGTCATTCTCTCTCTCAAATAAATAAATAAATCTTGAAAAAAGAGATTTATGAAATTATAAATAATCACTGTATAAAATATAGTTTGATGACCACCAGCTTACTGAACTAGCCAAGGTAATTTTATATTTAAGCCAAGGCATCTTCACTTATTTTATTTTCTAGCTGTCCATATCATATCCATTATCTGTTGTTTTCTTGTTAAAATTAATTGTCATATTTTTTTATTTTTATTATTGTTTACTAGAATGATTTCAGTTTTGACATCACTGGAAATAAGTGAAGGAACAATTACATAATGAACTTTTTGATTATCTCCAGAACATGCCCTATTTCTCAGAGCTAAGTATTTTTGTTGAAGCTGAGAATTCCTTTTTTCTTTTCTTTCCTAATCAACTCCTAGGTAGCTTCTACAAATCAAATCTTACCTTCTCCTAAAAATACCTGTAATAATTTCAATTCACCACGATCTCTTTATTTTCTGAAATCTGTGATATTTATTTAGATACTACTTTGCTGTATTTCATGTATCACTACATAAACTTTGAATCAGTTTTTTTATGTGTCTTATTTCTAAGCAAACAAAAAATATTTAAGAGTATTCACAGATTGTGTGTGACTGTATGTATCTAATTACATGTTAATATATAGCACTTACTTAAATAGAATTTCTTGAAAGATAGATGACTGAAGAATTTTTATTGTCTATCAAGTCATTTGGGCATAATCTGGATCTTTAGCCAGATCAAGTTTTCATTCCCTCCTATGGAAAAACAGCTTCAGAAAAGACAGTAGAAAAGGTGTGCATTAGTTAGTTATATAATGGTGGTCTTTCAAATGATGTAATTCATTTATATTTAGATAGTAAAAATAAGTAGAGAGTGCTATCATTCACCAGTAATACACACTGCTGGGTTTTACATGTCTCCAAAAGGATGAGAAAGTTGTGAATTTTTGTTAGCAATTATCACTGTAGGTTTTGAATTGTATAGAGCAATTTCTCTTGCTATCATTTAATGCTCTATTCCATGAAGCTTTAAAATACTGTGTAAAAAAGATAGGTCTTGGAATGCATTTTTCATGAGAACATATTGGATGTTGCATTGTTGAATGCGGGAAATTATAGAATAAACTTCAGATATTTCCAGAACAATAATTCACGAAGAGGAGCTATTCATTTGGAACTGTGATTTAATGTCATATATTAATACTTAATATATAGATATGAAACGTTATTTGTTAATTGATATCACAGATAATTGATCATATTTTACTGATTTTTCCTCTCTAGCATCATTTCCTCTACTACTGTCTTAGTTCAAGACCTAAGCATCTCTCACATGCTCTTCTGACATAGTCTTATAATTGGCCTCCCAATTTCTACAATCAACTCCCCATATTGCTCCAGAATAATCTTTTAAAAACTGAAATCTGATCATTTTATTGCCTTGATAAATATCTTCAATGTCCTTAGCCTAGAGAATAAATTTGAAACTCATTTTAGTGACACTCAAAATACCCTTTAAAGTATAACCTTTCTCTTCTTTTTAGGCATATATCCCCATGTTTTTCTCCTCCACTTTAAGCTCAGACTCTGCTAAATAATAAGTTATCTCCTAAATGTGCAAGAATATTTGATATTTCTGTGCTTGTTAGATCTCCTTTTTAACCTACAACCTCTCCCCACAAGTATAGTAGTACATATTTATAATACAATATTTAGTTCAAGAACCATATCTGTCAAGCCTTTTTTAATCCATCAGTGTTTCCAGGTGGAAGTGACTGCTTACAACTCTGTGGCCCCATTGTACTAGGTAGACATTTTTACCCACATACTAGTGAAATATATTTATCTATGGGCTTGTCTGTTAACATGTCTGTACATGAATGGCCCTTTCAGAATGGGAACTATATATTATCTATATTGAGTGCTTAGCTTTTAACATTCATTGCTCAATTGATATACCTCATGTTATAACTAGAAAGAAAAAAAATTCAGCCTAAAATAATTTAAACAGTAAAACTGTAGCTCTCATCAGCAGAAATGAAATTCAGATCTAGGTACTTGATCCAAAACTCATAGTCTTTGGAAATGCTGAGATTTAAAATTTAGAACCTTAGAATATTAATAATTTTTAAAGAGAAAGTAACTACTAAGAAAATATAACAGGGATTGTAATTAATCTTTTTCCATTTTCTTCCCTCATTATTATAGTGCTTAGAAAGTATATTCCTGAATAATGTTCTAGTCACACAAAACTGTGTTCTAAGGACTCAGCTCTTTAAAAAATATAAATGTGTTTGTCTAGTTTTGTTCATTATCTACTTGGCCCTAGAAAGCATTGGAATTTGAGGCCCTCTGCACAAATTCCACGAGCTCCCATACTTTTCAGAGTGTTTTTTGCTGCCCCTGCTATCTCAGTAGCTCCCTCAATGGGACTCCCTCAATGGGAAAGCTATTACTACACCTGTAATAGATCCATAGCAGCTCTCCCCCAACCCCAATCGTCTTTCTGGGGAAGAGTTCTGGGCTTTATTAACCCTGCAGACTTTGTTGCAGGGGAGGGAGCAAGTAAGCTGAGTGCTGATCCTAGATAACTAATGGGGTAACTACTGCAGGGTGCAAGCACTGGTTCTGACTGCTACTGCACATGAGTCTGCCCTGCAGTTGTTTGCTCTGTTCTTGAACTCTCTAGAGGTGATCCTGAGTGTAACCTAAAATCAGAGGCAGAGAAGCATCCATGAACTGGTGACAAATACTTCAGCTACCAGAGGCAGCCACTGCCCAGTGCTGACTATCAACAGATGGAAACTGACTTTTCAGGAAAAAAATTGAAGATCATTTTTTTATGTAAAATCTCCCACATATTAACTAGGAACTAATACCCCCACCCCCTCCAAAAAAAGGTTATATCTGTAAGCCAAAGGTTAAATCCTCTGCAAAGCTGTGAAGCCATTCCACTTTGCAAGCTCTATTATACCCAGGAGGTAGGTGTGAAAAAAAAAAAAAATCAGAAGACCATTTTAGCCATTTTCAAACGTCATAAAAGGAAGGAAGGAAGGAAGGAAGGAAGCAAGCTTGTAAACTAGAGTTGATAAATCACTTGCAAGTGTGCTGAGAAGACTCACCAAAATGCCAGGTTTCATGGTCCTCTGAGAAAGCAGTTTACCTCATCAACACGGTATCATTACCTCCTGCGTATGGATCCCTGGATTTTGAAGAAGGATGGCAACCTGATGACAGCTGCATAGGGGACCCGAAGTCACCTGTCTTCTTCATGAAGAACTAACAGCTTTTCTGTCATTTCTCAGCCCTCCCCTCAACCTTTGAGACTGGGGTCTCATTAAAGACCAGGCTCGAAAAAAGATGGTGTGCGGGCAGCACAAATGCAATCATTTTCACTAGTTATTCCTGTTCAGTTTCGGTAAAGGTGGTCAGGCTCCACTCTGACTCTCCAAATATCACTGCAGTTCTCGGGACTTCGGAAACCGACAAAGAAGGGTTTGGCGTCTGAGAATACCACCTTCAGTACATACTTGACCCCCAACGCCACGTTTGCTCAGAGAGAACCCCTCATTGCTGAACAGAAACTCAATTACCTGCCTTTCTGTTGGAATACGCCTTCCTGCGAGCTAGACACACACGAAATGCTAAGCCACGAATTCTTTCCAAGACTGCTGAAGTTATAGGACCACAAAGTGTTCTGCGCACTTGTCTGCGCAACAGAGCGCGAGCTCAGCCTGCTGCCTGCAGCCTGCGTCCCTCCCACAATGCTTTGCGCTGGCGCGCGGTCCGTGCACGTGGCTCCTGAGGGCGGGCACCTGCGTGTTCTCTGTGCGTGAGGAGGGACCTGCGCTCGGAAGGCTGAAGTGATTTGTCTCTCTACCCTTTTGTATTTCAGTAAGTGTAAGAGAGGGAGGGAGGGAGGAAAGGAGGAGTGAAAGAATGCAAAGTGCCAGGGATAATGACATTCCTCAAGTTAGGCGCAGGGCGCAGGGTACCCTGTGAATAGAAAGATTTTAAAGAGAACAACGGCTGAGGGGGTGCTAGGGACACTGCAGAGTTACTTTCTTCTCTAGCTCTCTCGCGTGCTCGTTCTCGCACCCACATCGACACACTGTCACTTTTACTGTGCTGCCTCGATCAAACCCAGTCACAGGGCTAGTCTTGGTCTCAAGAGGTCTTGTAGCTTCCGATTATTTGGGTCCATTGTGTGAGGAAGCGGATCCAGTCTGCTGGGGCAGAGGCCACATGCTAGGACCAATGGCTAGACACATGCTGTGGAAGCCGCTGGGAAACTTCCAGGCCTGGAGAACCTTGGGTGCAGCACATGACTGAGCCCCGATTAAAAAAAAAAAACAAAAAAAAAAACGGTGCAGGGGCAAATATAAAATCATGATAGACAAAGAAAAATAGTGTTTTAAGCTACAGAATTTGAGATGGCTTGTGACTCAGCAAAAGATGGCAGAAACAGTTACCTCAATTTTGATGCCTGGGGCAAATCAACAATTCTATACATAAAATATCAATTAGAGATGATTGTGAGAAATACTGTCTTAATGGTGATTTAAAAACTGTGTTTACTCTCTGCTTTCCCCTTCTGTCCTCTGGCAAGGAAGCGCGGACTCCTCCCTTTCTCTAATGTTGGAGCAAGATAAACTATTTTATACTTTAATGCAAAGATATTTCCTAGCCTTAGGATGAAAAGTATATTCGAAGGCACCTGGGAGGCTCAGTCATGCGTCTGCTTTAGGTTCAAATCATGATCCCAGGGTTCTGGGATCCAGCCCCATATTGGGCACTTGTCAGGCTCCCTGCTCAGCGGTGAGCCTGCTTCTCCCTCTCCAGCTCACCCGTGCTTGTTGTGTTCCCTCTCTGCCATAAATAAATAAAATCTTAAAAAAGAAAAAAAAAAAAAGTAAATTGGAAAGGACTGTGGATGGAGAGTAGGAATGGTATGACTTCTCTGAGCCTGACTCCCAGGGGATATAACTTTTCTTACTTATTCATAGATTTCCCAACTTCTCCGTTTTTCTCTCAACACTTTGACACTAGAAATTCAAGATCTCATAACCAAATTATTTATAAACCAGATGCCATTGCCCCTCAACTGATTCCTCTTTTCTTCTCTATCCATTTCCTCATTAGCATATGGAGGTCATGTTTTGCCCGTGATCTTACAGCTCTAAGCTTCACAGGGTAAGTTCCTTTAATGCTCAGCTCAACAAATGCCCAGTGGGCAATAGGAATCCAACCCACAAGCGGGGAGGGTGAAAGAGGAGGGAAAACAATGACATTTGTTAACTTTTCACATACATTGTTATAATAATATTTATTAATGCTTTATAATTCAAAATACTAAGGCTGAAAAGTAACTTTCTATATTATCTGCTAGTAATGTTAGAGAATCAAAACAGGTGTTTTGCTTTAAAACGTTATTGGAACTTTGAGCAGCATAGCAATTATTCAGCTAATCTCTCTGTGGCATTGCCTTTGGCCAGAAGAAGCTGCCCCACCCAAGATCACAGCTCTTCCCCTAGGGTAGCCTATAAGTAATGAATGATCCATTCTGAAGGGCAATGGCCCAGTGTCCTTACTTTCATTCAGCACAAATCTCAAAAGTAATCTTGACTCTAGAAGTCTTACTATGATTGATTTCATCCTTTCCATCTACCCAAACAGATTGGTGCCCTTCATCCATTTTGGAAAATTCCCAACAATTGTGTTTTTGAATATTTCCTCCTCTACACTGTCCTTTTTTTACCCTCCTGTTGTATTGGACAAAGAACTGAATCCAAACTCTGGTTCAGCTGCTTACCACTCAAAAATCAGTCCTGAAATGACAAATGATTGTGGGAAAGAAAAGGTTCCTTATTCAGGAAGCCAGCAATCTGGGAAGATGGTAGACTAACATCTCAAAGATCATCTTTCCTATCGAGACAAAGCAGAAGGTTTGGCATGGAGATGGCATGGGAAAAGGAAGGGGTGCTAAGTGCAGGAGAAGCAGGTGCTCAGGCTGTTAGTTGTAAGTCAGTGTGACCCTGATCAGACTTGTTGGCATCAGCCACAGTCAGGACTTTTTTTCTGGGAAAGTTTGGTTCTTCATTCATCAAGGTCAGTTACTGGTCTGTAAATCTGAAGGAAAGTAGGTTAGTTTTACTATAGACCCAGGAACTTAGATCAGCAAGCAAGGAGAGCATAAGCTTGAAGCAAGTTAACCCTTAAGACCACTTGGAGTGGTGTTACAGTATTAGATTGTACTCTGATCTTCATGTATATGATTTTTTTCTTTTATTTTCTTATACTCTTAATGCTGTCTTGTGCATATTTTTTTCAAATTTTTCTTCCGGTTAGTCTATGACTAGTTAAGTATTTGTCCCATCCTTTGATATTTTAATCAAAATAATTATATTTTTACTTCCAAATTTCATTTTTATTCAAAATATTTGGTCAATTTTTATAATTTGACTCATAATAATGTCTTTTATTTTTAAACATATTTAAGATACCTTTGTATGTGTTATATCTGATATTAACATTATTAGAACAGAGTTTATAGGTGTATCTTCAATGATTTTTTTTCTAGCTCTGCTTTATGGCTAGTCATTTCTTTATTTATTATATTTTTTAATTGTAAACATCTGTTACTTGAAATAATATCAATGAGAAGTCTTTGAGACTTGGAGCGAAAGAGCATTTTCTTTGATTATGTCAGGTACCTAAGGGGAACTTAGGATCACTATAAAATAGAGTGTTGGTTTTGAGTTCTTAGAGGCTAAATGGACAGGCTGGTTTCTGACTCCCATTCGAAAATAGTGTAAGTTTGTGGGCGTTCTCAGAAGAGATATTTTCCATTTGTGTCCTCCTAGAGCCAGAGATGAAGGGTGAATTTCTTTCATCATAGTTCTGTGGGGGTAGAGAGTGATTCTAATTCTCCACTGAATGGTCTGGGGGCCTGACTAATGATTAAAGGTCCTGGGTTTGTATACTGGTCACCAGCCCTGGATGGGTTCCAGACTTTGTCTCCTGTCACTCACAGAACCTAGGATTCAAGTGTTACATGTACACTTTACATGCCTATTTATTGTGTCTTTCTGGTAGTTATGAGCCCCTTGAGAACAAAGTCCGAGTCTTACTTATTTTAAGGGTCCAGTATTGTGGAATGCATTTAATAATATGTTTATTGAACTAAAATAAATTGTATTTTGATATAGTATGACTCCTCAGTGGAGACCTCTCTTTTTCATCAGAATAGATTGTTATTACTTTTTTTGACTCCTATAACATTGTAGGTATTCTTCTGTGACATCTTAGATATGTCAATGTAATTATTTTTTTAAATGCGTGCTTTCTTCACTGGATTATGATATTTACGAAGGAAGGGAATGTTTCATTTTTTGCAGTTTTATCTCTCTGAGCAAGTGTTTGGCACACCATAAAATGTTTTTTTTTAATTTTTATTTATTTTTATTTATTTGATAGACAGAGATCCCAAGTAGGCAGAGAGGCAGGCAGAGAGAGAGGAGGAAGCAGGCTCCCTGCTGAGCAGAGAGCCCTACGTGGGGCTCGATCCCAGGACCCTGGAATCATGACCTGAGCCGAAGGCAGAGGCTTTAACCCACTGAGCCACCCATGCACCCCATAAAATGTTTTAAAACTATCTATTACATGTATACATTTTAAAAAGAGGATGGGTCTCCTGGGTGACTTAGTCGCTGAAGCATCTATTGTTTTCAGCTCAGGTTATGATCTTTGAGTCAAAGGATCAAGCCCCGTGTCAGGCTCTGCACTTGGCAAGTCTGCTTGAAATTCTCTCTCCCTCTAACCCTCCCCTTTCACCCCCACCTCAGCCTCCAGCTCACAAGAGTACACTCTCTATCAAACAAACAAATAAAATTTTTAAAAAAGAGGACAGATAGAAAAGGTATCTAAGAAAAAGTGATCTAAGAGAGAGATATAGAGTAATAATAGTCTGCTTACCTATCCAAAACCATCATGAAATATTTTATGTTACCTGACCTACCTAAAGGCTACACTTAAAGAGGTTTAGATTTTTTGGATCTTTGAACACTCCAGTTCCATGCCTTAGCCTGGTAAACAAAATAAATGTTTAACTTACTCTTAATTCTACTTAGAAGAGTCAAAAGTTCTTTTGTAAGCAAACCAAAGGACCTATGCTGCAATTATTTAACAGTTAAAATTATCCAGATATAGCTCCTCCATTTCAAAATGAAAATCAGTGAATGTTACATGTTAAATGACCAAATCATGAGATTGAAGGGGTGGTGGTTCCTGAAACACTATTTGCAGGAAACAATCCTCCTCATCGGGAACACACATGTTATGACTGGAAAAGGCATACTTCTATTATGCATGGGCAATTTTATAATTGGAGTCTGCTACAGTGGCTTGTTTGTTACTATACCTTACCTAGTATAATTGGTGATTAATTTTTTAAAATTAAAATGTTAGGTCTACCTTATAGATTCTTCTGTTCAGATAAATTCTTTATGCATGCCCAAATGGCAATTAAGAAATGTATTTTAATAGATAAAAATAACAGTAAACACATTCAAATAGGTTTTATATCCCTTTCTAACACCTGAATTTTACCTTTTGAAATATTAAGTTTATTGAGGTAATTCTGTCTGGAAGGGAGATTTGTCTAAAAGCCTATAAAATATGACAAAATTAATATTTAAACAAGTCCATGTCCCCTGGCTCCTAAATAGGAACCAAGAGAAATGTTAGTCTTGAGGCTAATGCTCTCATTTATGATTTATATTCTTTTTGAGAAAAATAAAGTAACTCTTGCTAGGCTTGTATACTTTCCTGTTCATTTAAGATTAATTTATATACAATGCATGTCAGTTTGAAAGACTGATTCTTTATAAAGGTAATTAACAGAGGAAATTGTTAAACAAGAACTATATTTTAATTGCTTTTGTGTTTTTGTTTACTTTTTAGTCTGGAGATGAAAAACTCAAATGTTAGATAATAAATGTGTTTTACTAGCATCTAATTCTCAGGTGAATTCAGAGAAAGAGATTGGTGTTAATAACTTCCTCTGAAGATTAATTGTTTCGGGATAGATGGATGAGTATTTTCAAAATCTCTTCCTTACTTCCCTGCTGCCATTTATGATTCCACTAAATTCACATTAGGTTTTGTTACATGCTTGAAGATACCATTTATTAATTAAAGCCTCAAGAAAAACAGGGCTGAACAAGTTTACTTGCTTAAAACTAAATGTACTTATTTCTTTTTTCCTGTGCTAGCCAGGTCTACATTTACATTTAAGCCAATATCCAATATTTGGGCAAGTATTACTGACACATAATTATAAGCCACAATTATGTCATTCTTATTTTTGAAGTCAGTGACCTATTTGAATGCTTTTGAGGATGATGCCAGAACATAGTGCTGCCTTTAACTAGAAAAACATTGCATTTTTCATATTTCTCAAGCCAGCATTCACTTTCATTTGGATGTATTAAAAGTATTATTTATGCATTTTTATTTTAATGTTAAATAATTATAATAGTTATAGATAATAATACTTTGTAAGTATTCGTAGATCCTATATTGTATAACACAATTGTATTTTCCATTGAGGAGGATTGCATGAGAAATTGTCATCATCAGTGACACTTGACCATATATTAAATTAGTCCATATGTTATATGGTAATATATGGTCTGATATCAGACCATATATTAAATTTTAGATATGAAAAATTGATTACTGACCAATTCTTGTACTAAAGTAATTTATTAATATGTAATAATCAGTCAATAAATAATTATTGGATTTGGTTGTACAAAAGAGATTCATAAATTTAAAATAGTATATAATTATATTTTAATTATATAGATACATAACATATTGGTAAGCAGTCAAAATGGCTATGATGACTCAATTATTATTAAAACTTTATTATGATTTATTTATTTATTTATTTATTATTAAATTTTTTTTTTTTTTTTAAATTTGACAGAGAGAGATCACAAGTAGACAGAGAGGCAGGCAGAGAGGGAAGCAGGCTCGCTGCTGAGCAGAGAGCCTGATGTGGGACTCGATCCCAGGACCCTGAGATCATGACCTGAGCTGAAAGCAGCAGCTTAACCCACTGAGCCACCCAGGAGCCCCAAAACTTTATTATGATTTAGATTTTAAATTAGAGTCTGAAAAAACTACTACTTTACCTGATGTGTAATATAAAATGATAGAATAGAAGCAACCTGCTAATTACATTATTTTTAGCATTAGTAACACTAGTTATTTCTTCTGAAAGTTAATTCTATAAGGACTTTTAAACTTCTTAACTTTTTTAAAAAAAGATTTTATTTATTTATTTGAGAGAGAGAATGCTAGAGAGAGAGAGAAAGAGCATGAACAGGGGAAGGCGCAGAGGGAGAGGGAGACTTCCTGCTGAGCGGGCGCCTGATGGGAGATCCATCCTAGGACCCTGGGATCATACGTGACCCATGCCGAAGGCACATGCTTAATGGACTGAGCCACAGAGGTGCCCTAAACATCTTAACTTTAAGTGAAATTATATAACAAAAGCGAGCTTACATTGATATGATACTATACATGACATAAAATCATTTCTGAAATTATGTTTATTTGTGGAAGTTTCAGGGATGACTGATAAGGATAAGTGCCATCCCAAAGGATTCTTTTTGAATCTATATAGGAAGGTAAAAAATTAGTAGTTTTTGATGACTCCTTCTTTGTTCTATGAATTTTATAGGTTCTGTCTCATAACTATATTTTGTCTATCACCTTCCATTTAATAGAGCAATTAACTCATCTCTTACTTCCATGTCTGCTTCCACACAGGAGCTAGAGTGACTTTACAAAAAAAAAAAAGTAAAAAAACCATTATAAACCTTCTCATGGTATTTCAGATCCGTGCCAAATTCCTGACAGCTTCAGCCCTGCATGGCTAGACCCTGATTACTTTTTAAATTTAATTTTATATCACGTATCCCTCAGCGACTATCAGCTTTGTAAAATTTCTACAATACTCCAAGATATTTACTACCTTTGAGTCTTCGTACATGATCTTTCCTCTGTCTGTAATCTTTTACCCCATGCTCTTCTCAGGGCTGGATTCTCATCCATCAAGTTAGCATAAATAACACTTTTTCAAAGGGACCTGCCTTGACCACTCAAATTAAGTCTTTCCTATTATTCCCTGTCTTAGCAGTCCTGTTTCTTTTACGTCCTTTGACTTTTTAGAATGTTTCTTTATACAGTATCTTTTTATGCTATTAATTTTAAGTTTTATGATGGCAGATTGCCAGCTTTGTTTGGCTACATATGCAGCACCGCACAGTATTTTTGGTACACAGTTGGTGCTCAATATATACTTTCCAACAAATGAATAAATGATCAAGTAAATGAACAGGCCATTTACTTGAAAATATTAAGTAAGGTAAGAGAAATAATGGCTGTAAATTTTCTTTCTTTTTTTTTTTCCATTTTATTTATTTTTTCAGCGTAACAGTATTCATTCTTTTTGCACAACACCCAGTGCTCCATGCAAAACGTGCCCTCCCCATTACCCACCACCTGTTCCCCCAACCTCCCACCCCTGACCCTTCAAAACCCTCAGGTTGCCCCAACCTCCCACCCCTGACCCTTCAAAACCCTCAGGTTGTTTTTCAGAGTCCATAGTCTCTTATGGTTCGCCTCGCCTCCCCAATGTCCATAGCCCGCTCCCCCTCTCTCAATCCCACCTCCCCCCAGCAACCCCCAGTTTGTTTTGTGAGATTAAGAGTCATTTATGGTTTGTCTGGCTGTAAATTTTCTTCAGGAATCTTGTGGTTTGTCTATAGGAAGGGCTCTAAGTTATCTGTCTGGAACTTACATGGTAGTTACATTCACAATTTTGTTCCTACTTATGTTGCCTAAAATAGGAGTGGCCAAAAGCCTTTCTTTGTTAGCAACAATTTATAACTAGGACTGATAGCTCAGCTTTAGAGAATGTATAGTAATAATAGAAACTTTTAAAGCCACTGTGAATCTGTTCGTTTTTTAACCAATGACAGCTAAAATAGTCTTAAAAATTATTTTTCTCTGCACATTTATAGTCATATAGTCAAATTAAGAGCATTAGAAATGGATATTTATTTAGTCCAAAGAATATGGTTATGGTGTGCTCTCTTATACAGAGGATGATTTTTTCCATTTCCTGAAATCATGTTAAAAGTTTAATTTCTTAATGTATTTGAATTTCTGTTACTAAGGAAGTTTTTATTATGAATTATCTAAATAATCTTTTTTATTCTAATTTAAATTTTTTCTGATTAAAAAGAAAGGTAAGAAAAATTTCAATTAAAACAGTAAGTGTTAACTTTTGGGAAAAATGTATCTTACAACATTCACAAAGTATTGATTAAAAAAAAGGAGACCCCTAGTTTCCCAGCCTCTATTCCAAAAGGCAACCAAGTTCTTTTTCCTGTTTTGGAGATGTAAGTGTATTCAAGAATCATTATTACTTTGTTGATAATATATGCATGACCAGTGGGTGTAGGCTTCAGGAATATGGAAAGTGGGGGTTCTGAAATATGATCATGTAGTCCATTTATTTGATAAATGTATAAAGGATATTTAAAGTATTTTTTCTTGAGATGAAAACAGAAATAGAGATTCTATTAATGTTGGTAAGCACGTTCAATATATATGCATCACCAACTTTCAGACAAATTATTTCTCTCACCCAAAGATGAAAAGGAAAAGAAAGAAGCAAACAAATAATTGAATTTTCATTGTCACAGTTGCAATAAACCTAACACACTCATGTGTATAATTTTGTGAGAATATAAATAAGAATTCAGTGGGAAAAACATAAACACATATTCATACATACAAATGTTGAGTTTTATAATTAAATGAATGATTATTTTTAGATGACAAATTAATAACATCCACCATGATGTTTTGTGGAGTGTCTCCAGGGTTAAGAGGTCACCCAGCAAAAGCTGGGGTAATGAGACACGTTAGGGTAGAAGCAGCAGACATGCAATCGATGCCTGCATGAAAAGTCAGAGGATGGAATTAAGGAGTTTTAGGTAATGTACTTATATTTCCTTGTAAAGCCAACACACACAGTTAAGTTTAAAGCCTTTCAAAAGTAGTTGTATTTTGTCTAGTTAAGGAAGAATGATGAATCTGTTTACTAAGGGGTGTGTGTTATATTATTCCTAGTCATTATTATGTTTACTTTGATCATTATAATTTTGTAATTGTTTCATCATACACACTTCTTTTCAAAGTAGAATTAAAAATGTGTATGCAAAAAAAAAAAAGTGTGTATGCTGATGAAATTATCCTAAAAGTCAAACATATACAATGCATTTCTGGATTAATTTATTTTCCTCTTCTTTTTAAAACTAATGAAGGTAAGCAAACAAATGTTCATAGTATATTCACGTAAAAATACTGTTTATGAAAGATATAAGCAATTACTAATACTGTATATTTTTGATAAATAGAAGGATTCCTATTTGTGAGTGCTTATGCTTCTGTAGACTACATCATGATTTTCCAATATTTTTTGGCTTTTGACATCATCTGTAGCAGTGTGTAATCCACCAATCCTCTGAAGATACTACAAATAATTTATCTTAGAGATATTAGAAACATATTTTTGGATGCAAAGTACTTTTATTTTAGGTTACTGTTTTATTAAGTTATATATAATTTATTCAATTATATGAAATGCATCAGTTAATCATATAAAAACAAACTTCACTTTTTTTTTTTTTTTGAGAGGGAGGTGGGGAGGGGCAAAGGGAGAGGGAGAGAGAGAACATCTTATGCAGGCTTCACGCCCTGTGTAGAGCCCACTGCAGGGCTCTTTGTCATAACTCTGAGATCATGACCTGAGCAAAAATTGAGTCAGGCACTTAACTGACTGAGCCACCTGGGTGCCCCACAAACTTCAACTTTTTCCACTTAATGACAATGATGTGTGATAATTAAATGTTTGAAGAAGAAAATCCTAATTTGTTGATAATCAATTTTTTTTTAAAGATTTTATTTATTTGACAGACAGAAATCACAAGTAGGCAGAGAGGCAGGCACAGAGAGAGGGGGAGGCAGGCTCCCTGCCGAGCAGAGAGCCCAATGTGGGGCTCGATCCCAAGACTCTGGGATCACGACCCGAGCCGAAGGCAGAGACTTTAACCCACTGAGCCACCCACGTGCCCCTGATAATCAATTTTTAATGTAATTTTTAAAAAATTTTAATTCCGGTGGGCGCCTGGGTGGCTCAGTGGGTTAGGCCACTGCCTTCGGCTCAGGTCATGATCTCAGGGTCCTGGGATCGAGTCCCACATCGGGCTCTCTGCTTGGCGGGGAGACTGCTTCCCTCTCTCTCTCTCTGCCTGCCTCTCTGTCTACTTGTGGTCTCTCTCTGTCAAATAAATAAATAAATAATCTTAAAAAAAAAAATTTTAATTCCGGTATAGTTAACATACAGTGTTATATTAATTTCAGGTGTACAATATAGCAAATTAATAATTCTAGGCATTCATTACTCAGTGCTTATCATGATAAATGTACTCTTTAAAAAAAAAGATTTTATTTATTTATTTGACAGAGAGAGAGCATTAGTGGGGGTGGTGGGGGAGGACCAAGGGGAAAGGCAGAAGCAGACTCCCTGCTGAGCAGGGACACAATGCAGGACTCAGTCTCAGGACCCTGGGATCATGACCTGAACTGAAGGCAGATGCATAACAGACTGAGCCAGGCAGGTGCCCAATAAATGTGACCCCCTTCACCTATTTAACACATCCTGCCACCCACCTCCCCTCTGGTAACCATCAGCTTGTTCTCTACAGTTAAGAGTCTCTTTTTTCTTTTGTTTCTTAAGTTCTACATATAATTGAAATCATACAGTATTTGTCTTTCTCTGACTTATTTCACTTAGCATTATACCTTCTAGATCCAGTCATGTTGTAAATGGCAAGATTTCATTCTTTTTTATACCTGAGTAATATGGCATTGTGTGTGTATGTTTGTGTGTATGCCACCTCTTTATTTATTCACCTAGCAATGAACACTCGGGCTGCTTCCAAAATTTGGCTATTGTAAATAGCGCTGCAGTAAACAAAGAGGTCCATATGTTTTTTTGCATTAGTGTTTTCATATTTTTGGATACCCACTTGTGGAATTATTTGGTCATTTGGTAGTTTTACTTTTAATTTTTTTAATCTATTTTTTAATTTAAATTCAATTCATTAATATATAATGTATTATTGGTTTCAGATGTAGAGGTCAGTGATTCATCAGACCTATATAATATTCAGTGCTCATTACATCATGTGCCCTCCTTACTGTGTATCCCCCCGTTACCCCATCCTCCCACCCACCCTCCAGCAACCCTCAGTTTATTTCCTATGATTAAGAATATCTTATTGGTTTGTCTCCCTCTCTGGTTTTGTCTTGTTTCATTTTTTCTCTTCCCCTATGATCCTCTGGCTTGTTTCTTAAATTCCATGTATCAGTGAGATCATATGATACTTGTCTTTTCTAATTGACTTATTTCACTTAGCATAATACCCTATAGTTCCATTCACGTCATTGCAAATGACAAGATTCTATTTTTAATTTTTCGAGGAACCTTCATACTACTTTCCAGAGTGGATGCACAAGTTTGCATTTCCACCAGTGCTGCACAAATGTTCCTTTTTTCCCACATCCTTGCCAACACTTGTTTCTTATGTTTTTGATTTTAGTCATTCTGACAGGTATGAGATGATATTTCATTGTTTTGATTTGCATTTTCCTGATGATGAGTGATGTTGTGCATCTTTTCATGCATCTTTTGGTCATTTGTTTGTCGTCTTTGGAGAAATAACTGTTCATGTGTTCTTCCATTATTTTTAAATTGGATTATTTGTTTTTGGTGTTGAGTTTTATGTATTCTTTATATATTTTGGATACTAACTTTTTTTTTTTAAGATTTTACTTATTTATTTATTTGAGAGAGAGAGTGAGAGAACATGAGATGGGAGAAGGTCAGTGGGAGAAGCAGACTCCCCATGGAGCCAGGAGCCTGATGCGGGACTCGATCTTGGGACTGCGGGATCATGACCTGAGCCGATGGCAGTCGCCCAAACAACTGAGCCACCCAGACAGATGCCCCAGATACTAACTCTTTATCAGATATGTCATTTGTAAATATCTTCTCCCATTTCATAGATTGTCTTTAGTTTTGTTGATTGTTTCCTTTGCTGTGCAGAAGCTCTTTATTTTGATGTCGTCCCAATAGTTTATTTTTACTTTTATTGTCCTTGACTCAGGAAACATATTGAGAAAATGTTGCTACAGCTGATGTCAGAATAGTTTCTGCCTCTGCTCTCCTCAAGGATTTTTTGTTTTCCGGTCTCACATTTAGTACCTTAATCCATTTTGAATTTATTTTTGTGTATGGTGTGAGAAAGTGGTCTAGTTTCATACTTTGGCATATAGATGTCCAGCTTTCTCAACACCAGTTGTTGAAAAGACTTTTTTTGTTTAATATTTTTCTTCCTTTTTTTGATATTAGCTGACCATATAATTGTGGATCCATTTATGGGCTCCCTAGTCAATTCGTTGATCTACTTATCAATGTTTGTGCCAGTCCCATACTGTTTTGATTACTCCAGCTTTGTAGTATATCTTGATATCTGGAATTGTGATACCTCCCATTTTGTTCTTTTTCAAGATTGCTTTGGCTATTGGGGTCTTTTGTGGTTCCATACATGTTTTAAGATTGTTTATTCTAGTTCTATGGTAAATTCTCTTGGTGTTTTGTTAGGGATTGCATTAAATGTATAGATTGCTTTGGGTAATATGGACACTTTACCAATATTTGTTCTTCCAGTCTGTGGAATATCTTTCCATTTGTGTCATCTTCAATTTCTTTTATCAGTGTTTTATACTTTTCAGAATGTAGGTCTTTTACCTCCTTTGCTGTTTATTCTTAGGCATTATTATTATTATTATTATTATTATTATTATTATTATTAAGATTTATCTATTTATTTGAGAGGGGTGGGGAAGGGTAGAGGGAGAGGGAGAGAAATCTTCAGGTAGATTCCCTGCTGAATGTAGAGCCCAACTTGAAACTTAATCCCAGGACCTGGAGATCATGATCCCCTGAAATCAAGAGTTAGCCATTAAACAGATTGAACCACTGAGACGCTTTTGTATTTTATTATTTTGGGGGCATTTGTTGATGGGATTGTCTTAATTTCTCTTTCTATTTCATTATTTGTATATAGAAATGCAATGGGTTGGGTCATGTGGGTGGCTCAGTAGGTTAAGTATCTGCCTTCCGCTCAGGTCATGATCTGAGGCTCCAGGCATTGAGACCCACATCAGGCTCCCTGCTCAGTGGGGAGCCTGCTTCTACCTCTCCTGGTCTCTCTGCTTGTGCTCTCTCTTTCTTTTTCTCTCTCTCTGTCAAATAAATTGTGTGAATGATTTTTTCAATGTGTTGTTGGATTCAGTTTACTAATACTTTGTTGAGGATTTTTGCATCTTTGTATCTAAGTTCAGAGATACTGGATTTAAGTTAATTTTTTGGTAGTGTCTTCATGTGGTTTTGGTATTGGACAATGCTGGACTCATAAAATGAACTGGTAAGTTTTCCTTCATTTTGTGTTTTCTGGAATACTTTGAGAAAAATAGGTACTAACTCTTCTCTAAATGTTTGGTAAAATTCATCTGAGAAGCTGTCTGGTCCTATTTGTTTGTTTGATCTTTTGACCAGTGTTTCAATTTCTTTGATGGTAATCCGTCTGTTCAAGTTTTCTCTTCCATCCTGATTCAGTTTTGGTAGGTTATATGTTTCTAGGAATCGATTTCATCTAAGTTCCAACTTGTTGGCTTGTAGTTTTTCATAATATTCTCTTATAGTTGTTTATATTTCTGTAGTATCTGTTATTTATCCTCTTTCATTTCTGATTGTGTTTGAGTCCTATCTCTCTTTTTTCCCTCTCTCTTGGACACATCTGGCTAAAGGTTTATCAGTTTTATTCATCTTTTCAAAGAACCAGATCCCAGTTTTTCTTTGATCTGTTCTATTGTTTTACTAGTTTCTATGTCATTTATTTCTGCTCTCATCTTTATTATTTTCTACCTTCTGCTGGTTTTTGGTTTTGCTTTATTATTATTATTATTATTATTATTCTAGCTCCCTTAGGTATAGGGTTAGGTTGCTTATTTGAGATTTTCTTGCTTCTTGAGGTAGGTTTGTATTGCTATAAACTTCCCTCTTAGAACAATGTTTGCTGCATCCCAAAGATTTTGGATCATTGTGTTTTCAATTTCATTTGTCTTCATGTATTTTTTAAATTTCCTCTTTGATTTCTTGGTTGGCCCATTCATTGTTTAGTAACATGTTTTTAATATCCATTTATTTGTGTTCTTTCTAGATTTCTTCTTGTGGTTGACTTCTAGTTTCATAGCACTGTGGTTGGAAAAGATGCGTGGAATGACCTCAGTCTTTTTTAATTTGATGAGACTTGTTCCGTAGCCTAATTATGTTATCTGTTCTGGAGAGTACCCTATGTGCATTTGAAAAGAATGTATATTCTGCTGTTTCAGGATGGTATGTGCTGAATATATCTGTTCGATCCATCTGGGCCTATGTGCCACTGTTTCCTTATTGTTTTTCTGTTTATGTGATCTATCAGTTGATGGGAATGGAGTGTTAATGTCTCCTACTATAATTATATACTGTCAATTACTTCTCTTATATTTCTTATTAGTTGCTTTCTGTATTTGGGTGATCCCATATTCAGTGCATAAATATTCACAATTGTTATATCTTCCTGTTGGATTGTGCCCTTTATGGTTATATAGTATCCTTCTTTGTCTATTGTTTCAGTTTTTTAAAAGTTTATTTTATCCCATATAAGTATTGCTACCCCAGCTTTCTTTTCATTTCCATTTGTGTGATAAATGCTTTTCCATGTCTTTGCTTTCAATCTGTATGTGTCTTTAGGTCTGAAATGAGTCACTTGTGAGTAGCTTATAGATGGGTCTTGCATTTTTATCCATTTCATCATCCTATGTCTTTTGATTGGGATATTTAGTTCATTTACATTCAAGGTAATTATTGATAGGTATTTTAATTATTATTAACATATTAATATATTAGTTTATATTATTATAATAATGTTACTTTATTATAAATATATTAATCATCATTAATTATTGGTAGGTATGTACTTATTGCCATTTTGTTACTTGTTTTATGGTTGTTTTTGTAATTCTTTGTTCCTTTCTTGTTCTCTTCTCTCATGGTTTACTGGTTTTATTCAGTGATATACTTGGGTTCTTTTCTCTTTATTTGTTGCATATCTATTTGCTTACCAAGTTTTGGTTTGTTGTTACCATTACGTTGTATACAACCTATTATGCATATAGAGTCTAGATAAAACAAATTTTAATTGATGATTGTGTCATGCTTGACTTAGGTACCAAAGGTATACAGAAAAGTAGAATAACATTTTATTATGTTTGTTGGAGGAAGTCATTGAGGAGGCATGAGCGGCAGATTGATGCTGAGCTGGACCTGGACAATCAGAGGCTCCTCACCCCACTCCTGTCCCTGGAATTTATATTCCACCCACATGTCCCACATTAAGAGACGTTCCAAGGACAAAGCCTTGGGAGAGTAAGGTGTTGTTGAGACCACCTGGATAGTATATATATCATTAAAACCACTTAGGACCTCTATATAAGCTTTTAAGATTCTGGCAGGCAGATATGGAGATCTGTTCTTCTTGCATTCAGCCAAGACAAGCCTCCTATGTTAGTTTCCTAGTTGTGAACTAGAGGTGTTTTTTAACATCAAAGATAGACTGAATTCATTCTTAAATATTTGTAATTGGATTTTCATTTAAAAAATCAAATGCTGGGGCGCCTGGGTGGCTCAGTGGGTTAAGCCGCTGCCTTCGGCTCAGGTCATGATCTCAGGGTCCTGGGATCGAGTCCCGCATCGGGCTCTCTGCTCAGCAGGGAGCCTGCTTCCCTCTCTCTCTCTCTCTGCCTGCCTCTCTACCAACTTGTGATCTCTCTCTGCCAAATAAATAAAATCTTAAAAAAAAACAAAAAACAAATGCTTTTGTTAGTATTTTGTTCTGAGAAGATAGGGTGTTCCAGTTCATTATGATATTTAAAATGCTGAATTGATTTTGATCATGATTGTTGACTCTTAAACAGTTGTTTATTGTAGTATTAGAAAACATTGAACTTCTTTTTAAAATCAAATTTCAATAGATAAAAGTATATCAAGGTTATCTGAAGTAGAAATTGCAGATTTATTATTTTATTTTCCTCAGTGTATTACTATATTTCAATAATGGAGTTTCTTATGCTTCCTATTTTCGACAGTCATGATAATGAACAATAACTTTGAGAATAAATATAATTAAATTTTTTTTTCAAAACCCTGAAGTTCATCTTACAATCAGAAAAGCAAATTATCATAAGCATACATCTTAATAAATTTTAAAAAATCAAGACTCTTAATCTCACAAAACAAACTGGGGGTTGCTGAGGGGAGGTGGGGTTGGGAGAGGGGGAGGGGATTATGGACATTGGGGAGGGTATGTGCTATCGTGAGTGCTGTGAAGTGTGTAAACCTGGCGATTCACAGATCTGTACCCCTGGGGATAAAAATGCATTATATGTTTATATATAAAAAAAAAAATTGGAAGGGGAGGCTAACCATAAGAGACTATGGACTCTGAAAAACAACCTGAGGGTTTTGAAGGGTCAGGGGTGGGAGGTTGGGAAACAGGTGGTGGGTAATAGGGAGGGCAAGTTTTGCATGGAGCACTGGGTGTTGTGCAAAAACAATGAATACTGTTACGCTGAAAAAATAAATAAATTTAAATAAAAAAAATCAAGCAAACCCATGTAGCTAGCATCTGGAGCAAGAAACAGAGTATATTAGGAATATACAAACTGCTCTTGTGCCCCTTCTATTTACAGTTTTGCTAATGTTAAACCAACTTTGCTCTTCTAGAGTACAGTTAATTTAGTGTGTGGTGTTTTATTGTCATTTTTGTATATGCTGCTGGATTCTGTTTCCTTAACTCCTGCCTAAAATTATTGCATCTTCTGCTCACAAGTGAGATTAGCTTCGATATTTCCTTTTCTCATACTTTTTTGGTTCAGTTCTTGGGTTAAGTTTTTTCTAGCTTCAAAACTAGTTAGGGAACAGATTTCCTTCTTCCAACCTCCATAATTATTTGTATAAGAGTAGGATTACATGTCCTCTCATTTTATTCTAATTTGCTAGCGAAGCATCTAGCTTAGATATTTTCATTCACTTACCCCACCTTTATATTGTTTTGAACTTAAAATATATACAAAAGCAATGTATATACAAACATGAGCAACCAATCTTCAGGTGAGAGTAACTGATACACAGTGAGTGGGAAATGGCCTGGATTAGAACTGCCTGAGGGGCTTGTTAAGTCATGGACTAATAGGCCCCAAATGAAATTTTGAATTAAGATATATGCATGGAGGCTAAGTGCTTGTTCTTTTCACAAATTCCCCAGTGCCACTGGTAGAAGAACCAAACATGAGAGCCATGGAGCAAGTGAGGTTAGTGTAAAAAACTATATGCATTTCTTAGCTTCACCTAACCCATGACCAATGTTGCTTTATATGTGTCTCTCTCCCATCCTCACCAAATTATTTTGAAATGAATATCAGAAATCATATTTTATTTTAAAGTATAACAGTATTTATTTCTAAAATATGAGGATGCTATTTTCTTCATTGTTCTGTATTATGTAGAAATGTAGTTGATTTTTTTGTGTTCGTGTAGTATTCTGTCACCTTGCTGAGCTTGCTTATTAGTCCTAGGAGACTTTCTTTTTGCTACTTACTTGGGATGTTCTATGTAGATAATCTTGTATACCCACGAAAGGAGTTTATGGCTTTCTGTGCACTCTTTATGCCTCTTACATCTTTTTTATCCCCCCTTCATTGTAGCTAGAACTTCAGTGCTATGGTGAATGAGTGGTGAGGACAAGTCTTGCCTTGTTTCTAGTATAGGGGAAATGCTCTTTGTCTTTCACTATTGATTGATATGTAAGCTTTAGGGCTGTTTATTGTTTGTTTGGGGTAGATGTTCTGTATCAATTTGAGGTAATTCTTTTCTGTTCTTAACTTCCAGAGCATTTTTAACTTGACTGCATATTGGATTTTCTCAAATGCTTTTCTTTTTTTTTTTTTTTTAAAGATTATTTATTTATTTATTTATTTGACAGAGAGAGATCACAAGCAGAGAGGCAGGCAGAGAGAGAGGGAGGGCAGCAGGCTCCCTGCCGAGCAGAGAGCCCGATGCGGGACTCGATCCCAGGACCCTGAGATTATGACCTGAGCGGAAGGCAGCGGCTTAACCCACTGAGCCACCCAGGTGCCCTCAAATGCTTTTCTTTAGCCTGCTGGAATTGGATACTTCTTCATTTACTAGTGATACTTCTTTGACGGATTTATTAATGTAAAGCTTGCATAGTACTTTCTTTTGTTAGGATTTTGGTTTTTTTGGATTCCATTTCCTTAAGACCTGCTTAAAAATTATTGTATCTTGTGTTCATGAGTGAGAGAGACTGCTGTATTTCCTTTTCTCTCTCTCTCTCTCTCTCTCTCGGTTTTTTTTTTTGTTTTTTTTTTTTTTTTTTTTTTTTTTTTTTTCAGTTCCTGGGGTGGGGTTTTTCTAATCTCATAAACTGAGTTAGGACACAGATTCTCTTCTACAGGTCTCTTTAAGAATTGAGTAGAATAGGGTGGTATGACTGCTGATTTTTATTGTAATTTGCTAATGAACGTGTCTCCCGATTTTCCTGTAATTTGCTAGTGAACACATAGCCTAGACTTTCCCCCCCTTGCATTGTGGATGACATACGAAAGCAACGTGTACTCAACCAGTCTTCAGGTGAACGTTGACATGCAGTGATTTGGAACCATTAGTTTGGATCACAATCATCTAAAGGGCTCTCTAAGTTCATGGACTAATGGCCTCATACACAGAGTGTTGATAAAAGTATGTGGGTTGGGGCCAAGTGTTTGTTCTTCTCACAAGTTAGCAGTGCTGCTTCTGGTGTGAGAACCGTACTCTGAGAGCCATGGAATAAGCGAAGTTAGTATTAAAAACTATGTTTTCCAACTTCAACTATTGTGAACCCATAACCAGTCTTGTTTTATACAGCTTATTCTTAAGGTGGGTTTGAACTGCATGGGTCCACTTATAAATGGAAATTCTTTCTGTACTGCAGATATGTTTTCTCTTATGATTTTCTTTGGCTTTATTATAAGAACACAGTATATAATGCACATACAAAATGTATATTACTTGTTTATATTATCAAGAAGTCTTCTAGTCAGCAGGGTATTCATAAAGGTATTGGGGAGTCAAGTTATATGTGGAGTTTTGACTGGGGGGAATCTGTGGACTCAACTGTGTACATTCTCACCAAATTATTTTGCAATGTGTATCCTCACCAAATTATTTCGAAATGTGTATCCTCACCAAATTATTTTGAAACGTGTATCAGAAATTCTGTTGGTAAATATGTCCATATTTGCCTGAAGTATAAGAACCCTACTTTTCTTATTGTTCATGGTAGTATATAAAAAGGCAGTTTTTTTGTGAGTGTGCAGTTCCATTTTGTGACTTGGCTGAATTCATTCTAGGAGGCTTTTTGTTTTTGTCAATTATTTAGGATATTCTACATCAATAATCATGGACAACAGCAAAGGGTATTTCTTCCAAAGACCTACCAAAGGGTAGGTCTTCCCTATTTTAGCTAGACTTTCCAGTAGTGTGGTGAAGGAAGGCCATCAGGGTACATTTTTGCTTTGTTTCCAATTTTAGAGTTGAAGGTTTCCATCTCTCACTATTGAGTGCTATGTTAGCTTTAGGGGTTTTAAGTAGATGCTCTTGATCAAGTTGAGGTAATTCTTCTCTACCTTTGAGAGTTTTTTTTTTCTTTCTTTTTTTTAAGTTGTTTTTTTTTTAAATATTTTATTTATTTGACAGAGAGAGAGACCACAACTAGGCAGAGAGACAAGCAGAGAGAGAGGAGGAAGCAGGCTCCCCGCAGAGCAGAGAGCCCGATGTGGGGCTCGATCCCAGGACCGTGGGATCATGACCTGAGCCCAAGGCAGAGGCTTTAACCCACTGAGCCACCCAGGTGCCTCTTAAAGTTGGTTTTATGCCAACTCTCCACCCTGGGATCAAGAACTCAGCTGAGATCAAGAGTCAGATGAGAGTTTTTTTTTTTTTTGTTTTGTTTTTTTAATTTTTTTTTTTTTTTTTTTTTTAATTTGACAGAGAGAGATCGCAAGTAGACAGAGAGGCAGGCAGAGAGAGAGAGGGAAGCAGGCTCGCCGCCGAGCAGAGAGCCCGATGCGGGACTCGATCCCAGGACCCTGAGATCATGACCTGAGCCGAAGGCAGCGGCTCAACCCACTGAGCCACCCAGGCGCCCCCAGATGAGAGTTTTTTATGAGTGTTGGATTTTCTCAAATGCTTTTCTTCAATATATTAGAATTGTGGACTACTTTGACTTTTTAATGTTAAATCACCCTTGTATAGTATTTTTTGTCTTGTGTATTGTTATTATTTTGGTATCAGGATAAGACTAACCTCATAAAATAAGTTGGGATAGACTATCCTTCAAATGCTTTTCTTCAATATATTAGAATTGTGGACTACTTTGACTTTTCAAGTGTTAAATCACCCTTGCATAGTGTTTTTTGTCTTGTGTATTGTTATTATTTTGGTATCAGGATAAGACTAACCTCATAAAATAAGTTGAGTTCCACCCATGAACCTGTATATCTCTTCATTTTAATTCTTCAGCTAAACAAAATTCATTTTGTTTTGCCTTTATATTTTAGTGCATTGTTTTAGTTATAATATATCTTAAACTTTCTGAATTATTATGCCAAGTGTACAGAAATTAATAAATGATCATATATAACAACCTTGATAAAATTATTCATTTTTACTTATTTGATTTTTTTTCTATTTACATTTACAATATTTATGTGGATAATTTGTTTCTATCTGTATATAGACAAGTGCTCTATTATATTTTAGAGGGGCTTATTTTTCTGGAAAAAGTTCCATAATTAAAGTAGTTGACATTCAGTACTTCATCTTGATTGTAAAAGAAATACTTCTAATGTCTCCCCATCTAGAAAACTTTTTCAAAATAGATTTTTGACAGCATACTTTTCCATGTAAATTGTGTGAATACTGCTGTTACTAAAGTATTTTTATAATCAATAAATCAGTTTAATCATTTTATTGCAACTGAGATAATCATTTTTTCCCGCTCTGTTGTCATGTGGTAAATTTAGATTTTTCTAATATTAATGAATTCTTCAAAGAAATTAAGTATATAGATATACTTATCTTACTAAATCTCAGGAAATTTTGTATCTACTTTGATATGTGAGATCAGCCTTTTTTTTTTCTTTCCCTTGAAAATTGTTGTCTGGTTTTAGAGATAAGGGTGTTTTAACTTCATAAAATGGGTTGCTATATGTTCCTGCTTTCTTGGTTATAATTCTTGATAGATTAGAATTCTTTATCAAATGGTTACATGGTTAAAATTATCTATCAAATGGTTACATGGTTAAAATTATCTAGCTTTTCTGTTTATGAAAAATCTCAAATATTGAAGACAAGTAAATAACTTTTTGTTTCAGTTTATTTTTTTCATTGTGAAACACATTATAAAAAATTATCATAACCATTTTCAAGTTACAGTTTAATGATTTCATGTATATGTGATCCCTTCCTTATAGGGTGAAGTGTTCTTTCAGTTCATCAGATCATGTTTATTTTATCGTAAAGTTCAATTCTTGATATTTTTTATGCCATTTCTATCATTTAAAGGATATATTAATTTCTCCCACATTGTGTGTTCTTCTTAATCTCTACCTATGATTCTGTGTATTTCTTTATATACAGAGAAGTTAAGATGAGGTGAATGCATATTTAAAAATCCTCATTTTCCTCTTAAATTTGTGTTTTCAATATGTAATTGTTAGTAAGCCTTCCCTCCACCCCGCCCACCCCTTGAACTCTATTTGGGGGTAAATGGTTGCAATCTTCTTCTCACTTTAAATAATGAAATTGAATAAACTTCATGTTTTATTTCCTTTTTTTCCTAGTCAACTATTAAGAATTTCTTCCATTTACATTTATTTTTTATATTTTAGAAATATTGCTCACAATGATTTTTATGTGCCTTTTTATCATTTATTCTCTTCTATTTTTAGTTTTGGTAAATAATTTTAGTCCTTTTTTTCCCTGTGTAAAAATCTCTCTGTGGACAAAAATTACGTCTTTTATTTCTAGGTCTATCTTTACTCTCTTGCTGAACAACGTAAGGAATTTACAATCTTTTAACACTTACTTGTCATAAATAATAACAGTCTTGTTCAGTATTTTAGTTCTAACTTGTTCTTACCTTACAAATTATCATTATTTTTATAACTGATGCAATCTACATTAAACATCTACATGTTTAATTTTTTTTCACCATTCAGCTTTCCATTACAGATATTTTAGGTGATTTTTTCCTTAAGTTCTTTAGAAATTTTTTTGTAGCTTTATTATATAATTGATATGTATCAATTATATTATGATCATTAATACAATGTTATGCAAAATCATAACATGTATTAATGTATGCAACATATGATTATCAAAATATCAAGTTGGTAATTTGATTATTATCACAATATATGCATATAAGTTAACATTCATTCCACATAGTTAGAATATATATTTTTCTCATGACAGGAATTTTTAAGATGTATTCTCACCAACTTTCTAATATAAAATATGGTATTTCTAACTATAGTCACCATAATTGTTTTTAAAGTCAATAATGTGGTCTAATTTGGTAGTTTCTAGCCATATGTAACTCTTTAACACTCAAGATATTGTTACTGTGATTGAAGAAATTTCTTTTAACTAATATAAGTTATTAGCGGCTACTATATTGGACAGTGCCAGTCCTGTTTTAGTATTTTTATTGCCTGTCAATATTTTATAAAATATGCTAATATACAGCAAAATGTCTAGAGCCTTACAGTCAAAACTATATTCCAAATTTTATTAATATTTTACTGTATTTGCATATCCAACTCTTTGTGTATTAATCCCCTAATATTCATGAATGTCAAAAGAATGTGCAGATATAACTACATTTCGTCATATTCTGTTTAAAATGATCATCACAAGGCTATTGTCTCCAATTTCCTAATGTGCCAGATAGTCTTACATATGACACTTTAGAAACAAATTACACAGAAACTTTTCTGAATCTAACTGCGATTGGTATTATGGGTATTATTTTGTTTGAGCCAAAGATTTTCATCACTATATTTCTTTTTTTTTTTTTAAGATTTTATTTATTTAGTTGACAGAGATCACAAGTAGGCAGAGAGGCAGGCAGAGAGAGAGAGAGAAGAGAAAGCAGGCTCCCTGCAGAGCAGAGGGCCCGATGTGGGGCTTGATCCCAGGGTCCTGAGTGGAAGGCAGAGGCTTTAACCCACTGAGCCACCCAGGCGCCCCCATCACTATATTTCTAAGCATTTCCTAAACTAAGAAGTGTCCTCTTTAGAGATGGGGTTACTGTCTTGATAGAGATGAACTTACTGTTCCTTGAGAAATGCATAAAACTCAGATGAATCTTGTGTCACCACATTAGACTCATGAATTGCTTTTAGAAATTCCTAACTTTCAAGTGAGGGTGGTTTCTTTTGTGTTGAAGTGATGATGTGTAGGTAATCTTTTATAAACACTTGTCATTTTTTGGTTGAACTGGTCCTGTGTCTTTCACTTGCAACTAAGATTAGAGCTAACGTCCTTCAGTATTTCCATTACCTGCCAAATAATATTTTTTCTTGCTGGGGACATAATTATTGCTGATATTTAAATAAAATCATATTTTGTATTTCTATGATAGCTTTTGTTGTATACATAAAACATTAAAGTCATGTAAATGAAGTATAATATTTGATTATGTTTTAAATCTTCATTCTTTCACAGTTTTGGTATATGAAGATATTTCAAAGCAGTTAACTGTTCTAATACAACCCTTTATCCACTAATAGGAGTATTAAAGTTACTTATTTTTGCTTCTCTATTTGTAAATTCTGCCTATTTGTTTTTCATTTCAGAGTTAATTCTGATATATTCATTTGAAAGTGACTTTCATCTATTAAGGTAGCATTTACAAGTTTTAGAAAAACTATTTGCCATACAAGCTATTAGGTATTCCTAGAAGAATCTATTCCATTAGGAAAAGTTTTTTAGACAGTTCTATCTAATTCTCTGCGAAGTCAACGAAAACATGTTAAGAACCTAATATTGACATTGTTTATCACAGGCCACCAACTTGAGAACCCTAGGATTAGTAACTTTCCTCAAAGTCTTAAATGTTTAATATGCAGAGTGCAATGCTACTTCTATGGAAGTTTATTCTTTCACATAATCACATGACTATGTGTATTGTAGTACTCTAATTTTGTATTTAAAACATTAACTTCTCAGTAATTACAATCTCAAAGGAATTTCCAAAAATACAAATTTCTGTGTATTTTTTTACCTTAATGGTGAGATCTTGTAGAGATATAGCACAATATCAAAAATTTTTTAGCCAGTATTCCTTAAAATATATATTTTTAAGTCTTTCACTCTTCACCCCTCCTGAGACTCTTAGAATGCATAGGTTAGATTTTTTACTGTTGTGACAAATCGCTGAATTCATTCTTTTTGCTACCCAGTCTGAACAGAAAACTGAGTAACATCTACCAGTTTGTCTTGAAATTGACCAGTTCTTCCCTCTGTCCTCTCCAAACCACGTCTGAGCCTATCCAATGAAGTGTTGTTTTTTGCTTGTTTTTTTTTAAAGACATTTATTTTGTGTGTGTGTGTGTGTGAGAGAGAGAGAGAGAGAGAGAATGCACATACAGTGATACGCACATGCAGTGAGTGGAGTGAGGAGCTGAGGCAGAGGGAATCTCCAGTGAGCTGGGCTCAGAGTCTGATAAGGGGCTCTATCTCATGACCCTGAGATCCAACCAGAGCTGAAACCAAGAGTCAGGGTCATCCAGGTGTCCCTGCTTAGTGAGGTTTTTTGTTTTTGTTTTTTAAAGTAGTTTAGGGGGCACCTGAGTGGCTCAGTAGGTTAGATGTTGGTCTCTTGATCTCAGCTCAGGTCTTGACCTTGAGTCATGAGTTCAAGTCCTGCACTGTGTATCTATTTTAAAAAATTCTTTTTTTATTTATTTTTATTTTTTTAGTTTAGCTCTAAAGGTCCCCTTTGATTCTTTATCATAATTGTTTTAATTTCTTCTCAGATAATTCCATGTGAGTTATCTAAGTATTGGCATCTTTTGATTGTGTTTTCTCATTCAAGTGAGAAATCTCTCTCTGAATCTCATTCAGATTCTTAATATGATGAGTGATTTTTTTTTTAATTCTAAAGCATTTGGAGTATTAAGTTGTGAGATTCTGAAAACTTTTTTTTTTTTTTTGACCCAGTGCTCACTCTGTTTAGTTGGAGCACAAAGATCTGGTTATTCTGTCCAGTTTTGGTTGGGGATTGATATTCAGCTCACCTTTTAGGCTTCACACATCCCAGCAGAAAAGGAATGCTGCTTTGGCCCAGAATGTCCCTGCGGAAGAGTTGACACTTGGCTCCCAACCTATTATATGGCCTAAATATACATCCAATTATTCATCTCAGTTAAAGCTCTCAGACCTTTATTTTTGCTTTACTTTATCAAATGTCTTCCATTAGTCTGGTCACAATCTCTTGGAAATTATTATAATTACTTTAAAATATATAAAGTTAGCTTGTCAGTTTGGCTATATAGGAGCTTTACTTGGTTCCTTTCCACTTTAATTTTGTTTCTGGAAAACCATACTATTCTCACTTATAATTTGAGCAATCATAATATCTCGCTGTGATAAAAAGAGCTAGTTAGGTTAGAAAAGAAAGCCACATAGATCTAAATTCCCTTAATTTTGTATAATCTGTTAAATTTGTATAATCTATTAAACCAAATCTAAAAGACAGAAATGACTGAGTTTCTATTGTGTTTTATGCATTTGATATTTATTATACTAATTCTAGGAACAACAATAAAACCTACATATATTACTTGTTGACTTTTCACTTATTTTAACTACCAGGAAATCAATGCTCAGAAAACTCAAGTAATTTGTCCTAAACCATGGAATTAACAATTGATGGGCTTAAGTATGTTTCATTTCAAGACAATCATCCCTCAGAAGTTCTTTTTAATTTTCAAAGAAGGGTTTCCTTAAAATGTTAATAATTTTGAAGGAAGTGAATAACCATAGACAAATATTTTTGTAATAGAACATACTTGAATTTTCAAAAAGGCCTAGATTGTGTTCCTAATGATTGTGGAAATGTGTATTTAATTTACATTTTAAAATAAGCAAAGTGTAATTTATATATTGAAAATAGACTCAGAAAAATGTACTTAAATATTTTAGTTTGTCTTTATATACACACCTGAGAAATCAGATCTACTTGCCATTGAGCATTATGTGCTTTCAGCATTAAGAAAATTAGAATCCTTCATAGCCTGGAAGTAGCGCTATTCCATTAAATTATTGTAAACAGATTCCTAGTTTATAATTGCTTAATCACCAATGCAGCAGATATTTGAAGAGCTGTGTTGCTAAATTTACTTTGTAATTTTAATTAACTTTTTTTGCCTTTCTAATTAAATTTGCTCTTGTTATTTTTGATGGTTTAGCACTGGTAGAGAACTAGCTTTGTTGGCAAGATATATTTTCATCAGAAATGGTCAGGTTCAACATGAAAGAAACTGAGTGCTTTAAACACTACAAATTGGCTAAAAATAGGGATATTTTTAAAAGTTATGTTCATGTTATGAAAATAAATCTTGAAAAGGAGCTATAAATATCTGGTACCTAAGTATGTCAGTTTTATTGCATTTTTTTTGTAAGATCATATGCGATGAAATTTAAGTACTTCAATGTGATACTTGGTTCAAAGTAGATTATATAAATACAGGCACTTGTTCATTGTCAAAAAGTAACTAATAGAATGCAATTCTTAAAAGCTAAGATCTTATTAGCTAGTTATTGAAAATACAATTTTTCCGGGTGCTTGGGTGGCTGAATTGTTAAACGTCTGCCTTCAGCTCAGGTCATGATCCCAGAGTCCTGGGACTGAGCTCCACATTGGGTTCCCTGCTCAGCGGGAAGCCTGCTTCTCCCTCTCCCACTCCCCCTGCTTGTGTTCCCTCTCTTACTGTGTCTTTCTCTGTCACAAAAATAAAATCTTTAGATTTATTTATTTATTTGACAGAGAGAGAGATCACAAGCAGGGGGAGCAGCAGGCGGAGGGAGAGGGAGAAGCAGGCTCCCCACCCATAAGGTAGCCTGATGCAGGGCTCGATCCCAGGATCCTTAGATCATGACCTGAGCTGAAGGCAGCTGCACAACTGACTAAAGGCACCCCAATAAATAAAATCTTAAAAAGAAAAAAATATATAAAGCCATCTAAATTACTATTTCCTTTTCCTTAACCCAGTATTCTTCAGCCATTTCTTTACCTGTCTCCTTTTATGTACAAATTTTCCTCAGTATTGTTTTTTATTTGCTTGTATTTCCTACCTATAATCAGACTCATTACCATTATTCAATCAGGTATAGGTCTTCTAATATTTAACAGCTCAATTACTGTAAATACCTCCTTGATCCAGAGTCATTTGAACTTTTCTACGTGTGTTGCTGAAGGCATATAATGGAGTAATTTTTCTAAAGCCAAATTTACTTCCTTTTGGGCCCAGTTTCTGTAAGTATTCTACCAAATTGGGGCTTAAACCCAAATCCGAAATTTTCTCCTTTTGCAGATGAGCATTTATGTGAACCTGGTTTTCATTTAATTCCATCAGTAGTCTTATAAATCCTTTGTTATACCAAATATCTACGGTGGAAAATTCATGTTTGATATAAACTTCTTTGGCTAAAACACACTCTTTCTCTCCCAATAGAAATGACCTTTCCTGCTGTATCACATTCCCAGTAACTGAGATGGTGACTTAAGACCATTTTTCTGTAAACTCTGAATTTGATTTGCTTTGTGGACATTATCATATCTCAGTTATTATAGAATAACTTTTAGAGACATTGGCTTCCGGGTGCCATTTGTAACACTACCCATCTATCCTACCACCCCCTGCATATAAGGATGACATTGTGGTGTTTCTTTTTCTGTCTAATACCATTTGCAGCACAGAAACAGTAAATTAATTTTTGTAAGCATACGATGCTAGACTCATTAGAGGATAATAAAGGTGGTACTGTTCAATAATGTCCTGCCATTAGTTAAGGTTACCATTGTTTTCCTACAAACACTTTTTAACGGTGCATGTCCAGTAATCTTTCCTAGGTGAGTCTGCTACCTCCTTGTACTACTGCTGATAGGTATGCTTCTCCATTAATAACATTATTCAATTCCCCGATTATTTATAGTTGTGTTCTCTCTCCAGGCTGGTTTCCAGTTGTAGCTTGTCTCCTGGAAGATAGCTCCCTCTAGTGTCCCTTCTTGGGTTAATAAGTATTTTTGCAATATGTAAAATGAAATATGAAATATTTATAATATTGGAAAAGATCTGAACCCTCAAGCATTGAATGTTCCTTGAGACTACTAGTTGATACCAAATATAGTTCCATTTGGGAGTACCATAGTGTTTGCCATACTCTACCTAACTTTGTGTACCTGAACTGTGTACCTCTGTAGGGGAATGACCTATAATAGCCAAAATCAAACATCAGCAAACTAGAGTGATAGTTTTACCTTAGCTGGGAGAGAATTATGCTTGGAACACAGAGCAGTCCATGTGGAAAGGTCACTGTAATTGTCCCCATAGGGAGAAGAACAACCTCCTTTTATGTACTGTGGACTTCTTCCCTTTGTGTATTCTTAAAAATACTATTTACTCTTTATTAGTAAACCTTGCCATACTATCTCTTCCTCAGTTGGATGTCTTTCTGGCATTACCTGAGGGATAATTTGTAACTTAAGCATCAGAATGATATGATAGGGGGCGCCTGGGTGGCTTAGTGGTTTAAGCCGCTGCCTTCGGCTCAGGTCATGATCTCAGGGTCCTGGGATCGAGCCCCGCATCGGGCTCTCTGCTTGGCAGGGAGCCTGCTTCCCTCTCACTCTCTCTGCCTGCCTCTCTGCCTACTTGTGATCTCTCTCTGTCAAATAAATAAATAAAATCTTTAAAAAAAAAAAAAAGAGAATGATATGATAGCCCATGGTGGTAGGGACGGTCTCAACCCAAGTCCAGTAATGTACCACTGATTATTTTTTTAATCGGGCTGTATCAAATATAAAACTGTTTTCCACTACAGATTTGTACTGAAGATGTAAGTGGCAATATTAAGATGTGGCTTGATATTGAGTAATAGGACAACATGGAAAATGTGTGTAACTGAGTAAACCAATATTTTCCAAAACACCAATGTGTGTTTTTCTGGGAGTTTTACAGTTTCATATCTTATGTTTAAGTTTTTAATTGATTTTGAGTTGCTTGGGGCATGGTAGAAAATAGGGGTCTGATTTCCTTCTTTTGAATGTGGAAATGCAGTTTTCCTAACACCATTTGCTGAAGAGTATTATTCCCCATTGTGTATTCATGGAATCCTTATCAAGGATGAGTTGACCATGTATAGGCATGGATTTATTTTTATGTGCTCTATTCTATTGACTTGTGTTCTCTCCTCTTCAGTTTTTCAGAGGAATTTAAGGATTTGGTTTAATTTTTCTTTATATGTTTGGTAGAATTCACTAGTGAAGCTATCTGGTCCTGGGCTTTTTGGGAACAGGGTTGGTTACTGAGTCAGCCTCCTTACTAGTTACGGAATCTGTTCAGGCTCTATTTCTTCATAATTGTTCTTTGCAGGTTGATGTTTCTAGGTATTAATTTCTTCTAGGTTATCCTGTTCATTAGTATATAATTTGTTCAAAACGAACTCTTATGATCCTTTTTATCTGTGGCATCAGTTCTAGTGTCTTTCATTTCTGATTTGGAGTCTTTTTTTTTTTTTTTTTTCCTTAGTCTAGGGGTTGTCAGTATTTCTTTTCAAAATAACTTGTTTTAATCTCACCCTTTAATTTCTACTCTAATATTCCTTTCTATAAGCTTTGTGCATAGTTTTTTCTTTTTCTAGTTTGTGATGTGTGAAGTTGTTTGAGATCTTTTTATACATCAGTTATTTTTATTATCATTTGGAATCCTGGAAGAATCCTGGGGCTTTATTATTAGACAAGCCTTCATTTGATTTCTGGACCTCAGTAATTAATATCATATTAGTAAAGATAGGTGATTTGTCTGGGTTTCAATCCCCTTGTCTGTAGGATAAGAATGATAACTTCTTTATACTATTGTGGGGATTAAATAAGCCAATCTGAGTAAATGCACATGGAACATAGTAGGTAGCTCAATCTTTTTTAATGTAGGTGTTTATCATTCTGAATTTCACTCTTGTAAGAGGCTACAAAAACAGTACAAAATTTTAGTATTTTTTTATGTGGAGGTATTTTTTTAAATTCCTACTTGATTTTTTCTTTGAGCCAATGATCAGCAATATGTTTTAATTTCTACATATTTATGAATTTTCCAGTTTTCCTTTTATTGATATATACTTTCATTCTATTGTGGTCAAAGATACTTGGTATGACTTCAGTTTTCTCAAATTTAAGACTTGTTTTGTGACTTAACATGATCTGTGTGGGAGAAAGAGATATGTGCTTGACAAGAAAGTGTATTCTGTTAGTGAAATGTTCTATTTCATAAAGTCCATTTGGTCTGTAGTGTTAGTCAATTCCTATGTCCTTATGGATCTGTCTGGATACTCTATTGAAAATGAGGTAGAAAGTCTCTGACCATTACCATTTTGCTGTCTCTCTCTTCCTTTTAGTTCTCTCAGTCTTTGTTTTACATATTTATATGCTGTGATGGTAGGTTCATATGTTTTTATAAACCTTGTGTCTTCCTGATTGAGCCTTTTAACATAATGCCCTCATTTGTATCTTGTGACAGTTTTTTCTTAGTTTGTTTTTTCTGGTAAGTTTAATCATCCCTGTTCTCTTTTGATTACCTTTTGCACAGATTGTTTTTGCATCCCTTTCAGCCAATGTGTGTTCTTAAATCTATAGTGAGTTTCTTGTAGACAGCATATATTTTGATCTTTTTTTAAAAAATCCATTTAGCCACTCTATCCTTGAGTTTAATTCACTCAAATCTCAAGTAATTGATGGAGAACGGTTTACTATTGCCTTTTTTATTTGCTTTTGTTTTTGTTGCTAGTCTTATAGTTCTTTCGGTCATCCTCTCTTGCTATCTTCCTGTGCATGTATGTGTGTGTGTGTGTGTGTGTGTGTGTGTAGATCTACTTTGATTCCTTTCCCTGTAACTTCTATAGATTCCTGTGGGAGGCTGCGATAAGGCTTGAGACGAGGACCAAACCAGGCCCTGACTTGTGTCTCCTTTAAAGTCCGAATAGCCTAACAAAAAGTTTAGGACAGAAAAGTTGAGTAGCACTGAGAAAGGATCTGTGCTATGTGTTGTGCGCTCGCCAACGTGACTTCCCACATGTTTACTAGTTAGATGAGAGCAAATTGGTTGGGGTCATAAACTCATAACTGGTCCTTGCTGTTCCAGCACAGCTGAAAAATCACTTTCGGGTTTGCTGTTACTTCTTGTATCAATACGGAACAATTGTACTAACATCAGCCTTTGCCTACAGGTGTTTATCTGAAGTGGGCAAAACAGGCCTGGTCTGGAGGGTTTTTGTGCATGTAGCAAAGTCTTTTGTAACAAGCTGAAAATACTTACTGTTGGCTATATAATGCCTCACTGCCCTGAATAAAGTCAGCACTGTTGGACATCCTCCTCAGTGCTCCTCCTGCCCCATCTCTTTGTCTCTCAAGTCTTTCTTTCACCATCCTCTTATCCTCGTGTTCTTGGCGATTTGCCACGCTGGCTGCGACAGATTCCTTCCTTCCTTCCTTCTTTCCTTGTTACCTTGGGGCTTACATAAAGTATCTTATAGTTGTAACCTATTTTAAGCTGATAATGAAAGTCTATAGTTTTTCTATTTGATTTAATGAACTTCTTTCCTCCACACTTTGTTACTATTGTCCCAATTACATCTATTCATATTGTGTATGTGTATCTTCTAAGATATTTTAGTTATTAATACTTTAACTTAAGTATAATTGAAAGTGATTTACCAGCATCATTACAGATTTGTGCATGATTTGTTGGTGAATTGATGTGTGTGTTGGGAAGAAAGATGCAGTGCTTCCACTTTACTATCTTGGTGTCACTCCTAAAAAATGTTATTTAAACCCATAGTGGAATAGTTATATTTTTCAATGTTCTTTTTTTCAAATTTTCAAATTTTATTTAATTTTTTCAGTGTTCAAAAATTCATTGTTTATGTTCTTTAATTTATCAGTTTTAATTTCTTTTTTTTTTAATAAAGACTTTATTTTAGAGAGGGTGAGGGCATGTGCGAAGTTGGGGAGAAGCAGAGTAGAAGATGGAAGACAGGAGAATGAATTCTAAGCAGACTCCCCACTGGGCATGGAGCCCCGTGTGGGGTTCTCTATCCTAGGTCCCTGAGATCATGACATTAGCTACAACCAAAGGTTGGATATTTAACTGACCGTGCCACCCAGGTAGCCCTATCAGTTTTAATTTCTAATAAGGTGCATATCAATAAATCTATACAAACAAAAGTTCTTTGGGGTCCTTAACTTTAAGAAACAAAGGAAACTAAAGCAAAAATTGTTGAAATCCATTGGTCTCCAGGATCATTCTTCATTATATAGAGACGTATCAGACTATTGAAAAGGAATTTAGTGGGAATCAAAATTCCTATCTAAATGAAATATTTAATCAATATAATATTCGTTGTTAGCTTCTGGACTTCAGTTTTGCTTAATGCTTAGTAGTAGGTGGTCTGGGACAATACTAAAAGTTTGCATTTGTCCTAATAAAACAAGAGGAACTCAATACATATATGAAAAGCACAAAGGCAACATGACTTAGTGACACACAATATCTAATATCCATACCAATTGTGAAGTCAGGTAAAAGCTACTTAACCATCAAATCACTCCAGTTACATTTTCAGTTTTTAATATGACCTTGTTTTACCTTCTACCATAGCACCTCTATATCCAAACAGGTTTATCTTAGAGCATTTTCAGAACCTAATTTTATTCCTCTTTCATAGAAATTTTTTAAAGTTTTTATTTATATTTCAGTTAACATACAGTATAATATTAGTTTCAGGTGTACAATTTAGTGATTCAGTACTTCCATACAACACCTGGTGCTCATCACAAGTACACTCCATAATCCCCATTACCTGTTTAACCCATCCCCTGACCATCCTCCCTTCTGATAGCTGTCAGTTTGTTCTCCTGGAAATTACTGTATGTCGAGATTCTTTTTAATAACCTCTTAACTGAGAGAGATTAGATACTGCCTCTTACATTCCTGGCTTTTTATTTATTTTTTAAGGTTTTATTTATTTGTCAGAGAGAGAGAGAGAGCACAACAGGGGGAGAATCAGGCAGAGGGCAAAGCAGGCTCCCTGCTGAGCAAGGAGCTCAATTCAGGACTTGATCCCAGAACCCTGGGATCATGTCCTGACCAAAGGCAGATGCTCAACTGACTGAGCCCCCAGGCATCCCTGTTCTTGGCTTCTTAAGACCAAGGTTGGCTAAAGCATCCAAGACTAGGGACCACTGCCATCAGAGCACCTACCATCTCTGTGTCGATGATCTTATATTTAGTATTTCTTGCTAATATTCATAAAGCCAGATTAAAGCACCCTGTACTCTAACTACATTCTTACTGTGGAATTCAGTATTGCATTTGTGGGTTTGAAAAGGGTAGGGCAGTAACCCTCTCAGACCTCTCAAACCATTGACTTTACCCACCGTAGCAGATTTGTCATTATACTATCAGAAGCCTATGTTCACAGACATTTAAATCCAGATGGGGAATAGTTGTCTACACAAATAATCACTGCATTTTGTGATACCTAAAATACATGTTTTAGCCCTGAAAATTAAGAAACCATTTCAGTAACTTACCAGGCTTATGCTGAAATTCTTTTTTTTTTATTCTTTTTTATTTTTTAATAAACATATAATGTATTTTTATCCCCAGGGGTACAGGTCTGTGAATCGCCAGGTTTACACACTTCACAGCACTCACCATAGCACATACCCTCCCCAATGTCCATAAACCCACTCCCCCTCTCCCAACCCCACCTCCCCCCAGCAACTCTCAGTTTGTTTTGTGAGATTGAGAGTCACTTATGGTTTTTCTCCCTCCCAATCCCATCTTGTTTCATTTATTCTTCTCCTACCCCCCAACCCCCTTCATCTCCACTTCCTCATATCAGGGAGATCATATGATAGTTGTCTTTCTCTGATTGACTTATTTCACTAAGCATGATACCCTCTAGTTCCATCCACGTCGTTGCAAATGGCAAGATTTCATTTCTTTTGATGGCTGCATAGTATTCTATCGTGTATATATACCACCTCTTCTTTATCCATTCATCTGCTAATGAACATCTAGGTTCTTTCCATAGTTTGGCTATTGTAGACATTGCTGCTATAAACATTCGGGTACACATGCCCCTTCGGATCACTACATTTGTATCTTTAGGGTAAATACCCAGTAGTGCAATTGCTGGTCGTAGGGTAGTTCTATTTTCAACATTTTGAGGAACCTCCATGCTGTTTTCCAGAGTGGTTGCACCAGCTTGCATTCCCACCAACAGTGGAGGAGGGTTCCCCTTTCTCTGCATCCTCACCAGCATCTGTCTTTCCTGACTTATATATTTTAGCCATTCTGACTGGTGTGAGGTGATATCTCATTGTGGTTTTGATTTGTATTTCCCTGATGCCGAGTTGTGGAGCACTTTTTCATGTGTCTGTTGGCCATCTGGATGTCTTCTTTGCAGAAATGTCTGTTCATGTCTTCTGCCCATTTCTTGATTGGATTATTTGTTCTTTGGGTGTTGAGTTTGCAAAGTTCCTTATAGATTTTGGACACTAGCCTTTTATCTGAGATGTTGTTTGCAAATATCTTCTCCCATTCTGTCAGTTGTCTTTTGGTTTTGTTAACTGTTTCCTTTGCTGTGCAAAAGCTTTTGATCTTAAATGTCCAATTCTTTACCCTCATGTGACTATTGAATACTCTCAACATTCTGTAGTTACTTCATGTGGTCAGTAGTTATCTCTATAGCTTTTCAGTAATCATTAACCTTGATTATATTTATGATTGAATATAATAGGCTTTTAGGTAGAATGGATAAGAAGGCCTTCAAGTAACAGGAAAAAGGTCCTTACAGTTTTTCTTCTGCTACCATCTTTTTAAGGTCTCTTTTACTAGTACGAATAGAAAAAGGAAAGGGCATTTTTTTCCCTCTCTTCTCTTGACTTTGACCTATTAATACACTTAGCCATTCTTCTCAGATCCTAACTCTTTCCTTCATTTTCCATTCATAAGACTTATCTGTCATTAACCTCAAGTTTTGCCACTTCATAAAAAGTATAAATAGGAAGCTATCCTGGCATCAAGTCAATTTATTTTTCTATCTCCTACTTTACTTGCTAAAAAGTGTCTTCATCAATATTTGTGCACATTAAAGATAAGACTTATTACTGCACCAATCTCAGTTAACAGAAGAGATTGATTTGTTGAATCAGACTCACATAAAACAAATTGTACCCTTCCATTTGTGCAAGCCAAAAACTTTTATGTCCTTTTTAATTTTGCTTTTTCTTAAGCCCTGCCAGCTTTATATTCAAAACATCTAAAGTGGGATTTGAACATCTTTTACAAGGTCTACCATTAACATGCCAATACAAGCCACCTTTTTTTTTTTTAATTGAAATAGCATCCTAGCTTATCTCTCAGCTATTCCATGCCCACTCTATCTATTTTGAACATAGCAGTCAAGGGTGTATAAGTCGTCTTATGTTAATTCTTTGCTCAAACTTTCCAACTCCCTAGAGTAAGAGCCAAAGTTCTCATTATAATCCTCCTTGTCTTCCATGATTTGATCTTGCATTACTTCCTCCTTTTACCCCATCTCTGAAAATTCATTCCACTCTGCTCCAGCCTTGCTGACTTCCTCACAGCTATTAAGAACCCGCGCCACCGGGGCGCCTGGGTGGCTCAGTGGGTTAAAGCCTCTGCCTTCTGCTCAGGTCATGATCCCAGGGTCCTGGGATAGAGCCCCGCATCGGGCTCTCTGCTCAGCTGGGAGCCAGCTTCCCTTCCTCTCTCTCTGTCTGCCTCTCTGCCTATCTGTGATCTCTGTCTGTCAAATAAATAAATAAAATCTTAAAAAAAAAAAAAAAAAAAGAACCCGCGCCACCCCTCCAGTATGCACCTACGCACGCATGCTGAGCTCAGAGTCTCTGTACTTAACTTTCTCTTCTTCTGGAATGGTCTTCCTTCAAACATATGATGCCTTTCTTTACTTTCATGTCTTTGTTTATTTGTCTGTTAGAAAATCCCACCTGAAAATAGTCTCTTCCTCACCTCCATTCCTGCTTAATTTTTCTCCATGGCACTTATCACCATCAACTATTGTATAGTTATGGATTCATTTGTTTAATGCTTATTTTGCCTTGCCAAAATGCAAAATGTGAGGCTGGAGATTTTTCTTTTGCTTCTAGTACTCTATTGTGGATGCCAGGCACTAAAATATTAATATATCCAATATTTGTTGAATAAATGAATGGCTTGGATGAATGCATGGATAAACAAATAAATTATTTTTAGAAGTAGACTGAGATAATATTCTCAAACATTTTCCTAGATAATTCATGAAAGACAATAACGTAATTCTGACTACCTTAACTGTGTTTTCCCACACAGAAAATGAATAATTTCAAACTTCTTTATATAACATTTAATGCTATGCTAGTGTAGGAAGTTTGGACCTGCCAATCTAGATGAAGAAAATATATATACATATACATACTAACCTCTTAGTAAGTTAACTTAGATTTTTCAAGATAAGCTTTTGTCAAAATCCTTGCACTTTTTTCCTGAAGTACCTATAAAAATGTGTGAGCATAAAATACTTTTTTTTAAAAAGGACAAACCATTAAAAATGAATCAACAAATGTGCCAATATTAAAATTAAAATCTCTCTTGTATGTTAAGTGTGAATTAATAAGGGGAAAAATGTAAGCCACACCCTGGGAGAAGATATTTTTAAACTTTATATAATGCTGTAACAATGTTTACAGTGGTGGGAAAAACCAAAGCAACCTGTTTCTCAGTAGGGGAACAGATAAAACGGGGCTTATACAACACTACCGTTAAAAATGAAATTTAGCAAAATGTAAAGAAGTGCATGAATCTGAAAGTAACATTAGCTAAAACAAGTTACAAAAGTATATGTATGTATGATACTACTTATGTAGTTTAAAGTACGGGACAAAAGCATTTATTATATAAGCTTGTAGGGGGAAAAATAATACAGAATGGGGTTTTTAAAGTTTCCTATCTTAAAAAACCAAATAGCAGACATGTTAGCAAATTTTATCTTGAGCTGTGGGTCTCTTTCTGTCTTTGTACCTTCCCCCCTCAAGTTTGAAACAATCTCAAACTTAAGAGAAGTTCGGTTCAAATAACTTTTCAAAACCATTTGAAAATGCTGTTTACCATAAATACTTTAGTATTTAATCCATTTTTTCAGTATAAGAATCAATAAAAAATTAGCAATACTTTAATGTTTAGATTCCACTGAAGTCTTAACATTTTTTCAGTATAAGAATCAATAAAAAATTAACAATACTTTAATGTTTAGATTCCACTGAAGTCTTAACAGTTTGCTTCCATTCAAAAGAAATCTAGTCTAAAAAAAAAAAAAGAGGAATCTAGTCTAGAATATCATATTACATTTAATAGTTTTCTATTTCGGGGCACCTGGGTGGCTCAGTGGGTTAAAGCCTCTGCCTTTCGCTCAGGTCATGATCCCAGGGTCCTGGGATCGAGCCCCGCATGGGGCTCTCTTCTTGGCAGGGAGCCTGCTTCCTTCTCTCTCTCTCTCTCTCTGCCTACCTCTCTCCCTACTTGTGAGCTCTATATGTCAAATAAATAAATAAAAAATCTTAAAAAAAAAAGTTTTCTATTTCATTCTCTTCAATTTACATAATTTCTTTACCCTTTACTTTCATGATCTTGACACTTTAAAGGATTATACAGGACAGTTATTTAGTGGAGCATGCCAGGGAAATTAAAAATAAAATTATTTCAATCCAGTAAACTTCTCCACAAATCTAGAGAAAGAAAACAGTTTGTGTTTTATTACTGAATAAGCATTAAATGTGGGTGTGATGAGAATCACAGTCAATATACTAAGATTGAAAAATCTTACTCTTTGACATAATCTAGCAAATATAACCCATTACACACGTGTTTTCAAGATAAGCTATAGTCCTCAAGGAAAAGGACTCGACAGCACCATCTGTCACATAGTTCATCCCAAATTCTCTTGGCAGTTGGGATGGTCATCTATCTTGACTAATATGTTTTATCCAAAAGAAGATAGATCTCATTTATAAGTCTGGAAGCAAAGTTGGTCTAGAAGTTAGACTACCTTGCCACAGAGACTAGAAAACGGGCCTTTATCTTTTTTGATATCTTTCAAAGAACTAGTCCCTAGGTTTTTGAGAAAGATAGTCTTGGGTCTATGAAGCCCACAAGACATTTGGCTTTTCAAAAGATTTACTTATGAAGAGAAAGTATGTAGATTAGAGGTTATCTCAAGTAATTGCTCTAAGAAAAGGGAGGTGAGGGAAATCTTATTTTCAACAGGGATTTTTTTTTCCTTTTAGATTTATATTTAGACTTATAATCCTCCCTTTTGTTATTATAAAATAGTAACACTACAGACTTCCAATGAATTTTATTGCTGTTGAGTTGCAGCCTTCTAAATATCCATCAATTCCAAAGTAAAATAGAAAGCAAAGCAATTGTTAAAATGATAGAATTGCTAAATTTTTAGACAGTATTAATTGCATTGGTGGAATGACCTTTGAATAAATTATACCAATTATGATTAGTTAAACTAGATTCTTGATTAAAACTGCACAAAAATTTTCACGGTGATTTATTAATTTTACAAATCGATATGTTTTCTTTATTGCTTGCATTTTGAGATGATTCACTAAGCTTTATTGTTCCTTAAGCTATTTAGGCTTGGATTAAATAAAACTTAAAACTTTGGAGTCTGATAATCTAAATTTTAATTCAGAGCTTTCCTTGTAATGCCCAGTAAATTTGTCCTGAATTTCAGTCATGATGAAAGTATCATCACATTTGTATGGCAATTTAGGCTCTCTAGAATTGTTACCTTCACAGGTAACTTTTCCCAGATATGAAATGCTATCCTTGGCCATCCTGAGTATCAAAGCCCTAATGTGTCATGCTCATTTGAAAGGTACAGATTGAAATCCTGGTGTTTAGTGCATATGAATCTAATGTCTTGAATACAGATCCATCCAATGATAATTTTTGCCTCTAGGTCTAGGTCCATTTTAATAGTCATTTGAATCTTCATATGTTTATTTATATTGGAATTGTCTGAGAATTGCCCACCAAAGTAAATTTGGTGCCATTGCAGCTGTCTTCTGCAGTATCTATATGTAAATGCCAGAGTTTTGTGTCTGTTATTTCAATATTTTTCTTGTCAGTATTATTCTTCTAATCAAACTAGTTAACAAAAACATAGCAAATTTAGAGCTTAAGTACCTGGATGCATATTAGTTGCTTTGACTTTGTTAATATTAAAAAACAAAAACAAAACAGTTGAGGACAGTCCTATATTTACTGTCAGATTGATGAATTTAAGTCCAGAATCTGTTTATGTTAGGATTACAGTCTAGAGGTGATCAGAAAGAAGACTGGGAGAAGAATTACTTGAGTCCAGAGAGAAGGAATAACATAACAAGTAACATGTTTGTTTTCTAATATAATGTGATTCTCTTAAAGTAGCTAAAATAACCCAACTGTGAATACAACCGTAAGACATTCTGTAAAGATAGTAATAAGTTCCCTAGAATATCTCCTTTTAGTAGAGTTCAGTACCAACATCCACTATTGTAGAAAACTTAACTTTTCTGTTCTTTGTGGGAACCACAGGCCAGTCCTCTTGAGGAGCTGGCTTCCCATGAGATGGACAAGTCCAGCTATTTGTTTGGCCATTACTTTGATAGGCATGTAGGTTGTCAGTAGTACTTGAATCGTCTTTCTGTGTAATAGCAGCTCATCTTTCCTGCAGAACATTTATGTAGATGGGATCTCCTGGTCTGTAGGGTTGAAAGACTTCTTCTGATGGGTCTTTCCAGGTCCTTTTGACTTTGTATCTGTGTCGCTAAGCAATAGTGAAACCCAGTTAAAGTACTGAACATGATTTTGAGGCAATCCAGCTAAATTAGTCCCAAGATGTTTTCTCAGACTCCACTATATAGGCCTGTCAAATATAAGTCCAGAGGAAAAATATTTAGTACTTGTAGAGATGATTGTAATTTTTAAACAGCCATTTTAGCCTGGTAGATTATTGAATTGTAGTAAATGAGGTGTGTTTTGTGAGAGGTTTTTTTTTTTGTTGTTGTTGTTTGTTTTTTGTTTTGAGTTTGAATTTGCTACATGTATCTAGAGGGCAGAAGATGATAGAGTGTATGACAGCTTATAGGAACCTGTGAACATTTGCATATTCTCTAAAGAGCAGAAATAGAATTTTCTCTGTCCTCATCAGTATGCTCTGGTATACCCAACATGGGAATTATGTTTAATAAGAGTTTCATTACCATTGCCTGAACTTTTTTTTTCTGCTTGAAGGAAAGTCTTCACTTCATCCAGACATCAAACATAACTAGCCCAAATCACTTGCCTTTTACTGGCATTAGTTTTATGATACCCAGCTGCCACCAGGCTCCTGGTAAAGTTGGCCAAAGAGGACTTCTTGTACTTACCACAGAAGTGGCATGTACTTATTTCTGCTGACAAATAGAGATCTCTTTAATATGTTTTGAACAATTTTATCTCTTTGGCAGGTTTAATAGGAGCTTAGTGTCTTTAAAATACCTCTTACTAAATGATTTTATTAATGGCATGACAGTACTAGTCAAATAGGGACTATGGTACGGGAATAGTTTTGTTAGGCTAAAAGAAATTTGATTAGAGGGGCACCTGGGTGGTTCAGTGGGTTTAAGCCTCTGCCTTCAGCTCGGGTCATGATCCCAGGGTCCTTGGATCGAGCCCCACATTGGGCTCCCTGCTCAACAGGAAGCCTGCTTCCCCCTCTCTCTCTGCCTGTCACTCTGCCTCCTTGTGATCTCTGTCTCCCTGTCAAATAAATAAATAAAATCTTAAAAATTTTTATTAGGACATGGGAATTACCTATTTTATAATCCACTTGTCTTTTCTTTTGAAGCATGTTTTTGAAATTCAAGAGCTCTTTCTGTGTTAAAAGTGGAGCTTCTAAGTTTGGATTCTACTTTTTTTGTTTTTTTTTTTTAAGATTTTTAATTACTTAGAGGGAAAGAGAGCACAAATGTGCACACTTTTGGGGAGGGGCGAAGAGAGGGAGAATTTCAAGCAGACTCTATGCAGAGCACAGAACCTAACACTGTGCTCAATTTTACCACCATGAAATCATGACTTGAGCCAAAATCCAAGAGTTGGATGCTTAACTGACTGAGCCACCCAGGTGCCCTAGATTCTGTTATGTTTAACGGAAGATTCTGAAGCTCTGTCAAAAATACTATCTGAGCAGTCAATTTTAAGGTAACTTAGATATTTTCCATGAGATATTTTGGTTACTACTGAAATAAAAAATTCTTTCTTTCTTTATTAGTTGTTTGTTTAATATTTTATTTTATTTTTTCAGTGTTCCAAGATTCATAGTTTATGCACCATACCCAGTGCTCCATGCAATACGTGCCCTCCTTAATACCCACCACCAGGCTCAACCATTCCCCACTCTCCTTCCCTACCAAACCCTCAGTTTGTTTCTCAGAGTCCACATTCTCTCATGGTTTGTCTCCCTCTCCGATTAACCCCAATTCACTTTTCCTTTCCTTCTCCTAATATCCTCCATGTTATTCCCTATGCTCCACAAGTAAGTGAAACCATATGATAATTTACTTTCTCTGCATGAGTTACTTCACTCAATGTAATCTCCTCCAGTCCTGTCCATGTTGACACAAAAGTTGGGTATTCATCCTTTCTCAAGATAAAAATCTTCTTCACAGCAATGGAAACAGTCAACAAAACAAAGAGGTAATCCACAGAATGGGAGAAGGTATTCACAAATGACACTACAAAATGCTGATATCCAAGATCTATAAAGAACTCCTCACACTCAACACCCCAAAACCAGATAATCATGTCAAAAAATGGGCAGAAGACATGGACACTTCTCCAAAGAAGACATAAAACAGACACATGAAAAAAATGTTCATCATCATTAGCCCTCAGGGAAATTAAATCAAAACCACATTGAGAATACCACCTTACACCAGTTAGAATGGCCAAAATTAACACGACAGGAAACAACAAGTGTTGGAGAGGATATGGAGAAAGGGGAACACTCTTACACTGTTGGTGGGAATGAAAGTTGGTGAAGCCACTTTGGAGAACAGTGTGGAGATTCCTCAAAAAATTAAAAATTGAGCTACCCTATGACCCTACAATTGGAGTACTGGGTATTTACCCCCAAAATTCATTGTTTAAAGAAGAAATTGTGTTTTGTATGGCATACCAAACATATACATCATAATTTTTAAGGCCATAACCAAGAATTTGCAGCTCTGGTAGGTACTATTAATTAACCTTTCTCCTTCTGTAGACTTAATTCTGTACAAAATACAAGCTTTTAGAATTTTATAAGTCACCATAGCACAGGAAGCCTTATGTTGTCCACTTTTGTACCAAGTACATGAGCCATTGGAAAATAGCATTAAATATACAATATAAATAGGATGATTAATTAAGTTTTAAAAAACTTGGAATCCCTAGAGCTTTAGAAGAAGTTATTGCCAATTTCAATTGCTCCAAAGCCTCTTCATATTCTAGGGACCAAACCAGAGGATCTGGAGAATTGGCATGTAATTAATTTCTCTATCAGGTGTTTTATCTACTTTACAAAAGCTATAATCGACACTGTCTACAATATTGTACTAGTCTCCAAAATTGTATAAGGTTTTTTAAAAATTTTTTTATTGTTGCCCATTTATCTGTAAAATACATTCTTCAAAATATTCTGTGGTCTACACCTGGCAGCTGATGCCTTAAATATTGGACCTCAGTTGAGCAATAGAATAATTTGTCCAGTGAGCCCTTATGACCATATGAAGTAAAGATTTTTACCAAAGCATAGTATCTGTTTTACATTGCTTATTAATTTCTGATGCTATCAGCCAATCATATGCATACTGTGCACTCATAGATTCCTCTGGTAGGACAAATTTCTAAGATTTTTTGTAAGCAACCAAAGAAAAATAGTAGGTATGTCCCCAAATCCTTAAGAAATACTTTGCCTAAATACTAGAGTCCTTCAAAAGCAAAAGGAAACAATAATTTAGACTTATTAGATGAATAATGAGAGGGTGAGGTAGGTGGGGAGAGAGGAGAGCAAAGAAGGGAAGGAGAAAAGAGGGAGGAGGAAGCGGGGGTGACAAACAGATTAACTGCAGAGGAGAAACTGCAGAGAAAGGCAGTGAAGTTAGAATAGTGGTAGACACAGGTACTACAAAGGTTAATGGAATGACAAACCTACTGATATATAAATCTATATAGTGGTAAACCATTTTACCAAATGTAGCTTCATTCTTTATTGGAAGTACTTAAGTATTACAGTATAAGTGTTCATTTTAAATTCTTTTTCTGATTTGCTTATAGCTAGTTTTATTCTTTTTAATTGAGTTTCTACAAAGGATATTTTTTTTTTATTTTTTTTAAAGATCTTTATTTATTTATTTGACAGACAGAGATCACAAGTAGGCAGAGAGGCAGACAGAGAGAGAGAGGAGGAAGTAGGCTCCCCGCAGAGCAGAGAGCCCAGTGTGGGGCTTGATCCCAGGACACTGGGATCATGACCTGAGCCAAAAGCAGAGGCTTTAACCCACTGAGCCATCCAAGCTCCCCAAAGGATATTATTTTAGACGTGGTCATGACTTGTTTCTGGTACATTCTTGTACATTCTTTATCTAGCATTAAGCCAGTATCATTGTTTCCTAGAGCCCAGAGCTATCTATCAGTCTGTTTCAGTTAGGGGTGTTTTCCAGTATGGTATGAAAAAGGCACACGCTGCCACATTTTTTTTTTCTTTTTTCTTCAGAAAACTCCAAGTAGTAACCAAATTAGTTCCCCTCTTTTTCCAAGGAGATCCACAGACATTTTTTTCTGGAGTGCCCAATATGGTAACTTTTAACTCGCACAGCAGGTCTCTCTCTCAATGAATTTACAAAAGGATGAGGAGAAAGTAAGAAAGTGTGTCCCTGGGTCAGAGGAACTATGTGTAAGGGAGCCTGAAGGAAAAGGAAAAAGTAGAAGGTTGACCCAAAATACCATCAGTCTATATTGATTTATCACCAAATGGAAAGTGAGAAATTCCAGAGAAAATTGCAAAATAAGGAGAACCAGTATCCTTATTTCCAACCTCTGAGATTCCCTAAATCTGTCCTTTTTTAAACCAGTTGAACATTATTCCCTAGCCTTTTGGGCTGTCCTGATTTTTTTTTTTTTCCTACCATCCTTGGATCCTTCTGTCTTTTTACAGTCCCTTCTGTCTTCCTGCAATAATGTCATAGTTTTCCTCCTTCCTTTGCTCTCTTCATAGATTGTCCGAAGCAGGTGTTTTCTCTTTAGTAAAGATTTCTGGTTAAGTACCTAACACAGAAGTTTGAAATTTTCTTCTCTTCCTTTTTTTCCCCCTCTAGATTGTCCCCAAGCTAAGCAGATCTTCCTGTGGTTTAAATAATAGTCTGTTCTTGCTTTTTTTAAAATCACCTTTTCCTTTTCTTGGGTTTGGTTAATTAACAACAGAACCCAGGCAAAATTGGTTAAGAATCAAGTGTTCCTGGGTCCATAGGAGTGAATTTTGAGAAAGCCCTAAGAAGCTTCTCATGGAAATTAATGGGGGAGTCACCTGTTGGTGAGTCCACCACTACAACTTCTTCCAGATCATCATTACTGAAAAGACCTCAAGGATGATTCCCTTTTGACTGGTCTTTAATGCACTTTGATCTTCAAAGTTGTATGTGTGGGGAGTGAGAGGTAGTAGATAGTTAATTTCTTGGCCACAGTAGTCCTTGTGGTGATTTCTGGAACTGATATGCCTGTTGCATCAGAAGAACAAAATCTGCAGTTGAAGAATTCTACACAGTAGGCATTTCATGTCTGTCCCTATGTATAGGGCTACAAACTGAAAACACTTCATGAAGTACTTCAGCAAACTTCTAGGGCAACAGAGTAAAGAAGACTTAAAATGAATAATTAGCTGGTGACAAATGCATTTGACATCCTGGGAATCTCAATGTCCTCAACTTTGCTGGTGTTCCAAATAGGAAGTCTGGCTTTTTTTGTATGAAAATAAGAAAAATGTGAATTTTGTCCCACTTCGGTTTCCCTTCCCATGTTGACATTCATTAGCTTAATACCTTGTTGGCCTTTTCTCAGGGCACCCAAGTTCTCAATTATTCCCACACCAAGTTTCTGTCATATCTGCTTTCCTAGCTGTAGTGTGGCCAATAAAGGACACTTGGACGTGAAATGTGGGCTGAGACATTTAGTGGCCTCAGGGTAAGGTCAGGAGGCACACAAACCTTTGTCCTCAGAGCAGGTAATTCATCATTAACTATAGATGTGCCTCATCCTTTTCAGGGAATCTACTCATGAAGGAAGTCACTTCTCTAAAATTCATTACCTTCTTCTTCCTGTGAAACAATCTGAGACAGGAAGGGATAAACAGATGCTGGGGAAGCAGAGGGAGAAGGCAAGGCAGAAAGGTGGAGAAGGGTTCTGGGAAAGGCAGCGGCTCTTCACTTTCTCAGTTCCCTTTTCCATGGTTTTCATTCTTTCCTTTTGGCTACTGAAATCACTTACAGCTTTTCCCTTAGAATGACATTTATCTCCTAAATACCAGTAATTGATTTGGTTGGAATGAGACTTGTATAAAGACTCCAGCAATTATGTTGGTTTATTCAAATCAGAAGAACCATCCTTGGATCATTGCAAGCTGGATTTTCATTTATCCATTCCAAATATGAAGAATAGTAGCACTTTAAGAGAAAGACCTTCAGACAGCATTACTGGTTTACTGTATGGTGTAACCGAATGTTAGAGGCCATATTATCCATGTTTATTCAACAGTAGAACAGTGAATTTGGGGGAGATGTCTTCAGACTTCTATTTCAAGAGTGGAGAACTATAATGGAAACTGGAATTCAGGTTCTCTTACCTGCCTGCCATTTGGCTGTAGATCTTCAGCACGTTTGCTTAATTCAGGAACTAACAAATATTTTGTCCTCATCTCCACATTTGTTGGGGAAATAAAATTAAAAGCCACTTCTTGACAGAACTTCTCCATAAAGGTATAAGAGAAAGATAAGAGTTGTATTATTGAATAAGTGTTAAAATAGACTGTGATGTGCATCCTAGGCAATCCAATAGGAGATATGAAGACAAATAGATATATTTTGTATAGTCAAGCGGTTACAACCTATTGCATACATGTTCTCAAGTTAAACGTCTGGTCCTCAAAGGACTTGACAACATTATTTTTCACACATAGTTCATCCCAAATTTACTTGGTAGTTGGGTGACCATCTGTGTTTGCTAATTGGCTTTATCTAAGGGAAAAAAAAAATCAGCTGCTTATGTCTTTATGACAGGGGGTGGTTTTACAACTTGGAGTGAGATGCCTGCCCACCAAAGTTAAGCTGTTACCCTCCCACAGAAACTGAGAGATGAGGGTGCTCTCCTTGATTTTTTTCCTTGATTACATTTCAAAGAAATACTTCCTGGGTTCTTAGACATTTTTGAGTCTCTAAAGCTGGAAAGAAGCTTATTTAGGTTTTAAAAAGATTTACATATATCTCAAAGAGGGGGAAAAACTTATTACAAGTTGTCTAAGGTAAATGCTCTAAGAAGGGAGATGGGGAGTCTCTTCCTTTATTTTCAACGAAGACATTTTTTTTTTCTTTTTTTCATTTGCATTTAGCCTGAAGTGCTCCTCAGTTTGGATATATTTAATGTATCCTTATGATTATTTAGATTCTGTATATTTGTCAGAAATAATATTTATTTTGTTTTCTTTTTTCGTTCTGTCAGTTGGTACCTGTTTTCCTTGTATCTCATTACTGGTGGTGTTAGTTTTGATCACTAGATTAGGGTGTTGTGCATCAGCTACTTCTATTTTATTTATTTATTTATTTATTTTATTTATTTATTTTTTTTAAAGATTTATTTATTTGACAGATAGAGATTACAAGTAGGCAGAGAGGCAGGCAGAGAGAGAGAGGGAAGCAGGCTCCCTGCCGAGCAGAGAGCAGAGAGCCCGATGTGGGACTCGATTCCAGGACCCTGAGATCATGACCTGAGGCGAAGGCAGCGGCTTAACCCACTGAGCTACCCAGGCGCCCAGCTACTTCTATTTTAAAGTTAATTCCCCACCTTCATTAAAATAACAGTTCATGGCCAGGTGCCTTAAGAGCTTGGATATTTCTCATCATACTTCCAGTGTATTCACATATTTTTTTTAAGTCAGTAGGGGTTTGCATTCTTTTTTTCATTTTCACCCCCAACCCTTGCCTGCAATAGGATAAAATCTGCTAACTATTTTTATGTTTTAATTATTTCTAGCTAGACCAGTTGAAGTCCCTTCAAACTGGTTTATATTTTCTTTTAACATATTCCTATATTGAAAGACTTCTTTCTTTACAGCAAAGAATGATATTCCAATGTCAAGTTATACTTTTTTTCTGCCTGAACCTTAAAACCAGCCAATTCTACAAGGAGGTCTGTTAATTTCAGGAGAGAATTATGTATAGAAACCAATATCTGGGAGCTAGATTGTTTGATACTATTGGTCTATCACTGTTCCTTAGCCTATTCAGCAGACACATCTAGAAGTGTGTGCATACAGCTATATTTCTGTTTGTATCTATAATAAGGATAATGAATTCACACCATCCTCTCCAATTCCAGTGCAATAACACATGTTATATTCTTGCCTATTCTGTATTTGTGAACTTACTTCCACTTAATTTTTAAAAATTGAGATATAATTAACCAATACACTGTTTTAGTGTACAGTATAATGATTTGCAATACGTATTGCAAAACGATTCCAACAATAAGTTATCATCCATTACCCCACATTGTTACACATTTTGTGCATGATGAGAACTTCTAAGGTCCAATTCCTTTGCAGCTGTAATTTATTTGATAGTGAGAAATCTATATCCCTCTATCCTTCATATACCTAGTTATATAATGAAACCCGTATTTAGGAAATCTATCACCACTGCCATAAACAAATCCTTACCCCTCCACTGTGTAGAATCCTTCTATAAATTGGGAGGCCACTACCAACCCCCTAATTGGATATTCTACTACTTCTTTCAAGTTCAAAATCATGTGTTGGTCTGTGTCCTTCTATGGACCCCCCCTAGGCCACTACCAACTCCCTATTTGGATATACTTCTTTCAAGTTCAAAATCATGTGTTGGGCTGTGTCCTTCTATGGACCGCCCCCCCCCCAACCTCATTCAGGCTGCTAGACCACGTCTTGGAATGTCTTCCATATGAGGCATCATCTGATATAACACAGGTTCTTACTTTCCAAGGGGGAGACAGTGAAATTCAAGAAGAAAAAAAAAATACTAAAATCCAACCACATTAAAACATACATACACACACACACACACACACCAATTCCTGTCTTTATCCTAATTCCAGGAGTTTTCAAACATTCTCAGATTCAGTTATGATGCTAGGACTTAAGACTGAATCATAAAGTTATATTCATGACTATAATATATCACTCGGAAATATTGCCTATCAGGGAAGCTCATTAAACACCTAACACTCAGTGTTTATTGGGAGCTGGTCACATAGGTAGCATCTGTTTGGCACATAGAAAAATTCTAGTCTCCCAGAAGGAAAACAGGTGCTCAAATAAACTAGATTGCTTATAAAAATAGCTTAAGGAGGAGTCAAGATGGCGGAGAAGTAGCAGGTTGAGACTACCTCAGGTAGCAGGAGATCAGCTCGATAGCTTATCTCAACATTGCAAACACCTACAAATCCAATGGGAGATCGAAGAGAAGAAGAACAGCAATTCTAGAAACAGAAAATCAACCACTCTATGAAAGGTAGGACTGGCGGAGAAGTGAATCTAAAACGACGGGAAGATAGGCCACGGGGGGAGGGGCCAGCTACCGGCAAGCAGCAGAGCAACGGAGCACAAAATCAGGACTTTTAAAAGTCTGTTCCACTGAAGGACATTGCTCCAGAGGCTGAACCGGGGTGAAGCCCACGGGAGGTCAGCGTGGCCCCAGGTCCCGCAGGATCACAGAAGGATCGAGGGTGTCAGAGTGTCGCAGAGCTCACAGGTGTTAGAACGGAGAAGCCGGCTACAGAGACAGAGCCCAGGACTGAACTCTCAGCTCGGGGTTAAATTGAACTGGTAGCGGGCTGGGTGAGCTCGGAGCGCGGCTGGAGGCTGGGGATACGGGAGTGATTGGGTGTTGTCCTCTGGGGGCGCATTGAGGAGTGGGGCCCCGGGCTCTCGGCTCCTCTGGGCCAGAGACTAGGAGGCCGCCATTTTCATTCCCGTCGTCCGGAACTCGACGGAAATTATTCAGGGAACAGAAGCTCCCAAAAGCGAACCTGAGCAGATTACTTAATCCGGCCCCCGGTAAGGGCCGTGCAATTCCGCCTCGGGCAAAGACACTTGAGAGTCACTACAACAGGCCCCTTCCCCAGAAGATCAACAAAATATCCAGCCAGGATGAAGTTCATCTATCAAGGAAAGCAGGTTCAATACCCAAGACAGCAGCAGAAATCCAGAGGAGGAGAAAGCAAAGCACGGAACTCATGGCTTTCTCACCATGATTCTTTAGTCTTGCAGTTAATTCAATTTTTTTCTTTCTTTTTTCTTCTGTGCTAAATTTTTTAAAACTTTTACCCTTTTCTTTTGTAACGTTTTTTGACTAGTTTAACTAAAATATAAATTTTTCTTTCTTTTTTATATTTTTTCTTTATTTGTTTTATTTAAAACATTTTTTTCTTTTTTATTCTGAACCCCTTTTATCCCCTTTCTCCCCTTTCTACCCACAATTTGGGGTCTCTTCAAATTTGGTTACAGCAGATTTTTCTGGGGTCTTTGCCACCCCTTTAGTATTTTATTTTATCCTTCATATCCTCTTTCCTGGACAAAATGACAAGGCAGAAAAAATCACCACAAACAAAAGAACAAGAGGCAGTACCGAAGGCTAGGGAACTAATCAACACAGACATTGGTAATATGTCAGATCTAGAGTTCAGAATGACGTTTCTCAAGGTTCTAACCAGGCTTAAAAAAGGCATGGAAGATATTAGAGAAACCCTCTCTGGAGAGATAAAAGCCCTTTCTGGAGAAATTAAAGAACTAAAATCTAACCAAGTTGAAATAAAAAAAAGCTATTAATGAGGTGCAATAAAAAAAATGGAGGCTCTCACTGCTAGGATAAATGAGGCAGAAGAAAGAATTAGTGATATAGAAGACCAAATGAGAGAGAAAAAAGAAGCTGAGCAAAAGAGGGATAAACAGCTACTGGACCACGGGGGGAGAATTCGAGAGATAAATGACACAATAAGACGAAACAACATTAGAATAATTGGGATTCCAGAAGAAGAAGAAAGAGAGAGGGGAGCAGAAGGTCTATTGGAGAGAATTATTGCAGGGAATTTTCCTAATATGGCAAAGGGAACAAGCATCAAAATCCAGGAGGTACAGAGAACCCCCCTCAAAGTCAACAAGAATAGGTCCACACCCCATCACCTAATAGTAAAATTTACAAGTCTTAGTGACAAAGAGAAAATCCTGAAAGCAGCCCAGGAAAAGAAGTCTATAAAATACAAAGGTAAAAATATTAGATTGGCAGCAGACTTATCCACAGAGACCTGGCAGGCCAGAAAGAGCTGGCATGATATATTCAGAGCACTAAACGAGAAAAACATGCAGCCAAGAATACTCTATCCAGCTAGGCTATCATTGAACATAGAAGGAGAGAGAAAAAGCTTCCAGGACAAACAAAAACTGAAAGAATTTGCAAACACCAAACCAGCTCTACAGGAAATATTGAAAGGGGTCCTCTAAGCAAAGAGAGAGCCTAAAAGTAGTAGATTAGAAAGGTACAGAGACAATATACAGTAACAGTCACCTTACAGGCAATAGAATGGCACTAAATTCATATCTCTCAATAGTTACCCTGAATGTTAATGGGCTAAATGCCCCAATCAAAAGACACAGGGTATCAGAATGGATAAAAAAACAAAACCCATCTATATGTTGCCTACAAGAAACTCATTTTAGACACGAAGACACCTCCAGATTTAAAGTGAGGGGGTGGTAAACAATTTACCATGCTAATGGGCATCAGAAGAAAGCTGGGGTGGCAATTCTTATATCAGATCAATTAGATTTTAAGCCAAAGACTATCATAAGAGATGAAGAAGGACACTATATCACACTCAAAGGGTCTGTCCAACAAGAAGATCTAACAATTTTAAATATCTATGCCCCTAACGTGGGAACAGCCAACTATATCAACCAATTAATAACAAAATCAAAGAAACACATCAATAATAATACAATAATAGTAGGGGACTTGAACACTCCCCTCACTGAAATGGACAGATCATCCAAGCAAAAGATCAACAAGGAAATAAAGGCCTTAAATGACACACTGGACCAGATGGACATCACAGATATATTCAGAACATTTCATCCCAAAGCAACAGAATAGACATTCTTCTCTAGTGCACATGAAACATTCTCCAGAATAGATCACATCCTGAGTCACAAATCAGGTCTCAACTGGTATCAAAAGATTAGGATTATTCCCTGCATATTTTCAGACCACAATGCTCTGAAGCTAGAACTCAATCACAAGAGGAAAGCTGGAAAGAACCCAAATACATGGAGACTAAACAGCATCCTTCTGAAGAATGAATGGGTCAACCAGGAAATTAAAGAAGAATTGAAAAAATTCATGGAAACAAATGATAATGAAAACACAACGGTTCAAAGTCTGTGGGACACAGCAAAGGCAGTCCTGAGAGGAAAATATATAGCGATACAAGCCTTTCTCAAGAAACAAGAAAGGTCTCAAGTACACATCCTAACCCTACACGTAAAGGAGCTGGAGAAAGAACAAGAAAGAAACCCTAAACCCAGCAGGAGAAGAGAAATCATAAAGTTCAGAGCAGAAATCAATGAAATGGAAACCAAAAAAACAATAGAAAAAATCAATGAAACTCGGAGCTGGTTCTTTGAAAGAATCAATAAGACTGATAAAGCCCTGGCCAGACTTATCAAAAAGAAAAGAGAAAGGACCCCAAAAAATAAATTCATGATTGAAAGAGGAGAGATCACAACTAACACCAAAGAAATACAGACAATTATAAGAACAGACTATGAGCAACTCTACGCCAACAATTTTGGCAATCTGGAAGAAATGGATGCATTCCTAGAGACATATAAACTACCACAACTGAACCAGGAAGAAATAGAAAACCTGAACAAGCCCATAATCAGTAAGGAGATTGAAACAGTCATCAAAAATCTCCAAACAGGGGCGCCTGGGTGGCTCAGTGGGTTAAAGCCTCTGCCTTCGGCTCAGGTCATGATCTCAGAGTCCTGGGATGGAGCCCCACATCAGGCTCTCTGATCCACAGGGAGCCTGCTTCCTCCTCTCTCTCTGCCTGCCTCTCTGCCTAGTTGTGATTTCTCTCTGTTAAATAAATAAAATATTAAAAAAAAAAAATCTCGAAACAAACAAAAGTCCAGGGCCAGACGGCTTACCAGGGGAATTCTACCAAACATTTAAAGAAGAACTAATTCCTATTCTCCTGAAACTCTTCCAAAAAATGGAAATGGAAGGAAAACATCCAAACTCATTTTATGAGGCCAGCATCACCTTGATCCCAAAACCAGACAACGATCCCACCAAAAAAGAGAACTACAGGCCAATATCCTCGATGAACACAGATGCAAAATTTCTCACCAAAATACTAGCCAATAGGATTCAACAGTAGATTAAAAGGATTATTCACCACGACCAAGTGGGATTTATTCCAGGGCTGCAAGGTTGATTCAACATCCGCAAATCAATCAATGTGATAGAACACATTAATAAAAGAAAGAACAAGAACCATATGATACTCTCAATAGATGCTGAAAAAGCATTTGACAAAGTACAGCATCCCTTCCTGATCAAAACTCTTCAAAGTGTAGGGATAGAGGGCACATACCTCAATATTATCAAAGCCATCTATGAAAAACCCACCACAAATATCATTCTTAATGGAGAAAAACTGAAAGCTTTTCCGTTAAGGTCAGGAAGACGGCAGGGATGTCCATTATCACCACTGCTATTCAACATAGTACTAGAAGTCCTAGCCTCAGCAATCAGACAACAAAAGGAAATTAAAGGCATCCAAATCGGCAAAGAAGAAGTCAAACTATCACTCTTCGCAGATGATATGATACTATATGTGGAAAACCCAAAAGACTCCACTCCAAAACTACTAGAACTTGTACAGGAATTCAGTGAAGTGTCAGGATATAAAATCAATGCACATAAATCGGTTGCATTTCTGTACATCGACAACAAGACAGAAGAAAGAGAAATTAAGGAGTCAATCCCATTTACAATTGCACCCAAAATTCTAAGATACCTAGGAAAAAACTGAAACAAAGAGGCTAAGAATCTATACGCAGAAAACTATAAAGTACTCATGAAAGAAATTGAAGAAGACACAAAGAAATGGAAAAATGTTCCATGCTCCTGGATTGGAAGAATAAATATTGTGAAAATGTCTATGCTACCGAAAGCAATCTACACATTTAATGCAATTCCTATCAAAATCCCATCCATTTTTTTCAAAGAAATGGAACAAATAATCCTAGAATTTATATGGAACCAGAAAAGACCTCGAATAGCCAAAGGAATATTGAAAAAGAAAGCCAAAGTGGGTGGCATCACAATTCCGGACTTCAAGCTCTATTACAAAGCTGTCATCATCAAGACAGCATGGTACTGGCACAAAAACAGACACATAGATCAATGGAACAGAATAGAGAGCCCAGAAATAGACCCTCAACTCTATGGTCAACTCATCTTCGACAAAGCAGGAAAGAATGTCCAATGGAAAAAAGACAGCCTCTTCAATAAAAGGTGCTGGGAAAATTGGACAGCCACATGCAGAAAAATGAAATTGGACCACTTCCTTATACCACACACGAAAATAGACTCAAAATGGATGAAGGACCTCAATGTGAGAAAGGAATCAATCAGAATCCTTGAGGAGAACGCAGGCAGCAACCTCTTCGACCTCAGCCGTAGCAACATCTTCCTAGGAACATCGGCAAAGGCAAGGGAAGCAAGGGCAAAAATGAACTATTGGGATTTCATCAAGATCAAAAGCTTTTGCACAGCAAAGGAAACAGTTAACAAAACCAAAAGACAACTGACAGAATGGGAGAAGATATTTGCAAACGACATATCTGATAAAGGGCTAGTTTCCAAAATCTATAAGGAACTTAGCAAACTCAACACCCAAAGAACACACAATCCAATCAAGAAATGGGCAGAGGACATGAACAGACATTTCTGCAAAGAAGACATCCAGATGGCCAACAGACACATGAAAAAGTGCTCCACGTCACTCGGCATCAGGGAAATACAAATCAAAACCACAATGAGATATCACCTCACACCAGTCAGAATGGCTAAAATTAACAAGTCAGGATATGACAGATGCTGGTGAGGATGCGGAGAAAGGGGAACCCTCCTCCACTGTTGGTGGGAATGCAAGCTGGTGCAACCACTCTGGAAAACAGCATGGAGGTTCCTCAAAATGTTGAAAATAGAACTACCCTATGACCCAGCAATTGCACTACTGGGTATTTACCCTAAAGATACAAACGTAGTGACCCGAAGGGGCACGTGTACCTGAAGGTTTATAGCAGCAATGTCTACAATAGCCAGACTATGGAAAGAACCTAGATGTCCATCAACAGATGAATGGATAAAGAAGATGTGGTATATATACACAATGGAATACTATGCAGCCATCAAACGAAATGAAATCTTGCCATTTGCGACAACATGGATGGAACTTGAGGGTATCATGCTTAGTGAAATAAGTCAATTGGAGAAAGACATCTATCATATGATCTCCCTGATATGAGGATGTGGAGACGCAACTTGGGGGGTTAGGGGGATAGGAGAAGAATAAATGAAACAAGATGGGATTGGGAGGGAGATAAACCATAAGTGACTCTTTTTTTTTTTAAGATTTTATTTATTTGACAGAGAGAAATCACAAGAGAGACAGGCAGAGAGAGAGGAAGGGAAGCAGGCTCTCCGCTGAGCAGAGAGCCCGATGCGGGACTCGATCCCAGGACCCTGAGATCATGACCTGAGCCAAAGGCAGCGGCCTAACCCACTGAGCCACCCAGGCACTCCTCATAAGTGACTCTTAATCGCACAAAACAAACTGGGGTTGCTGGGGGGAGATGGGGTTTAGAGAGGGGGGGTGGTTATGGACATTGGGGAGGGTATGTGCTATATACTTTTGAGTAATTCCTGTAGAGCTGGTTTGGTGTTTACAAATTCTTTCAGTTTTTGTTTGTCCTGGAAGCTTTTTCTCTCTCCTTCTATGTTCAATGATAGCCTAGCTGGATAGAGTATTCTTGGCTGCATGTTTTTCTCGTTTAGTGCTCTGAATATATCATGCCAGCTCTTTCTGGCCTGCCAGGTCTCTGTGGATAAGTCTGCTGCCAATCTAATATTTTTACCTTTGTATTTTATAGACTTCTTTTCCTGGGCTGCTTTCAGGATTTTCTCTTTGTCACTAAGACTTGTAAATTTTACTATTAGGTGACGGGGTGTGGACCTATTCTTGTTGACTTTGAGGGGGGTTCTCTGTACCTCCTGGATTTTGATGCTTGTTCCCTTTGCCATATTAGGAAAATTCCCTGCAATAATTCTCTCCAATAGACCTTCTGCTCCCCTCTCTCTTTCTTCTTCTTCTGGAATCCCAATTATTCTAATGTTGTTTCGTCTTATTGTGTCATTTATCTCTCGAATTCTCCCCCCGTGGTCCAGTAGCTGTTTATCCCTCTTTTGCTCGGCTTCTTTTTTCTCTGTCATTTTGTCTTCTATATCACTAATTCTTTCTTCTGCCTCATTTATCCTAGCAGTGATAGGATTTTTTTTTATTGCACCTCATTAACAGCTTTTTTTTATTTCAACTTGGTTAGATTTTATTGCACCTCATTAATAGCTTTTTTTTATTTCAACTTGGTTAGATTTTAGTTCTTTAATTTCTCCAGAAAGGGCTTTTATCTCTCTAGAGAGGGTTTCTCTAATATCTTCCATGCCTTTTTCGAGCCTGGCTAGACCCTTGAGAATTGTCATTCTGAACTCTAGATCTGACATATTACCAATGTCTGTGTTGATTAGTTCCCTAGCCTTTGGTACTGCCTCTTGTTCTTTTGTTTGTGGTGATTTTTTCCGCTTGACATTTTGTCCAGAAAAGAAGATATGAAGGTTGATATAAAATACTAATAGTGTGGCAAAGACCCCAGAAAAATGCACTGTAACCAAATCAGAAGAGACCCTAAATTGTGGGTGGGAGAAATGGGATAAAAAGTGGTTCAGAAAAAAAGAAAAAAAGAAGAAAATTCACAAAATAAAAGAAATAAAGAAAAATATTAAAAAGAAAGAAAAAAAATATATTTTAGATAAACGAGTCAAGAAAATTAAAAAAGAGAAGGTAAAAGTTTTAAAAAATTTAGTAATAGAAAAAAAAAAGAAAGAAAAAAATTGAAAAAAAAATTTGAATTAACCGCAAGGCTAAAGAATCATGGGGAGAAAGCCATGAGTTCCGTGCTTTGCTTTCTTCTCCTCTGGAATTCCGCTGCTGTCCTAGGTATTGAACCTGCTTTCCTTGATAGATGAACTTCGTCCTGTCTGGATATTTTGTTGATCTTCTGGGGGAGGGGCCTGTTGTAGTGACTCTCAAGTGTCTTTGCCCAAGGTGTAATTGCACCACCCTTACTGGTGCCGGACTAAGCCATCTGCTCGTGTTCGCTTTTGGGAGTTTATGTTCCCTGAATACTTTCCGTAGAGTTCTGGAGGACAGGAATGAAAATGGCGGCCTCCCAGTCTCCGGCCTGGATGAGCCGAGAGCCCTGGGCCCCACTCCTCAGTGGGCCCCCAGAGAACAGCACCCAATCACTCCCGTATCCCCAGGCTCCAGCCGTGCTCCGAGCTCACCCAGCCCGCGACCAGTTCAAGGTAACCCCGAGCTGAGAGTTCAGTCCTCGGCTATGTCTCTGTAGCCAGCTTCTCTGTGTTAAAACAGAGAGCTCTGTGAGCTCTGCAACACTCCGACACCCCCAATCTTTCTGTGACCCTGCGGGACCTTTGGTCCCGCTGACCCCACGTGCGCTTCACCCCGGTTTAGCCTCTGGAGCAATGTCCCTCAGTGGAACAGACTTTTAAAAGTCCTGATTTTGTGCTCTGTTGCTCCGCCGCATGCCAGGAGCCGTCCCCTCCCCCCACGGTGTATCTTCCCGTCGCTTTGGATTCACTTCTCCTCCAGTCCTACCTTTCCAAAAGTGGTTGATTTTCTGTTTCTAGAATTGCTGTTCTTCTCTTCGATCCTCCGTTGGTTTTGTAGGTGTTTTCAATGTTTAGATAAGCTATCGAGCTGATCTCCTGCTACCAGATGTAGTCTCAGCCTGCTACTTCTCCGCCATCTTGACTCCTCATCTGTTACCCTGTTTTGATTGGAGGATTTAGTCCATTTACATTCAAAGTAATTATTGATATGTATTGTCATTTTATTTTGTAGTTTCTGAAGATTTTCTCTAATCCTTTCTTGTCTTCCTCTTTCATGATATAGTCAGTGATATATTTGGATTTCTTTCTTTTTATTCTGTGCATACTACTGGTTTTTGATATTATGGTTACCATTTAAGTTTGCATATAACTTCTTCTGCATGCAGCAGTCTATATTAAGTTGATGGTCTTTTCAGTTTGAACTCCTCCTTCTCTTCTCCCTGTATTTTAGGTATATGTTGTCATAGTTTATATCCTTTTATTTTGAGTTCTTTGATTTTTCTTTTCCAGAAATATTTTTTCTGTTTTTGTGTTTCTTCCCTCGATACTATCACTTTTGGTTTCTCTTTTCCACTCTATCCCCTTTAATATTTCTTGCAAAGTTGGTTTAGTGGTCATGAACTCCTTTAGTTTTTATTTGGGAAACTCATCTCTCCTTTTCTGAATATAACCTTGCTGTATAGAATATTCTAGGCTGCACATCTTCCCCATTCTTCACTTTGAATACATTATGCCACTTCCTTCTAACTTGGAGAGTCTTTGCTGAAAAAAATCCCTTGATAACCTTATGGTGTTCTCTTGTATGTTACTGCCACTTTTTGTCTTGCTGCTTTTAATTTTTTTTTTCTTTATCTGTATATTTTGGCAGTTAAATTACAATATGTTTTGGTATGGATCAGCTTTTGTTGATTTTGTTGGGCATTCTCTGTGCTCCCCAAATCTGGATATCTGTTTCCTTCCCCAGATTAGGGAAGTTTTCAACTATTATTTCTTCAAAATTTCTAGACCGCTTTCTCTCCTTCTGGGATCCCTATAATATGAATGTTGTTATGGTTGATGGAGTCACTGAGTTCCCTAAGTCTTCTCATTTTGCATGATTCTTTTTTTCTTTCTTTGGTTCAGCTTGATTACTTTCCATTATTCTGTCTTCTAGATCACTAATTCAGTCCTCTGCTCCTTTTAGTGTACTGTCCATTCCATCAAACATGTTTCTCATTTTGTTTATTGAGCCCTTTATCTCTGTGTTATTCCTCATCTCTGTGTTAAGCGTCTACTCATGTCTTCCACTCTTTTCTCAAGTTCAGTGAATATCCTTATTATCTTTGCTTTAAATATTCCATCAGACATGTTACTTAGGTTTGTTTCACTTAGATCTCTGGCCTTTTGCTGTTCTTTTATTTGGGACAAATTTCTTTGTCTTATTTTGTTTTTCTGTGCCTGTTTTTGTGTGTTAAGAAAGTCAACTAAATCGCTTGTTCTTGAGGGTAATAGCCTTATTAAAAGAGGTGCTGTAGTGTCCTGCCACGTAGCTTTTCTTGTTCCCCAGAGCAGCACTCCAGAGTGTCTCCAATGTGTTCTGAGTATGCTCTGCTATTGTGTTCTGGTTGCTTTATTCTTTAGACCAGTCATCTTCAGAGGGCCTCTTCCGACCTGTTGTGGGCAGCATTTGGTCCCTAGCCTGAATGTGGTGCATTTTAGCTAAGTGTGCTCTGGTCTGCTTTTGAAATGAAACCTGTTTCTGCTGCTGCCAGAACTAAGCCTCCACAAAATTCTCTGTTCGGAGATGCAGCATGAGCAGGGGTTTGGGCCCACCACATTGGAACTGAGGCAAGCATGACTGAGAAGGACAGTTTCAGTGGAGCATGGGGGACAAGGTTTGGTGTAAGCAAGTTAGGTAGCCAGTGTTGGCACTTCACTGGTTCCTACAGGTGGCCCTGTACTTATACTGAGAGGCAGGGGAGGGAAGTGGCACCTGGCAGTTCCTTTGTTCCCAAAAGGGTATCTCTGTGAGTGTTGCCTCTCTGGGACATGCCTTGAAATGAGAAAAACAAAACAAAACAAAACAAAAAAATTTTCCCATTTTGTGCCCCAGGCTGTCTTTAGTTTACAGTTTCCACACTGTATGTCCCTGGGTTGTTTGCCTGCCTTCTTTCCAAAAGCAGTGTAGTGTCCTCCAGATTCTATCCCAACCATGCCTGCTGACATTTAAAACTCCAGGTTTTAAGCCTCCCTGGTTACAAGAGCTCAAAAAATTTGGATCCTTTTGCTTTCCAAGCTACTTGCTGGGAGACTCATTTTTCCCATGCAGTCCTCTGTGTACTAGTCTCTCCCTCACCCTTCTCCATGTCTGTGCTTCCTTCCCTGCTGCAACAGTCACAGTTACCCTTTTCTCTTCCAAATCATATCTCCATTTCCTACCTTGTTTAATGTGGTCTCTTCTCTACTTTTTAGTTGTTTAATTTCTTCTACCAGTCTTCACATCAATTTCTGGTGTATTTAGGATAATTTGATAGTTGTTTAGTTGTATTCATTGAATGCCTAGGGTGAGCCTAGGGTCCTCCTACTCCTCTGCTATCCTTCAGCCACAATTAGCCACTCTTATCAGTTCTGGGAATGATGGGAGCATTGCTGAAATCTGAGTTCCAGAATGCCAGCCAAGAACCAACCTTGCACATGGGCCTCTGAAAGAGAGCAGTTAGGCTTGTGCTTGTGTAAAGTTGTCTCAGCACATTCACTGACCTCTATTTTTATTTGGGTGTCACTTAATGTTTAGTGCATCAATCTTAATTGACCTGCTTCATAACTTCTACATCTGCCTCTCTCCTGTCACCATCACTAGATGAAGATATGGAGTCTATCTATACTCCCAAGAATAGCCATTTCTTGTACTTCTATCACTCCAGATGAGTTATAACTGGTTTTTGTCACCATGCAAATGGAATTGTATAATATGTACTCTCTTGTGTCTGTTTTGCTCTCAACATTCTGAGATTCATCCATGTTGTTTATATATTAGTAGTTTGTTCTCTTACTGATATATAGTATTCCCTTTAGATAAATACAGTGCAGTTGATGCACACATCCTACTGTATTTGAGTTTTTAAAAAATTCAAAATTTACAAAAGCTGATGAACAAATATGTTCAAATTTTTGGGTTTAAGTCTTGGTTTCATTTTCTATTCTATATCCAACAGTGGAATTATAGGGTTATAAGGTATAGCTAAACAGCATAATTTATGTTCAAATGCATAATTTGGGTTTTTATGACTTTTGTATTCTGACAAGCTTTGTCTTTTAATCAAAGTGTTTAAATTATACCTAATGTAATACTGAACATTGGGCTACCATCTTTCTCTTTTCTCATGGTCCTTCTGCTTATCCTTTTTTACTATTACTTATTTTCTTTTGACTAACCAATATTTTTTTCCCGTGTGTATTAGGTTTTTAATTGTACCTTCTCTTTGTGCTCCTTGAGTGTGAGCCCTTTTTTTTAGGTAGGCAGTTCAATTACTACAGATCATCTTATTAATACTTGCTGCTAAGTTATATTAAGGGTGGTCTGTTTCAGTTTTTCCTTATTCTTAGAGTATGAGCTTCATTCTCTTGACCTGATTCCTATTCTTAGGACTTGGCCTTTCTGGGATCTCAACTGGACTGTGTTGTCTGCTATAGAGTTTTCAATCTGGCTGGATTTGAACTTTAACTTCTCCTATCCTTGTGTGGCCTCTGAAATATCTGCTCATATATTTGAGTTTCTGTTCTTTGGCTCCCTTCTCCTGTAAACTATTATTAGATGCCATCTTTTTTGACATCTTTTAACCATGTGAGAGTAATGTTACATATCAGTTTCTAAATCTTCAGGAAGTACTTTAAAAAATGCAGTCAGGAATAAATCTGGAGTGAAATGGCTCTCATCTCTTGTGCTTTCTTACTCTCAAGAATTGCATCCCTGTTTTGGTTTCTTCCCAATTCTTCGAATAGTTGTTTTGTATATTTGTCCATCTTTTTGAGTTATTTGTGGGAATGTGAGTCCTTATACCAATTATATCCAGCATGCTGATTTTAGGTTTGAAGCCTGCAATCAGTGGAGAAAACTTGTTTAATTTACAAAAAGCTCTGGTGTATTCAAAATAGTTACCTCAATCTGATTTTCTTATGACTCCCCTGATTGTGCTTATTTTCACTTCTGATGTCATTGTAAATTGAACATGCCCTTCTTATACATAACAGTTCTTAAAGAATCTAGGAGATACCTGTGAAATTCATTAATCCTTTTTCCTGCCTAAGTTGGCTCCATACATTTCGCTTGGTCTTCATGTACTCCATTCATAGTCTGTCATCATCTTGGACTCTTCTTCAAATGTGCCCCCAGTTTTTAGTATTCTTTTTATTTTTCTTTTAAGATTTTGTTTATTTATTTGACAGAGAGGGAGATCGCAAGTAGGCAGAGAGGCAGGTAGAGAGAGGGGGGAAGCAGGTTCCCTGCCCAGCAGAGAGCCCAATGTAGGGCTCGATCCCAGGACCCTGAGATCATGACCAGAACCTTAGGCAGAGGCTTAACCCACTGAGCCACCGAAGCACCCTAATATTCTTTTTAATATTAAAACCAGATGTGGTCTGGGTAGCACAGGAAATTTCAGGACACTTGCATAGCTATATTTGAAGACTACTTCTATTAAGGTAATCTAATATAACATAGTCATTATATAGCATCATTTATGTTTATATTTAACTAGGCAGTTAAGTGCTTTTACTTTTATACTACATTGTGAGGACCAAATGCTATTTTACAAACTTCTGTATGTTTTATCTGGTTTTGTTTTGTTTTTGTTTTTCGTATTTTTCGGGGTTGTTTTGCTTTGTCTTGTTTTGTTTTGTTTTTGGCTTATTCCAGCTGCTGATTACATTTTAAAATTTAATTGTTACTGACATATTTATTATCCCCTGCCAAGATTTTCTAGCAGTGTCTAAACACATTAGTAAACTGGTGTATAACATGTTTAAAAAAGAATCAATGGGAACCCATCAGACATACTATTACTTACTGTTATTAATTAAAACAATAGCATAAAAACTACTTATTCAGCTCCCACTCTGTGAAGCATTGTTTGCACATATATTCTTCATTCAAGTATTATAGAATGACTTCTATATTTGCTTTTGTAGCAACTCAATAAAATATACTGAATTTTATGTGATTTATCTGGAAGGTACAGATTCTCAGCTAATAAATGTGGGATCCAGAATTTTAATCCACTCTGCATTCTCTGAAGCTCATGTACATGTTGTTACTTTAAACTACTTGTCACTAATCAAAGATCTTTGATTGTGATGCTTATTGCCTAGTTGAGTAGGTTTCCAAACTTCTATTGGCAATCAAAATTCCATGAAATATTTTGAAAATTACTGATCTGTGTAATATTTCTCCAGATTACTAAATCATTCTTAATGTGTTTTCCATGGAACACTAGCCACTAATATGGTTCATTAAAAATGAATTCTGTGTTTAAAAAAATTTTGGTAAATGAGAAGGCAGTCAACTAATCCTGCACCTTCCCTCATGGGTTCTGAAAAAACATAGAATTAGACACAGGTGTGAAATAGGGACTAAAATATCTGCTTGGCAATTAGTAAAACTAAACTGGAGAACAGAGTTTGGACTCAAAATCAAAATTATGCCTCCTACACTTGACACAATTTCAGGCTGCTTCCCTTATAGAACAGAACATGGTATGGGAAGCTTACCAAGTATATGACTGGAGTGGACATTACAATTTATTCGGTCCATCTCCTCTGTGAGAGTGTGAATGTCAACAAAGGACTTAGCTCTTCTTGTTCAGTACTTTATTTTTGTATCACCAATTAAAAAATTGTCTCTCATCAATGAATAAGCAAGGAAGAGACAAGTGTTTGGCAAGTATTACTCTTTTCTCTTGGAGAAAAAAGTCTTAACCTCCCTCTAGAAAATGTGGGAATTAGCATAAAAAGCACTCTTTTCTAAAGAGTCATCAATTTTTTAATCAAATTTTGAAAAAGAATTTAGCTTGTTTTTAAATTGTAAAACTACATTCTAACAAAAGGGCTGAAATAATATGCAGGTAGACTGACTTCTGGCAGTTACAGATTTTATGCAATACATATCCCTATTACATGTATAAGAGATACTTGAGAAATGGAAGATTTTCCACTATGGATCTTGCATGCACTTGCATGCACCCCCTGCTCTTCCTGTTCTCTTACACATGACCATACATCCTAACTCTTCCTTCCAATTCCTTTTTAATAGAATACCCAACCAGCAGCGGCTAGTACTTGAGTAATTCTTAGAACCATTTATGACCAGTTATCCCCCTCAAAGTAAACTTAATTTCATCTGAACTCCCTCACTAATGCTCCTTAAAACCTTTTGTCTCTTTTTCTCAAGTTAGAATGCTAATACTAATCATGTTGCAATATAAATGCATCAGCTCAACACATTGTACACCCTAAACATTGACATTGTTATGTCAAAATCTCAATGAAAAACATAAAATAACAAATGCCATTATAGGATTTATTTTAAAAAAATAATGCCATTGAGCATGATACCAACTTCAGAATGGTATCTCTGGAAAGGGAGAAAGAGAAAATGAAGGAATAACAGATAAGTTAATTGTCTTAGTAACACTATTTTAAAAAAATATCAATCTCTATAGGAAACCATATTGCTTCTTGTGAAACCTACAAGGTAAGTAGATGAGAAAATGTATCATTCTTCAAATTCTTGAAGTTATTTCAATAATAAAAGCAAGTGAGATATTAACAAACCCAAAATACAACTTTCCCAATTAAAAAAAAAATGCTACTTCGGGGAATGGGTGTGATGACCATTTTGAAATGCATTTTGAGAAGTGTTTAAAACATATGTTAAGAAGCTTGTAAGAGTGCTACATGTTCAATGTGTTGAAGTGTTATTTCAGTAAATGCACATAAGGGTCACTCTGTAATGCATATAGAGAAGTGTTTGGAAAAAATCATGATGGAAATTTCAAAAGAGGATATTTTACAACTGGATACCACAGAAATACACTGACATGAAAACAGGCACATAAAATAATTGAAGGATTGAGAACCTAGAAATAAACCGATGCATATAAGGTCAGCTAATATTCAGCAAGGGAACTAAGAATAGTCAATGGGGAAAGGACAGCCAAGAATACCCAGTGAGGAAATAAATGGCATTGGGAAAACTGGATATTTATGTTAAATGAAAGTGAAACCCTATCTTAAAATATTCACAAATTAACTCAAAATGGATTAAATAATTAAATGTAAGACCTGAAACTATAAAACTCCTAGAAGAAAACGTAGGCAAAAATCTCCTTAACATTGGCAATGATTTTTTTATATAGAATACTGAAAGCACAGGCAACAAAAGCGGAAATCAGGGTGCCTGGGTGGCTCAGTGGTTTAAGCTGCTGCCTTCGGCTCGGGTCATGATCTCAGGGTCCTGGGATCGAGTCCCACATCGGGCTCTCTGCTCGGCAGGGAGCCTGCTTCCCTCTCACTCTCTCTGACTGCCTCTCTACCTACTTATGATCTCTCTCTGTCAAAAAAAAAAAAAAAAGAAAAAGCGGAAATTAGCATGTCGGACTACATCAAACTGAGGTGTTTTGCACAGCAAAGGAAACAATCAGCAAAACAAAGAGGAAATGTATGGAATGGGAGAAAATACTTGTAAACCAGGTATCTTATAAGGGGTTAATGTCTAAAATATATAAGGAACACTTACAATTCAATAGCAAAAAATCAACCCAAAATATTGGCATAAGAACTAAATAGACATTTTTCCCAAAGGTATCCAAACAGCAAACTGGTACATGAAAAGTTGCTTAGCATCACTAATCCTCAGGAAAATGGATATCAAAACCATAATGAAATATTACTGAAGAAAAGGAACCCTGTGCACTCTTGGTTGGAATGGAAATTTGTTCGGCTACTATAAAAAAATAGTAGGGACGGACGGTCCTCAAAAATTAACTACAGTTTGATCCAGCAAATCTATTTGTGGGTATTTATCTGAAAGAAATAAAAATACTATCAGACCACAGCACCTCTGTGTTCATTTTAGAATTATTCACAATAGCTAAGACATGAAATGATGCTCTGATGAAGAAAACGAAATCATCTATCTATCTAGTATCTATGCACACTCACATATAATGGAATGTTAGTCATCAAGGAAATCCTTTCATTTGTGACAACATGAATGGATCTTCAGGGCATTCAGCAAACTGAGAGGAGTCAGAAAAAGAAATAGTAAGTATAAGATCTCATTTTAGTGTGGAATCTTAAAAATGCTAAACTCATACAAATAGTAGGATGGTGGTTGCCAGAGACTAGGGAATCGGGAAATGGGGAGATGTTTAGGAAAACTTTGCTATAATCACTCACACCTGTTTTATAGAAACCAGGTTTAATTCCACCAAAATACGAATTGTTTTCCCTTACATGAATTAACCAACAATAAAAATCAAATTATGCCTAAGGATAATATTAAGCTTTTGAAGCAAAGTGTTTAATACAGGTACCTGCAAATTTTTTTTATAGTATGTAGAAAATTCTGTATTTTGATAACATTTTGATTCACTTGACATCAGAATGTAGCCATTACTATGTGTCAGACATTATTTTAACTTTAAAATAGGCATAACAACCATGTGAGGAAAATACTATTGGATATACCTATGAGAAAACATATGTCCATTTTACATCTGAGGAATCTGAGGTGAGGGACACAGAGGTCAAGTGTCTTCACCCAACTAGTAACTAGTGGAATCAAAATCTGAGCATAGGATCTCTGGCTCCAGAATCCAGGCTTTCCACTACCATGCTGGGAATTCTACTAGAATCTTAAAACAAGGTACTTAATGTTTATTTTTGTGGGCTTTAGTGCTATAGAAAACTTCAAATTATAGTGTTTCTTTTATAAATAAGATTCCAAATTTATTACATTATCAGTAAAGAGAAATAACCATATAAATAAACTAGCTATTTATCTTATGGCTATTAAAACTTGCAGACTATGGCAAGTTTGTATTTAAAACAAAGTGAAAGGTTGTTCCTGTTTGTATTTAGAGGTGAACATTTAAAAATTCAATTTAACTAGAAAATATTTATAGGATAATAAGGCAGCTTTAAATTCTAGAAGGGGGAAAAATCCAACAACTTACCAATGAACAAACCAAATTAAAATAATAAAACTATATTTGAAGGAAGAATGAGAGCTAGTCTCCGTGTGAAAGTATTATGATATGCTAGTTATGCCCTGAAGTGTGTACACTATGCTAACTTACCTTATAAACCAGGATTCACAAGATGAGTACCAAATAAAACTGATTGAGCATAGGAGTCTTAACACAGTCTAATTTTCTTCTATAAATGTAAATCAAACCACAAGATGAATGTGACATACCTTAATTTAAATAACAACACTTGACAGTGTACAATACCAAGTACTCTAATGCAGTTTTGGAAAAGTGAAATATTTATCATTTAAAATTATCAGTTATTACTTTTTCAGACCAAGCTAACAGTAGAGCACATCCTGCATCATCCTGCATTAATGGAAAAGCTCTATTACCAAACAGTAAAAAAAAAAAAAAAAAAAAAGTAAAATAAAAAAATCTTTTTTATAGGGGCACCTGGGTGGCTCAGTGGGTTAAGCTGCTGCCTTCGGCTCAGGTCATGATCTCAGGGTCCTGGGATCGAGTCCCGCATCGGGCTCTCTGCTCAGCAGGGGCCTGTTTCCCTCTCTCTCTGCCTGCCTATCTACTTGTGATCTCTCTCTGTCAAATAAATAAATAAAAAATCTTAAAAAAATTAAAAAAAAATCTTTTTTATAAAATCTTATTGTGTTTTTCTTTTTTCTTTTTCTTATTGGACCTGAGTGTGTTTGGTCAGTGGTTTGGGGGAAAAAGAAATCCTAAATTATTGTTCCTGATTCTTGTGGAACTTGTTTAGAAGAAATAAAAATTAGGTAAAGCTTAAGGAAAATTTCTTTTTTTTTTTCTTTTTTTTTTTAATTTAAATTTTTTTTTCCGGTGTTCCAAGATTCATTGTTTATGCACCACACCCAGTGCTTATTATTCATTTTTTAATGCACCACACCCATGCAATATGTGCCCTCCTTTATACCCACTACCAGGCTCACCCAAGCCCACACCCCCTCTCTTTCCTCTCCTTTTGTAACTGCTTTCTCAAGTAATCCAGGCATCTGTATATTTGGAAACTAGTTACTTTTCTAACTAATTCACACAGGTTTGAGATGTAATTACAGCTTATTGCCTATTTCTTAAGAGAGTATTGGGGCTTTCACATGAAAGTTGACTAATGCAAAAACAAAGGTAGGACTAATAAAACTTGAATGTACACAAAAATCAACTGGGAAATGTTTATAAGATGTAGATTCTAGAACACCTTCACCAGATAATCTGAAGCAATAGGTCTGAGATACAGCTTAAGGAAATAGGTTTCCAAGTAATCCAAGTATACCTGGCCCAATTAACTAGACTCTGAGAGAGACTGCTGTAAGGTGGACATTTCTGGCACTATAGGGAGTGGGTACAGATACTTGTGGCAGTTTTTTTTCAAGCATATTCATTATCCCACTGTTGTGTGAGAACATTTTAATATTGCTACTAAGATAAGTTTAACCTTTTATTATATTTTATGTATTAGAAGAACAATATACAGTTGGTTGTGTCTTTGTATGATATAGCATTAGATTTCAATTGTTACATACAAAACAGATGGTAGAATGAGATACTCTGTTGTTTTGAACTTGGGTACTTTATAGTACCTTTTATCCAGCTAAAACTCATATTCTCTAAATTATTTGTCCAGTGGAACCATTGGACTTTATTTTATGAAAAATGCCTGCAATTAAGCCAAAGCAAATATTACTAAATACAAGTAGATTTTAAAATACTTTTAACACAAGATTTGTCCATGTTAGTTCATTTTCTCAAATGATAGTTTCTCCATACCAGTTGAAGTGCGCCTTCTCAAGGTGTTTCCTTAATGGGAGCATTGACCTTTTTTAGTCTCCCAATCTTCATATTGTTGCACCACTTTAAGGTGAATTTAAAGCCCCTACTTTGCACATAAATGAAAATGCAAATTTGATAGCTTCCCCTGGAGGTGAGTGGAAAATAAGACTTAATCTGCTCTACATTTCAAGTGGAGCGCTATCTCTGCTATATTGAGAAAACTTCATGTCTCATATTTTACTTTAAAAAAGACTATATTTTTTTAAAAACGTGCACCACATATTTTACATAGATCTTTATAACGTATAATACATATACAAAAATGAACTTACAAAGTACTCTAAAGAATATAGACTTAGCCTAGTTTTATTACCCAACAAAACCCATATGAGGATTTAGTTCTCTTGAATAAATATTATAGAAGATAAGCTATGGCTCTGCCTAATTGGATACTTCAGTTATTTAAAGTCTCCCCTTAAGTTACATTTTAGATGATACTTAGAATATTCAAAAAGTAACTTTTACATATATTAGTCTGTTATATAATTGGAACAATTACAGTTTCCCTAAGACTGACATCCTTTGCACTGCGTGAGGGCAAAGGTTCTTTCTCTCTAGAGCCTATCACACAGTTTAGGAAAAAAATTTTTAAAGTTAAAATGAGTTGAACTTAAGAGATAAACTTGTTACATTTATCACAAAGTTGATCAAGGCTTTTCTTAGGAAGACTCTACTACTGTGTATATTAATAAATTTTGATATTGTAATATTCTCTGAAAAATAATATAAATTAGACTTTATTTTTTAACTTAAGCAGATTATTAGCATAGTAGATTTTGGGAGAAGGGAAATTGAAGTATTTTCAACAGCTTATGAGGTCATGTTTCCATTTTATGGTTAAATCTACCTTAGGCTGTCTGAGTGGCTCAATTGCTTAAGCATCTGCTTTCTGCTTAGGTCATGATTACAGGGTCCTGGGATTGAGTCCCACATCTGGCTCCCTGATCAGGAGGGAGTCTGCTTCTCATCTCCCCCTACCCCTCTCCACCAGTTGTGAGCTATGGGTGCATACATGCTTGCACGCGTGCTCTCTCTCTCTCTCTCTCTCTCTCTGGCACGCGCTCGCTCTCTTTCAAAAAAAAAAAAAACTACCTTAAAATTTAATATTCATACATCAAATAACAGTTTAATTGGAACCTACCAGTATTTTAAATTAGCTTACAAATTAGTTTAGATTAATAAAAACTATTTTATAATGCTCACAAATTTTAAGTTATTTTTGTTATTTTAATTAAGAAATATGAATACTAAATTATACTTTATATTTAAGTGAAATAGTAGATTGAATATGAATGGAAAATGGGTGGGATACTTAAAGTTTAGTTGAACTCCCTGTCAGGCACCTACTTCAACATTATTTTGCATGTCCTCTAAAACCTTGAGTACAAAGAAACAGATTTTCCCAGACAGAGGATAGTTTTTGGTAAAGTATATATGACTCAAATAATTACTAATAAGTATGAAAATACTGAATTTAATTACTTCTCAAATTTGGGAGAAATATGGATTTTTGAAATGTAATATAGAATTCACCAAAGACAAGTGTTTGCATTTGATGTTTCCTGAAAGAAACTTTCATACAGATGAAAGAGAATGCAAAATAAAACTTCAAATGCTATTTATAAGTGACGCTACATAGTAAATCCAATGACTGAATAAAATAGCCTTATGCACATAGCAGATGCAGTGTCTGCCCTGGAGGGAGATATGAAGTCTTTATAGGAAGGCTAAAAACACACACAGGTAAATCTTCTTTATACTTATTTATCCTGCCAGGTTGACCTAGAATATTATGTAAAGTTTCTTGTCAAATTACTCATGAAATATGAATATTTCTGCATTTGGGGCAGAAATTCAATCTTAAAAGACATCAAGAAAATAATTTTATTAGAGAGAGGCTAGGGTGTGGAAAGATAAGGTGTTAGAACAATAACTATTTGATAATTCATGATTAAACATCTTATCAGAGTACTGTTTATGATTTCTGTTAGGTACCTTAGATTTTAATTTGAAAAATAATTAAAAAATTAAAATTCAAATATTTATCCTGGACCATGCTCCTAACTTAATTATCTGCTGGCCCAATTCACACTAAAGTCAGAAGAATGGAAATTAAATTTTTATTTTCCTTGAGGTTAAAGTTTTTAACATGAAAAGAAATTCCAAAAAGGAAAATGTATCTAAAAACTATTTAACTTCAAATTTATTTAATAAAGTATGTAGAACGTGGAAAACATGTTGTTGAACAACTAGAAACAAATGACTCTCAAATGAACTGTATTCCAAGACAAATTAGTTATCATATTAAAAAATAATCGAAAAGTTCTGAAAGCATTGTGATAAAACTAGTTTGTAAGGGATTTATAAACTTCTGCTAAAAAAAGAAGAAAACAGTCCAGTTAGAGATGGGTCATAACTCACACTTATATGGTACTTTGTGCTAGTCACTAAACTAAGTGTTGTATTTAAAAGCTAAAACTAAAGTATGAGAAACCATATTATTGCCATTCCCATTATATAGATAATGCAATGGAGGCAGAGACAAGATTTTTTGCCCTAGGCCTCAGAACTTCTAAATTGTTGACCTATGACATAAACCCAGGTCATCTGGCTCCTAGAGTACATGCTGTTGCCATTATATGCTGCTTCTAATGACCAGAAAGAAACTGGACAATGTTATCAGCATAGCAACACTTAAAACTGTGAATTGGAGGATAAGTTAACTAAGCTATTTTAGTCTGGTTCTATGTGGCAAATAGTTCATAGACTGTTTCAGGCTACTGCCCACTGTTACTCTTGAACTAGGTCAAATGAGTTTCTAGCTTAAAGTTGCATCTGTGGGTGTTGCATAACTTAATTTTAATTATAATTTTGATTCAGTCTGCTTCAGACAAGTCAAGCAGAAGCTGTGGGAGGAAGAGAAGAAAAATGCCATTTTAAATGCATACTATATGCCAAAATGATTTTTGAAGACACTGACTTTTAGTATCTTTGAGGTTAAAATTTGAGTAGGATTGTGGATCTTCTGCTTAAAAATGAACTAGGAGACCCATCTTTATTGGTCAAAAGTACAGCCATGAATAGAAATAGAAGCTGGGGGCAGGAGGGAAAAAGAAACTAGTGGCTACTATGATAGGAATTCATTCAGTAGATATTTTCCAAGGACCCCTACATGACAGGTCCTTGACTTTATGGTACTCATGGTAAACATAGGATAATAGTGAAGTTATGTTTTATCACTTAAAGGCTTTCCTATTTTTAGATTTAGACTATAGATGATAGCCATGAATGGTTCTCTTAGAGCATTAAAATAGGGCGATTAGACCTTAGTAAAACTAGTTACTTTGCAACTTCAGTGAATTGAGATTTAATTTTTGAGAAAGCCATTCAAATGACGTCATCTTTGGGCATTGTATATTTCACCTGTCAGAAATGGAAAACATTTTGAGCAAAGATTATACATATACTACTCATACATAAAACTCACACATCTATACACCCAACTACAGAAGATGTTAAGTTTAGGTTATGTTTTTCTTTGCAAAAAAACTATTCTATTTCTTTCCTGCTATTTAAAAAATAGTGTTGTCTTGAGAATCAAAGATCCCTGTACTCCTTCCTTTGGATAAAAGCCAAACTTATGCTATTGTTTATAAGCAGAGAACAGTAAATAATTTTTAAAATGAAATACTTTAAAAGGAATGAAGTCATTATCAACCTGCTGAATAAGGAAGCAATTCATATTCTCCTGGACCACAGAGGTCTTTAGAAACAATGAATAACAAGTCTAATTGCCACTGAAGTCATTAGAAAACACATTAAAATGTTTACTCAGGCTTACTTAACGAAACACGATAACGGGTAGATTTATGTATAATGAGGGATTCCAGTTTATATATAATATGACTCTCAATTCCAAATCTTTTATGTCGTCTCTGTGCTTTAAAGGTGAGTCTGATACTTTATATTTCTAAATTCTACATTCTAAATCATTTTTTTTTTCAACAACACTGCATGTTTATGGAAGATACATAGAGTGGCCACTATATGCAAATTCCTACTTGTAAGTAGTGGCTGAGAAAAAGTGTTTTCTGGCCTGATGAGCTAAGTAAAACAATAGTAATAGAATTACTATTTTATAATTGCTAATATTCATGAAATATTTATCAAAATTGTGCTAAATGGTTTACATGAACTAACTTGCTTAATCTCTTAATTAACTTGGCATTTTTATCATCACCCTTATGTTACAACTGAGGAAGGTCAGGCTAAGAAGGCTTAAATAATTTGGAAATTTCACAAATTACCTTTTTTTTTATTTGTTTATTTACAGCATAACAGTGTTCATTGTTTTGGCATCACACCCAGTGCTCCATGCAGTACGTGCCCTCCCTATTACCTACCACCTGGCTCCTCAACCTCCCACCCCCCCACCCCTTCAAAACCCTCTGGTTGTTTTTCAGAGTCCATAGTCTCTCATGGTTCGTCTCCCCTTCCAGTTTCCCTCAACTCCCTCTCCTCTCCATCTCCCCATGTCCTCCATGTTATTTGTTATGCTCCACAAATAAGTGAGACCATATGATACTTGACTCTGCTTGACTTATTTCGCTCAGCATAATTTCTTCCAGTCCCGTCCATGTTGCTACAAAAGTTGGGTATTCATCCTTTCTGATGGAGGCATAATACTCCATTGTGTATATGTACCACATCTTCCTTATCCATTCATCCGTTGAAGGGCATCTTGGTTCTTTCCACAGTTTGGCGACCGTAGCCATTGCTGCAATAAACATTGGGGTACAGATGGCCCTTCTTTTCACTACATCTGTATCTTTGGGGTAAAGACCCAGCAGTGCAATTGCAGGGTCATAGGGAAGCTCTATTCTTAATTTCTTGAGGAATCTCCACACTATTCTCCAAAGTGGCTGCACTAACTTGCATTCCCACCAACAGTGTAAGAGGGTTCCCCTTTCTCCACATCCTCTCCAACACACGTTGTTTCCTGTCTTGCTGATTTTGGCCATTCTAACTGGTGTCAGGTGGTATCTCAATGTGGTTTTAATTTGACTCTCCCTGATGGCTAGTGATGATGAACATTTTTTCATGTGTCTGATAGCCAACAAATTACCATTTTTACAATGCCAGAATCTAGTTCTCTAACTTCATTGAACACCCGTATTCTCACTTTGTTGTCCCTTCTTGTTATGCAGGGTTTTTTTTTGTTTTTTTGTTTTTTTTAATATTTATTTGAGAGAGAGAGAAAGAATCTTAAGCAGACTCCCTGCAGAGTGGGGAGCCCTACGCAGGGCTTGATCTCATGACCCTAAGATCATGACTGAGTCATAATTAACTCTGGCACTTAACCAGCTGATCACTCGGGCACCCCTTACCATGCACAGCTTTCTCCAAGGCCTCTTTCACAGAGATGGCTTCTATGACTGCTCGATATGAAGGTAACTGCTCTGACTCAATCTAAATATAATCTTGTGTATTCTTGATAGCACTAACCATTACCTGTAATTACCTTGCTCACTCGTTTAATTACTATTCATCTTTAGTTCTCTGTGGCAGACAAGGCCTTAGCTATCATGTTTAGTGCTGTACTTGTGTTGCTAGGATACTAGTTGTGGTATAGAATAAATGCTCTGTAAGTGCTTCTTGAACAAACAAATGAACCATTTGGTGCCTATTCAACCCAGATAACATTTATTAGCTTCATATCCCATGTAACCAGCTTCCCATATATATTTATACTTAATAATTTTAGACATCTTCAAGGTAATACATCTATAGGTGAACTCATTTCTATCATCCCAGTAAATAAAACTATTATCCTATGAAGTTTGAAACTTGGGAGTATTTTTCTTTTTTTTTTAAATCCCAACATACCTTTGAAGTAATTACATAGATTCAGTCTTCTAAATATCACCTGGCTCCTTCCACAGCTCTCTATTCTTTGCAGGTATCTATAGCTATTTTGCTTAAATTTCATTAGCAATTTTTTATGTCCTTACTTTCTGGTATAGCCTTATTGCAATCTACTCTCCAGACTACAAATTGAGTGAGATTTAACTCAATGAGCATTGAATTCCTGAGTTTATAATGGCTTGAGTCTGCACTGTTTATAGAATTAAATCCAAATGATTTTTAACATGGGTAATGAAATGTTCACTTTGTTCACTCTACTCATCTTTTAACTTTATCTTACACTAGATAACCCATATATAGTAGTGGCTGAGGAGATTTTTGATTCAAATTTTCTAGGTTCTGTATGAAGACTCATTTACTACTTAGCTGTGTAACATGGACAAACTACTTAATCTTCTTGTGTCTCAGATATTTTTTTAATAAAGATTTTATTTATTTATTTGACAGAGAGAGTGATAGAGAGCACGAGAGGGGAGAAGGTCAGAGGGAGAAGCAGGCTCCCCATGGAGCCAGGAGCCCGATGGGGGACTGGATCCCAGGACTCCGGGATCATGACCTGAGCTGAAGGCAGACGATTAACCAACTGAGCCACCCAGGTGCCCCATTGTGTCTCAGTTCTTGACAGTAAAATGGGGAGAGGATGGTGATGATAATGATTGTACCTATACAATCATTAGGGAGATGTATTAAATGATTAAATCATGTAAAGCATAGCAACAAGGGGATTGTATTGTAAGCAGCTTTTTTGTGTGTCATTCTGGAATTCCCTTTTTTTTAGTTCCCCTTTTTTTGTGTCCTTTTACTTCTATGAACTATCATGTCTTCTTATGTTCATGTAGTATTGCAATGTTAATCTTACAGTGCTAGAACTTTTCTACAGGTCCCACTTTGTCAGACTATGTCCTATTTTTTCTGCATTTAGTATAGACATACCACTACTGGTAAGTCTTTGCTTATCTCTCAGAAGATTGGATGATTCTAACACGGGGTCTCTTATAACTCATCTGTAAACTACCCTATCTGTAAGCACCTATCACAATGTTTTACCATTGTTTCTTTTATGCATCCCAAAATATGAGCTTCTTGAGCTTGGAGTCTGTGCATTGCCCATGAGTATGTATAGTTCTTACACAATTCATTATACCAAGAATATATTCAGTCAAATGTCTGTTAAACCCAATCTGAAAGAGTTCACATAAAAGTACAATTTCTACAAGGGAAAATATTACACAGATGCAAGATATTTTGATATTATCTCATTCTCATTGAATACCACAAAGATTTACTAGAAGTTGAATGGTCATCAGATGATGTCACCTGTTATTCCCCAGACTTTATATCAGGCTTCACTTTCAACAAAGTGATAATAGTACCAGTTTTCTCCAGGCAGATAAAAAAGTTGGTGATGCATAATTTGACTTTTCCCTAAAACACGTGCCACTCTGACACTTTTAGGAAGTCCCAATGATTATAATATTGTCTGAGGTTGAAATATTTGTAAACAAAGTTCTTCTTGAAACTTGGTAAGATCCAAGGAAACTGTATTGAGCTGTGCATCTGCTTCTGCAATCTGTGACTAACTTTCACTCATTCTTTTAAAAAGTAAGTTGAGAAATTAATACACTTTTACTTTGTAATGTCTGTTTCTATGTGAGAGAGTAGGAACCTTCTCTTTCCAGTTTATAGTGTATCTGAAATGATGCAGGAAATTAACCATTATTATATATCATAGAACACCTCAACAAGATAATTTATTATGCCATGTGACATGACAGATCAACAAAATTAATGTTAATTGAATGAGAGTCCAGCGACCTCATTATGAGATCAATGAATATCTTACTATTCTCAAGGTAAAAATTTTGTTTGTGTATAATATGAGCCTAAGTACTTTTTATTCATGATTGAATTTAGACTTCATAAAATTTCATTGATATAGACATTACCAGTCTATTAATCTATAAAACGGATAAAAGTGATCTTTTCTTGAGGTTATTCTCTTCTGCCTCTCTTGAAAAATACCAGTCATTGGCAACCAACTAAGCCCTCCATTTCAATAAATTTAATATTAATCTTGACCTTTTGTTTCTAATTTTTTAGTACAGTTTTCTATCAATTCAAACATCAAATATGTACAGTCAACCACAAAATTCATTGACTAAAGCTAAGTATAATACTAAGCATAAGATTAGGGCTGGGGAAAAATGTGATGTATATCAGGGCCTCGTGTTCGTCTTCCCGCCTAGGTTATAAATTATTAAACATAACACATAATGACAAACTGTATATAATATGCAAGGAAAATGAAGCTACTTATTAGACATAATGGCTGTGGGATTAATACTGATTAAAATTAGAAAAGCTATCCTAAGTTCCATTTGAGATATTGACTCCTCCTTGAATCCTCATCAATTCATACCCCTTAGATTTTGATGTTATGGAGTATTTTTATTTTTTCAAGCACCTTCTACTAAAGATTGAGATGAACATTTTTGGGACAGTTCATATCCAAAGTGTCTTAATTTAACAGTTTGTGTATTCAAGTACCTTCAATGATCTTGTCTTTCACAGATAAAAATACAATAATCATTGCAGGATTTTTTAATTCTTCTCTCTAGCCAAAGCATAAAAGCAATCTATTTGCAACTAGAGAATTCAAAGGCCTGAGGACAAGATAAAGGAAGACTCTTGCTATGTTTTTCATTTTATTTTACTTCTTAGAAGACCTCTCATTCCAACTATAAAGGTAACACCAATGTCTACATAGAATTACATTAAAAAGCAGAAAATATAAACTTTTTCTTTGAAGGATATGCTCTTCAGTCAATGGCTGTTGATTCATTTACTTCCTGGAATGTTTTGAATATTGTGAAAGTCTAGTCTAGCTTTTAGCAATAGAATTAATTTAAAAGTAGAAGACCTCTTGAACCCATAAACCATTCTCATTAATGACTATTAAATAACAGCTAGATTAACAGGCAAATACTTAATTACTGTCTCTCTTTTTTTTTTTTAATCAGGCAAGCAATTCTAATCCAAACTGACAAGTCATTTATTTAGGAAGGTACTTACTTTAAATAGTCACTGACAGTTCCAAAGATTTTCTTTTAAGCTCCCTAAAATGTACATTAGAGATCAAAAACAAACAATAAAGTTGAATAATTGAAAAAAAATCTGGTTTCCATTATTTTCTACTTCAAATTTTAGAAATTCCTTTGTTAAATTATAGAAATCTGAGGAAATGAGAAGTCATGAGTTAAAGGAAAATGCCATGAGTTATGGCAGAAGGATCTAAGGAAAACCAAGTTTCCAATAGACCTTCAAATGAGTTACTTTAGCAACTAACCCTTGCTCAATGTAGATTTTAGCCCTTTCTGTGAAAGCTGAACTGTTAATTTGTTATGTGGGTTCCATCTCTCAAGGCAGGATTCACAATATCCAATCTCAGAGCTTGTTGCAAAAAGCAAGAATGCCCATAAATTTTAATGCTACAAAGGGGTCATTTGAACATGATAGTTTTTTTGGCCAGTGATTTTTTTAATCCCTATTAATAAGCCTCATTGGTTGTGCAATTATAATTGCCTGGTTGTAGTCATTTATTTGATAGAGGTAGCAGGACTAGGCTGACTATAAGAAATGTTTTAAAGTTTCTATAAAAGTTTTTACGGACCAATGACAATATCCATGTTTTGAGTATTTAATATGTTTTAGTCATGGTGTTAAGAAGATTCCAGATGCTATATATATATATATATAATAATATATACATATTATTAAACACCATTACCAAGTAGTCAATGTTCATAAAATAAACTAGCTAAAATGTATAGTAGACATTGGCCATTTTTATGGTTGCCTAATATCTCTTGAAAAATATGATTCTAGGTTTTTAGTAAATCCTTACTTTGAGTTTTGACTCTCAAGGTAGAGATCAGTATTCATTAGCTGAGCCTGTCTTGCCACTATCTAAGCAGGTATACCATCATGAGACTTCATTTAGAGGGGGCTATTTGAAAAAGATGGTGAGAGGTACCTGTGTGGCTCGATCAGTTGAGTGTCCCACTCTTGATTTTGGCTCAGGTCTTGGATCTCAAGATTGTGAAATTCATCCCTGTATCAGGCTCTGCACCAGGCATGGAGCCTGCTTAGGATTCTCCCTCTCCCTTTTCTTCTACCCACCTCCCACCCCTCTTGAATACATACACACCCCCTTTACAAAAAAAAAAAAAAAGACAATGAGGATGAAATCTTTGGGAGCACAGATGTGGGAACCTCTTAAAGAGTAGCAGAAGTGGGGGCACCTGGGGGACTCAGTGGGTTAAAGCCTCTGCCTTCAGCTCAGGTAAAGATCCCAGGCTCCTGGGATCGGGCCCCACATCAGGCTCTCTGCTCAGTGGGGAGCCTGCTTCCCCCTCTCTCTGCCTGCCTCTCTCCCTACTTGTGATCTATGTCTGTCAAATAAATAAATAAAATCTTTAAAAAAAAAAAAAAGAGTAGCAGGAGTGGAGTCCCTGGATGCATTCCCTGAAGATTTTGTCTTTCCAATCTTCAGTATTCTGGTTGTTCTTCAGAGTAGGTTATTCTGTTTGCAACTAAGAATCCTAGCTGATCTAATGCTGCAAAATCTGTGCAACTTAAATGTGATTTATTTTTTTCTTAAGATTTCAACCTAGGTTTGTTAGATGCCTTAATAATCAGCTCATAGAAATCAGCTTTCCAGTATCTTCAGTAATCTGATATGTTCAATAACACTGCTTTGGGAAATTACTAAATTATGCTGGAAAAATCTCTGTGGTAGTTAGTACATCTTATTAGATTCATGACTTTTCTTCATGGACTACTTTTATTGCTCTCAGATTAATCTTCCATATGCAATGCCTATAATGCTTGTAGTGTTTATATGTAAATACACATTTTTTAAATAAAGATTTTATTTATTTATTTGTCAAAGAGTGTGAGCACAGTCAGAGTGGCAGGCAGAGGCAGAGGGAGAAGAAGGCTCCCTGCCGAGCAAGGAGCCCGATGTGGGACTCTATCCCAGGACGCTGGGATCATGACCTGAGCCAAAGGCAGCGGCTTAACCAACTGAACCACCCAGGCGTCCCTGTAAATACACATTTTAAACAACTCTTTGCCTCTTTTTATTTCCTATGACATAAATATGGCTCCTGTTGTATAAGGGTATTTCTAGTCACAAAAATGTATCTTCAAGAGCCATATGTTAAAATTCCATTTAGATATGACACAATGACAATTCTATAAGGATTTCATTTGCCAGAAACCTTAAATTCATGGGAAACTCCTTCGGCATTTCCATAAGGACTTTTATATTTTCTTAAAGCTTTTTTGAAATTAGAAATAAATCTAGAGTAACTGCATTCAACATGATTTAAAAAGGGCAACAATCATGGAATAAATATTGAAAAATATTGTTTAAAATTTGTTACCCATGTATATTTCAACCATATTATGTATTTAATCATTTTTTATCAATCCAGTTTTATTTTGAACTTTGTGTTTATATGAAAAAAATGTGCATCTCAACCAACTCACAAATGAACTTGTATAGCAGACAGTAAACATCTCATATTTCAGGAACTATCTTATCTTTAGTTTGCTTGTTAAATAAATCTATAGATCTTTTCCTGAATACCTGACTGTTTTTCAATGTGTAGCTTAATAAATACCAAGCACATACACTGATCAGGTAGATTTTTGTGTTTAAAAATAACTTGAACTTTAGAAAGTAGTTTTTAATTGAAAAAAAAATTTTTTTTCTAAATAGTAAATTGTGAATAAGCACATAATATATTTTTAATTTTTTTAAAAGATTTTATTATTTATTTGAGATAGGGAGAGAGAGAACACACAAACAGGGGAAAGAGCAGAGGGAGAGGAAGAAGCAAGACTCCCCACTGAGCCAGGAGCCCAATGCGGGGCTTAGTCCCAGGACCCTGGATTCATGATCTGAGCAGAAGGCAGATGCTTAACTGACTGAGCACCTATAATGTATTTTTTAAATAAGCTTTTAACTTTAGAAGTTTTAGATATACAGAAAAAGTTCAAGGATAGTGCAGAATTTCAGATGCCCCATACCTAGTTTCCCTTTTAATATATATTTTTTAAGATTTTATTTATTTACTTGACAGACAAAGATCATAAGTAGGCAGAGAGGCAGACAGAAAGGGAGAGGAGGAAGCAGGCTCCCTGCTGAGCAGAGAGCCAGATGCTGGGCTCCATCCCAGGACTCTGGAATACTGACCTGAGCCAAAGGCAGAGGCTTTAACCCATTGAGCCATCCAGGTGCCCCTCCCTTTTAATATCTTATGTAATATGATGCATTTGTAAAAATTGAAATTAATAATTAAAATTGGTATATTATTAAATGTATATTTAGACTTGCTTAATTTTTATGTAATATGATTTTTTTCTGTTCTAGGATCTCATGAATATTCTCAAAGTAACATTTAAAAGCATTAAGGTTCTCATTAACTCTGTTTCTAGCTGTAGGTTTTAGGTTTTTATGTATCCTCAACATGTTGTGGTGGTTCTTGCACAATGGTAGTTTGCTCAGTTTTTATCATGAATTGGTGTTGGAGTCTGTCAAGTGCTTTTTCTGTACCTATTAATGACTATATAACAAATGTTTTTTAGTTTTTTTTTAATTAAAAATTTTTTTTTAATAAACATATAATGTATTTTTAGCCCCAGGGGTACAGGTCTGTGAATCGCCAGGTATACCCACTTCACAGCACTCACCATAGCACATACACTCCCCAATGTCCATAACCACACCACCCTCTCCCTAGCAACCCTCAGTTTGTTTTGTGAGATTAAGAGTCTCTTATTGTTTGTTTCCCTCCCAAGCCCATATTGTTTTATTTATTCTTTCCTATGCCTTAAACCCCCCACGTTGCATCTCCACTTCCTCATATCAGGGAGATCGTATGATAGTTGTCTTTCTCCAACTGACTTACTTTGCCAAGCATAATACCCTCTAGTTCTATCCACATCTTCGCAGGTGGCAAGATTTCATTTCTTTTGATGGCTGCATAGTATTCCATTGTATGTATATACCTCATCTTCTTTATCCATTCTTCTGTTGATGGACATCTAGGTTCTTTCCATGGTTAGGCTATTGTGGACATTGCTGCTATAAACATTCCAGTGCACGTGCCCCTTAGGATCATTACATTTGTAACTTTAGGGTAAATACCCAGTAGTGCAATTGCTGTGTTGTAAGGTAGCTCTATTTTCAACTTTTTGAGGAACCTCCATGCTGTTTTCCAGAGTGGTTGCACCAGCTTGCATTCCTACCAACAGTGTAGGAGGGTTCCCCTCTCTCCGCATCCTTGCCAGCATCTGTCATTTCCTGACTTGTTAATTTTAGCCATTCTGACTGGTGTGAGGTGGTATACCATTGTGGTTTTGATTTGTATTTCCCTGATGCCGAGTGATGTGGAGCACTTTTTCATGTGTCTGTTGGCCATCTGGATGTCTTCTTTGCAGAAATGTCTGTTCATGCCCTCTGCCCATTTCTTGATTGGATTATTCTTTGGGTGTTGAGTTTGCTAAGCTCTTTATAGATTTTGGATACTAGCCCTTTATCAGATATGTCGTTTGCAAATATCTTACCCCATTCTGTCGGTTGTCTTTTGGTTTTGTTAACTGTTTCCTTTGTTGTGCAAAAGTTTTTGATCTTGGTGAAGTCCCAATAGTTCATTTTTGCTCTTGCTTCCCTTGCCTTTGGCGACGTTCCTAGGAAGAAGTTGCTGCGGCTGAGGTCAAAGAGGTTGCTGCCGGTGTTCTCCTCAAGGATTTTGACGGATTCCTTCCTAACATTGAGGTCCTTCATCCATTTTGAGTCTATTTTCGTGTGTGGTGTAAGGAAATGGTCCAATTTCATTTTTCTGCATATGGCTGTCCAATTTTCCCATTTATTGAAGCACCACTTATTGAAGAGGCTGTCTTTTTTCCATTGGACATTCTTTCCTGCTTTGCCAAAGATTAGCTGATCATAGATTTGAGGGTCTATTTCTGGGCTCTCTATTCTGTTCCATTGATCTATGTGTCTGTTTTTGTGCCAGTACCATACTGTCTTGATGATGACAGATTTGTCATAGAGCTTGAAGTCCGGAATTGTGATGCCACCCACTTTGGCTTTCTTTTTCAATATTCCTTTGGCTATTCGAGGTCTTTTCTAGTTCCATATAAATTTTAGGATTATTGGTTCCATTTCTTTGGAAAAAATGGATGGGATTTTGATAGGGATTGCATTAAATGTGTAGATTGCTTTGGGTAGCATAGACATTTTCATAATATTTGTTCTTCCAATTCATGAGCATCAAGCATTTTTCCATTTCTTTGTGTCTTCCTCAATTTCTTTCATGAGTACTTTATAGTTTTATGAGTATAGATTTTTTTGCCTCTTTGGTTAGGTTTATTCCTAAGTATCTTATAGTTTTGGGTGCAATTGTAAATGGGACTGACTCCTTAACTTCTCTTTCTCTGTCTTGTTGTTGTAAAGAAATGCAATTTATTTCTGTGCTTTGATTTTATATCCTGACACTTCACTGAATTCCTGTAGAAGTTCTAGCAGATTTGGAGTGGAGTCTTTTGGGTTTTCCACATACAGTATCATATCATCTGCAGAGTGAGAGTTTGACTTCTTTGCCGATTTGGATGCCTTTAATTTCTTTTTGTTGTCTGATTGTGAGGCTAGGACTTCTAGTACTATGTGGAATAGCACTGGTGATAATGGACATCCCTGCCATGTTCCTGAACTTAGCAGAAAAGCTTTCAAATTTTTCTCCATTCTCAATGGAGAATGATATTTGCAGTGGGTTTTTCATAGATGGCTTTGATGATATTGAGATATGTGCCCTCTATCCCTACACTTTGAAGAGTTTTGATCAGGAAGGGATGCTGTACTTTGTCAAATGTTTTTTCAGCATCTGTTGAGAGTATCATATGGTTCTTGTTCTTTCTTTTATTAATGTATTGTATCACATTGATTGATTTGCGGATGCTAAACCAACCTTGTAGCCCTGGAATAAATCCCACTTCATCGTGGTGAATAATTCTCTTAATGTACTGTTGGATCCTGTTGGCTAGTATTTTGTTGAGAACTTTTGCATCTGTGTTCATCAAGGATATTGGTCTGTAGTTCTCTTTTTTGATGGGATCCTAGTCTGGTTTTGGGATCAAGGTGATGCTGGCCTCATAAAGTGAGTTTGAAAGTTTTCCTTCCATTTCTATTTTTTGGGACAGTTTCAGGAGAATAGGAATTAATTCTTTAAATGTTTGGTAGAATTCCCCTGGGAAGCCATCTGGCCCTGAGCTTTTGTTTGTTTGGAGATTTTTGATGACTGTTTCAATCTCCTTACTGGTTATGGATCTGTTTATGTTTTCTATTTCTTCCTGGTTCAGTTGTGGTAGTTTATAAGTCTCTAGGAATGCATCCATTTCTTCCAGATTTCAAATTTGTTGGCGTAGAATTGCTAATAGTATGTTCTTATAATTGTTTGTATTTGGTGTTGGTTGTGATCTCTCCTCTTTCATTCATGATTTTATTTATTTGGGTCCTTTCTCTTTTCTTTTGATAAGTCTGGCCAGGGGTTTATCAATCTTATTAATTCTTTCAAAGAACCAGCTCCTACTTTTGTTGATTTGTTCTATTGTTTTTTTGGTTTCTATTTCATTGATTTCTGCTCTGATCTTTATTATTTGTCTTCTCCTGCTGGGTTTAGGTTTTCTTTGTTGTTCTTTCTCCAGCTCCTTTAGGTTTAGGGTTAGGATGTGTATTTGAGACCTTTCTTGTTTCTTGAGAAAGTCTTGTATCTCTATATATTTTCCTCTCAGGACTGCCTTTGTTGTGTCCTACAGATTTTGAACTGTTGTGTTTTCATTATCATTTGTTTCCATGAATTTTTTCAATTCTTCTTTGATTTCCTCGTTGACCCATTCATTCTTCAGAAGGATGCTGTTTAGTCTCCATGTATTTGGGTTCTTTCCAAATTTCCTCTTGTGATTGAATTCTAGCTTCAGAGCATTGTGGTCTGAAAATATGCAGGGAATGATCCCAATCTTTTGATATCGTTGAGACCTGATTTAGGACCCAGGATGTGATCTATTCTGGAGAATGTTCCATGTATTTCTTTGGTTAAAAAAGTTAAAAAAATTTAGCAGAAGAAAAAAAAAAGTAAAAGAAAATTAATTAACTTTGCAAGGCTAAAGAATCATGGGGAGAAAGCCATGAATCCCTTGCTTTGCTTTCTCCTACTCTGGAATTCCGCTGTTTTCCTTGGTAAGTGAACTTGTTCTTGGCTGGATTTCTTGTTGATCTTCTGGGGGAGGGGCCTCTTGTAATCATTCTCAAGTGTCTTTGCCTGAGGCAGAATTGCACCACCCTTACCACGGGCAAGGCTAAGTAATATGCTCAGGTTCAGTTTCGGGAGCTTTTGTTCCCTGAACAGTTTTCTTAGAGTTCCAGAGGATAGGAATGAAAATGGCAGCCTCCCAGTCTCCGGTCTGGAGGAACAGAGAGCTCGGGGCCCCACTCCTCAGTGCGTCCTCAGAGAAAAGCGCTCGATCACTCCCATCTCCCCGGCCTCCTGCTGTTCTCCAGCTCACCCAACCTGTGACCAGGCATCTCTCTGGCACACAACTCTGCCTGGAGTCTCTCAACCCCACAGATCTCTGAGCTCTTCTGGGGGGGGGGTTAACCCGGATCTTGTGGGGACCTCACTCACAGAGCAGTGGCCTGTGCCACGGATTATGGTTCAAGGTAACCCCGAATTGAGAGCTCACTCCATGGCTCTATCTCTGTAGCGAGCTTCCCGCTCTAATATCTGTGAGCTCTGCAACACTCAGACACCCCCGATCCTTCTGTGACCCTGCGGGACCTGAGGCCAGCTGTCCCCATGTGTGCTTCACCTCGGTTTAGCCTCTGGAGCAATGTCCCTCAGTGGAGCAGACTTTTAAAAGTCCTGATTTTGTGCTCCGTTGTGCCGCCGCTTGCCTGGAGCCGGCCCCTCCCACCGCGGTCTATCCTCCCGTCACTTTGGATTCACTTCTCTGCCAGTCCTACCTTTCAGAAAGTGGTTGATTTTCTGTTTCTAGAATTGCTGCTCTTCTTCTCTTCAATCTTCTGTTGGATTTGTAGGCGTTTGGAATGGTTGGATAGGCTGATCTCCTGAGATCTAGCTGATCTGCTACCTGATGTCATCTCAGCCTGCTACTTCTCCACCATCTTAACTTCTTTTTTAATTTTTGATGCAGTAGATTACACGGTTTAAAAATGTTGAACCAGTCTTGCATACCTGGAATAAATCTAATTTAATTTCAATACCATTGGATTTTTTTTAATAAACATTTAATGTATTTTTAGCCCCAGGGGTACAGGTCTGTGAATTGCCAGGTTTACACACTTCACAGCACTCACAATACCATTGGATTTGATCTGCTAATATTCCATTAAGGAATTTTGCATATGTTTGTGACAAATATTAGTCTGTAGATTTTGTTTCTAATGTATTTCTCCTGGTTTTTGTATTAGCTGGCATCCAGAAGTTTTCTCCCCACTTCAATTTATGTAAGAGATTGTGGAGAGTTAGTTTTGTGTGTTTGCTAGAATTTATCATGAAGGTATTTGGGTCTGGTTCTCCTTTTTTGAAACATTATTATTTATTTTATTTCTTTAATTATGGGGCTATTCAGGTCATCTGTCTTTATATAAAATGTAGTACTCTGTCTCTTTGAAGGAATTTTTGTTTCATCAAAATTATTAAATTTGTGAGCATAGTTTTTAAATATTCCTTTATACTTTTAATATCTATAGGATCCTTCTTTCATTTCTGATATTGGTAATATGGGTCTTTTTTTTTCTTGATATATCTGGTAGAGGTTTATAATTTTTTCAGAGAAGCAGTTTTGATGCCATTATGCAATTTTCATTTTTTTTGTTTAAACAGCTAAAACTTAGACATTTATTTGATTTTATTTTCAATATACAAACTATGAGATAATGCAAATATAGTTTTTTTCTTTCTTCATTCAACAGTGTTTTCAAGATTTTATTCATGATATGCTAGTAGTTTTTTCTATAATTTCATAAGCTATGTAATGATTATACTATAATATGTTTATTCTGTGTTTGGGTGACTTTTTAAATTTAAATTCAATTAATTAACATACAACATATTATTTGTTTCAAGGGTGCAGGTCTGTGATTAATTAATCTTATATAATACCCAGTGCTCATTATAACACATGGTCTCCCCAATGTCCATTACCCTGTTACCCCATCCCTCCACCCCTCTCCCCTCCAACAACCCTCAGTTCGTTTCCTATGATTAAGAGTGTCATATGGTTAGTCTCCCTCTCTGGTTTTGTCTTGTTTCATTTTTTCCTCTCTTTCCCTATGATCCTGTGGCTTGTTTCTTAAATTCCACATATTAGTGAGATCATATGAAAATTGTCTTTCTGATTGACTTATTTTGCTTAGCATAATACCCTCTACTTCCATCCTCATCATTGTAAGTGGCAAGATTTCATTTTTGATGGTTGCTTAATATTGCATTTTGTGTGTGTGTGTGTGTGTGTGTGTGTGTGTTTCCACCCCACATCTTCCTAATCTATTCATCTGTCGATGGGCAACTGGGCTCTTTCAATAGTTTGACTATCATGAACATTGTTGCTTTAAACACTGAGGTGCATGTGCCTCTTCAGAACACTAGGATAAATACCCAGTAGTGCAATTGCTGGGTGGTAGGATAGCTCCATTTTCAACTTTTTGAGGAACCTCCACTGTTTTTCAGGGTGGCTGCACCAACTTGCATTCCCACCAACACTTTGGAGGATTACCCTTTCTCCACATCCTCATTAACATCTGTTGTTTCCTGACTTAATTTTAGCAATTTTGTCTGGGTGTGACATGGTATCTCATGGTTTTGATTTGTATTTCCCTGATGCTGAGTGATGTTGAGCATTTTTTCATGTGTCTGTTGGCCATTTGGATGTGTTCTTCAGAGAAATGTCTGTTCATGACTTCTGCCCATTTCTTGATTGGATTATTTGTTCTTTGGGTGTTGAGTTTGATAAGTTCTTTATAGATTTTGGATACTAGCTCTTTATCTGTTAAGACATTTGCAAATACCTTCTCCCATTATGCTGGTTGTCAGTTGGTTTTCTCAACTGTTTTTCTTTGCTCTGGAAAAGCTTTTTATCTTGATGGAAGTCCCAATAGTTCATTTTTGCCTTTGTTTCCTTTGTCTTTGGAGACCTGTCTAGCAGGAAACTGCTGCGGCTGACATCAAATAAGTTGCTGCCTGTGTTCTCCTCTAGGATTTTGATGGATTCCTGTCTCATAGTTAGGTCTTTCATCCATTTGAGTCTATTTTTGTGTATGGTGTAAGGAAATGGTCCAGTTTTGTTCTTCTGCATGTGGCTGTCCAATTATTCCAACACCTTTTGTTGAAGAGGCTGTCTTTTTCCCGTTGGATATTCTTTCCTGCTTTGTTGAAGATTAGTTGACCATAGAGTTAAGGGTCCATTTCTGGGTTTTCTATTCTGTTCCATTGATTTTTGTGCCTGTTTTTGTGCCAATACCATAGAGCCTTGATGATTACAGGTTTGTTTTTTTTTTTTAAGATTTTATTTATTTATTTGACAGAGAGAGATCACAAGTAGACAGAGAGGCAGGCAGAGAGAGAGGGAGGGAAGCAGGCTCCCCGCTGAGCAGAGAGCCTGATGCGGGACTCGATCCCAAGACCCTGAGATCATGACCTGAGCCGAAGGCAGTGGCTTAACCCACTGAGCCACCCAGGCGCCCCTGATTACAGTTTTGTCATAGCGTTCGAAGTCCTGAATTGTGATGCCACCAGTTTGGGTTTTCTTTTTCAGCATTCCTTTGGCTAGTCCTGGTCTTTTCTCGTTCTGTTTAAATTCTAGGATTATTTGTTCCAGTTTTTTTGAAAAAAATATTTTGATAGGGATTGCATTGAATGTGTAGATTGCTCTAGGTAGCATGGATGTTTTCACAATATTTGTTTTTCCAATCCATGAGCATGGAACGTTTTTCCATTTCTTTATGTCTTCCTCGATTTTGTTCATGAGTATTCTGTAGTTTTCTGAGTACAGATCCTTTCCTTCTTTGGTTAGGTTATTCCTAGGTATCTTTTGGTTTTGGGTGCAATTGTAAATGCAATTGACTCCTTAGTTTCTTTTGTCTCATTGTTGGTATATAGAAATGCATTTGATTTCTGTGCATTGACTTAATATCCTGACACTTCACTGAATTCCTGAGTTCTAGCAATTTTGAGGTGGAGTCTTTTGTGTTTTCCACAGAGTCATCATACTGTTCTTATCTTGGTTTTCTGTTAATTTCTTCCACTTGATTTATTCTTAAACTGTTCTCTACTTGCTTACATTTCAGGCTTAGAGTTTTGAATGATTTGTCTTTTGTTCTAAGAAGAATTTTTTTTTAAATTAACATGTAATGTACTTGTTTCAGTGGTACAGGTCTGTGATTTTCATTCTGTCACAATTATTCTAACAGGAATTTAGTACTGTAACTTTCCCTGTAAAGACTATTTTCACTACCCTGAAGACATTTTATTTGTATTTTTAATTTAAGATATTCTTAATATTATGTGTTGGAGAATTCACTTCTCTATTATGTAGTGCTCCTCTTTGTTCCTGGTAATTTTTCTTATTCTGAAGCCTGTTTTGTATGAAATTAGTTACTCCAGCTTTGTGTGTATGTGTGCGTGTTATGATAGCATGTGTTTTGATTTTATCACTTCAGAGTATATTTTTTCTTGTTGACAATATATAGTTGGGTCCTTCTTTTATTTCACTCTGATAATCTGTCTTTAATTAGAAACTTTAAAAAATTTACTCTTAATATGTTTATTACAATTGGATTGATATCTACTATATTTGTAAGTATGTTCTATTAGTTTCATTTGTTTTTCTTCTTTTTTCTGTATTCTTTTCTTTGTATCTACTTCGCTTTCCTTGATAACTTCACTGGATATGGAATTCTAGGTTGATTTTTTTTCCCCCCAAAACGCTATATATTTTATTGTACTTTTGATTTTTCGGGCTTTTGAGAAAAGTCTGATTTCATTCTTAACCTTGTTCCTCTATAGGTAAGTTGTTTTTCTGCAGCTCCGGGCCTTTTGCAAGATTTTCTTTTTGCTTTTGTCTTTGGTTTTCTGTAGTTTAACTATAATATGCCTGAATGTATGTGGCTTTTGTTGTTGTTTTTTTGATGCGGGATCTTGTTTATCCTGCTTGATATTCTTTCAGGATCTTTAGTTTTTGTCTCTCACTAATGCTGGAAAGGGCTTGCTCAGCTCTTGTATTTCATATACTTCTGCTTCATTCTCTTTATTCCTCTGGTGTTCCAATTATGTTTATTTTTTGAAATTGTCACTTAGTTCTTAGATGTTCTCTCATTCTTTCTTTCTTTCTTTCTTTTTTTTTTTTTCCCTTTTTCTCTCTATGCTTCATTTTAGGAAGTTTCAGTAAACCTATCTTCAACATCAGTGGTCTTTCCTCAGCTATTTCCAGTTTGCATTGGCATCAAAGTCATGCGTTACTATTCCACTGTTTATTTCTAGCATTTCCTATTAATTCTTTCTTAGGATTTCCATTTCTCTACTTATGTTAACCTACTGTATTACAGATAATTTTTCTATTAGGCACTTTAAAATATTAATGGTAGTTATTTTTATTTTATTTTATTTTTTTTCAGTGCTCCAAGATTCATTATTTATGTACCACACCTAGTGCTCCATGCAATATGTGCCCTCCTTAATACCAACCATCAGGACCGTCCATCCCCTGACTCTTCTTCCCTCCAAAACTTTCGGTTTGTTTTTTAAAGTCCACGGTCTCTCATGGTTCTTCTTCCCCTCGGATTTCTGCCCACTCACTTCTCTCCAACTCCCAATGTCTTCTGTGTTATACCTTATGCTCCAGAAGTAAGTGAAACCATATGATATGTTGAGTCTCTCTGTTTGACTTACTTCACTTCGCATAATCTCCTCCAGTCCATCCATGCTGATACAAAAGTTTGGTATTCATCCTTTCTGATGGAGGCATAATATTCCATTGTGTATATGGGCCATATCTTCTTTATCCGTTCGTCTGTTGAAGGGCATCTTGGCTCTTTCAACAGTTTGAAGACTGTGGCCATTGCTGCTATGGACATGGGGGTACAGATGGCCATTCTTTTCACTACATCTGTATCTTTGGGGTAAATACCCAGTAGTGCAATTGCAGGGTCATAGGGCAACTCTATTTTTAATTTCTTAAGGATTCTCCACACTGTTTTCCAAAGTGGCTGCACCAACTTGCATTCCCACCAACAGTGTAAGAGGGTTCCCCTTTCTCTACATCCTCTCCAACACTTGTTGTTTTCTGTCCTGTTAATTTTGGCCATTTGAACTTATGTAAGGTGGTATCTCAATATGGTTTTGATTTGAATTTCCCTGATGGTTAATGATGATGAACATTTTTTCATGTGTCTGTTAGCCATTTGTATATCTTCTTTGGAGAAGTGTCTGTTCATGTCTTCTGCCTGTTTTTTGATATGATTGTCTGGTTTTGGGTGTTAAGTTTGAGGAGTTCTTTATAGATCTTGGATATCAGCCCTTTGTCTGTAGTGTCATTTGTGAATATCTTCTCCCATTCCGTGGGTTGTCTCTTTGTTTTATTGATTGTTTCCTTTGCTGTGCAGAAGATTTTGGCCTTGATGAAGTCCCCAAAATTCATTTCTTTTACCTTTTTGTCTTGAAAGAGGTGCTGTGGCCAGTGTCGAAGAGGTTACTGCCTATATTCTCCTCTAGGATTTTGATAGATTCCTCCCTCAAGTGAGGTCTTTTATCCATTTCGAGTTTATCACTGTGTGTGATGTAAGAGAATGGTCGAGTTTCATTGTTCTATGCAAAGCTGTCCTATTTTCCCAGCACCATGTATTGAAGAGACTATCTTTTTTCCACTGGATATTTTTTCATGCTTTGTCGAAGATTAGTTGACCATAGTGTTGAGGATCCATATCTGGGCTCTGTATTCTGTCCCATTGAGCTATATGTCTGTTTTTATGCCAGTACCATGGTGTCTTAGTGATCACAGCTTTGTAATATAGCTTGAAATCGGGTGATGTGATGCCACCTGCTTTGTTTTTCTTTTTCAACATTTTCTTGGCAATTTGGGGTCTTTTCTGGTTCCATACAAATTTTAGGACTGTTTGTTCCAGCACTTTGAAAAATGCTGGTGGCATTTTGATCAGTATGGCATTGAAAGGATAGATTGCTCTGGGCAGTATAGACATTTTAACAATGTTTATTCTTCTGATCCATGAAATGGAATGTTCTTCCATCTTTTTATGTCTTCTTCAATTCTTTCATGAGTGTTCTTAGTTCCTTGAGTACAGATCCTTTACCTCTTTGGTTAGGTTTATTCCCAGGTATCTTATCGTTCTTGGTGCTATAGTAAGTGGAATCAATTTGCTCATTTCCCTTTCTGTATTTTCATTGTTAGTGTAAAGAAAGCAAATGATTTCTGTGCATTGATTTTGTATCCTGCCACGTTACTGAATTGATGTTTGAGTTCTGGTATTTTGGGGGTGGAGTCTTGGGTTTTCCATATAAAATATCATTTCCTCTGCAAAGAGAGAGAGAGAGTTAGACTTCTTTGACAGTTTAAATACCTTTTATTTCTTTTTGTAGTCTGATTGCTGTTTCTAGGACTTCTAGTACTATGTTGAGCAACAGTAGCGAGAGTGGACATCCTTGTCATGTTCCTCATCTCAAAGGGAAGGCTGTCAGCTTTTCCCCATTGAGGATGATATTTGCTGTGGGTTTTTCATAATAGATTTTATGATGTTGAGGAATGTCCCCTCTATCCCTATACTTTGAATCATTTTAATCAGGAACAGATGCTGTATCTTGTCAAATGCTCTTTCTGTGTCAATTGAGAGGACCATGTGGTTCTTCTCTCTTACTGATTTGTTCTATCACATTGATTGATTTACAAATATTGAACCACCCTTGCATTCCAGGGATAAATCCCACCTTGTCATGGTGGATAATCTTTTTAATATACTGTTGAATCCTATTAGCTAGGATCTTTTTGAGAATCTTGGCATCCATAATAGTCAAGGATGGTCTGAAATTCTCCTTTTTGGTGGGGTCTTTGCCTGGTTTGGGGGTCAGGGTAATGCTGGCTTCACAGAAAGAGTCTGGAAGTTTTCCTTATGTTTCTATTTTTTGAAACAGCTGCAGGAGAATAGGTATTATTCCTTCTTCGAATGTTTGGTAGAATTCTCCAGGGATTCTGTCAGATCCTGGGCTCTTGTTTTTTGGAGGGTTTTTGATCACTGCTTCAATCTCGTTACTAGATATTGGCCCATTCAGGTTGTCAGTTTCTTCCTGATTGAGTTTTGGAAGATCATACATTTCCAGGAATGCATCAATTTCATCTAGGTTGCTTAACTTATTGGCATATAACTAACTGTTGATAATAATTTCTGATGATTGTTTCTATTTCCTTGGTGTTAGACGTGATCTCTCTCCTTTCTTTCATAATTTTATTAATTTGTGTCCTCTCTCTTTTCTTTTGGATTCGTTTGGCCAGGGGTTTATCAATTTTATTGATTCTTTCAAAAAACCAGCTTCTAGTTTTATTGATATGTTCTCCTGTATCTCTAGTTTAGCTCATTGGTCTCTGCTCTAATCTTGATGATTTCTCTTCTTTGGTGTGTGGTTGGCTTAACTTGTTGATTTTCCAGTTCTTTAAGGTATAAAGAGAGCTTGTGTATTTTGGATTTTTCAGGGTTTTTTTGAGTGAGGCTTTGATGGCTATGTATTTCCCCCTTAGGACTGCCTTTGCCATATCCCATAGGTTTTGGACTGATGTGTTTTCATTCTCATTGGTTTCCATGAATTGTTTAAGTTCTTCTTTGACTTCCTGGTTGATCTAAACATTCTTAAGCAGGGTGGTCGTTAGCTTCAAAGTGTTGGAATTCCTTCCAAACTTTTTCTTGTGGTTGAGTTCCAGTTTCAAAGCATCGTGGTCTGAGAATATGCAGGGAATAATCTCAATCTTTTGATATTGGTTGAGCCCTGATTTGTGACCCAGTATGTTGTCTATTCTGGAGAAAATTCCATGTGCGTTTGGGAGAAATGAGTATTCTGTTGTTTTAGGGTGGAATGTTCTGTATATATCTATGAGGTCCATCTGGTCCAATGTCTTTAAAAGCTCTTGTTTCTTTAATGATTTTCTGCTTGGATGATCTATTACTGAGAGTGGCATGTTAAAAATCTCCTACTATTAATGTATTCATATCAATATAACTCTTTATCTTGATTAATAGTTGGCTTATGTAGTTGGGTGCTCCCATATTGGGGGCATAAATGTTTACAATTGTTAGATCTTCTTGGTAGATTGACCTTTTAAGAATGATGTAGTGTCCTGACTACAGTCTTCAGTTTATCTCTGACTACAGTCTTCAGTTTAAAATCTAATTTATCTGACCTGAGAATCACTACCCAGCTTTCTTTTGAGGCCCATTGGCATGAAAGATGCTTCTCCATCCCTTCACTGTCAGCCTGGATGTATCTTTAAGTTCCAAATGGGTCTCTTATAGACAGCATATGGATGGGTCCTGTTGTTTTATCCAATCTGCAATCTTGTGCTATTTTTTTTTTAAGATTTTATTTATGTATTTGACAGACAGAGATCACAAGTAGGCAGAGAGGCAGGCAGAGAGAGGAGAAGCAGGCTCCCTGCTGAGCAGAGAGCCCTATGTAGGGCTCGATCCCAGGACTCTGGGATCATGACCTGAACCGAAGGCAGAAGCTTTAACCCACTGAGCCATCCAGGCACCCCTGCAATCTTGTGCTATTTTATGGGAGCATTTAGGCCATTCATGTTGAGAGTGATTATTGAAAGGTGTGTTTTTATTGACATCATGTTGTCTGTGAAGTCCATGTTTCTATAGATTGTCTCTGTAGATGTTGGTTCTATGTCACCTGGAGTTCTTTCTTCTTTTAGAGAACCCCCCTTAATATTTCTTGTAGTGCCGGCTTTGTGGTCACATACTCTTTTAAACCTTGCCAATCTTGGGGCGCCTGGGTGGCTCAGTGGATTAAGCCGCTGCCTTCGGCTCAGGTCATGATCTCAGGGTCCTGGGATCGAGCCCCGCATCGGGCTCTCTGCTCCGCGGGGAGCCTGTTTCCTTCTCTCTCTCTGCCTGCCTCTCTGCCTACTTGTGATCTCTCTCTCTGTCAAATAAATAAATAAATAAATAAAATCTTAAAAAAAAAAAAAAATTTAAACCTTGCCAGTCTTGGAAGCTCTTTATTTCTCCATCCATGTTGAATGTCAACCTTGCTGGATAAGGTATTCTTGGATGCATGCTCTTCTCAGTTAGTGCCCTGAATATGTCTTGCCAGCTCTTTCTGGCTTGCCAGGTTTCTGTGGACAAGTCTGATGTTTTTCTGATGGCCCTTCCTCTGTAAGTAAGGAAACTCTTCTCCCTAGCTGCCCTCAGAAGCTCTTGTCTAAACTTAGGATACATCAGATTCACAATCAAGTGCCTCAAGGTCTTTCTAGATTCATTGACCTTGGGTTTTTGTTTGTTTGTTTATTTGTTTGTTTTTTGTTGTTGTTGTTTTTCTGCCTTAGGACGTGAACACTTGTTACATTCTGCAGACTGGGAAAATTTTCATCCAAAATTTGTTCAACTATATCTTCTACTCTTCTGTCTTTTTCCACCCCCTCAGGGATCCCAATAATTCTAATGTTGGAATGTTTCATGATGTCATTTATTTCCATATTTCTGTTTTCATGGCTTCTAAGCTATTTGTTCCATGCCTCCTTCTGATCCTTTTTCTCTATCATTTTGTCCTCTAGATCACTAATTCTGTCTTATGCCCCAGTTACTCTAGCTGTCAGAGTGTTTAGATTAGATTAGATCTCATTGATAGCATTTTAACTTCTGCCCTGGTGGCTCTCACTTCTGCCCTTGGAGATTCTATTTTGTCACTAAGGGTTTTCTCCAACCTAGCCATTGCCTGGATAATTGTTACCTTGAATTCCCTTCTGACACACTGTTTATGTCTATATCCAATAGTTCTGATGGAGAGGGCACAGTCTGAATTTTTCCTCTGTTGGGTGTTCCTCCTCCTAGTCATTTTGGTGAGAGGTGGTTGAGGGGATGTATATCTGAATATATCAACTATGATCCAGGCAACGTGCACCCTGGAATGCTGTTTTACATTCTTTTCTTAGGAAGGTTGCTTCAGTTTGTGCTCTGGCAAATTCAAAAGGTAAACCAAAAAGTAATAAGCAAACAGTAGATCCAACCACAGTAGAGACTCTAGCAGAAATTACCACTGAAGGAGAACTATGGTAGGAAAACCCGAAGGGTAGTAGCTGAGTTCCTAGAGGCTCAACACAATCAGCTCTGAGAGTTAAAAACTCCTGGGGAGAAGAGCTAATTGTAGTTATTTTAAATTTTATATCTGATAATAACAAAATCATGTCATTTGCAAATCTAGGTCTTATACTTGCTTTGTCTGCTTAGAACATGTTTTTACTTGCAGTTTTTTTAAAGAAAACCAAGAATGTTTTACTGGGTAGTGGAAGCTGAGGTAAATAATACCTTTAGTGTGAGGTTTTATGTTAATTTGGGCTGTAGAAATTGGGCTGTGTCAAATGTTTGCAGTAGCCGGAGATGTTAGAAACTTCCTGTTCCTCATGATTCCTTGTCTTTGTCTCTTCTCTTTGTACATAACTTTTACTCCAGTACTCATCCTCGGAGACAGTCTGAATATAGATTGTGAAATTATTAAAATCATTAGTTAACATATTACCTCATATAGTTCTGTTTTTGTGTATGAGGTGAGAACACTTAAAATCTACTCTTAGCAGATTTCAGATATATAATATAGTTTAATTATAGTCACCATGCTGTATATTGGGTTACCAAAACTTATTCTTTTTTTTTTTAAAGTATTTTTTTAATATTTTATTTATTTATTTGACAGAGAGAGATCACAAGCAGATAGAGAGGCAGGCAGAGAGAGAGAGAGGGAAGCAGGCTCCCCGCTGAGCAGAAAGCCCGATGCGGGACTCGATCCCTGGACCCCGAGATCATGACCCGAGCCGAAGGCAGCGGCTTAACCCACTGAGCCACCCAGGCGCCCCACCAAAACTTATTCTTGTGATAACTGAAAGATTATACCTTGTGACCAACATCTATCATTTTCAGCATTAGTGGTTGACTAATGCAGGGAAGTAATAAAAGCAGAGGGCCCTGTGTGACAGCATAAGTGTCGTGCCTATAAAATTAGCTATGTATTGTTAAACACACACTCTTGAAACATTTTCTTCTCTTGGCTTCTGGATTCCCTGCCTTCATTTTATTTTTCCCATCTCCTGATTTCTACTTACTGATGTGTCTCAGGATCAGTCCTCATATTTTTCTCTGCCCATACTCATTCTTTTTTTTTTTTTTTTAAATTTTTTTTTTTAAAGATTTTTTTTATTTATTTATTTGACAGAGAGAGATCACAAGTAGATAGAGAGGCAGCCAGAGAGAGAGAGAGAGAGGGAAGCAGGCTCCCTGCTGAGCAGAGAGCCCGATGCGGGACTCGATCCCAGGACCCCGAGATCATGACCCGAGCTGAAGGCAGCGGCTTAACCCACTGAGCCACCCAGGCGCCCTCTGCCCATACTCATTCTTTAGGGACCATCATCAGGTTCCAAAACTGATACCATCTAAACCTATTTATCTCCTAAATTCTCTGCCAGCTTCCAGATTCAGGTAATCTATCTACTCAAACTCTCCTCTACTTAAATGTCCAGTAATTATCCCAAAATGTACATGGCCGAAACCCTTTTTTCATTCTTAGTAGTCTCGAAAAGAACATGTCTATTCTCTCAGATCAAAGATGTTAGCATCATTCTAGTTTCTTTCCTTAACACTATTCATCAAATACATTAAATTCTTTCAACTCTACCTTCAAAGTAGTGCCCCAGTGCAAGCATTTTTTTTTTTTTTTTTTTGACCTCCATATTTCTGGTAAATCTTAGTGTAAGCCATCATTGTCTTACACCTGAATTACTAAAATAGCTTCCTAACTAGGCTTCAGGAGCTCTCCCTTCCCTCCAAAATCAAGCTGCCAAAGCAATTCTGTTAATAGGTAAAATAACACCCCTCATCAGCCCTTTAATGGCTGCCTTAGAATCAGTTCTGACACCCTGAGTTTCCACAAGATCCTTTCTCTTTTGTCTCCTTCAAATCCTGTCCACATTTTTTCTTTGTTCCAGTTTCAGTGACCTCTATTGTTAGATTCCTTGCAGCCAGTGAATCTGAAATTTCAGAACTCGTCACTTGCTCCTTACTTGTACAGCCCCTTTCTAAGGCCCTGGACAATATGCCCACCTGCTAAAAAGGAAAATAATTCAACTACAAGTCTTTAGGGCTGTTGCCTTTTTTCCATGCTAACTTACCTTTTCACCTATTGGCTCCTGTCAAGTGAAAATAGTGAGGTCTCAGAAACCTATTTATATGAACCCCTTTTCTTTATCATCATTGAAAGTGCCAGCTATGTCAATGCAATCTCTAATGGGAAAGTTCTTGGAAATGTATTTGTGCACCAGAACAGGTAACAATAACTTGAATATATATATGTATATGTACATATATATATATACACACACACATATATATGTTGAAGTGACTATGAAAAAATAAAAGTTCCTCTAGAGACCTACTCAGTATCATTTCAAAAATTTGATTATCATGCCACTCAAGCTTTGCAGCATGGGGCAATGATATTTTATAAACTCAAACATAAATTGAAAAAATAAAAGTTGATAATGCTTTAAATGAAATTGAATGTTTAGAAACATGTCACCAAAACAAGTAAGAAATTAGACTCTTGACTTAATGTGTATATGCAGTACTTTCATATTTAAAAAATCATTGTAGAGGAACTCAGAGAAAACAAAAATTTACAGTCTCTAAAGGAAGGTAAAAAGTATGAGTAAGGAAATCAGTTACAAACTGAGGGTTTTAGAAAGGAGTGGGATAGAAGGATGGGTAAGACTGGTGATGGATATTAAGAAGGGCATGGATTACATGGAGCACTGGGTGTTACATACAAGCAATGAATCATGGAACACTACATCAAAAACTAATGATGCACTGTATGGTGACTAACATAACATAATAAAAAAGAAAAATCAGTTGAAATTATTTTGATATCAAGAAGCAAAATGAAAAAGAAAAAAAAATTATGTCCCACCAAAGCAGTAATTCATTGAGAAATACATTTTGAAAAGAAGTGATGGATAGAAAATCTTGAGTTGTTTGATAATTCAGAAGAAGAGAATAGTTTGCATAGAAGGTGGAAAAAATTAATTTCATGCTGATTTAACATGAAATACTGATATTAAGAAAGATAATGACTATTAATATAGCACTATAGTGAATCCACATATCAATGACATGGATTGTTGTCAGTTCAAATAAGTTTTACAACTACTTTACAAGAAAAATTAAAATGCCCCAAGATTTAATAACTTATATATAGAAAGAACAATATAGGAGTCCTCAAAAGTTTGATAGTAATACTAAAAAAAATTACATGATGCTTTTCCTACCCATTTTATAAGTGAAAGGCAGTTTTCTAATCCCTCAGTAAAGAAAAGTAAATTTTGGTCAACAGTGCTTAGAAAAATTAACCTTTCACTCTTAGATAATCATTGCCATATAGGAGCTATTTAACAGAGTGCAGCTGAAAAATACAGAAAAATAATATAAAATGCTATCAGTTAATTAATAAAATATATTAGGATTTTTTTATTTGTACTGGTTGTGCTATTTTTCAGTTAATATAAAGTTTCTAATTTATTTCTCTTTTAAAAACTCCTCTTTGGGGGCACCTGGGTGGCTCAGTGTTAAGCCTCTGCCTTTGGCTCAGGTCATGATCTCAGGGTCCTGGGATTGAGCCCCGCATCTGGCTCCCTGCTCAGCAGGAAGCCTGCTTCCCCCTCTCTCTCTGCCTGCTTCTCTGCTTACTTGTGATCCCTCTCTGTCATGTAAATAAATAAAATCTTTGAAAATTTCTTTGTAGATCAATCTGTTCTGACATTCTTCATTAAAAAAAAAAAAAAAAAAGGCCAAAGATTCAGCACCTACTGAACCTTGATTCATCTCCAGTGGCTTTGCTTAGCTGTACATAAACTGTTCTTGCAATTCCCTCAGGTTGGAGGGTTCTATCTTTGCTCAATACGAGTCTTCAGTGATGACTATGTTAAAATGGTAGACCTCTCTCCTCACACAATCCAGTCACTCTCTCTCCTTTTTCCCCCTATTTATGTGTTGTCTTGACAGTTATTCCTGACACTGTAAAGTTAATGAGGGAGGTCCATTGTCAGTTTTAATCTCCAGTGTAACTGTCCATCCTAGAGAAGTGTCTGGCTTATGGGCCATTACAAAAAGTCAATCTGGAACATGAGATTATATATTATACCCTTTAAAACACATTCTATATGTATATGTGTGTATGTTAATATATATTCTTTTTTTTTTCTTTTTTACCATCACATGTAAAATGGGGTTCATGGTAGAATTACACTATACACTCTATATATATAGAATATCATTAAGCAAGTGCATATTCAACAACTATTATTCATGAAGTTCTGTACTTTCTTTACTTAAATGAATACATGTAGGATTTTAAAAGCTTCGTATGCCATACACCTACAATGTTATGGGAGACAAAGGCGTATATATGCATGATACACAGAGAAATAGAGTAACTCCTTTTAATACCTTGGGGGAATAGGAAAACTGAGTTTCAGCCTCTTGAATCACTTTGTTGTACTGATGTGATTTGAAGGGTTTGTTTTTTTTTTTTTTTTCCTGCAGCACAAACTTCCTTTTTCTTTTCTTTCCTTCCTTCTTTCCTTTCTTTCTTTCTTTTTTTTTTTTTTTTAATATTTCATTATTTGAGAGAGAGCACATGGAAGAGAGAGCAGGAACATGGCACTGGGCAGTGGGAGAGGGGGAAGCTGACTCTACCCTGAACAGGAAGCGGGACAGACACAGCCAATCCCAGGACCCTGGAATCATGACCTGAGATGAAGACAGACACTTATCAAGCTGAACCACCCAGGTGCCCTAGACTTTATTTTTCTTAATAAAGTTACATTTGTTATTACCCATTCCTGATAGAAGATTAGGGAGGTGGGACTTTGATTAGGGCCAGCAATTCTTAAGACCTAAGTCTTCTGGGAGAATTATATGAGACTGCCAGTATTTTAAATATGGAGTGGGAAACTGGTATTTTTTTTTTTTCAAGTGATCTTGGATTTACAGACTACTAAGAAAAATTTTGCTAATATTTTGATGTATGAACTCTAAAAATGAATCTTGATTATGTCTTTATTGATCTTTGAGCTATTGTGTTTATTCAAGTAGGGTTTTGGAGTAATTCTGCTTTCTACCCACTTTCTCTGAGGGCTTTGTTTTGTAGAATGGAGCAATTTGCAGATACTCAAAATATTGCTACTGTGGAACTCCATATCAAATGTTTAGTAGTTAGGAAAACTAGTGTGTGATTTTTATTTTGCTTTTAAGATAAAATAACATAAATTTTGAAGATAGGTCTGCAATTCGGCCAGCTGCATGAACTTGGGCCGTTTACTTGACACTTCCAGGGTTTATTTTTCTTATCTGCAAATTGAGCTGCTTTTATCTTCCTCAAAGGATTGCTGTAGGGAAGACCACATTTGATCTATTTGAATCACTTAGCATAGAACCTTGAAAATGGTAAACTATCAAAATACTGAGATATCATCTAGTTGAATTTAACTGAATCTGCAAAGGGTCTTGTCACTTGTCCTCATATTTTTATGACATATGGTATATCTGATAATAAAGTAGTATAGAACTTTGTCCTAGCAAGTAAGTGAAGCAAGAACTCCAGCATTGGGGCGCCTGGGTGGCTCAGTGGGTTAAAGCCTCTGCCTTCAGCTCGGGTCATGATCTCAGGGTCCTGGGATTGGGCCCCACATCGGGCTCTCTGCTCTGCGGGGAGCCTGCTTCCTCCTCTCTCTCTGCCTGCCTCTCTGCCTAGTTGTGATTTCTCTCTGTCAAATAAATAAAATAAAAAAAAAAAAAAAAAAAAAAGAACTCCAGCATCTCTGAACTTTGGATCATGTGATATTTTGCATATAGGAGAGGCATTGGAACAGTGTAATTTTTGAGAAAAATAAAGGACTTGAGCTGTCTATTGTTTCTTGAATAAAATGGAGGTAAGTATGTATCATTTCATGGAGAATTGAAAGTAGCTAGTACATTGTGGCTCCTATATAAATCTTAGAAATCAACTGCCCCCTCTCACACACAGCCACACGTAAACATTCTGACATCTTATTTGGAGTGGCGGTGCTTAAAACTGCATGTGGGATAAGATAGAGGTGACAGCATTAAGTCAGAGACTCCCCTGCTATTTTATGTTATATTGTGACTTTTCTATATGACTTAGAGAAATAGATACAGGTGAGCACCATCCCACACATCTGGAAGGCCAGATGCCTTCCAGGAGAGCTCTCCTGATGATACTTCCTCCTCCGTAGTCCTCTCAAGGAACTGTGACTTTATCTCCTATATTTCTCAGTAGTTCACAGTCCTTTGGACTTAGAACAGAATTGTCTATTTTGCTTTTCATTGCCATTTTCAGACATGACAAATCTTTCTCTCAAAATGTACAGCACAGAAGCTCATGAGATGACATTTTACCACTCACTTATCCTTGTCACGGATATCTTATGGCCACTTAAACTTCTCTTCTATCCTTGATTTTGAGCCCAGTTCATTGTTATATTCTCCAGTAGTAACCTTCTTTATGAATGATTTCAGTATATTCAGGGTACTTCTAATTTCTTGATCATATTAATAGTAAAGTGATGAGAGCATTATACCTCATGTACAGGTAATAAGGGGTGAATTGTCTGTGGAGGATTTAAAAGTAACGCTATGTTTGGTCTGCATGTTATTACCATCAGGCAGCATTTCTAGACAATGTCAGTAAGAATATACTGCTCCTTCAAAAAATCTTTTAATGGGCTACATTCTAATCAGTTGTAGTTACAGTTAGTTTTAAAATATCTGTATTTAGCTTCAAGTTAGTTTTGTTAATTTTCTTTAATATTTTATTACTATGGGAGCTGATTAAGAGAACTCTTTTTCCTATATAATTGGCCCCCACACATTTAGACTTGCTATGTGTACTTTTTGTAGGAGAAAGTTCATAATGTGTTGTAATTGTTTCTGTTCCCCTTGGTACTACATAATACCAGTGTTAAAGCATTTGATGATGATAAATGAAGATTCAATGAAAGAAAAATTTAAATGACTCTGTGTTTTTTTTTCCTACTCATTTCTATGGTTTCTATGGCTATGACTCAAAAATTTTTGTTACATCAGGAATTTCTAATACCCTTTCTCTTGAGTGTTAAATGCTAAGATGAATAACTGTTTGACTTGCTTAAATATCTTCCCTCAAAATACTTGATCTCATACATTTTAATTCAGCAGTCTGTGAAAGGCATAGCCTGGACATTTTTATTTCCAATTGTAACTGTTGTTCATAAATATATTTTTAAGCATTTTCTTCCCACCATTTCATCTTTCAGGGCCATGCCTGCTAGTAGAATGACCATAATTTTCTCTCCACTTTGCTATGTACAATCCATTGAATATATCACTTTTACATGGTTCTTCTCTGTCTTTTAAAATGTTCTTTATCAGGGCGCCTGTGTGGCCCAGTGGGTTAAGCCTCTGCTTTTGGTTCAGGCCCTCCTCTCAGGGTCCTGGGATTGAGCCCTGCATCAGGCTCTCTGCTCCGCAGGGAGCCTGCTTCCCCCTTTCTCTGCCTGCCTCTCTGCCTACTTGTGATCTCTCTCTCTGTCAAATTAATAAACAAGATCTTAAAAAATGTTATTTATCCACGTTTGGTCAGAGGTCCATCACAGTGTCACTCTGTTTTATACACCCTCCAGCTCTGTGTCTCAAGATTTTTTACCTGTTAAAATTAAATGCTTGTTAAATTTGACTCTCTGCCTACTTTCTGTTTCAACTTGGGCACCTAAACTTACTGGAGAAGTGCGTTAGGATGCCCACAGTTTTATCTTTAATCGCTGTCACTCTCAGCTTCACCACACATCCTGAGGCTATTCAACTTCTCACTCTACTAAGTGACTCCTATCTTTTCCTCTCTCTACCAGTCTTCAAAATCCCTTTCCCAATCCTGACCTAACCACTTTCCTTATTAATCCTCTGGAAAATTGTTTAGTAATATTCCATAATTTGCCATCTTAACATCCTCTACTACCTGCCTACCTCCCCTTCTATTATCATAGATGAGCTGTTTGTTTATATTCCCAGCAAGGTCAGTTCTTTTACTTGTTTATGAGATCCTATATCCTCCCACCTATCTTAGGGAAATTGAGTCAGCAATTCTCCCATATCTGTCCTATATTATGAATTGCCTCATCTGCTGAGTCATGCCCATCATCATCATACTCCCTGGTATACTGTTTCATTTTCTGTGGGGAGGTGGGGGGTGTTCTCCCCTGCATATGTTTTCCTCCAACTACCATTCCATTATTGTGATCTAACCAATCATCTTTGAAGTTTTCTGTTTGTATTCTCCAATTTTTATATGGTCTTATTTCCTCCAGCTTAGATTTTCACATCTACCACTTAACAGTGAAATAACTTTCATGATGGCCTTCTATGTTGCTTTGGATCATTTCTAGTCCTCATTTTCCTTGATTTCTCCTGCAATTATTTTCACACCCTCTTTAATGAAACCCTTTCTTCACTAGGTCCTGGAACAACCCTCTATCTTGTTTTGTATCCTATTCTTTCTCAGTCCTCTTTGTTGGATTCTGGTATTCTCAAAGATATCCAAAAGTTAGACCAAGATCAGGTGTTCAGACCTATTCCTCTCTCTGTTCTATGTCATCAACCATTTTCTCTATAACATCATTTGGTCTTGTGATTTTTATATTCTTTTAGCTCACTGAAGACTCCCAAATGTATATCCCCAGTGTAGAACTCTGTCTTGATCTTTGCACTCAGCAGTCTATTGTACATCATCCCTTGTATATCTAGAAAAATAAAACTACACATGGCCAAAATCAGTCTTAATTTTTTTTTTAATATTACAAATCAACTGCACTTACTGTATTCCCCATATCAGTAAATGGGAATCTTATCCTTTGAGCTATTAAAGTAAAAATCCATAGTGAAACCCTTCCCTCTCTCCACCCCACCCCACTTAGTCCACATCTAATCTATCAGCAAATTCTATCAATTTTAACCTATTTCTTTCCCCAAAACTCCATGGCCACTAACATAATCTAAGCAATCATAATTCCCACTTTAATTTTTCTGAAGTCCACCTAAATGATCTCCATTTCTATTTTTGCCACCCTTATGCTAGTCTATCTCAGTATAGAAGCCCGAGTTATTTTAAAATATAAGTCAGATGTCCTGTCCATGCTCAAAGCTCACAGTGATTCCCTATTACACTGAGTCACAGGCACAGTTTGTTCTGTTGCCGACATGGCCATCCAGTTCAGGCCCACTGTCAACTTCATGACCACCTCTTCCCCCAGCCTACTATCTGATTACACTGCCACAGGCACCTTGTCTCTGATTTTTCCTTGAATACCAAAATATTTCCTGGTCCATGTCAACCTTGATAGCTCTCCCATAGATACCTGCATGACTCCCAACACACCATTATATTTCAGAATTATTAATGTGCCTGATCACAAGGTGCTGGGAGAGATCAACTTAAAGTATTACTTTAAAAGATACATGAACATTTTAGCTTTCTAAAATGCAAACTATTTTGAATTCAAATGCCTTTTGATCTAAAAGGTTATAGGTGGGTATTGTATTTCTGTACAAGGATTATATATCCAGCACCATATATATTCTTATGAGAAATTTAAAGGTTGTATTCCCAAAAGTAGGTTTTATTAGACTTGCTTTTTTCATAAGGACTAACCTTAGAACCTGAATTTTATGTAAGATGCAATTCTCCTGGACATTATCTAGATCCATATCACAACCCTTCACATGTTGTTGCCCTCAGTTTTGGAAGATACATTGAGACCTAAATTTGTATACCGAGTTTAAGATGACAAATATTGAGAAAAATTAGAATTAAATAAAAACAAAGTAAAACTTGTTCCAAAGTTGATTTATGCTCAAAAATATTTTTGAAGTAATTATGAAAAATCTACAATAAGTATAAACGTCTTTCTCTCAGTAGGTAAGATTTGGCCTAAAATCTGTTAAGGCCTTTTCAATGAAATAAAAATTACCATAATTTACAATAAATACTTAAAAAAATTAATGTGAATTGCTTTTGTGCATAATGTGAGACCTTTGGCAGGTACTGGTTTATTTTTATACCTATGAACTTAGTACAGGAGGGAGTTGATAAAAGGTTTGTCCTGATAAATAAAAGGTATTTGTAATTCAGAAATAAGTAAGATATGGTATTCTCAAGGAATGTAAAAGCTATCAATGAAAGTAAAAGAAAAATCAACCTTGTTTCAGTTAAGCAGTTAGTGTGTGACTTTTGGTCACATAATGTGACTTTCGCCTTAACTTAATTTGAATGTATATTATCATCAGCGAAACAACTTCTGCAATTAACTTGTTTCATTTTGTTCATTTTTTTGAAGGGCTTCATGATTGATTTATGGTATATTCTGTACATTAAAGCTCCACCCGAAAATTGATAGTAATTAATTATGTTAAAATAGGTACTTTAAAATTTTAGTTTATCTTTATGTGAGCATTGCATATTTTAACTTCCTAGATGTGCTTATAAAAATATTTAGCATGATAGCACTCATGTCAATTTGTGATAAATAGAATTAGGAGTTCTGAATTCTTCTACTTTTCAGATTAAAATAAATATGTGAAATTAATTTTCTCTGTTTTAAGTTTCACCTTGTTATCTTAGAAATTCACTTTTCTACTTTTCCTACCTATTTCTATTTTTCCTTATGAAACTTTATGTAGCATTGAGAACACTTTATCACAGATGTACAACAAACAGTTCACACCAACCATTCTTGAAATTTCTAGTTTTACCTTCAGAGAGCAATATTATAACAAGCAAATTAAAGAACCATGAAAGTAAGGAAAACAAGTTTATGTCAAAGGAATAAATGGTAGCAATTGAAAATAAGCCACCTGTTTCTCATTAAGGAGACAAGTGATACAGCATATAATTCAGTGACTGAAAAATGTATTTTGCATCCCAGGATCTCCCTTAATACTATAATTTTAGGTAGTTGAAAATGATAGCAAGGGAACAATGTACCATAACTTTGTCTTACAGGATCCTCAGTGTTGTGCAGAGGGATCCTCAAAAACAGAACTCATTTATCAAGTGGTTATAGACAGTGCTTCTTTTACTGCAATCCTAGAGTTATCAGAGAAGGAATCAGGAACAAACAATAGAGGTCGTGTCATTACATCTCTGCTAGAGATGACAGCCTGAGAACCACTGTTGTTTACAAATATACAAACTACTATTTTAAAGTAATTCTTTGCCAACAGTGACTTCTTTCTAAGAAAGTCTATCTGAAATCCTAAGGACAGCAAATGAAATAAAAAAAAATATGCACATGATTATGGAGCACAGATGCTCATATAAATCATACAGAAATTAACAACACAATTCCCTGGTGGTAAGGTTGGAGGACATAACAAGAGGAAAAGCAGGCAGTTTTCCCTCATTAGATTTTGATCTTAAAATCAAAAGCACTGCTTGCTTATTCATCTAACAGTATATTCTATTTATTATGTGATGAAGGAATAACATTTAGTTTCTAGACAGAAAAAAAGTGCCATGATATCCACATTTCTTTACAATAATGAAGTTATGTGTATAGTGTATCCCTTCCATTTACTTAGGAATTACCTCCCACTTGATGCAAATGAAGTTTTCTAACTACAAGAAATTAAAAGGTAGATGGTTATGTGTGTTCATATTTCTGTTTTCATAATTTTTTAAAACTCCTTAATGCTCTTTTGTGTTCCCTATTCAGTAATTGTCTAAAACGGTGGTTTCCTCTAAACCTACTTTGTTGAGAGTTTTTTTTTTCTTTATCATGAAAAGATGTTGAATTTTGTTAAATGTTTTTGTGCATCTATTGAGATGATTATATGGTTTTTATGATTCATTTTTTAAATGTAGTGTTTAATACTGCATTTTGCAGATATTAAACCATCTTTGTATCCCACGGATAAATCCCATATGAACATGGTATATGATTTTTCTGATGTATCATTGGATATGGTTTGCTAATACTTTATTGAAGATTTTTGCATCTATGTTTATCAAGGATATTGGCCTATAGTTATCTTTCTTTTTTTTTTTATAGTGTGTTTACCTGGTTTTGGTATCAATGTAATGCTGGTCTCATAGTTAAATCCAGATGTTTCCTTTCTTCTTGTATTTTTGGGATAGTTTGAGATGGATAGGTATTAACTCTTTAAATGTTTGGTAGAATTCCCCTGTGAAACCATCCAATCTTGGACTTTTGTTGGGAGTTTTGATCTTTGTTTCTAGTAATTAGTCTGTTCAGATTTTTTAATTTTTGATTCAGTCTTAGGAGATTAAATGTTTTTAGGAATTTATCCATTTCTTCTAGGTTATCCATTTACTGGCAAATAATGTTTCATGGTCGTCCCATAATTCTTCATATTTCTGTGGTATCCGTTGTTACTTTTTCATTTCTTATTTTGAGTCTTCTTTTTTTTAAAAAAATGATTCTGGCTAAAGGTTTATTTTTTCAAAGAACTAACTCTTTGTTTCATTGATCTGTTCTATTTTTTTAAGTGTTTGTTTCTATTCATATCATTATTTCCATTTTTCTAACATTGGAATTTGTTCTTTTTCTAGTTTGTTTAGATATAAAGTTACTTTATTTTTTGCTTTGGGCTATACATATAAGAGGGATCATATAATGTTTCTTTGAATTATTTCACTCAGCATCATATCCATACATGTTGTCCAAAATGGCAAAATTTTGTTCCTTTATAAAGTCAAGTAATATTCTATTGCATATACCAGAACTTACTACTTTCAATCTGAAAACATTAAAAACTTTTTTTTTACATTAAAAACTTTTAATCTTACTGAAATTCAGATTCTTTTAAGGTTTTTATTATTCTGTGTCATGTATACACTTTTTACCAATGAATGCTTGTTACATAAAAATCACTTTTAAATTTATATTTACTAACAGATTTTTGGAGGTAATATACAGCTTTGATTTGTCCTAAATATGAATAACCAAAACTAACTAGTATTTCCTTTTCACCCAGTTCTTTCTGTATTTGAAATGAATGCTTAAAAAAAAAATTAGTGCTCAGTATGGACGTTCTTCAAAAATTTAAAAAAAGAACTACACTACAACCAAATAATTGCTGTACTAGGTATTTATCCAAAGGAAACAAAAATAGTGACTTGAAGGGGCACCTGCACCCTTGTTTATGATAGCAATATCCACAATTCCCAAAACATGAAAAAATCCCAAATGTCCATCAACTGATAAATGGTTAAAGACAATGAGGGGTGTGCATACACACACATACCAACACACACACACACACACACACACACGAATATTACTCAGTCATCAAAAATAATGAAGTCTTGCCATTTGCAACTATCTGGATGGAACTAGCGTATATCCATGCCAAGTGAAATAAGTCAGTCAGAGAAAGACAAATACCATATGATTTTTCATTTTGGAATTTTATAAATAAAACAGATGAACATAGGGGAAAGAAAGGAAAAATAAAGAGATGGAGGTAAATCATAATACTCCTTATGAATGAATGGAGAGTTGCTGGAGGGGCTGTCGGCAGTGGAATGAAGGGATGTTTGCTGGAGGGGAGGAGGGTAGGAGAATGGGATAACTGGGTGATGGGCATTAAGGTGAGCACTTGGTGTAATCAGCACTGGGTGTTACATGTGAGTGATGAATCACTAAATTCTACCCCTGAAACTAATACTATACTATATGTAAACTAACTTGAATTTAAATACAATTTTGAAAGAAAGAAAAAATTAGTGTTTAATTTTACAAATCTGTATCTTATTTCTCCCAAGACTTCTTTTCTAACCCACTGTTACACATTTTTTAAATGTGTGTTTTATGGCCCCCCCCTTTTTTTTGGTGGGACTAGCAATTAAACTAAGTATTTAATTTTAATAACATTTTTATTAATAAGCTAAAGATGCAGTCTCCATACATCAAACTTTAATATTTTCTTGGTTGTTTTGCCATAGTACCATAATAAACCTAAATTCAAATACCAATTTATGTTTATCCGTGTATCTAAACATAAATGTTTAAACATACATTTATGTTCAGATGCAGGTACTTTAGGTAGTATAATGCACATGTGTTATTTATAGTTAGCCAATGTCTTTTGAATGATTATGTAACATTTTGATAATTATCGTTATGTCTCTTGATTACCCAAAGTAGAATTGAATTAAAAGAGCACTAAGTGAAAACAACCAACAAGAAAATTAATTCTAATTTCTTAAGCCCCTGTAGCCATATGCAAGGGATGTGTGTTGCCACACTTTTTTTAACCTTTGGTATGGTATTGTATAGATAGTGTATTAGTTTGCTAGGTTTGCCATAACTAGGTATTAGTTTGCTAGTATTTGTATTAGTTTGTTAGGTATTGCAAACTGAGTCACTTAAAACAATAAGAATTCATTATCTTTGGAGTCTAGAAGCCTGAAATCAGGTGCTGGCAGGTCCATGCTCCCACAATACCTGTAGGAAAACTCTTCCTTGCCTCTTCCTAACTTCTAATAGTTGTCCAGCAATCTTTGGCTTTCAGCTGCCTAATTCCAATCTGTTTTCTGCATGGCATTCTTCCTAGGTGTCTTTTTTCACATGGCCATCATCTTGTAAGAACAGTAGTCCTGTTGGATGAGGGTCAATCCTCCTCTAATATGATCTCATTCTAATTTAATTATTATAGCTACAATGACCCAAATAAAATTATGGTCTGTGCTACTCAGGGTTAAGACTTCAACACATTTTTTTTTTTTTTTTTTGGTGGGGTGGTGAGGGCTTGCTTGGGGGGGAACAAGTCAAGCTATAACAGCCAACAAGGAAAGAATGAGTTTTACATTGAGTTGTAATATATTCTTTATCATACAAAATACATATTGCACTGAAGTCTATCTGCTTACTAAATGCATTCTATGCTTCAAGAATTATCAGTGACCTATGTTCTTTGTTATTGGTGCTACTGGTGCTACAAATAGATCTAACAGTCACTTCTGATCATGCTCTCTTTCCAGTGTGCTTGCGTTCAGTCTACCAGGAATGTCAACTCATTGCCACTTTTCCAAATTATACTCATTGTTAATAACTAGCTTATTCAGTATGCACTTTCCTACTTACCTCTAGCATAAGATAATCATCCTCTAAAAATTATAAGCATTTGTTATTTACATTGCAGATAATGTCTTATACTGTTATTAAACAGGTGTTATGCACATACTTTTATATTCTAAATGTGCCTGGCACAATACCTTTTGTATAACAGTTTTTCAATAAACATTTTATTGTTATATCATTGAATGATGGAGCCAAAATACTGTATTGAAATATCCAGATACCTATTTCAGTCGTTCATTTGGTACAGGTACATACTGACTAGGTAAATATATAGGTAAATATAAAGCTTAAAATTAGAGCAAAGACTCAGAAAATAGAATGCACTGTGTGTTTGTAGACCAGAAAAGTCTGTTAGAAAAGCTAGTGATAACATTTACTTAACCTTACTGTGTCTTTGCCATGCACCTAATTGTGTATAGAATTGTAATTTGCAATGTAAGACTTCTGTGACGTTAGAATTGCTTTAAGGAATTGCACAATTCTTGGGGCACCTGGGTGGCTCAGTGGGTTAAGCCTCTGCCTTCAGCTCAGGTCATGATCCCAGGGTCCTGGGATCAAGCCCTGCATCGGGCTCTCTGCTCTGCAGGGAGCCTGCTTCCTCCTCTCTCTCTTTCTGCCTGCCTCTCTGACTACTTGTGATCTCTGTCTGTCAAATAAATAAATAAAATCTTTAAAAAAATCCATTATTAAAAGAATTGCACAATTCTTTAAAAAATCATTTTAGTTGAGATATATAAAATCATGCTTAAATACGAAACTGTAATAGTAAAAGGGATGAGTTTTTAAAAATTTTTAAAATTAGGATGAGTTTTTTAAATTAAGCCTAAATTTTAATGTGACAAAGATTCAAATAATTCCATAACTAGAAAGATCTTTCATCATCTTTTAAAAATAAAAAATTAGTAGTCAATTCTTTATTGCAGTAAGACGTTGTACAGCTGAAGAGAATTTAAGATAAAATTTGCAGCAGGGCTGTGGAAACTTAATTTAATTTTCCTTGAACATCATTTGTGTTTTCTTCCTTACTATCTGTAAGTGGAATTTTACTCAATTTAAACCACTTCCTATTAATTCTAAGGTAGCTCACCCCATACCATGCCTCTAAAGGGAGCTATTTACATTTCACAAGCAAAGAAATCAGTTTTCAGGATGTTTCTATATTATGACAGCAAGATTAGTTCAAAAATGAAAAGTTCAGACAATCAACCAGCTGTTTCATATACAAAATGCCAAACATCTGGTTCTCCTGACTTTTTTTTCCCCTCACTGAGTTGATTGAAACAGCAGGGTTGATTGTGTTGTGCAAATATAGCCTTGGAACAGGAAAATTAGGGAGTAAAATATCTTGACTTTATTGTAGATTTTTTGAAAACCCCAGATTCAGAGATTCTTAGGCTATAGTGTCAGCTATTTGAACAGACTGCCTTCTATTGTTTTCATAGTTGACTCAGTAAGATGTTTATGAAAGAACTCCAACTGCAAGATAATTTTAATTACGATAGTTATTAGCATTTCTGTTCCCCAGATACTTTCAAAACATGCTTTTCTCAAGGCTAGACAAATGAACTAAGGACTGCTTCCATCGATCTTCATTACAATCCCAGGTCCACATATAAACCCATGTAATGCCTCAAGAGATGGTCATCTACTAGATAAATATTTGTTCATTAGAATGGATGGTACAAGACCCTATCTCATTCTCCCATATGAATGTGAAATGTAATCTGAGGCCATCAAGTCAATGGAATTGTAGTTCCTCACATTTATGATAATATGCTCTTGTCAGCACCTGCTATGCATTTCTTACACAACTTACCTTACCACTTGAGAGAATTTGGAAACCATTAGAACGATAATTGGTATATTCATAACAAAAGTCAACGGACTGTCAGCTATCAACAAGCAGGTTGTAGTGGGATGACAGAGTGAAAAACAGCAGACAGGGGAAGAAAAGGGAAAATATCAAAAGGAAATGAGAAGTAATAGGAGAAAGGCCTCAGACCATAGTCAAGATCATGCTTCAGTAGAAATATGTCTTATATAAAAATTAATCCATTTAAGTGTTTTGTCTACATATTGAAGGTTCTAAACGGCTAAGCTTTTTTCATGTCTTGTGTGTATATGTCTGTAATATTTATCTACTGAAGTTGCACTAAAAGATAAAAGCAAGGTTAGTAATATAGCACTTAAAGAAATGACCTTTAGCAGCTTATATTTGTAATTGCTAAATTATGTAGGTATACTTTGCTAATCAAGGTGGAGATTAAAAGTAAAAAACCAAAACCAAAAAAAAAAAACAAAAACAAAACTAAACTACAAATACGAAAGAGAGAAAGAAATTTAATTACAGGTGCCTTTTCAGTACTTTCCATACTTGAGAATAAATTTCTTCTAGCTTTCCAGCTGTGAAGGCAGCCATTGTTCTCAGGGGAGCTAATTATACTAAGAAGCTTGCCTTCCTGGTGGGCTCTAATAAGCACAGTTCATTGCAGAACTTTACCAGTGTGTGTCAAAGACCCACAACTGTGTGTGGCTGATGCCAGGGGCATGCAGTACAAAGCTCTGTAATGCAGCTGCAGTAAACACACACACCATTACTAGGGAACTCTAGGAATAGCACAGAGGCCTCAGGAATGGGAAGTTATGGTTTCATTAACGCTGAACTGTAGGGGTCAAAGAGTTAATGAAGGGGCTAAAGGGCTAATGATCCCACCTATGATAAACACTATTTACCATGTAGTCTTGAGCAGACTTCTTAGGTTAGCAGGAGCTGAATGGAGGGGACTGTGTTAGCCATCTGCTCACTGCTCTAGTTACCATTTTTTCATACTTGTTCAGTTACTATAAAGAGTGACCTAAAAGGCAATGGAAAGGCAAACAGTGATGTGCTAGAAGGGATTTAAAAAAAAAAAAAAAGGCGCACCATCTAAACAACTTTACCTATAATTTTGTAGTTAGAGCTTTATAAAAGAGTGCTCATTTAATTATACCCTTTAATTTTTTAGATATTTACCTACTGAGTTTCTCAAAAATGTGACTCTTGGTTCATGTAGTAGGTCTTCATGTTGTCTAGCTTGGAATATAGTTAAAACCATAAAAAAGCATTTAAATGAATGTTATGGTTACACTTCCTAGTCTCTGCAATGAAACAATGGATACCAGTTTATACAACCAAATTAGCAGGCTAAAATTTTACTGTAAATTTCTAAGCTCTGTTTGTATTGTGAATTTACATTTGATCACTTTAGTCTTAAACATGGAAAATGTTTATTTTTCTGGTGCCATAATGAAAACTCTTCAAGAATTTTTAAACACCTAATTCTTTTTTTGTAGTGATTCATGCTTTCTTTCCTTATATTCTCCTAATGAATGGTGAAAAACAAACAAACAAAAACAAAAACAAAAAAAACCTATTTGCAGGCAAAGATGCTCTTACAATGTTTATAAAAATAAAGTTCTCTTTATATTTGACAACAAGCAATAAAATTAAAAGAAAATCAAAATTTATAGTCAGTGTAACCTATGTCAAGGTCTTAAATTTCTCAGATAACAAAAGCTGCTGTGATTAGCTGTGAATATATAGAAGATTGCTACCTTAGTTGGAATGAAGCATCCGTGCTCCATAGGAGAATTCTCTGAAATTTTCAACTGGCAATTCCATGACTGAGCTTCATAATGACCTTATGAAACAGCCTGGTTTTCAACACATCCCTGTTGCTTCAATTGCGCAAAGTTGGCCAGCTGTAACAAATAGCACAGCAGTTTACTTTTCCGGTGTCCAATTCAAATCCATTTCATCTCACTTGGGAGGAAACTGCAATTTAGTCTTAGGATTTATGGCATGAAAGCATAAGTCCATGGAATTGACAACAAAAATATCCCCACTATGATTATAGAATAAAACTCTTTACCAAGTTCCATAAAAGCATCACATTTATTTTATTATACTTATTTTTTAAAGGATTTTATTTATTCATTTGAGTGAGAGAGAGACCATAAGCGGGGGGAAGGGGCTAAAGGAGGGGGAGAAGGAGACTCCTCACTGAGCCTGAAGCCTGACATGGGGCTTGATCCCAGGATCCTGAGATCATGACCTGAGCTGAAATCGGATGCTTAACCAACTGAGCTACCCAGGCACCCTAACTTTCATTTTATAAAGAGAAACCCTGGTATAGAAGTAATAACAAAAAGAATAAAAACAAACAAATGCATAAAAATAATACTTTTAAGGAAATAAATCCTTAATGAAATATGGGGGAGAAAAGCATAAAACCAAGCAAATAATAGATAGAATTTCAATTCCAGGGGATCAAAATTTATCAAAATCATGATTATATCAAAATCACAGTTCTATCAAAATCATGATTCTGTCAAAATCATGATCTGTATGCCACATATACTTACACTGTAGAAAGCAAAACATATAATATCAAGAATTATGGTATATAACTTCATGAATATGTTCAAAAATGTCAGACTAAATTTATAGCTTTGAAAGTGACATTGATTAGAATACTAATTGTAGTTTTATAGTTTGGTCATTATTGATATTCATTTTTGAAGTTTAATAAAACAGCAGATACCTAATTTGGGAGAATGATAAGCAGTTTAAATTTTGATTTTTTTTAACCAATAAAAGATACAGTGGAAATATTGGAAAAACAAATGAAACTCTGGGCATCAGATAAAATTAAGTGTTAAATAGTGACCTTGATTTTTTTCTAGCATTATTATTATGATCATTTCCTTATTTACACAGATTGGATAAAGTCTGTGGTAATCTACATAAAATGTATACATATCTATGAGACAAATTAATATATTACTTGAAATATATATTTAGACTGTGTTTAAAAAAAAAACAACTCAAGACAATATCTGAAGACCAGAAGATGTGAGAATTCAGGACAGAATCTTGTTTTTTTTTTTTTTTTTTTTTTCATTTTATTTATTTTTTCAGTGTAACAGTATTCATTCTTTTTGCACAATACCCAGTGCTCCATGCAAAACGTGCCCTCCCCATTATCCACCACCTATTCACCCAACCTCCCACCCCTGACCCTTCAAAACCCTCAGGTTGCCCCAACCTCCCACCCCTGACCCTTCAAAACCCTCAGGTTGTTTTTCAGAGTACATAGTCTCTTATGGTTCGCCTCCCCTCCCCAATGTCCATAGCCTGCTCTCCCTCTCCCAATCCCACCTCCCCCCAGCAACCCCCAGTTTGTTTTGTGAGATTAAGAGTCATTTATGGTTTGTCTCCCTCCCAATCCCATCTTGTTTCATTTACTCTTCTCCTATCCCCCTACCCCCCCATGTTGCTTCTCCATGTCCTCATATCAGGGAGATCATATGATAGTTGTCTTTCTCCGATTGACTTATTTCACTAAGCATGATACGCTCTAGTTCCATCCACGTCGTCGCAAATGGCATGATTTCATTTCTTTTGATGGCTGCATAGTATTCCATTGTGTATATATACCACATCTTCTTTATCCATTCATCTGTTGATGGACATCTAGGTTCTTTCCATAGTCTGGCTATTGTAGACATTGCTGCTATAAACATTCGGGTACACGTGCCCCTTCGGATCATTATGTTTGTATCTTTAGGGTAAATACCCAGTAGTGCAATTGCTGGGTCATAGGGTAGTTCTATTTTCAACATTTTGAGGAACCTCCATGCTGTTTTCCAGAGTGGTTGCACCAGCTTGCATTCCCACCAACAGTGGAGGAGGGTTCCCCTTTCTCCACATCCTCGCCAGCATCTGTCATTTCCTGACTTGTTCATTTTAGCCATTCTGACTGGTGTGAGGTGATATCTCATTGTGGTTTTGATTTGTATTTCCCTGATGCCGAGTGACGTGGAGCACTTTTTCATGTGTCTGTTGGCCATCTGGATGTCTTCTTTGCAGAAATGTCTGTTCATGTCCTCTGCCCATTTCTTGATTGGATTGTTTGTTCTTTGGGTGTTGAGTTTGCTAAGTTCCTTATAGATTTTGGATACTAGCCCTTTATCTGATATGTCGTTTGCAAATATCTTCTCCCATTCTGTCAGTTGTCTTTTGGTTTTGTGAACTGTTTCCTTTGCTGTGCAAAAGCTTTTGATCTTGATGAAATCCCAATAGTTCATTTTTGCCCTTGCTTCCCTTGCCTTTGCCGTTGTTCCTAGGAAGATGTTGCTACGGCTGAGGTTGAAGAGGTTGCTGCCTGCATTCTCCTCAAGGATTTTGATGGATTCCTTTCTCACATTGAGGTCCTTCATCCATTTGGAGTCTATTTTCGTGTGTGGTGTAAGGAAGTGGTCCAATTTCATTTTTCTGCATGTGGCTGTCCAATTTTCCCAGCACCATTTATTGAAGAGGCTGTCTTTTTTCCACTGGACATTCTTTCCTGCTTTGTCGAAGATTAGTTGACCATAGAGTTGAGGGTCGATTTCTGGGCTCTCTATTCTGTTCCACTGATCTATGTGTCTGTTTTTGTGCCAGTACCATGCTGTCTTGATGATGACAGCTTTGTAATAGAGCTTGAAGTCCGGAATTGTGATGCCACCAACTTTGGCTTTGTTCTTCAATATTCCTTTGGCTATTCGAGGTCTTTTCTGGTTCCATATAAATTTTAGGATTATTTGTTCCATTTCTTTGAAAAAAATGGATGGTATTTTGATAGGGATTGCATTAAATGTGTAGATTGCTTTAGGTAGCATAGACATTTTCACAATATTTATTCTTCCAATCCAGGAACATGGAACATTTTTCCATTTTTTTGTGTCTTCCTCAATTTCTTTCATGAGTACTTTCTAATTTTCTGTGTATAGATTCTTAGTCTCTTTGGTTAGGTTTATTCCTAGGTATCTTATAGTTTTGGGTACAATTGTAAATGGGATTGACTCCTTAATTTCTCTTTCTTCAGTCTTGTTGTTGGTGTACAGAAATGCAACTGATTTCTGTGCATTGATTTTATATCCTGACACTTTACTGAATTCCTGTACAAGTTCTAGCAGTTTTGGAGTGGAGTCTTTTGGGTTTTCCACATATAGTATCATATCATCTGCGAAGAGTGATAGTTTGACTTCTTCTTTACCGATTTGGATGCCTTTAATTTCTTTTTGTTGTCTGATTGCTGAGGCTAGGACTTCTAGTACTATGTTGAATAGCAGTGGTGATAATGGACATCCCTGCCGTCTTCCTGACCTTAACGGAAAAGCTTTCAGTTTTTCTCCATTGAGAATGATATTTGCAGTGGGTTTTTCATAGATGGCTTTGATAATATTGAGGTATGTGCCCTCTATCCCCACACTTTGAAGAGTTTTGATCAGGAAGGGATGCTGTACTTTGTCAAATGCTTTTTCAGCATCTATTGAGAGTATCATATGGTTCTTGTTCTTTCTTTTATTAATGTGTTCTATCACATTGATTGATTTGCGGATGTTGAACCAACCCTGCAGCCCTGGAATAAATCCCACTTGATCGTGGTGAATAATCCTTTTAATGTACTGTTGAATCCTATTGGCTAGTATTTTGGTGAGAATTTTTGCATCTGTGTTCATCAAGGATATTGGTCTGTAGTTCTCTTTTTTGGTGGGATCCTTGTCTGGTTTTGGGATCAAGGTGATACTGGCCTCATAAAATGAGTTTGGAAGTTTTCCTTCCGTTTCTATTTATTGGAACAGTTTCAAGAGAATAGGAATTAGTTCTTCTTTAAATGTTTGGTAGAATTCCCCTGGGAAGCCATCTGGCCCTGAGCTTTTGTTTGTTTGGAGATTTTTGATGACTGTTTCAATCTCCTTACTGGTTATGGGCCTGTTCAGGTTTTCTATTTCTTCCTGGTTCAGTTGTGGTAGTTTATATGTCTCTAGGAATGCATCCATTTCTTCCAGATTGTCCAATTTGTTGGCGTAGAGTTGCTCATAGTATGTTCTTATAATTGTCTGTATTTCTTTGGTGTTAGTTGTGATCTCTCCTCTTTCATTCATGATTTTATTGATTTGGGTCCTTTCTCTTTTCTTTTTGATGAGTCCGGCCAGGGGTTTATCAATCTTATTGATTCTTTCAAAGAATCAGCTCCTAGTTTCATTGATTTTTTCTATTGTTTTTTTGGTTTCTATTTCATTGATTTCTGCTCTGATCTTTATGATTTCTCTTCTCCTGCTGGGTTTAGGGTTTCTTTCTTGTTCTTTCTCCAGCTCCTTTACGTGTAGGGTTAGGTTGTGTACTTGAGACCTTTCTTGTTTCTTGAGAAAGGCTTGTACTGCTATATATTTTCCTCTCAGGACTGCCTTTGCTGTGTCCCACAGATTTTGAACTGTTGTGTTTTCATTATCATTTGTTTCCATGAATTTTTTCAATTCTTCTTTAATTTCCTGGTTAACCCATTCATTCTTTAGAAGGATGCTGTTTAGTCTCCATGTATTTGGGTTCTTTCCAGCTTTCCTCTTGTGATTGAGTTCTAGCTTCAGAGCATTGTGGTCTGAAAATATGCAGGGAATAATCCTAATCTTTTGATACTGGTTGAGACCTGATTTGTGACCCAGGATGTGATCTATTCTGGAGAAGGTTCCATGTGCACTAGAGAAGAATGTGTATTCTGTTGCTTTGGGATGAAATGTTCTGAATATATCTGTGATGTCCATCTGGTCCAGTGTGTCATTTAAGGCCTTTATTTCCTTGTTGATCTTTTGCTTGGATGATCTGTCCATTTCAGTGAGGGGAGTGTTCAAGTCCCCTACTATTATTGTATTATTATTGATGTGTTTCTTTGATTTTGTTATTAATTGGTTGATATAGTTGGCTGCTCCCACGTTAGGGGCATAGATATTGAAAATTGTTAGATCTTCTTGTTGGACAGACCCTTTGAGTAGGATATAGTGTCCTTCCTCATCTCTTATTATAGTCTTTGGCTTAAAATCTAATTGATCTGATATAAGGATTGCCACCCCAGCTTTCTTCTGATGCCCATTAGCATGGTAAATTGTTTTCCACCCCCTCACTTTCAATCTGGAGGTGTCTTCGCGTCTAAAATGAGTTTCTTGTAGGCAACATACTGATGGGTTTTGTTTTTTTATCCATTCTGATACCCTGTGTCTTTTGATTGGGGCATTTAGCCCATTAACATTCAGGGTAACTATTGAGAGATATGAATTTAGTGCCATTATTAGCCTGTAAGGTGACTGTTACTGTATATTGTCTCTGTACCTTTCTGATCTACTACTTTTAGGCTCTCTCTTTGCTTAGAGGACCCCTTTCAATATTTCCTGTAGAGCTGGTTTGGTGTTTGCAAATTCTTTCAGTTTTTGTTTGTCCTGGAAGCTTTTGATCTCTCCTTCTATTTTCAATGATAGCCTAGCTGGATAGAGTATTCTTGGCTGCATGTTTTTCTCATTGAGTGCTCTGAATATATCATGCCAGCTCTTTCTGGCCTGCCAGGTCTCTGTGGATAAGTCTGCCGCCAATCTAATATTTTTACCATTGTATGTTACAGACTTCTTTTCTCAGGCTGCTTTCAGGATTTTCTCTTTGTCACTAAGACTTGTCAATTTTACTATTAGGTGACGGGGTGTGGACCTATTCTTGTTGACTTTGAGGGGGGTTCTCTGCATCTCCTGGATTTTGATGCTTGTTCCCTTTGCCATATTAGGGAAATTCTCTCCAATGATTCTCTCCAATAGACCTTCTGCTCCCCTCTCTGTTTCTTCTTCTTCTGGAATCCCAATTATTCTAATGTTGTTTCGTCTTATGGTGTCACTTATCTCTCGAATTCTCCCCTCATGGTCCAGTAGCTGTTTGTCCCTCCTTTGCTCGGCTTCCTTATTCTCTGTCATTTGGTCTTCTATATCACTAATTCTTTCTTCTGCCTCATTTATCCTAGCAGTGAGAGCCTCCATTTTTGATTGCACCTCATTAATAGCTTTTTTGATTTCAACTTGGTTAGATTTTAGTTCTTTAATTTCTCCAGAAAGGGCTTTAATATCTCCAGAGAGGGTTTCTCTAATATCTTCCATGCCTTTTTCGAGTCCGGCTAGAATGTTCAGAATCGTCATTCTGAACTCTTGATCTGACGTATTACCCATGTCTGTGTTGATTAGGTCCCTAGCCTTCGGTACTGTCTCTTGTTCTTTTGTTTGTGGTGATTTTTTCCGCCTTGTCATTTTGTCCAGATAAGAGAATATGAAGGAGCAAATAAACTACTAAAAGGGTGGCAAAGACCCCAGAAAAATGCGCTGTAACCAAATCAGAAGAGACCCCAAATTGTGGGGGGGAGAAAGGGGATAAAAACAGCTTCTTTCAGAAAGTGGTTGATTTTCTGTTTCTAGAGTTGCTGTTCTTCTTCTCTTCGCTCTCCCGTTGGATTTGTAGGTGTTTGCAATGTTTAGATAAGCTATCGAGCTGATCTCCTGCTACCTGATGTAGTCTCAGGCTGCTACTTCTCCGCCATCTTGACTCCTCCCCTCAGAATCTTCTTGTTTTTATGTTTGTTTGTTTTTAAGATTTTTATTTATTTGAAAAGAACAGAAGTGGGAGGTGGGGAGAGGAAGAAGAGAGGGAGAAGCAGACCCTCCACTGAGCAGGGAGCTCAGTGTGATGTGTGGCTTGATCCCAGGACCCCAGGATCATGAGCTGAAGGCAGATGCTTAACCCACTGAGTCACCTAGGGCCCATATCTTTGTTTGTTTGTTTGTTTGTTTTTGAAGACCTGATTTACCTTTGCTGGAGAATTTTACCTGACCCCAAATGTAAAGCCAATTTATAGAGAAATGCAATCTGTTGTAACTAATGTAAAGCCAACATACAGAGAAATAACTATTCAATAACTAATCAAACTTTTTCCTAAGGAATTGCCTTTATGGCTGATGGTGAGTATTCTGTATTGCTAAAATCTGTGTGGCAGTATGGTTGAAATTTTATGGTTTCCATTCCTGGCATCTTTGTTCCCTTTCTTTAGAGTAGTTCTGTGCACTGAACTATTTCCCAAATTAATGGTTTCTCAGGCTGTCTTCTCTCCTGCATGTCAGCTCATAACTAGAGAGTCTTTATTTTTTGCTAACCTTCTGATTCAGTTCAACATACATGGTTATGAGGAGGAAGAAAAAGGAGTAGGCAGTGGGGCAGGAGAGAAAGAGTTGTATATAACCTGATTTTTAAAAAATGTAAATCGTCTCATTGAAATTCTGTTTGTTGAACCTTAGGATACCAGTATATCTAAGTACAAATTTGTGTATATTTATCATTTTTATAGGTGGATTTGGAAAGCTGCCAATCTTCATGTCATTTTGCCACTTAAGTTTAAATAAATTTAAGGATCTTATACTATGTGAGGTTATAAATACTGTTTATAATATTTGGCTTTAGTTTCCTCATCTATAAAATAGATAAATATTTTATAGATTTATAAATAGATAAATAATTTATAGATAAATACACTCCAGTGTATTAAATATCAAGTATCTATTACTGAGGCTGATCCATTACAATATATCTTTCTTTCCCCCATTTTTGTCTTACTTTAATAAATATGTGAATCTTTGAAGTTTCAAATTTTATAGTTAGAACTATTAGAGATTGTATTTATAGTAATCTACTCCTGTGCAAAGGATATGAAAAAAACATAGAGCAGAGTCGTATGGGGTGTACATGTAATTGTATAATGCACTACTTTGTGAGTGTAAACCCAGGGTTATTTATTATTATAGCCTAACCTAGTCCATTCTGACTGATAAGACCACTGTATTATGCTCTTTAGGGACCTTTAGAACTTTGAAAAAGCAAAATCTCCACTACAAATATGGCACTTAATTTGGTCTAGTAATGATGGCATATCATGTGCCAGACCCTATTTTATGCCCTTTGCATGTATTTACATCTGCTGAAGTTAATTTCCATTTTTGCCTGGCATCTAATTGGAAACCAGTTAGCTAGCTATGTATGAATTATGAAATTAAAGGAAGATTTTTTTTGTATTTTTAAACATTAAATACATTGGAGGATATAATGGGAAAGAGCTTGTTTAAATTTGAGTCATCTTTTTTGTTTTAGCTAGAATTCATTATATATATTTTGATGAATGTTGTTAGATAATCTGGCAGAGAATAGAAGATACTTTCCTCTTTGGTCTAGGTAGCAGTATGTCTTTAAGGTTCATTAACTTCCTGTTCTATTTCAGAGACTTAGGAAAGCTATAACAGAATAGCCCATTTTTACTGCTTCCAGAAATAAAAATAAAGGAACAGTGATAGTTCTTATAAAGTTAATCTTCTATTTTAGGTAGAGCATGACTACTTGAATAACCTGATAGCCTCTTTCTTTGAAGAGAATTTTTGTACAGGTTGAGCTTAAGTTTGTCTATTCAGAGCAGTGGATTAAAGGAAAATTAAAATTTAGGAAACACTGTATTTTGGGGGGGATAGGCACTTTTTCTCCTCACACTTCTTTTTATTTATTTATTTATTTATTTATTTTTAAAAAGATTTATTTATTTGACAGATAGAGACCACAAGTAGGCAGAGTGGCAGGCAGAGAGAAAGAGAGAGGAGGAAGCAGGCTCCCAGCTAAGCAGAGAGCCCGATGCGGGGCTCGATCCCAGGACCCTGGGACCATGACCTGAGCTGAAGGCAGAGGCCTCAACCCGCTGAGCCACCCAGGTGCCCCTCTTTTTATTTATTTTTAAAGATTTTATTTATTTGAGAGAGAGTAAGCAAGGAGTGCGGGGAAGCAGACTCCCGACTGAGCAGTGATGAATCCAGTGCTGGTCTTGATCCTAGGACCCCTGGGATCATGACCTGAATTGAAGGCAGATGTTTAACCAACTGAGTCACCAAGGTATCCTTTTCTCTGAACACTTCTGTATTGACCTATATTATGAAAAGATCTTGAAGATCATCTTTAGCTGTTTATCACTAGAGGGTGACATTGCTTCACTGAGAGATAATGCCCATTCAATGGTGTACTGTCCATTTGGCCTGCAGCAGACAGAAGGATAGACTGGCTGTTCTCTTGGTTTCATCTTGATGGCCGTGTTTGGGAAAATGGACACAAATTTGAAGAAGTAAACATTAAGATGCTCATCTTACATTTCCTTTTTATATGCCACATTATCTCTTTTTCTATCAGGATTTTTAATTGCAAGGTTGCCTTCTTGCATAGTATGCAATATCAAATATTTATCTATACTTTATTTCCCACTTGACTGGGGATGTTTAAGTTCATATTTCATCAGCAAATAATTCTACTTAGGATGTGGGCAATCAGAAACAGCTAACAGGAACATTCTCCAAGGTTTCCATCTGGATGCCTTAGCAAATAATGTTGCCTTTGAGAAAGAGTGATGTTAAGAGGAGATGTTCATTTGACAGTGAAGGGTAAATGTAGATGAGTTAAATTCTGGACTTGCATAGGTTTGAGATCCTTTTGGCATACTGAGGGATGCATTCCACAATTATTGGGTGTTAGTTATTGGGCATTTCTACAACATTACATTTCACAATTGTGATAGAAAGTGATAATCTGGTATAAAAGAAAACTAAGGAGGGTATTTCACTTTCTAGTGCTTTAATTTTTAAGAACGTGCTTTCACAAACATGGTTAACAAAGCGGGACACATAAGATGCCTCCAAGGTGAATTCTTTATTTACATGGAGCTTATACTGGAGTGAGAAGAGAAAGACTATAAACAAAAAACAGAGGTGGTAATTAAGAAAATCTAGATGAAGACGATAGAGAGAGGTAAAGGATGTTACTTTACGTAGTGATTCAAAGACCTCTGTGCTAAAGAGAATTTTGAGCAAAGTTTGGAAGGAAGAAAGGGAGTTATGTGAGTATCTTAGAAAAAACATTTCATTAAGAAGTGACAGAATTACTGATAAATATTCCTTTAAGACAATTAAAAAATATGAACTTGGAATTTGAAAGAAGAGCAACATACAGATTTAGCATCAGGACCCCCTAAATAAAGTATATTCTGAATTCACGTAAATTGGGAAATACAGTTCACTGGCTCTGTAAGTCTTTAATCTGCATATGAACACGCAAAATAAGACCCCTTCAATGATCTGATGGCAGACTCCCAAATAGGTAAATACCATTTATAAAATAAAGTATGAATCATGATAATAGGTATATGCACAGAAGTTTTGAGGCAGCTGAGGGACAGCTAGGGCAGGCATAGTCAGGAGAGGCTTCCTAGTCAAGATACTAGAAGGATGAGAGAGATGGAGTCTAGGAAATAAGAGGGGAAATGACAGGGTGTTTGCACAAATCTAATCTCAATGTAGTTTTGCCAGAGGGTTGACTATAAAACAAAGAGTGGCATGTGATGAAGTTTAATGAAATATCATGCAGATGATGGGCATCCTTGTAGTGAGAAAACATCTATTTTGCCCAGCAGGTAAACAGGGAGCCTCAAAGAAGTTTTAGATAAGTTTAACTGTCTGACATGCAGTTTTAAAAGAACATGGAAACCAAAGGGAATATGGTTCTAAAAGAACTAGACTTGAATCTAAGGGATTACTGGCAAACGTTGGGAGTCCTAGGAATTATGAGGATGTTCATTTGTGCAAAGTATGGCTAGAAAGACAGAAATCATTATCTGAAACAGAATATAAGGCTCATTTGTTCACTTGATTCATACAGTATTAAATCCAGTGTTTCCAAGTGCTTTAAGCACTGTATAAGCTTACTAAATAAATACTAGAAAGGAAGAAACTCTTTTTGGCTTGTGTGAGGATTACAAACAAATGGGAAAGATAAGGCAACATAGAGTCTTCTATAGGAAATGTGTTCCTTTAATCCTTTTAGATCATGTGTAATTGGAATACAGTTGAATGGTATCAGTATTTTGCAAAGTATAACTTACACATGTTCCCCCACATACAACATACTGTTTTTTTTTTTTTAAGAAATTTTTTTTTTAAAGATTGTATTTATTTATTTGACAGAGAGAGATCACAAGTAGGCGGCGAGGCAGGTAGAGAGAGTGAGAGGGAAGCAGGCTCCCTGCCGAGCAGAGAGCCCAATGCGGGACTCGATCCCAGGACCCTGAGATCATGACCTGAGACGAAGGCAGCAGCTTAAACCACTGAGCCACCCAGGTGCCCCCAACATACTGTTTTGAAGTGACCCAAAAGCAAGCTTTTTCACAGTTGAAGAGGAAGCCTGAAGAAAACCATTTAAAATTCTATAGTTCTTTACCTTAATGGAGAAGGTGGCTTATAGAGTTGATGTAGAGTCCAGATAAAGAAGCTGTAAGTCTTTTCTTTTGTATTAAAAAAGTTTTATAGGGGTGCCTGGGTGGCTCAGTAGGTTAAAGCCTCTGCCTTCAGCCCAGTCATGATCCCAGGGTCCTGGGATGGAGCCCCACACTGGGCTCTTTTCTTGGCAGGGTACCTGCTTCCTCCTGCTTCCTCCTCTCTCTCTCTCTGCCTGCCTATCTGCCTACTTGTGATCTCTGGCAAATTAAAAAAAATAAAAAAATAAAAAATAAAAAAGTTGTATAAATGTGTACATCTTAAATTTTCAATTTTGATAGAAGTGATATGTATTGAAAACTGAAGCCATCGAGTGCTTATCTCAAAGGAGAAAAAGCCACACAGATTAAAGCTGTAAAGAATCAGCTATAATTTTGGGTATGTTTTCTACTTATTTTTCAGGGCCTCACCATTTCTCAATTCTGAGAGCTCCCCATTTCTTTCTAGGAGTTCTCAGTATTGCCTAAGAGAGCAGGAATTTATCTCTGTTGCTTGCAATCAAAAACTTTGACTTTTTTCAGCAGCCTATTTTACCAGAAGTTACAGGGAAGGAAAAAGGGATGATGAAATACTGAAAAATCAAAGTGGTAGAACATTTTACTTTTGTTTCTAATTATGGAAGGAAATTGTGTTCACATAAAGTATGTAATACTGAAGAATTATACTCTTTATGGTGATGCAGCAGAGTCTGTGGAAAACACTGGTAGAAGAATTAAGCCTTATGTGGGGGAAAAATTGTAGAATTGACATTAAAACTGGAGAATAAAAGACAGCTATAAACTATGATGGCTATTCCTTAGGTTTTCTGAGTTAGAGAACTAAGATCCCAGTGGATATTCAGTTTTGGACATAATGTGAAAGAAGTGGTGTGGCTTAAGGAAGGATTAAAAGTTTGGGGCACCTGGATGGCTCAGTGTGTTAAGCCTCTGCCTTCAGCTCAGGTCATGATCTCCGGGTCCTGGGATAGAGCCCCAGTACCTGGGATACCGCCTCTTTCTCTGCATGCCTCTCTGCCTACTTGTAATCTCTCTCTCTCTCTCTGTCAAATAAAATAAATAAAAATCTTTAAAAAAAGGAATGATTGAAAGTTCTAGAAAGATTATGTGGAGAAGCAGTAAGGAAGATACTAAAGACAAGAACCCAGACTGTTAACGAAATTTGAGAGCCTGAAAAATTACAAATAGAGACTTGGTTTGGGCCATAGAGCACATAATTATGTATTGGTCCTTAACTTTATAGACACTTTTATTTTTTTATTTTTTAAGTGTTCCAAGATTCATTGTTTATGCACCCCATCCAGTCCTCCAATACATGCCCTCCTTAATACCCACCACCAGGCTCTCCCATTCTCCCACCCTCCTGCCCTCCAAAACCCCCAGTGTGTTTCTCATAGTCAACAGTCTCTCATGCTTTGTCTCTCCCTGTGGTTTACCCCAATTCACTTTTCCTTTCCTTCTCTTAATGTCCTCCATGTTATTCCTTATGCCCCACAAGTAAGTGAAACCATATGATAATTGACTTTCTCTGGTTGACTTATTTCACTCAGCATAATCTCCTCTGGTTCCATCCATGTTGATAAAAAAGTTTGGTATTCATCCTTTCTGATGGAGGCATAATATTCCATTGTATATAGAGACCATATCTTTATCCATTCGTCTGCCAAATGGTGATTGTGGCCATTGCTACTATCAACATTGGGGTACGTATGGCTATTCTTTTCACTACATCTGTATCTTTGGGGTAAATACCCAGTAGTGAAATTGCAGGGTCATAGGGCAACTCTATTTTTAATTTTTTGAGGGAATCCCCACAATGTTTTCCAAAGTGGCTGCACCAACTTGCATTCCCACCAAGAGTGTAAGCGGGTTCCCTTTCTCCACATCCTCTCCAACACTTGTTGTTTCCTGTCCTGTTAATTTGGCCATTCTAACTGATGTAAGGTGGTATCTTAATGTGGGTTTGATTTGAATCTCTCTGATGGCTAATGATGATGAACATTTTTTCATATGTCTGTTAACCATTTGTATGTCTCCTTTGGAGAAATATCTGTTCATGTCTTCTGCCCATTTTTTGATGTGGTTATCTGTTTTAGGGTGTTGAGTTTGAGGAGTTCTTTATAGATCTTGGATATCAGCCCTTTTTTGTGGTGTCATTTGTGAATATCTTCTCCCATTCCGTGGGTTGCCTCTTTGTTTTGTTGACTGTTTCCTTTGCTGTATGGAAGATTTTTATCTTGATGAAGTCCCAAAAGTTCATTTTTGGTTTTGTTTCCTTTGCCTTTGGAGACATGTCTTGAAAGAAATTGCTGTGGTCCCTGTCGAAGAAGTTACTGCCTATGTTCTCTTCTAGAATTTTGATAGATTCCTTCTTCACATTGAGGTCTTTAATCCATTTTTAGTTTATCTTTGTGTATGGTGTAAGAGAATGGTCGAGTTTCATTGTTCTATGCATAGCTGTCCAATTTTCCCAGCACCATGTATTGAAGAGACTGCCTTTTTTCCACTGGATATTTTTTCATGCTTTGTCGAAGATTAATTGACTGTAGAGTTAAGGATCCATATCTGGGCTCTCTGTTGTGTTCCATTGATCTATGTGTCTTTTTTGGTGCCAGTACCATGCTGTCTAGATGATCACAGCTTTGTAATATAGCTTGAAATCAGGCGATGTGATGCCGCCAGCTTTGTTTTTCTTTTTCAACATTTCCTTGGCAATTTGGGGTCTTTTCTGGTTCCATACAAATTTTAGGACTGTTTGTTCCAGCACTTTGAAAAATGCAGGTGGCATTTTGATCAGTATGGCATTGAAAGGATAGATTGCTCTGGGCAGTATAGACATTTTAACAATGTTTATTCTTCTGATCCATGAGCATGGAATGCTCTTCCATCTTTTTGTGTCTTCTTCAATTTCTTTCATGAGTGTTCTGTAGTTCCTCAAGTACAGATCCTTTACGCCTTTGGTTAGGTTTATTCCTAGGTATCTTATGGTTCTTGGTGCTATCATAAATAGAACAGTACATGGACAAAAATAAGCTTTACATACTGGCCTCTGATTTTCTTTTATTATTACTTTACTTATTTTTAAGTAAATATTATTATTACTTTACTTATTTTCAATTCACTTAAATATTTGCTTTAAAGTCGATTCAAATTTTTTTTCACAATGTTTCTGACAGTTACATTGTGTTAATTACATCTTTTACTATATTTCTATTACTTTTATTTACCACAAATCCAACTAGTAATTCTTAAGGTAGTTTATGTTAACTGCTACACCAAAGATTCTCTTGGGATTGCCATACTGGTATTGCTTTTCACAAGTCCTTTTGGTCTTTTGGAGTAGCTTCTTTTTCTCTTGAAAAAAAAAAAACAAAACTTGAATTTCTCAAACTATGTAGGAATCTGTTTCTTGATAAACTATTTCAATGTAGAGATTTATTAATTTTTAAAAACAGATTAGTGTTTATTCTGATAATGAATATTTCCTAAAATTAATGCATACCTAGCAGGATACATTACTTAAATTTATTCCATGCAAAATATAAGATATTTTGTTGCATAATGAAATAAACAATGCCTGAGTGCTTGAGTTTAGTAGTTTATTCTGCCATTGATTTAATATTCAACTTAAGTCAAGTTGTTTTCCTGCTTTGGTAAATTTCCTAATCCATAAAATGGAATAATAAGTCTGACTTGCCTTGGGGTTTTTCTGAATAACTGCTAACAAAACTGTTTATTAAACAATTTTATATCATAACGTTCATTATCAAGTAGAAGGTGTTTAGAAGCAAATTAAACCTTTGATAATCCATAGCATGAATACTGGATATTCAGGAGAAAACCATAACTGATTCTTTTTTCTTCCCAGTGTTTTTTATGTCTTCAATTTATTGAGCTATTTGGTATCAGTGACTTAAGATATTAGACCAAATATTTATTATTTACTTCAAAATACTAAATTCTCCATTGTCGCACTGCAAGGGCCATTTCAGTTTAATCAATATGCTTAAAAATAAGAATACTGGTCTTTTAAGGGCTGATTCAACCTAAACCTAAAAAATCAGGAAAAAAATCAATACTTGTTAAGCATTAAGACATAGAATATTGTAACTTGATGACTTCATGGGGAAAAATGTGGTATGATATACTATTTATATTCTCAAACAAACTTAATAGGTGTTCAAAAAGTAATTTAACAAATAAGTTTAAAAATGTGTATAATCTATCTGATCCTTAAATGTTAAGCTAAGTTTCTAAAAAAATTTAACTTTCTATATTTAATTCTTAGGTAGACAAGAGTTTCCATGAACAGGCATTAACCATTAATATGTATACATTTGGACACCAATTAAGACCTTCTTGTTTTTATTTGGAGTTACTTTTGCTATTATCTAATATTTAGATAGTTATTTTAAGGTACTAGAAAACTCAAGTTTAGTATCAGTCAACCATTTTAAAATAAAGTTTGAGGTAATATTTAGAGATGTGACATTCAACCTTTTAGGTACACATATACTTTGATATATGCATATAGTCCTGTAATCATCACAACAATCAACTCACAGAATATTTCCATCTCTCCTGAAACTTTTCTAAGGCCCCTTTGTTTTCAGTCTTCTCCTTACCTCCTTGGCATTCAGCTCCTGGAAACCATTGATTTGTTCTCTGTCCCTAAAATTTTGCCTAAAAGAACTGAATTTTCTGAAATGAATCATTTTCCTTCTCTCTGCAGAATTTTTTTAAATTTGAAATTTTTTAAAATTATTTTATTTTTTTACATTAATTTTTTAGAAAGTGTGCACAAGTTGGTGGTGTGGAGAGGCAAAGGGGAAGAGAGAATTTTTTTTTTTAAGACTTTATTTATTTGACAGATAGAACAAGTAGGCAAAGCAACAGGCAGAGGGGAGAGGGAGAAGCAGGCTCTCTGCTGAGCAGGGAGCCCAATGCAGGATGTGGGCCTTGATCCTAGGACCCTAGGATCATGACCTGAGCCAAAGGCAGCCACTTTAGCTGACTGAGCCACTGAGGCATCCTGGAGAGAAGAAATCGTAAGTGGTCTGTGTTCAATGCCAAGCCCAACATGGGGCTCATCTCACAACCCTGAGATCATGATCTGAACGGAAATCAAGAGTCAGACACTTAACCAACTGAGCCACCCAGGCACCCCTCTGCAGAACTTCTTTTAACATTTCTTTTTTTTTTTTTTTTTTTTTTTTTAATATTTTATTTATTTGACAGAGAGAAATCACAACTAGGCAGAGTCATTCCACTCTTGCTTCTTGTATGGTCTTTGATGAGAAGTTTAATGTAATTCTTACCTTTGTTCCTCTAAAAGTAATGTTCCTCATTCCCCTAGTTTCTTTTAAGATTTTGTTTTTATTTTTTTGCAGTTTAAATATATGCCTACATGTAGTTTTTTTGGCATTTGTCTACTAGATGTTCCTGAGATTTCTAGCTCAGTGGTTGTTGTTATTATTCTTGGTCATTATTGTCAGATATTTTTCTTTATCTGATATTTAAATCATGCGTACGTTACACCTTTTGTATTTTGGAAGTATTCGTTAGCTGGTCTGCAAGCTCTGATTCTTTTCTTGGCCATGTGCACTCTAATAAAGCCCAATCAAAGGCATTCTTCATTTATGTTGGTGTTTTGATTTCTGATACTCTTTTTTCAGTTTTCTCTTTTTGCATAAAGTCTATTTTTTTTTCATTAGAGCCTTTAACATTTTAATCACAATTATGTAAAATTCCTTATCAGGTAATGTCAAAACATATGTCTGTCATATGTGAACCTGGTTCTGATTCTTGTTCTCATGAGACTATGGTGGTGGTTCTTTTTTCTTTTTTCTTTTCTAACGTGCTTCATAAATCTTTATTGAAAGAACATGATGTATTGGGTAATTGGCATAAAAACATTAAAAAATCATAAATATATCTCTTTTCTATATACTTTGTCTCTCTTGTCACAATCTTGGACTATATCTTAATGTCCTCTGTTAAATACAGTTCCTGCTTCTTTCCTTACACTTGTACTGGCTAAAAATAAAAGTCTGAATCTTAAGTCTTAATAAGAAGTCTATATTTAATGGTTTTACTCAGAAGACTATAAGTTGCAAAATGTCATTGCTCCCACTCAATATGAGACGTTGGATCAACTAAAAAAAAATATAGCTTTAAACAACCTGTCAGATTTAAAAATTAACAAAATTGTGGTAAGTAGCCAACCTTTTCAGAAGAAAAGATAACTGCTTTTATTCTGGCAGTATGCAAAAATAGACTGAACACCCTATATGGTGTTAAAGAGAAACTTACTGTTGTGACTTGAAGTTTTTTTTTTACGGATGCATGTGGTCTTGTGTGGTGTATTACAATACCAAAGATCTCTAACCATGGAGTCAGTGTGCTGTGCTCCTCATCTCTTGTCTGGAGTCCTTCACTGTGTGGATAGTGTAGTAAACCAGAAGCTGGAGTTTGTTCGGGAGAGATGAGCTCCATTCAACATACTCTGGGCCATCCAGTGTGTTGTAGTGGCTCTGCATCATCTGGAAGTAAGATTGTGATATAGGAAAATGGAGTGGAAGAAGAACTCACCAACAGCTAAAAAACTGACAGGCAAGCTATAAAGAAGAGACTATTTCATAGACTGGAAAGTTACAGCTAAACCGAAAACTGTTTGGAATTTCTGAAGTCTCGTGGCAATTAAAATTCTAGATTTCTTAGGGATCAATCCTGATCCCATCTTCAAAATATCTGATACCTTTAGTTCACTTGTAACCTTATAAAAGTTGCCAGAAGGCAACGATCTGGTTCAAATATACATTGGATTGAAAGAGCTTTGGAAAGAAAGAACATGCCTTCTTGCACGGGTAAATATTTCCATTAATCTTTACAAGAAATCAACAAACTATGGCTTATGGGGAAATTTTTAATATTGCCTGTTGGCTAAGAATTGTTTTTACATAATTACATACTAAAAATAAAGTTTTGTAGGACAGATTATGTAAAGCTCTAACTTTAGTGTCTATAAATATTTATTAAAATTTAGCCATTCTTATTTATTTGCATATTATCTGGGTGCTTTTGTGCTAAAATGGCTCTTCAGTAGTAGTGATGAGGGCTATATGGCAACACTGGTCACACTGTTTAATATATTATGTCTGGTTATAAAAGGATATTTTGAGTATCAAGAAATCTTAAGTCTTGGGAAAGATGAGAAAAGATAAAGAAGTTTATCAAGGGACCAAGAAAAGATACAGAAGGTTGAGATGCTTTTTTAAGTTAGAGACCTGGAAAAAAAAATTCTGATCTAGTTGAAAAGGTGGACAGTGATCAGCACATAGGGAATTCCATTAGAGTGATATTGAAATGATAAAAAAAGGAATGCTAAAAGGGAAGAAGGCATTATGAGAAGTGGAGAATTCATTAGGTATACTAAAAGACAGAGCAGATTTTATGAAATTAATAAAAGGTCAACAGATATGAGCCAAACTGAATCAAATATAGGAAAAACAGAAATGAAATGAAAGAGCTATGTGACATCTGTGGAACAATACCACCTAGTCTAATAAGCATGTAACTGGAGTCCCAGGACAGGAGGCAGTACATGGGGCAGAAAAAAATATCTGAAGTGACAACTGGCTGAGAATTTTGGAAAATGGATGAAAATTTGAATTTTCATTGTGTATCCAAGAAAATCTGTGAACCTAAAGCGGAATAAATACAAAGCAAACTATACCTGAACACATCGTGTCTCAATTGGTGACAACATAGAGAGAAAATATTAAAAGTTGCCAGAGGAAATGGGCACACATCACAGGCAGAACAGTGATAAGCCCAAAAGATGACTTCTCAGCAGAAATGGAGGCCAGAAGACTAAGAAAGAAGTTTAATGTGTAAAACAGAGAAGGGGGAAAATCCCCTCAGTCTGGAGGTCTGTGTCCAGCTAGATGAGCAGCCTGCAGAAGCCACAGAAGAGCTGTCTCTTTCTGCTCTCACTTTCCACTAGTGCATTCCACCATAAACAACCAGAAGGCAGCTGGCCAGATAGCTTTGGAAATGTAGTTTTGGGATACCAGCCATTCTAAAACAAAACAGATCACAGAGGAGCGGAAATGAATCCTTAGAAAACATAGGCGAAAGGCTAGAGTTGTTACCAGTCTGGGCCAGCTGAATGAGGAGTGATCCATTTACTTCCTCCCTTAATGGGTTTTGCTCAGTGTTTAGTGGATGGCAGCCAGACGACACTTTGTTTTATTGTGCTGTCACTCTAGCTGTTTTCTGTTTAAAAATTTCCATTTTTCTGGAGGAGAATCCTTGCTCCAGTTTTTAGTAGTTATATGGCTATCTGGAGTATATCTTATCTCACTTCCAGACTGGGTTAGATAGGCTTCCAGGCAATGGAGGTCATAGACATCAAACTCCACTTAATTCCATGTTGGGTGATTGCCAACTGAATGAAATCATCTGAGCAATAGCACATGAATGCAGACGAAGTTTATTTTAGCTAATACTATGCTAAATACAAATGTGTAAATAGTGTAGGTAATTGTCATTCTAATCATAGTTAGGATATTAGGACATAAATTTGAAGGCCAATGGAATGTTCTGTTTTTGACAAAGTAGACCAAAACCTTTTGATTAGTGATATTTGTTGGAGGCTTTAAATATATTCACTTCTTAATTAAAATTTTATTTGCTATTTCAAAAGTTGACCTCAAAGGTTTTGAAAGTAGAACTCACTGGCCTGAACATAGGAATGCCAGGAGGATAAGAGTGCAAAAGTTGTCAAGTAAAATCAAATCAAAGAAAGTTGCAAGAAATAGGCCTATCTCATTTACAAGCTGCCTAACGTTCAATAAACCTATGTAACTTTTTTCCTGAAGAAAAGTGGCCATCAAAGTTTAGGATTTAGAGGTTGAAAAACTGACCTGGCAATTTCAAATCCTGAATCTCAAGTGGTATCTGTGTAATAGCAATTTGAGCAGGTGTTACATCTGACCAGTGTTACCTGTATATGCCAGCTGAAAGAATATTTTAACTCTTTGATCAACAGATCTTTGGAGTTACATAATATTCTTGAAAGTTACTCTTACAAGACCATTTTTTGCAGTTATATTAATCTGCACTAGGTCCTATTCCAAATACTTCACAGAGGTATAATGAGGTAAACCTGTACAATTTAATAACCATTTAGTGACATTGTGAGATAATCCCTATTTTATAAATCAATAAAATGAGATTTACAAAGATTGTTTGGCTTTACTTGAGCTCACAATCTTCATGTTGCTTGATTTGGACTTAATTCTACATTATGTGAACTATAAGAGAATGTCAGAATTAGATATTAAGAAATTTCATTTAAAAAGTCAGTTGAGGGACACCTGGGTGGCTCAGTCAGTTAAGCTGCTGCCTTCAGCTAAGGTCATGATCTCAGGGTCCTTGGATAGAGTCCCGCATTGGGCTTCTTGCTCAGGGGAGAGACTGCTTCTCTCTCTGCCTCTGTCTGCCACTCTTCCTGCTTGCCTAGACATTACAGGATTCACTTGAAATTCAGTATACCAAAACCTGAGCTGTTTAGGCAAAGGTCAAAGTCTGGGTAAGTAAATGACTTCCATATCTCCTTATTGTTGGAGAGTATTACGGTCAGATGGGGAGACATTAAATAAATCTCTAAAGCTGCTCTGGAATTCTTTGATACCTGGACATCTTAGGTGGGCTTAAAAAATTCTTTCAAAGTGTTTTCTCAATGTCTTGTATTTAAGTTAAAAGAGATAGGATGAAGAAAGAGGGGCAAGGAGTTAGGATATGGATTAAAGAGCAGTTGACCACAGGAAAATAAAAACAAAAGGGTGAGGGACAGTTAAATAGGTTGGAGGCTATGTCAAGGTAGAGAGTTGATGGGGTGCTAGGAAGAGTTAGCATGAAGGATGGGAGGTGATGTTCAGCAAGAGATGCTTTTAGCTGGGTTAGAAGAAGGTTTGCACTTATGATAAGACATATGGAATGTACAGGCAGAGAGATTGACAAGTATATTAGTAGAATAGAATTCAAAAATTTGAGAAACCAGAGTATTGAAAGGCTCATATGGCCAAAAACCGAGGTATGAGTGATATTAATGGCAGTGACCCTGGAGATAAAACTTTCAAGCTACTTGAAAGAATTGATGTATGGATCTGTAAGTGACTATAATGTAGAGGGACACTTGCCCATCACCACATATACTACCACTATGAGAAACGTAGAAGAAACCGTAAAGATTCAAGGGTGATCCTCATTAGAGAGAGACCAAAAACATGAAGGGAATCTTCAGAGAAGATTATAACAACATTTTGGTAGGACTTGGAAACTAATGGAATAAAAGAGTTAATTAAGAATGTGGGAACTCGATGGGAATGGACTGCTGGAGATAAAATATGGCTATGGAGTTAGTAGACTTTTGGTGTGACCACCATTAGTAAGGTTACGGCAGCCATGAGATTTTTGGGGGGATCTTGAGGCACACCATGGCAAGGTGGTGGTGGTAAGTTTTTAGAAGAACTGGGATATCAAGGGTCTTTTTTTCATAATGGTCTATATAGAAGTGAAAATTTTGCTCTGAGGAATTTGATTTGAAATTTTTTTCCCAGGTGATTCAAAATTGTGAGACAAAGGATATAAACTAAGAAATAGGTGGGTACCTGAGTGGCTCAGTGGGTTAAAGCCTCTGCCTTCAGCTGAGGTCATGATCCCAGGGTCCTGGGATCGAGCCCCACATCGGGCTCTCTGCTCAGCAGGGAGCCTGCTTCCCTCTCTCTCTGCCTGCCTCTATACCTACTTGTGATCTCTGTCAAATAAATAAAAAAATCTTAAAAAAAAAAAGAAATAGGTTTTACAATAGAAAAATATCACTTCGTCTAATTGTAAAGTACTCACTAAGTATATCTTTATGATATAAATTCAAATCATGGTGCAAACTGGATATAATAAATATACAAAGCATACAAGCATTTTGTAAACAAACAAATACATTTGTAATTTTAAAGAAAGCATATTTGTAAATGCATATATGTTTAAGTTCTGTTGAAATATAATTTAAATCTCATACAAATCATCCACTTAAAGGGTATAATTTAATGGCTTCTTTCAGTTAACATAATGATTTCAAGGTTTATTCATATTATAACAGGTATAAGTACTTCATTCCTTTTTTTACTGTTGTGTAATTATTATATAGTTATTCCACATAATTCTCCATTCATAAGTCTACAGACATTTGTTTTTTTTTTTTTTTCAGTTTGGTTATTGTGAATAATGTCGCTATAAAAACTTCTGTACAAATTTTTGTGTGGATGTTCTCATATCTCTTGGATTTATACCTAGGAGTGGAATTGCTGTGTCCTTTGATTAATTCTGTTTAATCATTTGAGAAACTCCCAAACTCTATCAAACTTAGTGAATTCTTCATGTGCTTATTATCATTTGTATATCTTCCATGTATAAATGTTTATTCAGATCATTTGACCATTTTAATTTTTAAAGTTTTAATAGTTTTTTATTGAAATACAATTAACAGTATTACATTAGTTTCAGGTGTACAACATGGTGATTCTATTATATATGTGTGTGTGTACATATATATGTATATGTATATGTGTGTGTATATATATGTATATGTACATATATACACACATATACATATATATACACATATACATATACATATATATGTACACACACACATATATAATAGAATCACCATGTTGTACACCTGAAACTAATGTAATACATTATATATATGTAATATATATGTAATATATATGTAATATATATATGTAATATATATATGTACATATACATATATATACACATATATATGTACACACACACATATATGAAGAACAAAGTAATCACAGTAAGTCTAGTTATCATCTGTCATCTTAAAAAGTTTTTGTAATAATAATGGCTATATTCCTTATGCTGCATATTATATCCCCATGTTTTATTTATTTTATAACTGGAAAATTGTACCTATTAATTCCCTTCACCTATGTTGTTCATCCCCACACTGTCATCCCCTCTGGCAATCATCAGTTCTCCACATCTGAGTCTTTTTTTTAAGGGCATGTGTGCAATGGGGCATGAGGTAAGTGTCGAGGGAGAGGGAGAGAATCTTTTTTTTTTAAAATGGATTATTTTATTAATAATAAAATATCTGGTACTTGGACATTATACTTATGTATACAAGAAATCAAGAGAAAAAATTTTAAGACTTTATATTTCTTATAGAATAATTCCCTTTACAACATTTTTTTTCTTTTAATTTTAGGTAGTTAATATATAGGGCAATATTGGTTTCTGGACATAGAATTCAGTGATCATTACATTACATATATTATATCACTACATACAATACCCAGTGCTCATCATAACATGTCTCCCCCTTATTACCCATCCCCCATCTAGCCCATCCCCCATCCACTTCTGTACATCAACCCTCAGTTTGTTCTCTATTGCTAAGTGTCTCTTATGGTTTGTTTCTCTCTTTCCTTTTTTCTCCCCACCTCCTTCCTATATGTTCATCTATTTTCTTTCTTAAATTCCACATATGAGTGAGATGATACAGTATTTGTCTTTCTCTGACTTATTTCACTTAGCTTAATACACTCTAGCTCCATCCTTAAATTTGCAGATGGCAACATTTCATTGTTTTAGATAGCTGCATAATATTCCATTGTATACATATGCCACCTCTTCTTATTTATCAGTCGATAAATGGGCTTTCTCCATAATTTGGCTATTGCTGATAATGCTGCTATAAACATCAGAGTGCATGTATCTCTTCAAATCTGTGTTTTTGTATCCTTTGGGTAACTAGTAGTGCAATTGCTGGATTGTAGTTCTATTTTTAACATTTTGAGGTACCTACAGACTTTCTCCAAAGTGGCTAGACCGGTTTGCATTCCCACTAGCAGTGTAAGAGGAGAAACCCTCTTGCATCCTCACCAAAACCTGTTGTTTCTTGTTAATTTTAGCCCTCCTGACAGGTATGAGATGGTGTCTCTTCATGGTTTTGATTTGTATTTCCTTGATTATGAGTGATGTTGGGCATCTTTTCATGTGTCTCTTAGCCGTCTGAATGTCTTACTTGGAAAAGCGTCTATTCATGTCTTCTTCCCATTTCTTAACTGGATTATTTGGTTTTGGGGTGTTGAGTTTGGTAAATTCTTTATAGATTTTGGATACTAATGCTTTATCAAAATGTTGATTGCAGATATCTTCTCCCATTACATAGGCTGCCTTTTAGTTTTTTTGATTGTTTCCTTTGTTGTGCAGAAGGATTTCATCTTGATGAAGTCCCAGTAGTGGATCAATATTCACAAATCAACGTGATACACCAATAATAAAGGATAATAACTGTACAATCCTGTCAATAGATACAGAAAATGCATTTGACAAAATAACAGCATTCATTCTTTTTTTTAAAAAATATTTTATTTATTTATTTGACAGAGAGAGATCACAAGTAGACAGAGAGGCAGGCACAGAGAGAGGGAAGCAGGCTCCCTGCTGAGCAGAGAGCCCGATGCGGGACTCGATCCCAGGACCCTGAGATCATGACCCGAGCCGAAGGAAGGGGCTTAACCCACTGAGCCACCCAGGCACCCAACAGCATTCATTCTTGATAAAAATCCTCAACAAAGTAGAGATAGAGTGAACATACCTCAGTATTCTAAAGGGCATGTATGAAAGACCCATAGCTAATATCATCCTCAATGGAGAAAAACCAAGAACCTTTCCCCTATGGTCAGGAATAAGACCTGTCCAATCTCACCATTACTATTTAACATAGTACTGGAAAGACTTCAGCAATCAGACAAAAATAAAAAAGCTTTCAATTCAGCAAGGAAGAAGTCAAACTTTCCCAGTTCGCAGTAAACATGATTACTCTATGTAGCAAACCCAAAAGACTCCACCAAAAAATTGCTAGAACTGCTACATGAATTCAGCAAAGTTGCAGGATATAAAATTAATATGCAGAAATCTGTTGCATTTCTATTCACCAATAATGAAGAGGTAGAAAAAGAAATCAGGGAATTGATCCCATTTACAATTACTCCAAAGAAACAGTAAGATACATAGGAATAAATCCAACTAAAGGAGTAAAAGATTGATACTCTGAGAACTATAGAACACTTACGTAAGAATGTTAGTTTGCTTCCATATCCTGGCTATTATAAATAATGCAGTTATAAATATAAGGGCAAATATGTCTCTTAGAATCAGTGTTTTTGTTTTCTTCAGATAGATACCTAGAAGTAGAAATGCACAATCTTATGGTAGTTCTATTTCTAATGTTCAAAAGAACCTCCATACACTTTTCCATAGTGGCTGCAGCAGTTTTTATTTTCACTGACAGTGCACAGGGGTTCTCTTTTCTCCATTTCCTTGATGACATTTGTTTCTTCTCTTTTTGGTAATAGCCATTCTGAGAGGTGTAAGGTCATATCTCATGGTTTTAACTTGTATTTCAGTGATGGTTAGTGATGAATATGGTTTCATGTACTTATTGGGCATTTGTATATCATTTTTGGAAAAATGTTCAGGAGCTCCATTTTTTTAAGGGATTTTTTTTTTTTTTTTTTTTTTTGGTTAGGGTAGGAGTCTTTATATATTTTGTATGATAACCCCTTACCAGATACATCATTTGCAACTATTTTCTCCGTTCAGTAGATTGCCTTTTATTTTATTGGTTTATTTTGCTGTACAAAAGACTTTAGTTTGGGGTGCCTGGGTGGCTCAGTGGGTTAAAGCCTCTGCCTTCAACTCAGGTCATGATCCCAGGGTTCCAGGATCAAGCCCCACATTGGGCTCTCTGCTCAGCAGGGAACCCGCTTCCTCCTCTCTCTCTCTACCTCTGCCTACTTGTGATCTCTGTCAAATAAATAAAATATTAAAAAGAAAGACTTTAGTTTGATGTAATTCCATTTCTTTTTGCTTTATTATCCTTGCTTAAGCAACATATAAAAAAATATTGCTAAGACTGGTATCACAGAGCCTACTGCCTATGTTTTCTTCTGGGAGTTCTATGACTTCTGGTCTTACATTTACGTTTTTACTTTATTTTGAGTTTATTTTGGTATATGGTTTAAGAAAATGATCCAATTTCATTCTTTTGCATGTGGCTGTTTAGTATAATACATCTTTTTATATCCTAGATAGATCGTTTATCAGATAAATGATTTGCAAAAGTTTTCTCCCATTGTATGAATTATCTTTTCACTATCTTTATGGTCTCTTTTAATATCCAAATTTTAATTTTTATATTTTGTTCTTGCTTGTGGTTTTGGTATAATGTCTAAGGAACTATTGCCTAAAAGATTTTTCTAAGAATTTAATACTTTCAGCATTTAAATTTAGATCATTGAGTTAATTTTTTTATATAATGTGAGACAAGAGTTCAGTTTCATTCTTTGCATATAGATAATCAACTTTAGCTGCTCCACTTTTTGAAAAAAATATTCTTTCCATATTTAATTCTTTGGACATAAAAATAACTGGAACAATGCTTTAAGATATGTCTTAAACATATTAAGATATTTGTAGAGATATTTGTGATACCTAAAACATTATGGCAGAATAATGTGGCAGTGTAAGAGTCAATATCATGATGGTTTCAGTTCTAGCTAAATTGTTCTATCTAAATTATTGTTTATTATTTTTCTTTTTTTAAAAAAGATTTTGTTTATTTATTTGACAGAGAGATCACAGTAGGTAGAGAGGCAGGCAGAGAGAGAGGAGGAAGCAGGTTCCCCCCTGAGCAGAGAGCCCGACACAGGGATCGATCCCAGGATCCCGGGGTCATGACCAGAGCCAAAGGCAGAGTCTTAACCCACTGAGCCACCCAGGCACTCCTGTTTATTATTTTTCCAATCAAAAATCTTAGGATACCTGTTTTCAGTAAAATTATTGTCTAGCTATCTTCAAAATTTTTTGCAATGAATTTCTGTAATTTTAATGTGGAAAATCAAGGAATAAGAAGACCCAAGTCACTTATAAGAAAATAGAAAAGGGAGTAATTATATTATCAGATATTCTTATTATAAAATTATGGAAATTGGTGATACAAGTACATGATAAATGGGACAAAGTAGAAATCTGTAAACAGGTTTCTATCTCAATAGACTCTGTATCACAGTAATGGCACTGTAGATCATTGGGGAACAAAGTTGACTAATCAAAACAAATGTATTGAAATATTTAAAAAATGGCATGCTATATATTTAACAATACTATAAGACTGTTCTCATTTTGTATGCAAAAATATTCTCTATTAACTTCTTAAATGGAAAAGACAACTCTTTAAAATTATTAGATGATACAGGAGAATAAATGAATTAGAATTGGCTTTATTAAATCAGAAAAAATAAGTCATAAAAGAAAAACTTCAAAATATTAAATATTTGGACATCTCTTTGTCAAGACACCAAAATAAAATGAAAATGGGAATCAAAATTTCAAGAAATATTTTTGTCATCTATATAACTGATGAATGAAACTATACAGAAATAGAGATAAAAAAGAGAAATATCAAATGAGTTTTTTTTTTTTAAAGATTTTATTTATTTATTTGACAGAGAGAGATCACAAGTAGACAGAGAGGCAGGCAGAGAGAGAGAGAGAGAGGGAAGCAGGCTCCCTGCTGAGCAGAGAGCCCGATGCGGGACTCAATCCCAGGACCCTGAGATCATGACCTGAGCTGAAGGCAGCAGCTTAACCCACTGAGCCACCCAGGGGCCCCCATTTTTTGTAATAGTAAATAAACTAGAAATAAATATCCATCAATATACCAAAATAGTCACAGAAAGGAATATCTTACAGAAGCAAAAATGAATTAGCCCTAGTTGTTTGTTGTATGAATGAATCTCAGAATCAGAATACTGAATGGAAAATACAAGTTTCTCAAGATTACATAATTCATACTATTTTAATAATATACAATTTTATTTTATATATATATATATATGCATATTTTAATTTTATTTGAAAGACATTGCACAAAGAGGAGGGGATGGTGGCAGAGGGAGAAGCAGCCTCCCCACTGAGCAGGGAGCCTGAAGCTGAGCTCCATCAGGAGAAACAGACTTCTTGCTGAGCAGGGAGCCTGATGTGAGATTCGATCCTAGGACTCCGGGATCATGACCTGAGCCGAAGGCAGCTGCTTAACCAACTGAGCCACCCAGGCACCCCAATGATATACAGTTTTAAGCAAAAGACACAAATAATGAAACTATTTTCTAGAGATGAGAGAATGATAAATGCAAAGGTCAGAGAAATGGCAACCTCAGAGGAAGGAAATCAGGTAGCAAAGAAGTACATACCTAGTACATTGGCAGATGTAAGTGTTATGAGTGTTCTACTTGTTAAATCACATGTTAGATGCATAAATATTCATGAAACTATAATACTGTATTAAATGTATTCTTTATTAACATACAATTAATATTCCTTTGAATTTTATTTTCTTGGAAACTTTGCTTATTGGATGGGGAACCTTTGGGATATTATGTTGTTCATAATAATAAAGTAAAAATTGTCAAAGGGTATGTCCTTGAATTAGAATCCACCTATTGGTTTATTTATTTTTAAAAAAGATTTTATTTATTTATTTAACAGAGAGATGCACAGTGAGAGAAGGAACACAAGCAGCCGGGGGGGGGGGGGGCGGGGGAGGTGGTGAGGGGGTGGGAGAGGGAGAAGCAGGCTTCTGGCCAAGCAGGGAGCCCAATGTGAGGCTTGATCCCAGGACTCTGGGATCATGACCTGAGCCGAAGGCAGACACTTAATTACTGAGCCACTCAGGCATCCCTAGAATCCACTTACTGGTTTATAAGTTGATTCTGATTTAGTAACAACATAAAATGTTTATTAAATACTAAAAGTTTATACAGTTGAGTAATTTTGAAGCATGCATTAATGTAATATGTTTATATTATTGTTTGTTCCTATTAGAGGAGATCTATTTGTATAGCTTAATTTCAGAACCTTTGAGAGATCTAGGCTCCTTTTTCCTAGAATCAATAATTCTTCGTCACAAAAGTTCTGTTAGTACTGAGTAAATATTTGCCAAATTTTGGTAATACAAACATCATTTAAAGTAAACTTGGAGCATTCATTTTAACCCATGAAAATTAATATTTATGAGTTTCTTGAGATTTTAGAGATTGAATATTTCACATCAATCCTTCTATTAAAGCAAGTTTAATCAAGGGATGATTTCTAATCAAGTTTCTAATCAAGAATAGAACTGATCTCTCATAGCTGGTCCTTTATCTACTTGAGTCTAAGGGGCCCAGTTGTTAATTTTGACTTTTATTCAGAAACTCAGGACCATCAGTACCAAAAGAGAGACCTCAGCTAAGCTGTACTGGCTACTGACCCAGAACAACTGGGAAATAAAAAATGGGTTGCATTAAGACACTAAGATTGTGGAAATACTGTTCCATAGCGCTAGTAAGCTAACACTTTCTAGGTGTGAATTCTGGGTTGGCTACTATCTAGTTATATAGTTTTAATGTTAAAACTGTGTCCTAATGAAAAGCATATATTATTAATTATTTATTGTGTAGAATAAATGAGTTAAGGTATATTGAATTGCATATTACATGTCATTTGGTAGACGCTTAACACTAGCAAACTTTTTACTTTCACTCTTGTTAAATTCTTTATTAATATGTGTGCCTTAAGAATGAATGTCCCCCAGATGAGTCTCATCCAAGAAAACCATGTGGCTAATAAAAAACAGCACAATGGGCTTGATTTTGAAAGTAACCTATATCCTGTATGCTCTCCATATGATCTGGTATAAAACATTAGCAAAGAATACTGTACAGAGCTCACATTGAATTCTGACAACCAGATATAAGATATACATATTTCTAAAATTGTTAGAATACTTTAAAAGGTGTCAAGTTTTATTTTGCCTGAAGGTACCATAAACTTTTTTTTAACATTTTTAAAATTTTTAAAATTTTGTATAATATTAGGGAAAAGGCCAGTAAACTAGGTGTATACACACACACATACAACTATAGTCTCAAAATGAAAAATACACATTCTTGAAACAAAGAAAAATAAGTGAATCAAGTTTTAATGAATACATTTTTAGAAATTTTTCTTAGTGATATGTGTAGCTAGGTAAGAAAACACATATGTTTTAATAGGTGGTGGTTTTTCAACTCACTGAATAGTCTTTATCTTTTTTCATATGTCATGATATCCAACATACCTCCACTATATGGTGATGAGGCAAGGTGTTAAGTAATAATAAGGTGATAAGTAATTTTATTGTAAGTATTTTTTATACACAAGTGCAGATGTTTTAAAAAAACACTCTTCTCAATTTATGGATGTTTCAGGCTTGAAATAACACTATTATGGAATAACGTATTTCATAAGTTGTCATAGAATGTCATCTTCATATATATATATTTTTTGATATACCAAACACATGGTGTTGGTATTGGCTTTAGCTTAGTAGGTGTGTTTGGGGAGGGTGGGTTGCTTTCCTTTTTATTTAGAGCCAAAGGTCAAAAAGAATGGAAATATGATAGCCTGGAAATAATGAATACTTAATTTTAACCGATAAAGATGAAAGGGATAAGGAATAAATCAAGCTTATATACAAGAAAGATGAATTGTAAAGAAATTAGTAAAACATGATATACCTAATTCCAAGTTTTCAAAAGTAATATTTGTAAGTAGTTATTAATGTAAATTGGAGATACTATCCATAACACTTCACTGTGTTGTTTTGGTTTTTTTTTGCCATATTAATGCAATTTTAACTTTGGAAACTAGAGAAACTTCCAGGAGTCTTAGAACCAAATTATTGGACATTATATTAATGTTAAAATCTGGAAACCATGAAAAAATTTGTTAACATCTTAACTATATGCCATTAATTTTTTAAATCTCCTGTAATGAACACATGCCTTAGTTTAAGGCTCACTACTTGTGATAAAAGTTGAAGGTCATTATAGTTCTTTATATAGATGTTTTAAATAAGTTAATAATTATTTTAATAGCAAAGGATATTAGGAAGAGAAGACAATACTCATTTTACTGGGCTTTTAAAATTCTGTCAGAGCATTTTTGACCTTTTAGTTACTGATTAATGTTCAATATGTTGACTTGATTGATCAGTTAAACAGCTTTAAGTTGTTACTTAAAACAGTTTTCTGCTTTGTGTTATTTCTGTTAATCAGGAACAAAATGTACAGTTTAAATATTAGCTTGATAATTTTAAAAATAATGATGAACATGATGTATTTATAAATATATTAACCCACTTAAGATGAGGTAGTACAATGAAGAAGAACTAGAATACCATTATTTAGCTCGAGAGGTGACATAAGCTAAGTCATGTAAAGTCACTAGCTATCAGGTTGGTCTACTGTTTCAACATTTTCTCTGTCAAATTTATGTGACAGGTACGTAATTGTATGGATAAAATCCTATAAACATTTGTATCTGGCATGCTATGAAAACAACATAAATTTACCTTCCACTATTTTTAGTATACAGCATAGCAGGAAACAGTGATTTAATGTGGGTATTAATTCTACACATCACTAAAGCAGTGAAGCTTTCAATAAATTTAAGATGCAAAATATCAGCAGACACCCATTCTGTCTTTTACTGGCATTCTTTCCTTTTCTAGAGCACTTACAGACATCATAATAGTAAATCTAGAATATCACAATATTGTTAAGCAGAACAGTTTATTTAAAAAATAATTCATGGGGCACCTGGGTGGCTCAGTGGGTTAAGCCGCTGCCTTCAGCTCAGGTCATGATCTCAGGGTCCTGGGATTGAGCCCCGCATTGGGCTCTATGCTCAGCAGGGAGCCTGCTTCCTCCTCTCTCTCTGCCTGCCTCTCTGCCTACTTGTGATCTCTCTCTGTTAAATAAATAAATAAAATCTTTAAAAAAAATAAAAAATAAAAAATAATTCATAAGGTACAGTCTATAGTCTGTGAAATTTTACTAAGAAACTCTGTGTTCAAGCAAATTACTTTGCTCTTAGTCTTTATGTTCATTTATTTCCATAAGATATGTTTAAATTCAGCAAAATAATTTATTTCTTTATAATTTATTATAGCTACCTAGGATTAATTGGATTTCATCTATAAATCACTCTTCATTATTCGCCACATACTTAGAACAAGACACTATGTTTGACTTTTGGATAGATTGCCACTGCCAAGTGGTATAAGTTTTCATATAGAAGCGAAACATGAAGTTCATAAAATCTATAAGGAATGGTGTTGCAACTGTCATAAGTAAATGGGATGTGTAATAGTGTAAGAAGAAAGAAGTTACTGTGCATGATATAGTCAAAGAGAAAATGGGTAGATTGTGAAGCAAACACTGCTTCTCTAAGAATTCTCTAGGGATGAGCATGTGAATAATTGTGATCAGGTTCTTACAGCAGATAAATATTTTTCTTTTGGTGGGGGTGAGGAGAAAAAAGTGAAGGGTAGGTCAATAGAGATGAAGCTACATTTATTCCACATATAGAAAAGACTTTTGCCTCAGATACTTCTCATTGTTACATAGAGGATATATGGTATTTCAAAAACTGTTATAACAATTTTTGAAGTTAACATTAAAAGGCACAATTTGAAAAGGGCATGGAATTAAATGATGAGTTAATGCAGCTTCATGATGACAGATGGCATGTGCATTCAGTACAGGCTTTAATGGTATCTAATAGCAGTCCACCACAACTAGAGTTTAAGTTGTCAGAACCTCACAGGAAAAACAGATGTTTTGTTGGTTTCATAATCCCAGCCTATTATACATTTGGAACAGTTATAGCTAATGGCTTTTTATTCATGTTCCCTCTCTGACATCCAAATAGGATGTTTTTTGCTTATATAGCAAAGCACATAGATGAAATGAAGAAAAATAGCATGAGTTGATCTGTTTCACTCTTGTAACCAAAAAAATACTTCACTCTTAGATTTATTACAACTATAAATTCTGGAGTAGTAAATGTTGGCGGTATGCCCAATTAAATATTGGTTGTTTATGTAAAGTTGGAAATAAAAGATCTACATATTTTATACATAATTTATTTAAATAAATCATTATTTGGAGTAATTTCTGATAAATTTTTTACATTTAACTATAGAAATACTCAGTAATTTCTGTGTATCTTAACCTTGCTACATTCTATATAATATATATATATTTTCAATATTATAATTTATTTAGAGTATCAGTGTAGTAATGTATATCGATATTAGAATATCTCTGGGGTGCCTAGGTGGATCAGTTGGTTAAGCACCTGACTTCAGCTCAGATCAAGATCTCAAGGTCCTGGGATCCAACCCAGTGGGAAGTCCCTCTGTCCCTTCCCGTGGTTGTGTGTGCTGTCTCTCAAGTAAATAAAAATCTTTAAAAAATTTTCCTAACTACTGCATAAATATAAGTTTTAGCATTGTGTGAAACAGTGGAGATAAAATAACATAGGTAGCAGTAAAACATCACAATTGTGTGTAAAGGCAGTATAGAAGATCAGAAAAAGAGGAAGTCATAATGAGTTGAAAGAGTATGCACAAGAATGAAGACTTCAAGACAAGATTTGGTTGGGTTGAGGAAGAAGGGAAAAGATACATATTAGGATGGAAAATGTTTTTCATTCAACAATTATAGTAGGCAAAATGCATAGAGTACACAGGAAGAAGTTCTTTGTCACAGGAAGAAGTTTATTGCCTTAGTTCTTTTTTTAAGATTTTATTTATTTATTTGACAGAGTGTGAGCAAATGCATACAAGTAGGCAAAGCAGGAAGGAGAGGGAGTAGCAGGCTCCACACTGAGCAGAGAGCCCATTGTGGAGCTTGATCCTGGGATCATGGCCTGAGCTGAATGCAGATGCTTAACTAACTGAGCCATCCAGGTGCCCCACATTGCCTTAGTTCAATACCAGCTCTGCAGTGTATTTAGAGTCTGATACTGAGAAAATTACTTAATCCCACTAAGTCCCCATACATTCGTCTGAAAAATGATGACTAGTGGTAAGCCATTAGGTGAACTAGCTCATCATGTGTATATCGAGGTGAATAAAACATTTTTCTTGCCTTCAGGGAACTTAGAACTGAAACTGACAGAAGGGAGGGTGTTGATAGGAGGTTGGACACCAGCTTGTAAATGAATATAACTGAAAATTCAGAACCACTTTCCCTCTGGGAAATCAGGGTGACCCTTTATATGAACTACAACACAAAACAAATTTAAATTTCTGCAGAGTACTGTCTTATAATCTAACAATAAAAGGCTGAGTGAGAGGCATTGAGAGGCAGAGGGTAGGGAAGGCAAGAGAGAGGGGTGTGTGTGTCCTGGCACTTCTTACTAAAATGGAGAAGATCATAAGAGAGGGAGAAATGGGAGAAGGAAAAATAAGACTGATGGATCTGAGAACAACAGAATATTTGGCTGAACCCCAAGTTGTAGAAATGGCCCAAGAGTCTCTGGTAATTGCTAAGTCTAATATTGAATTTTTAAATAGCTTGCTACTTATATGTAAATAGTCTTATTTTCCCCAACACACAAACTAACTTTTTTGATCTAAACAACATCTGTACCCAAAATTTTATAAGCATTTCCAGGAAAAATAAAAAAAAAAATTCTAGTGAATTTGTGCAGAATTTGTTCTGCTTCTCTGAACCCACATTATTGAATACAAATGGCAGTTACATTTGTCTACATGAATTTGAACTTGATATATATATATATATAGCCTTTTTACTGTTTCCTCATATATATATATATATATAGCCTTTTTACTGTTTCCTCATAATTCCATATGAGGAATTATTCCATATTATATATTATATATTCCAATTATTCCATAATTCCATACATATTCCATATATATTCCATAACATAATATATATGTTATATATATAACTGTATAACTATATAAGTATATATAAGTATATATATATATATATATATATATATATATATAGCCTTTTTACTGTTTCCTCATAATTCCGATGACTTCAGGTATTTAATGCGTTTAACCTTACTGAAGTTTTAGTGTCTTGAGGAAAAAACATACTTCAAGGTAAACGATTATCTGTTATTTCTAGGCGCTGTGCCTTTTTTCCCATATTTGCCCACCTGACTTCTAGGTTATACACATTAATAAAATTATTTTGATAATTTGAAATATGTTTGGGTTGCTATGCTGCCATTTAAGGAAGTTCTATTCTAATTGTTTTTTTGAGGCATTGAAGAACATTCTCACGAACAAAGTTCAGGGAGCAAAAGGCATCACATAGAAAAATTGTAAAGACCTAGAGATCATTTTACTCCTTAAATGGAAAGTATACATTGGTGTGTAAATTTTACAGAAAAATTAGTGAAATAAATTCCTCAAATTTAGAATAAATACATTAAACACTGTATTTCTATATGAGTGTTATTAAGGCATTATTTTCAAAAAGTTAAAAACATGACTTTCATGTTTTTATAGAATTAGCAAAAGTCAAAAAATTTAGTCAAGTTATTAATGATGGTAAAGTTCATCAAAGCTTAATTGTTAAAGCTTATTTCAAGATCTTTTTGTGCAAGAGAGTATGTATATCACCAGGAAAGCAATCTTGAAATGTTTTGTGAATTATAGATAAAAATGGATTAATATTATAGAAGACCTTATAACTGTAACCTTAGCCATACATTTTTCTAAATGGGTGAAATCTACATGTTAAGATGTAACTTTATAGATTCTGTTGGCTCACAACCTCAGGAGCTCCCTGGTGAACTCTGAAACTGGCTCCCATTTGCAGAGGGTAAGGGGAAACTAAAGAAAGATGCTAATCACTCCTGATGAGTTTGGTGACAATTTAAATAAGGGGACTTATGTAAAGGTTTGTCATGGCACCTGTAAGTTGACTAGATCTACACACCTGCCCGCCAGAAACTTAAAAGTTTATATAGAGGCCTTAATGGAGTTTACTGATCTATACAGACCAGATGGTTTCAGCAACACCTTAATTTTCAAGACTGTGGGGTTTTTTTTGTTGTTGTTTGTTTGTTTGTTTCTTTTTTTAAATAGGCTCCATGCCCAACATGGGGCTGGAACTCATGACCCTAAGATCAGGAGTCTCACTCTGCCACAAAGGTACATATTTTAAAACAGCTCCTACTTTCGGAAGATAGGCAAATGCACATTCCAAGGGTAGGGCAGAGAGTGAGGAGCCTCCTGATTGCCCAGGTCCATCTTGAGGGTCAACCAGCAGTGCACATCCTCTCAACTAATTACCTTATCCCTAAGATTCTAAACTCCTAAGAGTGAACAGGATGACACAGGTATACTTACTAAACAATTTAATTCTTGTATGAACTTATTAAACTATGACTCTGTGTGACAATGAAGGACATACTACCAAACTTTGCCTATATCTGAGTATTTTTTACAGTGTTGATGGTAAATGCAGGAGATGAGTGTGACTTATAACTCTTCTACTTTTTAATTATTCATGGGGTTTTATTTTCATTTACTTTATTTTCAACATATTCAATATATTTTCAATATATTCAATATTACTCTATTTTTCCTAACTGCCATAATCTCTTGAATACAAAAATACAGGCTCAACAGAAAAGAAAAAAAATATCAAAGTCATAATTACATGTACCTAAAGCATAGGATTTAATTCATATTAAATAATCCTATATGTCAAATTTAAAAATTTGTACACATTCAATTATTTTGAAATAGGGGGTTAAGATTTGGGTTTTCCAGTAATTCTAATTATATAAAATAGACAGTACCAGATTTCTGGAGATAGCAAACATCATATTATTTTTATCCCCTGCATTTGTCCTGTTTAATTACCACCATTTACTGAAAAACAAAGCAAAATTTTGTATCTACCAATAAGTAGTCTTAGTGGCTTTTGGAAAAATCAGTTTAGTCTTTTCTGTGCCTATAATCCCTTCCATATATTTGACATTTTTTCTTCAGGACCACTCTCATCATTACTGTTGCTTTAGAGTAGGTTTTAAAATCAAGATGAGGAAGTTCTCCAAATTTGTTCTTTTTAAAAACCTTTAGGGGAAAAAAAAAAAACTGTTTTTTGCTTTTTGTTTTTAAGATTTTATTTATTTATTTGAGAGAGAGAGCATGAGAGGGGAGAAGGTCAGAGGGAGAAGCAGACTCCTCATGGAGCTGGGAGCTCGATGTGGGACTCGATCCTGGGACTCTGGGACCATCACCTGAGCTGAAGGCAGTTGCTTAACAAACTGAGCCACCCAGATGCCCAAAACTTTTGGAGTTTTTTAAAAACTCAGAATGCATAGATCAGTCTCTTGGAGAATTTATATCTTAATTATATTGAGTTTTCTTGTCCATGAACTAAAAATATGTCTTTACCAGCATGGTACTGGCACAAAAACAGACACATAGATCAGTGGAACAGAATAGAGAGCCCAGAAATCGACCCTCAACTCTATGGTCAACTAATCTTCGACAAAGCAGGAAAGAATGTCCAGTGGAAAAAAGACAGCCTCTTAAATAAATGGTGCTGGGAAAATTGGACAGCCACATGCAGAAAAATGAAATTGGACCACTTCCTTACACCACACACGAAAATAGACTCCAAATGGATGAAGGACCTCAATGTGAGAAAGGAATCCATCAAAATCCTTGCGGAGAACGCAGGCAGCAACCTCTTTGACCTCAGCCGTAGCAACATCTTCCTAGGAACAACGGCAAAGGCAAGGGAAGCAAGGGCAAAAATGAACTATTGGGATTTCATCAAGATCAAAAGCTTTTGCACAGCAAAGGAAACAGTTAACAAAACCAAAAGACAACTGACAGAATGGGAGAAGATATTTGCAAACGACATATCAGATAAAGGGCTAGTATCCAAAATCTATAAGGAACTTAGCAAACTCAACACCCAAAGAACAAACAATCCAATCAAGAAATGGACAGAGGACATGAACAGACATTTCTGCAAAGAAGACATCCAGATGGCCAACAGACACATGAAAAAGTGCTCCACGTCACTCGGCATCAGGGAAATACAAATCAAAACCACAATGAGATATCACCTCACACCAGTCAGAATGGCTAAAATTAACAAGTCAGGAAATGACAGATGCTGGCGAGGATGCGGAGAAAGGGGAACCCTCCTCCACTGTTGGTGGGAATGCAAGCTGGTGCAACCACTCTGGAAAACAGCATGGAGGTTCCTCAAAATGTTGAAAATAGAACTACCCTATGACCCAGCAATTGCACTACTGGGTATTTACCCTAAAGATACAAACATAGTGATCCAAAGGGGCAGGTATACCCGAATGTTTATAGTAGCAATGTCTACAATAGCCAAACTATAGAAAGAACCTAGATGTCCATCAACAGATGAATGGATCAAGAAGATGTGGCATATATACACAATGGAATGCTATGCAGCCATCAAAAGAAATGAAATTTTGCCATTTGCGATGACGTGGATGGAACTAGAGGGTATCATGCTTAGTGAAATAAGTCAGTCGGAGAAAGACAACTATCATATGATCTCCCTGATATGAGGACATGGAGAAGCAACATGGGGGGTTAGGGGGATAGGAAAAGAATAAACAAAACAAGATGGGATTGGGAGGGAGACAAACCATAAATGACTCTTAATCTCACAAAACAAACTGGGGGTTGCTGGGGGGAGGTGGGATTGGGAGAGGGGGAGGGAGCTATGGACACTGGGGAGGGTATGTGCTATCGTGAGTGCTGTAAAGTGTGTAAACCTGGCGATTCACAGACCTGTACCCCTGGGGATAAAAATACATTATATGTTTATTAAAAAAAAAAAATTTGGAAGGGGAGGCGAACCATAAGAGACTATGGACTCTGAAAAACAACCTGAGGGTTTTGAAGGGTCAGGGGTGGGAGGTTGGGGGAACAGGTGGTGGGTAATGGGGAGGGCACGTTTTGCATGGAGCACTGGGTGTTGTGCAAAAACAATGAATACTGTTACGCTGAAAAAATAAATAAAATGGAAAAAAAACATAAAAAAATATGTCTTTACTTTTTTTGGTTCCTCAGCAAACTGTTATGGTTATTATTTTAGAAGTCTTAAACATCTTGGTTAAATTATCCTTACAGATTTTATTATTGACCCTGATGTGATCAGTATTTCTATTTTCCATAGTTTTAGTGCTAGAATATATAATTGATGTGTGTATTGAACTTGTATCCTGTAACCTTTTCTATATTTGGTAGGTCTTATTAGGGTTTTCTTTATAGACAGTCATGTCTGCTATGTATAATAAGTTTGAATTTTTTCTAATATTTTACTTTTTTGTTTGTTTGCCTTACTATGTTTTCTAAAATTTCCATTATGGTGGATATAAATGCTGAGAGAGGACTTCCTTACCTTATGGGGTATGAACAAACTTCTTTCATTTTTGATTTAATCAAATTTTTCAAAATTTTTATTAGAAATGATTATAGTTCCTGAATTTTAATCATTTTCTGAATTTTTTAAAGTTATCATTTTTTTCCAATATTGGTAAATTACTTTAATGCTTGATTGTTACAGTTACCTTGGAATTATTCATATTTATGTATATGATACTTTTAATATATTACTGGATTTGTTTTGCCAATATGGGAGGATTTTTATTTCTAATTTTAAGAACTATATTGGCTTATAATTCTCTTGCTAGTGTTTTTATCAGCTTTTGATACCTATATTATTTGTTTCTCTTAAAGTGAATTGGAAAGTGTTTCTTCTTATAGGAATTCCTCCGTAGGAATTTTTTTTTTTTTAAAGATTTTATTTATTTATTTGACAGACAGAGATCACAAGCAGGCAGAGAGGCAGTCAGAGAGAGAGAGAGGGGAAGCAGGCTCCCCGCCAAGCAGGGAGCCCGATGTGGGGCTTGATCCCAGGACCCTGAGATCATGACCCCAGCCGAAGGCAGAGGCTCAACCCACTGAGTCACCCAGGCGCCTCACCTCTGTAGGAATTTTTAAACATTGGTACTATTTCTTACCTACATATTTACCAATTATGCCATCTGAACTTTGAGTTTTCTTCTTGGAAATTTTAATTAGGTATTTAACAGAGTGCTATTTGCACTTTCTATTTATTTCCAAGTCATGTTTGGTGAACTATGTTATTTAAAGGGTTTTCTTATTTCATTCATCTAAATTAGCAATTTTTTGGATGAAGTTCTTAATGTTCCTTCATTATACCCTCAGCGTCTGTAGAATTTGTAGAAATATCCATTCCCAATGTTTGTAATTTATGTTCCCTATCTCTCCTGTTTCATTTTTCAATTTTAAACAGCTTTTGGGTTTGTAACATTTTTTATGGATTTATTTTTATTATTCTCCCCTTTTATTATCCCATTGTTTCCTGTGTTTAATTTCCTTTTTTACCAACCCTTAGCTTCTTAAATTAGATATTTTGGTCTTTATTATATGAGCACCTAAAGTAACTGATGTGTTGTATTTTCATTATTCTGTTCAAAATATTTTCTAATTCCTTTCATTATCTCATCTTTGACTTATAGGTTATTTAAATATATTTTTTTCCATCCCAAAATATTTGAAATTTGCCTCAAATCCAATTTTTATATCTAATTGATTGTATTTGTGTCACAAAATACACTCAAGTTTTTAAATCCTTTGAAATTGATCAAGACTTATTTTATGGACCAACATATGTCCTATCATCTGTTGGGGACATAGTTTTCTATAAATGTTAATTAGCCCATATTGGTTAATAGTGTTCTTTAAATTTTCTATATACCTACTTATTGATTTGTTTACTTGTTGGTGACATTTCTTCAGATTGGAGTATTCATTCAGTTTCCATCAAATATGTTCAATCAATGTATTTGAGTAAAATATACCATGTTAATTACATTCTTCTTTGTATCTGGTCTATATTCTTTTTTTATTATTACCTGGCCACCTTTTAATATTTGAATATTTCTTATTCTATTTTCTGTTTATTTAATTTGTTATAGATTAGGTTCTATTAGAATCAGTCCCTGAGAGTAAGATGAGTTACTATTTTATATGAGAGGTTATATAGGAAAACCAGTAGACTGTGGAAAAATGACACAGGAAAAGAAGAAAGTCCACCTAAGTGAGTTACTGCTGAGAATGTGTGGTCCTGAGAGCTAATGGATCTTAGTTCTAGTGGGAGCCTCTTGGAAATGCTGTAGAAAATGGGTTTTACCACCCAAAAGGCAAGAAAAATGGTTTATTTATTGATTGTTCCATTTATTGTTGATTAGTTGAGTTCTTTAACCAGAGAAAGAATCAGCTGGAGATTTAAATAAGAAACCACTAGTGTGAAAAGAAATGTTAATTTCTCGGGGAATACCAACTGATGAGTTATATGTTCTCTGTTCTCAAGTTACCCTAAAAATTATAGATAATTTACCAGAGTCCAAAGTTAATATTTACATCCTTTAAAGAATATGCAATTGCCTTTGAAAATTATAACTCCACACACTGTTTGAAATAATATATACATATTATATACACACATATATGCATATATACATATTATATATATGTTACATACATATATACATATCATATACATATCATATATACCCATTATATACATAATATATACATATTATATTATATACATATATACATAATATATATTATATATACATATTATATACATAAGTATATACATACATAAGTGTATATATATACTATATGTACATATTAATATGTATATAATATGTATATAAGTAGACATTATTCATCTTTATAGTCATTGTATATTTGTTTCATATTTATTACCTTCTAAATTCTTGAATCTTATCTTTTATATTAATTTACCATACTGGATCAATTCCTTTCAAATTAAAGTATATGCTTTTTAATTTTCTTTTATGTAATCTGGTGATGAAATTGCTAACTTTCAGTTTATTTCTTTTATAATTGTGCCTTAAAAGACACTTTCACAAGTAATAGAATTCTAGGTTCCTGTTGCTGGTTTTTTTTTAGCACATTGAGGGTATCCTTCTACTTTCTTTTTATTGTTGAGATAGAGGGTTCATTGTTAGACTAATTAACTCTCCTTTGAAGACAATCTGTTTTCCCTTTAGTTGATTTTAAGATTTTTTTTTCTTTTGCTGTAGGACAGTTTCACTGTGACTAATTTAGAAGTTTTTATCCTACTTTTTGTAGTGGTTTCCTATGCTGCTAGAAATCATTAGAGCTTCATGGTTCTATGAAGTGTATGTCAAAAGTTCTTAAACCTTTTTATCTATTATCTTTTCAAGTATTTTCTTTGTCCAATTCTCTTACACTAACAGGACATTCAAGCTTTAAGGTCTCTAAATACTTCCAAACTTACACATGCTGTTGTTTATTCATCTCTCCAACACAGAAGACCAGATTAATCATGATTGATTTAAACTACCTTCTTGTGTATTTACTGACAGTGCTTATTCTCTTTACATAGTTTATTTTCTCTATCTAAAATAATTGGAATATTATTTTTTATAAGTAAAAGACCAACAGGGATAAAGGTTGCTAATTCCTCTCCTCTGAAGACTGTTCTTTCATAAAGTCACAAAGAGTGAAAAATAAGATGAACAGATCAAGTCCTGTAAATGGATTTAATTTGGTAGTATCATAACTCAAAACATCATGGAAGAATAAAATTAGGATAGTATAACCTTTGAACTCATCATAAATCTTTCACCTGAGCAACAGGATATGAAAGGACCCTAGTTTTTAAGCATGTTATTATATGCATGTTTGAATAAATGAATGGAAAAAGAACTATATAGTAATGATTTTGTATTGATATTCAATACTTGCATCCCCCCATGATTCTGTCTTGATTTTTTACTTTCTTGATAAATTTCAAGAGTGTAGCCCTAAAAGTATTGGCTCTAATGTAAATTCAGGAGATTTTCCATAATCATAGGTCCTTGAACATTTCAGGTGAATTTAGAAACCTTGAGGCATTGGTATCTTAAATAGCGAATATACCTAGCAATACTTTTCATAAAGCTAAAATAGAATAATCCCCCACAACATCTCAATCTTTGATCTGGATTATTTAGTGACAAACTTTTAAGACCAAGTTACTCATTCTTCAAGGACCAGAGAGCCAGATATGTGATTTTTTTTCCTTCTTGCCACATTTAATTCTGTTATACTATCAATATCTCAGCCACCCCCCCCCCCAATTTAAGGATTGGCTCTAATGCCCAAAAGGGGAAGAAACTTCAGTGACCATTTCTTATGATTCTGCAGAATTTCCGAATACAGTTATTATACTAGTAAGTCAGGGAAGTACATGGATACACTGACATAGATTTTGGCAAGGTATTTGACAATTTTTCCTGATTTCTTTGGGATAAAGAGAGGATGATAATGTAGTCAGGTGCTTGTGTAAGTGAATTGCTATTCTCAAGATGTGTGAATCAACATATGTGTTTTATGCTGGTAAGAGTACTCACCAGTAAATTGCTAACTTGCTTAGTAATTTATTTTTTTAAAGCAATAGCTTAAAAAAATTGAAGTGCTAATCAATTATTTGGAGGGTTAATAAACACTTCAGAAGATGAAGTTAAGATCTGAGATGATCTCTGAGTGGCAATTACATTATTGCTTGATCTGTATTAAAATGAAAATTCATGAAATGCAGCGCTTAGGCTTTAAAAAAAAACAAAAATATCAATTGGGGAAATACTAGTTAGGGAATTAAGGACTTTAAGGATTTCATACAATTTTGTAAACAGCACAAGAGAGATGTTTTTGAGGTTGGATCTAACTATCTAACATGGATAACTCTCTGGTTTGTGTGGAATTTCCATAGTTGTGGAAATGTTATGTTTCTCAGCTTTCTCTGAGATTCCCCTTCAAGGGTTATTAACCTAGATCTTTACCTGAGGCCCACTTTTATAAGTTCTTAAATGAGAACTGAGTTTTTAATTTTTTATATGTTTAATCTCTTAAGGATCTGTGTTATTTCTCTGTGGTGGGAGGTTTTTTTTATTGAAGATTTTTTACTGGAAATGTTTTATATATTCCTTTTATTGAGTACATGCAGTATTACTTTTGTTTTATTTATCTTTCTATACTTTAGCTTTCATGTTTAAATGAAGTTTAGGGTATGGTAGATGAAAAAACATTATGAGAAAGTCCAAAGTCAAGACAGGCTGGATGCCACCTTTTCATAGGTTACATCTCTGAAGTATTTTCATTTATTTCTAAGATTAAAAAAATTATTCGATAAATTCTTTCATTCTGAGGTCATTTTGTGAAAGTGTGGAGTTTCTACTGTCTATCAGGCACTGTGTAAAGGGGGAAATAGTAACTCTGTGCTAAAATATCTCAAATTGAGTGATGCAGGGCTACACGTCACAAATCATGAGGAACGTTTTGAGATTTAAGCAGACTAAAAGTTAGTACAATTTAATGGTGGTGTGCTGGGTGTGCCAAAAAGCCTAGTAGAGTTGTTGCCCATATAAATGTATGATGTTCATCACAAAGCATGCTGTATATATATTTCTATATGTGCTGGTCAGATATCACCTTTAGCATTGGGTAGAAAATTGGAACCTATGCTTTGAATACAGGTCAACAAATACCTATTCAGTATTCAAGTTAATTACACAGTATTCCTTATCAATTCCCATCTAGGAATTGATAAACAAGAGTCATATACTAAAGAATGAGGACAGGAAAATTTAGCAACCAGAAAGTGGTTTTAATCTAGACAAGGGGGAAAAAGTGTTTAAACTGTGTTAAATAAATATGATGCCTCGTGAGTTATGTAAATAAAAATTCATATGATTATCCATATAGAATGTTTATTAGTGACGTTACAGAGGACAATGAATATACATAGCTGTTGGTGTATGAGTTTTAAATAATCTTTTAAATTCCTTCTTATTCCAGAATTCTTCTGGAAAAAATATAAGAAGAAAATGAAGTAGGATTGAAGAAATGAAAGCAATAAGGATTTAAAGGTATTACAAAACAAAGTGGACTTCTGCTTGCCCTAAAAATAGGAAGAGTTGAAATAGGAAGGGAAGAGAAGGCAGCATTCTCTGAGGGCAAGGCCCTGTACACTATGGTATAGGGACAGAGGGGTGTAGAGAGGGAGGTTAGAGAAAGAAGCAATAAACCCTGAGGATGATTTTGAAACTTATTTTACTATTTAGTGCAAATAAAAATGGATAATTGTTTTTGGATATAACAAAGCAAACACAATGATTAATATCTTGTGCATTTTGATGTTTAAATTTATCTTTCTAATATATCCTTCCATAAGGTTTTTTTCTATTTTTTTTAAACATTCAGGAATGTATTATTTTTCATAAATGAGAGTGGGAGTTTGGGTCTACAGTGTAATATCAGATTGGTCTATTTGCTCGAAATTGGGTAAAGTGGATAATACAAGTCTGCCTTTCCCACTTAATTAGCCTATTAATAGTTCTAAACATGTTAATGTCTAGAAGTCTTAAAATATTTCAATGCAACAGTATTTTATTTCTAACAGTATAGCATAAAAAAATCTACAACAGGAGTACACATATATATTTACAGTATCTCTTGTCTCCCTCCAATTCCCTTTGACTTTTGTCTCGCCTTGACATTCTAATCATGGGACTATATGATATTGTTTGTGACTGTTAGAGAAACCCATATCAAAGTACATGGCCCACTATAGCACAAGGTAATAAATAGCATCTAAACAGAGAAATAATTTGATTATTTGATAATTTTGAATAACTGCCTAATCTTAAGAGAGGGCAGGAAGTCATTGTATATATTTAAGAACGTTTAATGAAGTCCTCTAAGGTTTATTAACACATGGGAAAAAAGAAAGATGAACATACTGACTTTATTTAAAATCATGTACATAGTACTCTGAATGCTAAGATAGATGAGATTGGAAGATATATGTTATTCTTGTCTCTAGGGAAATTGCTTCGCTTATAAGATGTAGTGCTTTTTCCTTTTTTTTTTTTTTACTTTATTCCAACTCTCACAATCAAATATAATTGGATTTTAGACCCTGAAGCAAAATAGACGTTTTGTGTTGTGTTGTCATTTATACTAAGATTTTATCATATTTAAAAGAGTAAAATCTCTAGCAAAACCCTCAGAAACCTCAAAGAGAAAAATATAAATATTTGTTCCAAAGAAGAGTTTCAGAAAAGGTATTTATTTATTAAAGTTTTGGAATATGCATTAATTAACATAGTTTTGGAGCTTGCAAATGGTCTGCTTTGAAAACATTTTAGACCTGCATTAGCATAATTTCATCATGTTTAGAGAAATAGTTTTCAGTTACTTGAGAAAATTGAGAACTAATGGTATAGATTTTACTCATGTTATTACCAATAGTAAAGAAAAAAAACTAAAAATCTAAATATTAGGAATTATAAACAAAGATAAGATTTTCCTCATGCATATTTGAAAGAAGGAGGACTAGTCTTTGATTCAACACATTTATTGATCTTCAGCTATGTGTAAGGCACTGATCTAGTCAGTGGGATAGAGTAGCAGATATTTCCTGCAGGTACAGCTCTGCATTCATCTTAGTTCCAGATGCCTGTAATTCCCCACTTACATCTCCACTAGGATGTTTAATAGACGTTTCAAACATGATGTATACCAAACATAATTCTTGAATTTTTCCCCAAAGGGGATACTAAAATTCAGAGTTTCTCCAGCCTAAAAATTGAACATTTATTATTTATTTTCCTCCTTTCTTTACTCCCCGTAAAATCTACCAGTAAGTACAATAGACTCTATTTCTAAAATGTATCTCAAATTTATACATTTTTCTTAAGAAGTTTCTTTACCTCAAAACTAGCATCAATAGCCTGGAATAAGAGAGTTGCCTCCTAGTCACCTTCTGGCTACCACTTCTGTTCTACTACAATTCACTTTCTTTGGGACACACTGAATGAACTTTTAAAATATCCAAATTTGTCACTTTCCTGCCTAAACCCTTTACTGCTTGCCCTCGGTGATGAATGTCTTTTCACACTCAATTCCTTTGGTTCCTAGACCTATGTTACCCTGTCTTGCAGTTCTGTTTTGTTCTTGCTTTATCCTGTATGAAATGACATTTATATATCTCTCCTTGGCTGTTTCATTTATATCTTTTAAGTCTCAATTTAAATGTATCTCTTGAAGTAGCAAAGAGGATATTCCTTACCCTGCTATCTAATACAGCTTCTGATAGACCAGCCTCATTCTAACACAGCATTTTATTTAATTTTTTTTCACAGTAATTACTACCATTTGAACATATTTAAAATTTTTTTTTTACTTGGCTTTTTTTTTTTTAACTTTTCTCTGACTGAATTATAAGCCCCTGTACAGCTTGGGCTTTATCAGCTCCTACACTACCTTATCTGTAAAATGAACTACATCACAGTGTAGGAATTCACTAAATACTTGTTGAATGAATGAATATATATGAAAATCCTAAAGGAAAGATGTTTTACTTTACATTTTTATCTTTTGGTTTCTTTAAACAATATGTTAAGTATTATACTCTAGTGAATATTTCAGTTGTGATTGAACAATAAAAAGGATATTAGCATGTTTATGCCAATGGACAGTACTTTCTGGTAGATAGAGACAGAATAAACGAGATAAATCAGCAAAAGATATGGTATATTAGGTAGTGATAGGTGTTAAGAAAAGTCAAAGAGAAATTAGAAAAAGAGTATTGTTGTAGGATAGCAACTTATTAAAAAGTGACTGGGGGAGGTTTCATAAGGAAGGGATACTTGAGCACACACTTGAAGTAGGGGGGTAAGATGAGAGAATATGTTAGTATTTTCAAGCAAAAAACTAGTGACAAGGCCTTGAGGTGGGAGTGTACCTGGCATGTTTGAGGAAGGGCCTGGAAGCTAGCCAGTATGGCTGCAACTAGAGGGAGTGGGGTTTAGTGGAAGGAGATGAGGTCTTTTATTTATTTTTATTTTTATTTTTTATTGACATATAATGTATTATTTCAGGAGTACAGGTCTGTGAATCATCAGTCTTACACAATTGACAGCACTCACCATAGCACATACTCTCCTCAGTGTCCATAACGCAGCCACCCTATCTCCCATTTCACTCCCCAGCAACGCTCAATTTGTTTTCTGAGATTAAGAATCTCTTATGGTTTGTCTCCCTTCCCAGTCCCATCTTATTTCATTTTTACCTCCCTTCACCTCATGACCTCCTGCCCTGCCTCTCAAATTCTTCATATCATAGAGATCATATGATAATTGTCTTTCTCTGATTGACTTATTTTGCTTAGCACAATACCCTGTAGTTCCATCCATGTCATTGCAAATGGCAAGATTTCAATTTTTTGATGGCTGCATAGTATTCTGTTGTATGTATGTATGTGTATGTGTATATATATATATATTATATACACATACACCACATCTTTATCCATTCATCTGTTGATGGACATCTAGGTTCTTCTAAGTTTGGCTATTGTGGACATTGCTGCTATAAATATTCAGGTGCACATGCCCCTTCGGATCACTACATTTGTATTTTTAGGTTGAATACCCAGTAGTGCAATTGCTGGGTCATAGAGTAGCTCTATTTTCAACTTTTGAGGAACCTCCATACTGTTTTCCACAGTGGCTGCACCAGCTTGCATTCCTACCAACAGTGTAGCAGTGTTCCTCTTTCTCCACATCCTTGCCAACACCCATCATTTCCTGACCTGTTACTTTTAGCTGTTCTGACTGGTGTGTGGTGGTATCTTACTGTGGTTTTGATTTGTATTTCCCTGATGCCAAGTGATGTTGAACACTTTTTCATGTTTCTGTTGGGCATTTGGATGTCTTCTTTGCAGAAATGTCTGCTCATGTCTTCTGCCCATTGCTTGATTGGATTATTTGTTCTTGGGGGGTTGAGTTTGATAAGTTCTTTATAGATTTTTGGATACTAGCCCTTTATCTGATATGTCATCTGCAAATATCTTCTCCCATTCTTTCGGTTGTCTTTTGGTTTTATTGACTGTTTCCTTTACTGTGCAAGAGCTTTTTATTATGACTTAGGGGAAAAGGATATAAAAAATAAAGATAATTAGGCTAGTAAGAGTTTTTCTTTTACTATTCATGAGCTGTGAAGCCAGTGAAAACTTAGGAGTAGAGGAGTGACACAATCTAACTTGTATTTTAACAACTCTAGCAACTGAGTAGAAAACAGAATAAAGGATTATAAAAGCAACTGTAGGAAGATGATCAGAAGGTGACTATTTTAACAATTCAAGTGATCTATGCTGGTAACTAGGAGCACAGGGATAGCAGTGAATGAAATGAGAACTTTCCTTACTTTGAATGCATTCTGAGGATAGAACTAGCAGGATTACCCAGTAGATTAGATGTAATATTTGAAAGAAAAATGAAAAGTAAATATAAACCCAAGATTTTAATTATGAGTTAAATTTAATTAAATTTAATTTAATTATGAATTAGTGGAAGAATTTTCACTAATGGCAATGGGATAATTGTAACAAAAACAAAAATCTGCATCTCCTTGTGACAATTTTAAATTTGAGATGCCGAGTATACATTGGAGTGGTAATATAGGCACTGGAATATGCATCTGTGTTTCAGAGGAGTCCAGATTAGATACACAAATTTAATTTATCAGCATATTTAGGGCATTTAATGTAATAAGACTGAATGAGCTGACTTAGAAAGTGACAATAAATAGCAAAAGAGAAAAGGTACAAAGGCTGAACCTTGGAGCTGTCAAAATTTTATGGAGGGGAAGTAGCAAATGAGATGTTGGAAGAGTGCACAAGGAGGAGGGAAGTGAGTCTTCACTCTGAACGGAATGTGGTAGCCTCAAAGACAAGGGGAGAAAATAATCTCAAAAGAGGAGACTGATCGGCTATATCAGTACAGCTCATATAACTCAGGTTTAATGAGGACTGATGATTGAGCATTATATTTAGGAGAAGTGAAGATTTCCATTTGTTATTTAAAGACCTACATATTTATTTCCTTGAGACTGACGGAGATGCAAATAGAAACAAGGCACGGATAATGCAATCAAATATCCTTGATTGAAGGATATTCCACTCCTGACTGGAAGGTAATACTTACGTTTTGCATGGAGCACTGGGTGTTGTGCAAAAAGAATGAATACTGTTACGCTGAAAAAATAAATAAAATGGAAAAAAAAAAAAAGCACACTAGTTGAAGAAGTATCTTGATGGAGTATAGAGAAACAGGGCACTTGCATACTCAGTCAGACAAATCAGCTCTAATGATTAATGTGGGGATACATCTCCAGCCAGCTCTTCCTCATATCTTGCTATCTAAGAGTTTAGTCATGGCTGTAATATATACTAGAGGATAACAAGGAAGAACCCTGCAAGAAAGAACCCTGCAAGATTTAAAGAAAATTTGTGATTAAATATATACACATATATTTATTATTTTACATATAAGCTAAATAAAGCACTGAATTTCCCCCAAATGTTGTTTAAACATAAAAGAAAAATTCTAAGTAGTTGAATAAAATTCACATAAAGTGCTTCTACTATAGGATAATTAAGGATTTTAGATTTTTTTCAGGATTCTAATATGATAGGATACCAAAAAATATTTTTTTTTTTTGAATCTGCAATAATACATGATGGTTCATGGTTCAGGCTTTAGAATCAGAGGATTAGGGTGATATTTCACAATCATCACTTGCTACCTCCTATGATTAATTACTTGATCTATAGTTATTTCTAAATCTAAAGAATACTTACATCCTAGGATAGTTTTGAAGTAGAAATGAAATATCAAATATAAAACACCACAGTGCCAATTACTCTTTAAGTGCTAAACAAATATTAGCTAAAATATTTTATAAAGAATCTATATCCTCTTTAAATTTATTCCTTTTTGTTCTTAGAAACAGTATTCTGCTTTAGATGTCTTGAAATGTTACTATTTTGTTATGTTAAAATTTCATATTTCTTTTATATCAGGGACTAAAATTCTGTCATTATTTATGTGGCAATTAAAATCTAGATATAAAACATTTTTAAAATCATTTACTCATCAGAACATAAAGTCAGTATAAACTATCTTGCTACTTTTACACTTTGACAATTATACATTTTATCTTTATTTATTTATTTATTTATTTGACAGACAGAGATCACAGTAGGCAGAGAGGCAGGCAGAGAGAGAGGAGGAAGCAGGCTCCCTGTTGAGCAGAGAGCCCGATGCAGGGCTCGATCCCAGGACCCTGGGATCATGACCTGAGCTGAAGGCAGAGGCTTTAACCCGCTGAGCCACCCAGGTGCCCCTTATACATTTTATCTTTAAAAATGTGTATTTGGTGAAATCTAAATAAAACAAATAGTGAAAGAATTTCGTGTTTTGTTTTTTTTTTTAATTTATTGATTTGACAGAGAGAGAGAGATCACAAGTAAGCAGAGAGGTAGGCAGAGAAGTTGACTCCCTGCTGAGCAGAGAGCCCAATGCAGGGCTTAATCCCAGGACCCTGGGGTCATGACCTGAGCTGAAAGCAGAGGCTTTAACCCACTGAGCCACCCAGGTGCCCCAAGAATTTAGTTTTAAGTACAACTTTGTCAAAGACTACCCAAACACTGTAAATTCAGTAAGATTTTCAGCATGCTGTGACTTTAGCTAAGTCCAAAATACAATATGAATTTCATGGGGCCTCATAACATGTTTTTTTTTCTGTTTACGCTATTAAAAGCGTCTTACACTGCAATTCTTAAGAGCAGTGTTAAAGTAGATTGTAAATTAATGCTAAGTTTGTACAAGACAGTTACCCACTTTATTTTCCATCAATGGAGCTTGTTGCCTATGCTTATAAAACAATGTATACTTGCTAGACTAAGAAAATAGGAAGTATGATATGGTCTTCACCTCTGTTCTTGTGGAAGCCATGAAGATTTGAAAGTACTCTGATATGATTCAAGGATTTTCTTCTGTGTTTTTATTAATAGAGGTTAGAATTTAAACATCTAGCCAAATACCAATACCAAAAAGAATAATTTGTTATATAGACATGATAAATAAGAATATAATTTATTATATAATTTTATATTTATATATAGCCATCTATTAAAAATAAGTTATTATGAATTACTTTCTATTGAAATTTTTATGTTGATAATATGTGCCATATTACATGCTTAACTGAATATATGAAATACCTTAATATACTTGTTTTTAAACAGTCTAAATTTATACTGATGAGGAACAAAATTAGAACTTTTCCTTACATTTCTTCTCAAGTTTTTCTAGCTGGGGAGCCCATTCTGTGTTAACTTTGAAAACATCTGTGTGGGGGCACCTGGGTGGCTCAGTGGGTTAAAGCCTCTGCCTTCGGCTCAGGTCACGATCCCAGTGTCCTGGGATTGAACCCCGCATCAGGCTCTCTGCTCAGCCTGGAGCCTGCTTCCTCCTCTCTCTCTGCCTGCCTCTCTGCCTACTTGTGATCTCTCTCTCTCTGTCAAATAAATAAATAAAATCTTCTAAAAAATAAAATAAAATATATAAAACATCTGTGTGTATGTGTGTGTGTAAGAGAGAGGAAAGCAGGAAGCATTTTTTTTTAAATACTCAAAGTAGTTTTAAAAGATTCATGTGAGAGCCCAATTCTTCCTTATATATATTCAATTTAATTAACACTATTCAGATTCGTTCTGCATTTCTTCTTAGAGTTGAAGTCACATGTGAAAGCACAAAAGAATATTCTCAATATTCTTATAATTCAATAAATTATATTCAATAAGTTTTCTGTAAAGAGAAAGGTTTAGTATGTTAGGAAGAATTTTAAATGACCCCTAAGAGTCCTGCTCCATAGTATGCAGGACCTATATAATCCCTTTTCCTTTAGTGTTGGTGGGACTTATATGAATATGATGGATTTCATTCCCATGGTCAGGTTATATCACATGCCAAAAAGCAAGGAGTTTTTCAGATGTAAATTAAGGTCATTCAGCCATTGCTTAGCATTAATCCCAAGAGAGATCACCCTTTGGGTCCCTAGTCTCATTAGGTGTACACTTTAAAAGGGAGTCTGGGTAAGAGACAACAGGTGTCTTTAGTGTAATCTAGGAGATTGTGATTCATAACAGACAACATGTTGATAAGCAAGGGAATATCTTGGAATACATTTACAAAATTAAATTTTTTTTCACTTTGATAACTTTTTGTATTTATTGCCTTGTTCTATTAACGTATTTGTTATATATCTCTTTCTCTAGTCTCTGTGATTTCTGCTTTTAGTCATCTCTAATCTATTTTACAAAGTGTTTCCATACCTTTCATTCTCAATCTATAATTTCATTTGTTTTTATAGTGGAAATTTTCTTGAGTAGATTCAATCCTTTTATTTTCTTGTTTTTAACATATTTTCTCATTGTGCATGCTCACTGATCATTTATTCCTCAGTATAATTTATATCTTTAATAAGTTTTTTAAAATATTAAACTACATATATTTCATTTATTTTTATTTTTATTTTTATTTAAAAATTCCCCAAATTTTTCTTATGTTTAATATCTAAGCTTACATTTCTTATTTTAAATCTTCTGTTACTTTTTTTGTGTGTGTCACTTAATCTCCCCCTTCCACCCTTTATGACATCTCTCAGTGAGTTTAGTTATAAAGTTTTGAATTCTGGTAGAAGAAATGTAGTTTTGCTGCTACAGGTGTTTCAGCAGCCACTACTTCCTGTCCCCCAGTGGGTTAATTATACAGATACTTGTTTTGTTCCCTTAAACTCCAGGTGAGTTAGGGGATCAGATTAATATGATAACTACATGCAGTTAATATATATATTATAAATTCCCAGTTGATTACTGAAATGGCATTGCTTTCCAACATTACAAACCATTATTATTTAGATGAGGATCTTCTCTTTTTGGAATATATGGTATGGATCACATAACTTGGAATTTCAGGAAGTCATATCTACAAGTCAAGAAAGTAAAGGAGGGGAGTAAGCCACGCAGTCCCAAGGTGGAACCTATCAGGCAACACCCTTAGAATGAAATTTGAGAAACCAGATCTTGTCAAGTCCACTAACTGTTTATGGAAGAAGCCACAGTAGAACTCGTGGTTTGGTCCTTGAACTTCATGCAAGTGAACCCCTTTCCCATATAATGTGTGTATTTCTCACTTACTCCCCTTTTTTCAGGGTCAGGGAAGAAGAATTTGGTTGGGGGGATACTATCCACATATTTCTTACAATGGTAGTGAAAGCAAAGCTTCTCAAGATAGTTGGATATTTCAACTATCAATAAAAATAATTCTATTTCACCCTAAAAAAAAAAAATTCTATTTCTAATTTTTTAAGGAATTTCCGTACTCTTTTCCACAGGGGCTGCACTGTATCCCCTAAAAATTTAATTTTTGACACTTTGTCCATTACTACCACTTGACCCAAGCCATTGTAATCTCTGGATTATTTTAATCAATCTTTTCCTAGTCTGCTTACTTCCCATCTTCCCCCTTTAGTATATTCTCAATGTAGTAATTAGAATGATCTTATTAAAAATTTAGTCACTTACTTGCTACCATGGCTTCCCATCTCATAATTAAAAATCAGCATTTTTATAAGGGTACAACAGCTGAATCTAATCAAATCTTCCTATTACCTCTTACCTCATTTCTGGCTGTTCTTCCCTTCGTTTGCTATAGCTAACTGCCCAGCATGCTTCCCCACTCAGGATCTTCGCTCTTATACTTTATTCTTCCTTGAACTAGTCTTCCCCACATAATTCCCTGGTCCCTCTGCTGTATACTTCCAGATATTCTCTTAAATAATATCTTGTTTTTTTAAAGATTTTATTTATTTATTTGACAGACAGAGATCACAAGTAGGCAGAGAGGCAGGCAGAGAGAGGAGGAAGCAGGCTCCCTGCTGAGCAGAGAGCCAGATGTGGGGTTCAATCCCGGGAGCCTGGGGTCATGACCTGAGCTGAAGGCAGAGGCTTTAACCCACTGAGCCACCCAGGCGCCCCAAATACTATCTTTTCAATAAGGACTCCCAAACTCCCTTCTATTGGCTAAATTATGTTCCTTCAGACATACCAAAGCACTGATCTTTCTGTGACTGTGTGGAAGATAATACCTTTAAGGATGTGATTGAAGCTAAATGAAATCATAAAGGTGGAGACCCAAACTCATAGAACTGGTGACCTTAATAAGTAGGGGTAGTGACACCAGCGTGTGCTCTCTAGCATGTGAAGACAAGAAGAAGAAGGCAGCAACTACAGGCCAGGAAGACTGCCCTTCCCCAAGCTCTAATCCCAGCCTTGGAGCTTTAGGGCTGTGAGGAAATAAGTTTCTGTTCTTCAAGCTACCTAGTCTATGCTATGGTGTTATGTTAGGGCAGCCTGAGCTAAGTAATATACTTTTTTTTTTAAATTAGATTTTTATATTTTATTTTTTAATTTAATTTTTTTCAGTGTTCCCAAATTCATTGTTTATGCACCACACCCAGTGCTCCATGCAATACATGCCCTCCATAATACCCACCACCAGGTTCACCCAACCCCTTACCCCCCTCCCCTCCAAAACCCTCAGTTTGTTTCTCAGAGTCCACAGTCATGGTTTGTCTCCCCCTCTGATTTCCCCCAACTCACTTCTACACTTTTCTATTTAAAATTCTAGTATCTTCCATCACATCCTAACTTTGGTCCTTTATTTTATTCTATAGCCTTTAGCATAGTTCTAATGTGGTACATATTTTACTTATTGTTTATCTCCCAGTACAATATGATATGAATGATAACATAAATTTGTATATGGGTCATTACTTTCATATCTCCAACATGTAGACCAGCACCTAAAAATATTGGTGCTTAATAAGGATTCATGAAATAAGAGATAAATACAAAAATAAATTATATTTTGTTGAGCAAATGATCTAATAGAAATCATTTTATTAAACAGTTACGTGTATTAACTCATTTAATTTCACAAAATTCCTATCATTGTTTCTTACTTGGAGATAGAATATTGATAAAAACAAATGTTAAATAATGTGATCAAAATTACTCACTGAGGAAGTGTAGGAATATTATAGTGAGATAACTTATAAACACAGTTGTTCACCAGAGATCATGATTATCTCCATGTGACTGATTTAGTACTGATAAAAATCTTACTTTCAATTTAAGTTCTCTGCCATTATATTTCTGCTTTTCAGGACTCAACCAAATGGGTGAATGCTACCCTTGAATGAAGCAACAATGTGTCTGGAACTATAGTAGCTCCCAACCAGGCTCACAAATAATTTATACTTATGTCTTACTTGAATGAATTATTGGATCCTTAGATGGTGCTCATCCCTTGAGTGAGTCTATTTTCCTAAGGAAAACACACCCATGTTTTCTCAAGACCCAGAGTAAAATTCTCTGTCAGAGCTGATTTCTCTACTAGACAGCTATAGTATATACTCTATCATTATTCAAGTCTGTCTGCTTCATTATCATTCTTAAGAAGATTATATTTTACTTGTAATAATTGTTAGTGCTGCTTTATTTTAACTCTTGGAGTATAGTTGAAGCACTCTATCTTCACAATTAGACTGGAAAATTATACTTGGTGAAGTGTAAGTTACTTTGAAACAAATTTTCTGTGGTAGTTTTATTTTGCTTCTTTGTTTTGTTTTGTTTTTTTGTTTTTTAAACCTACTTCAACTGTGTCAAGGCAGAGTTTCTCTGTTGGGCTGTTCATCCTTGAAAAGCCTCTTCTATCCATCTTGGCCCCTGAAAATTTGATGTTAAGAAAGATCTTGCAATTTAGAAAACATTCTGGCAGTAAAACAAATAACCAAACACTGAAAATGTTAATTTAAAACATGAAAAATAAAAATCAGAAGAGGAACACAATATGCTATGATTGACTCTTACTCTAAAATGTTTTTTGCTTCAAAATCTTGAACAAAAGAAAACCGGACCCCTTCTTCAATGTGAAGACCTGAGTTTGCCTGATAGATCCATGGTAAGAAAAGATTCTGAGGCCAACATTTTAGAGGATGAATTTAGTGAATGTGATTGCAGTAATTCAGATTTTCAATGATATTTCTCTTTCTCAGCTTTACAACCCAAGGTTAACTGTACTTCAAATGCTTTTTGAGTAGTTTCAGGAAATTCTTTCATGTAGTTTCAGGAAATTGCATGTAATGCAATTTATTTGAAAAATTATCTATCTATCTATCTATCTATAGTCCTCACTTCTCAAGGATTTTGAATGGTAGATTTCAAATATCACAATATTTTATATTTTTTATAAACTTTTCTGGTATAATTCTGTCTTATTTAACACTGAAATTGTCAGAATGAGTAATGCTAAGTGCTGTACCAAAGAAAAATTTTTACTGCCTAACAAAATAAAAGTTTATTTCTCACCCATATCATAGTCCAGTGCAGACTGCTAGGAGAGCTCTGATGCATATAATCAAGGACATTTACTTTTCCACTTTGTGGTTCTTTCTTTAGTAAGTGACTCTCAAGGTCATCTTGAGGTTGACATTAACAGATAGGAGTCAAGAAAATTCATAGAAGATTGCATGAGTCATTTTCAGGTTGGCCTGAGATTTGCATATATCTCTTCTGCTATCATTCCATTGGCCAGAACCCAATGTTAAAACTCCACTTAATAAAAGTAGATTGAGAAATACATTTTAGCTGTATGCCAATGAAAGGAAAAGGAGATAGGCAGAGGATGAGGAACACAGTTTTCGTTCTTTCTTTATTTTTATTTTTTTGCCACAGACTACATGCTTCCTTCACTACTTACTCCTTTGTTCTCTTCTTCACAAAGTATATTCTCTTCCTCCTCAAAAGAGGCATACCAAAGGCTCATCCAGCTCTTGGATTCTCTTCAAAGGCTAAAAGCTCTGGCCATTGTGTTCTCATCTACATTAGGCATGGATCTAACATTTAGAACTAAGGCATAGATCTAACATTTAGAACTAATAATAGTAAGTTATCCCTATCAGAACCTAACCCTTTACACACCACACATAAAGAATAAACAACAGTGTAACATTCCAAAATGGAAGAATGGAAGACCCAGAAGAGTTACTTAACCAGAACTTTTTTTTTCTTGTTTCAAGTTTTTATTTAAATTCTAGTTAGTTAACATATAGTGCAATATTGGTTTCAGGAGTAGAATTCAGTATTGATCATTTATATATAACACCCAGTGCTCATCACAACTGCCCTGCTTAATACCCATCAAACATTTAGCCCATCCCCTGTTCACTTCCCCTCCAGCAACCCTCCATTTGTTGTCTATAGTTAAGAGTCTCTTATGGTTTCTGTACCTCTCTCTTTTCTTCCCCTTTCCCTTCCCCTATGTTCATGTGTTTTGTTTCTTAAATTATACACATGAGTGAAATAATGTGGTATTTGTCTTTCTCTGACTTATTTGGCTTAGCATAATACACCCTAGCTCCACCTACATCATTGGAAATGGCGGGTCCATTCTTTTTGATGGCTTAGTAATATACCACTGAGTGTATCTATATATACGTGTGTTTTATATATATATATGTGTATGTGTGTGTTCAGTTCAGTTCATATATATATATATATATTCAGTTCAGTTCATTTTATTCATATATATATATATATATATATATATATATATATATATGTTTTTATTCAGTCAGTGGTCTTTTGGGCTCTTTCCATAATTTGCCTACTGTTGTTAATGCTGCTATAACATTGGGGTGAATAAACTCATTCATATCAGTTTGTATCCTTTGGGTAAATACCTAATAGTGCAATTGTTGGGTCATGGGGTAGTTCTATTTTTAACTTTTTGAGGAACCTCCATAGTGTTTTCAGAGTGGCTACACTGGATTGCATTCCCACCACATGTTCTTTCTCTCCACATCCTTGTCAACACCTGTTGTTTCTTGAATTGTTGATTTTAGTCTTTTGGACAGGTATGAGGTGATATCTCATTGAAGTTCTGATTTGCATTTTGTTGATGAAGAATGATGTTGAGTATCTTTTCATGTGTCTGTTAGCCACTTGTACATCATCTTTGGAAAAATGTCTATGCATGTCTTCCTGACCATTTCTTAATGGATTTTTTGTTTTTTGGATGTTGCATTTGTAAATTCTTTATAGATTTTTGTATACTAACCCTTTTCAGATATGTCATTTGCAAATATCTTCTCCCATTCTGAAGGTCTTTAGTTTGCTGATTGTTTCCTTCATTATGCAGAAGATTTTTCCCTTGATAAAGTCCCAATAGTTCATTTCTGCTTTTATTTCTTTTGCCTCCAGCAACATGTTAAATAAGAATTTGCTATGGCTAGGGTCTAAGAGGTTGCTGCTTACTTTCTCTTCCAGGATTTTGGTGGTTCCTATCTTACACTTAGGCTTTTCATCTATTTTGAATTTATTTTTGTGTATAGTGTAAGAAAGTGCACCAGTTTCATTCTTCTACATGTTGCTGTCCTGTTTTCCCAGGACTGTTTGTTGAAGAGATGTCTGTTTTCCATTGGACATTTTTTCCAATTGCTTTGTTGAAGATTAGTTCAACAATTAGTTGAAGATAATAGCTGTGGGTCCATTTCTGAATTTTCTATTCTGTTCCATTGATCTATATATCTGTGCTTTTTCCAGTATCCTACTGTCTTGATGACTACAGCTTTTTAATATAGTTTGAAGTCCACAATTCTGATGCCTACAACTTTGCTTTTTTCTTTTTCAAGAACTGCTTGGTATTCATGGTTTTTGTGGTTCCATACAAATTTTAAGAATTGTTTGTTCTACCTGTGTGAAAATTGCTATTCAGTGTTCTATAGTTTTCTGAGTACACATTTTTACCTCTCTGGTTAGGTTTATTTGTGAGTATCTTACGGTTTTTGTTGCAATTATAAATGGAATGGATTCCTGGATTTCTCTTTCTCATGCTTACTTATTGATGTATGGATATGCAACAGAATTCTGTACATTGATTTTTGTGTCCTGAGGCATTACTGAATTTATCATTTCTAGCAGTTTTTGATGGGAGTCTTTCAGGTTTTCTACATAAATAATCAAGCTTTCTGTGAAGAGTGAAAATTTGACTTCTCCCTTCCTTGCCGGTTTAGATGCCTTTTTATTTATCTATCTATCTATCTATCTATTTATTTATTTATATTTTTTATTTGTTTATTTTCAGCGTAACAGTATTCATTGTTTCTGCACCACACTCAGTGCTCCATGCAATATGTGCCCTCTCTATTATGCACCACCTGCTTCCCCAACCTCCCACCCCCCGCCCCTTCAAAACCCTCAGGTTGTTTTTCAGAGTCCATAGTCTCTCATGGTTGCCTTTTATTTCATTTTGTCTGATTGCTGCGGCTGGGTCTTCCAGTACTGTGTGAAGTAATAGTGAGAGTGGACATCCCTGTTTTCTTCCTGATCCTAGAGGAAGAGCTCGCAGTTTTTCCCCATTGAGGATGATGTTAACTGTGGGTTTTTGTATGTAACCTTTATGATGCTTTGTTGAGGGCGTTTATCAAGAATGGATGTTGTATTTTGTCAAATGCTTTTCCCACATCTATTGAGAGGATAATGTGGTTCTTACTCTTTCTTTTATTAATGTGGTATAACACATTGATTAATTTGTGAATATTGAACCACCCTTGCAGCCCGGGAATAAATCCCACTTGATTGTGGTGAATGATTCTTTTAATGGTCTGTTGGAGTCACTTCGATAGTATCTTGTTGAGGATTTTTGCATCCATGTTCATCAGAGATACTGGTCTGTAATTCTCCTTTATAGTGGGACTGTTGTTTGGATTTGGAATCAAGGTAATGCTGGCATTATAGAATGAATTTGGAAGTTTTACCTCCATTTCTATTTTTGGAATGATTTGAGAAGATGAGGTACTGACTGTTCTTTGAATGGTAGAATTTTTCTGAGACACCATCTGGCCCTGGACTTTTGTTTGTTGGGAGACTTTTGACTACTGCTTTAATTTCATTCCTGCTTATGGGTCTGTTCAAGTTTCCTATTTCTTCCTGTTTTGGTTTTGGTAGTTTATACGTTTCTAAGAATTTATTCATTTCTTCTAGGTTGGCCAATTTTTTGGCATATATTTCATATATATTTCAAATGTATTGAAATATATTTCAAATATATTTCATAACATTCTCTTATAATTATTTCTACTTCTGTATTGTTGGCTTTAAACTCTCATTTGTGTTATTATTCATGTCCTTACTCTTTTCTTTTTGATTAGTCTGGCCTAGGGGTTTATCAATTTTATTAATTTTTTCAAAGAACCAGTTCCTAGTTTCATTGATTTGTACTACTGTTTTGTGTGTGTGTTTGTGTCATTTATTTCTGCCCTAATCTTTATTATTTCCTTCTTCTACTGGCTTTAGTCTTTATTTGCTGCTTCTTTAGGTGTAAGGTTAGGTTGTGTTTTTGAGACTTTTCTTCTTAAGGAAGGTGTGCAGAGCTATGTAATTCCTTCTCAGGACTGCTTTCGCTATACCTTAAAGGTTTTGGACTGTCATGTTTTTGTTTTCATTTGCTTCATTATATATTTTTGTTAATTTCTTTTTTAATTTCTTAGTTGACCCTTTCATTCTATAGTAGGATGTTCTTTCCTCCACGTGTTTGTGGTCTTTCCAAATTTTTTCTTATGGTTGACTTTAAGTTTCATAGTGTTGTGTTCTAAAAATATGAATGGTATGATTGCAAGCCTTTTTTTTTTTTTTTTAATTGGTTGAGGTCTGATTTGTTACCCACTATGTGATCTGTCCTAGAGAATGTTCCATGTGCACTCAGAAAGAATGGGTATTCTGCTGCTTTGGGATGAAATGTTCTGAATGTATCTAAGTCCATCTGGTCCAATGTATCATTCAAAGGCATTGTGTCCGTTTTGATTTTCTGCTTAGAGGATATATTGATTAAGTAAGTGGGGTGTTAACGTCCCCTACTATTACATTATTATTATCAATGTGTTTCTGTTTCTTTATGTTTGTTATTAATGGATTTATATATTTCGGCACTTGCATGTTGGGGGCATATTTACAATTGTTAGATCATCTTGTTGGATAAACCCCTTTATTATGATATATTTCCCTTCTTCATCTCTTGTTATAGTCTTTGTAAAATCTAGTTTGTCTAATATAAGTATGACTACTCCCTCTTTTGTTTGATGTCCAGTACCACGATAAATGGTTCTCCATCCCCTCACTTTCAATCTGCAAGTGTCTTTAGATCTAAAATGAGTCTCTTATACAAAGTATACAGATAGGTCTCATGTTTTTACCGATTCTGATACCCTGTGTCTTTTGTTCGCAACATTTAATCAGTCCATTTGCATTGAGTGATTATTGATAGATATGAGTTTACTGCCATTGTATTACCTGCAAAGTCAATGTTTCTAGAGGTTTTTCTCGGTTCCTTTCTTATGTCTCTTGTTTTTGGTTATTTTTTTTCCCCAAAGAGTCCCCTTTAATATTTCTTGCAGGGCTGGTTTAGTAGTTATGAGCTCTTTTAATTTTTGTCTGGGAAATGCTATTCTCCTTCTATTCTGAATGATAGCCTTGCTGGATAAAGTATTCTTGGCTGCATATTTTTTCCATTTAACATGTTAAATACATCATGCCACTGTCTTCTGGCCTGCCAGGTGTCTGTGGAGAGATCTGCTTGCCTGATTTGTCTTCCCTTGTAGGTTAGGGATTTCTTTTCCCTTATGGCTTTCAATTTTCTTTCCTTATCTCTGAATTTTTATATTTTACAACAATATATCTTGATATTGGTCTGCTTTTGTTGATTTTGATAGGAGTTCTCTATGCTTCCTGGAGTTGGATATCTGTGTCCTTCCCCAGATTAGGGAAGTTTTCAGTTATAACTTGTTCAAATAAACCTTCTTCCTTTTCCTCTCTTCTTCTTCTGGGACTCCTGTGTATGAATGTAAATATGCTTTATGGAATTAGCTGAGTTTTTGAAGTCTACCTTCATGATCTATTATTTTTCTTTTCCACTTCTTTTCAACTTCATTATTTTCCATAATTTTATCTTTTATATCACTTATTCATGCTTTTGCTTTTCCCATACTTTTGGCCATTATATCCAGTTGGTTTTTAAATTAAGCTTTGAAAGAAGATTTGTTCAATTAAAACTCTTGTTTGATTTTTGTCACTTAAAATCTTTTTTAGACTGTTTAATTATTCTTTGGAATTTGGAAGCACCTGATTTTTCCAACTGCCAAGTTCCCACATTTCTAGAATCTTTCTGTTCTTCTCTATTTCTTCCTATTAATGGCCACTTTGTTTTTGTAAGTATCTTGTTAACAAAGATAGTAGTAGCAAGGGAACATCCACCAATAACATTGTTTTCCACCTTTTACTTAGATGTAAATTCCCAAGAGAAATTGGGTTTGTCTTCCAAGTTTCTCAGGCAACTGTTTTAACAAAGTGCCACTTCAGCCACACGGCCTGTTAATGTTTCTCTCTCTCTCTCTCTTTTTGCTTCCCACCAAAAGTTCAAACTATACTATATCTTAGATTTTGGTTTTAGTCAAAACACAGACCCAAATGTGACTTTCTGTATCCTGACATTTTCTGCAACAAGCCACAAGTGATTTTTGTCCTTTTTAAAAAAGAGAATAGCTGTTTTCCCCCCAATCTTAGATGCATTTATACAGAGCTTTTATGCAAAATGCTTCATACCATTTAATTACTTGATTAGTTGCAAGGGTTATCAAACAAAATTCTAAAAGCAATGAAGCTTTAGAGGCAGCAATTCTGTGGAGAACTCTATTATGAGCAATATAATTTTTTTTGAGCTTTCATTGAACTTTGACTTATTGTCAGGAATCAATTATGAACTGAATTGTATAAGCTCATTATAAATCATGCTTCTTCATTACAATGGTATTTCATGCAGAGTTGGTATCATTAGGATAAATCTCTTAACATATATAGTATCTAATGGCATGAAATAGGAATGGATATTATGGTCCTATTTCATTGATTTTTTTCTAAAAATCTGATATCTAGATTACATATACAAATATACAGATACCACAGTTTAGCTCTCCTCAGGTTGCCAGTATTTTGGTAAATAATTACAATCAAAGCAAGTTTTGCCTGAGACATTCTAATGAGATGTACCTTTGTTGTTTTGTAAACACTGTTTAGAAGGGCTCCTAGGTGGCTCAGTGGGTTAAGCCGCTGCCTTCGGCTCAGGTCATGATCTCAGGGTCCTGGGATCGAGTCCTGCATCGGGCTCTCTGCTCAGCAGCGAGCCTGCTTCCCTCTCTCTCTCTCTGCCTGCCTCTCTGTCTACTTGTGATCTCTGTCAAATAAATAAATAAAATCTTTAAAAAAAAAAAAACTTTTTAGAGGGAGTTTTCATTATGTGAATATTTGTGTATTCCTAAAACGGAAACTAGAAATTGTTTCCCAGCCTCAGTATATTTGAGCCCATGCAGGCAAACTGAGTTTCACCAACCAAGTAAACTTACGCAGAGCTGCAGTATAGAAGCTGGAGATACAGGATAAAGAAAGCACTGCAGGGGCGCCTGGGTGGCTCAGTGGGTTAAAGCCTCTGCCTTCGGCTCAGGTCATGATCCCAGGGTCCTGGGATCGAGCCCCGCATCAGGTTCTCTGCTCAGTGAGGAGCCTGTTTCTTCTTCTCTCTCTGCCTGCCTCTCTGCCTGCTTGGAATCTCTGTCAAATAAATAAATAAAATCTTAAAAAAAAAAAAGAAAAAGAAAGCACTGCACTGAATCCCTCCTAGAGACGCAGCTTTCAGTGATATCTGGTTTTCTGTGGGTAAACTGTCACAGTGAGAGACTATTCCTAGAGAGACTGTCACTGACTTTTAATCAAGAACCACTACTGAAATGTACTTGAATCTGATGAAGTAGCCTACATCTCTAGCTCTACCAGTACTTTTGGAAGCTTCCTTGTAACAATATTATTTTTTTACATGTAATCTTTTTGTGTAACTTTGTTATGTTTTCTCATTAACAGAGTAGGTTTCTGTTTGCAAATACTGGCTCATTGATAAGACTAAACTTTGAATTTTTACTGTATACCACTAACATTTAATATTTTCTGACATTTCAGTTCATGCAGTTATATAAAATATTTTTTGATGGCAGTATTTCTTTTGATATTTTTTGCTTTTTTGTCTGGCATTGTACATGGAAATTATAAAAATGAGCATAACTATAACACCAGACATGTAAAGAAACCGGTATGGCTATCACCTTTTAAAGGTAAACTAAAGAATGATTCTAAGATAAATATTTTAAATATCCATTTAGGTGTGACTGAGTTTTGATGCTATTGACTTCAGTGCACAGGATTAATGATTCTTATTTGTTGCCTGCTATCAGTATTGGTTTATGTAGAACCCCTTCTATTTTAATATATAATATATATATCATATATATTAAATATATTATATTTAATTATAATATATATAATTATTTAATTATATATAATATAATTTATATATAATAATATATTATATATAATATTTATATTATATATTATATAATATAATTATATTATATATAAATATATATAAATAAATATATATATAATATATATAATACATATTATATTATATATAATATATATAATTATATATTATATAATTATATATATTATATATAATTATATATTATATAATTATATATATTATATATAATATAATAATTATATTTAATTATAATATATTTATATTATATAATATATATTAATTATATAATATATAATATATGTGTGTATATTAAATGATACCCACAAATGGACAACCCAGTACAAGGATAAGATAACTGAAAATCACTTGCATGCAAGTATTTCCCTTCTTTTACATTATCAGCTTGCAACCTTATATTTGATATAAACAGTATCCCGGAACTAGGAGATATTATCATCTTGGTAATTATTGTTATTTTTTTACATATGTCTAGAATATGTATTTGACTTTTAGTTATTTCCACACTTTGGAAAAAGTTGTCTTCTATGAATTTTTTGTGAGTAGGATTCACATATTTTGTTGAAAGAAGCTAACATGTAGTCATTGTTTTTTCACTGCTTTACACAATATTCCTTTGTGAGATTTGCCACAGTGTTTTTACCCATTCTTTAAGAATATTCAAGTTTGTACAGAATTTATTAGAACAGTTTTAGATAATCAGAAAAGTGAAGATAGTAGAGTTTCATATACCACCTCTACCACCATAGTTTCCCTTTTTATGAATATCTTACGTTAGTGGAGTATATTTGTTAGTGTTAATTTAGCTGATATTGATGTATTGTTATTAGTTGAAGTCCATACTTTATTCAGAGTTCCTGATTTTTACCCTAATGCCCTTTTTTTGTTTTAGGATCCCATTCAGGATGCCTTGTTACATTTAATTGTCATGTCATCTTAAGCTTCTCTTGGCTGCAACAATTTCTCAGACTTTATAATTATTTGATGACTTTGACAGTTTTGAGGCATAATAACCAGGTATTTTTAGAATGTCTCTCAACTGAGATTTGTCTTACTATTTTTTTCTCATAATTAGATAGTGTTTATGAGTTTTAGATGGGAAGACCACAGAGATAAAATATTTTATTTTTTTTTGACATTACAGAATTGAAATAATCTTTTCCAAATTTTTATTTAAATTCCAGTTAGTTAGCATACAGCAAAATATTTCAGGTATGTATGAATATTGTATATACGTATGAATATGAATGTAGTGATTTAACACTAACATATAACACCTCATACTCATCACAAGTGCCCCCCCCCTTTTTAAAGATTAATTTATTCTAGAGAGAGTGAGCATGCATGAAGAGAGGGGTGTTGGGTGGGGGTGGGCAGGGGCTGAGGGAGAAAAACTTCAAGCAGATTACCCACTGATCATGGAGCCCAGTGCAGGGTTTGATCTCATGACCCTTAAGATCATGACTTGAGCCGAAACCAGGAGTCAGATGCTCAAAAGACTGAGCCTCCCAGGTGCCCCTGACAAATACTCTTCTTAATCCCTGTATCTGTTTAGCCCTTCTCTCCCACCCAGATTTCTTCTGGTAACCATCGGTTTATTCTCTTTAGTTTAGAGTGTTTCTTGCCTTTCCTCTCTTCCTCCCAACCCCCATGTTCATTTATTTTGCTTCTTAAATTCTACTTATGCATGAAATCATTTGGTATTTGTTTTTCTCTGACTGACTTATTTCATTCAGCATAACCCTCCCACTTTGTCCACGTCATTGGAAATGGCAAGACTTCATTCTTTTGTATGGCTAAGTAATATTCCCTTGTGTAATATGCCACTTCTTCTTTATACATTCATCAGTTATTGGACATTTGGTCTCTTTCCATGACTTGACTATTAAACATTGGGGTAGATGTATCCTTTCAAATTAGTACTTTGTTATCCTTTGAGTAAATACCTAATAGTGTAATTTTTGGGTCATAGTGTAGTTCTATTTTTAGCATTTTGAGGAACTTCCATACTGTTTTCCAGAGTGGCTGCACCAGTTTGCATTCCCAACAGTTTAAGAGGATTCCTCTTTCTCTGTATCCTTGCCAAAACAGGTTGTTTCCTGTGTTGTTAGTTTTAGCCATCTAACTGGTATGAGGTGATAGCTCATTGTAGTTTGGATTTGTATTTCCCTGATCATGAGCTATGTTGAATGTCTTCTCATGTGTCTTTTGGATATCTATGCTTTCTTTGGAGAAATGTCTCTTCATGTCTTCTGCCCATTTTTTAACTGGATTATTTGTTTTGGGGATGTTGAATATTATAAGTTCTTTATAGATTTTGAATACTAACCCATTTCAAGTATGTCATTTGTAAATCTTCTCCCATTCCATAGGCTGTCTTTTAGTTTGCTGATTGTTTCCTTTACTGTGCAGAAGCTCTTTATTTTGATGAAGTCTTAATAGTTTATTTTTGATTTTGTATCCTTTGCTTCAGGAGACATATCTCATAAGAAGCTGCTATGGCCAGTGTCAAAAAGGTTGCTGGCTGTGGTCTCCTCTAGGTTTTTGATGGTTTCCTGTCTCACAATTAAGTCTTTTATTATCCATTTTGAATTTATTTTTGTAAATAAGAAAATGGTCCAGTTTCATTTTTCTACATGTTGCTGTCCAGTTTTACCAATACCATTTGGTGGAGATATTTTTTTCCTCTAGATATTCTGTCCTGCTTTCTCAAAGATTGACCATTTAGTTATGCATTCATTTCTGGGTTTTCTATTCTGTTCCGTTGATCTATACAGCTGTTAGTGTGTCAGTACCATAATGTCTTGATCACTACAACTTTGTAATATAAATTGAAGTCTGTGATTGTGATGCCTCCAGCTTTGCTTTTCAAGAATGCTTTGGCTATTCCATAACCATAAAAGACCCTGAATTTTAGGACTGCTTGCTCTAGCTCTTTGAAAAATGCTGCTGGCATTTTGATAGGGAGCACATTAAATGTATTGATTGCTTCCGGTGACATAGACATTTTGACAATATTTGTTCTTCCTATCCATGAACATAGAATGTCTTTACATTTCTTTGTGTCATCTCTAATGTTTGTCATCAATGTTTTATAGTTTTCAGAGTATAGGTCTTTCACCTCTTTGATTTAGTTTATTCCTAGGTATCTTATTTTCGGTACAATTGTAAATGGTATTTTCTTAATTTCTCTTTCTGCTGCTACATTGTTGGTATACAGAAATGCAACAGAATTCTCTACATTGATTTTTGTATCTTATGACTTTACTGAATGTGTATATCAGTTCTAGCAGTTTTTTGTTGGGGTCTTTCAGGTTTTCTACATAGATAATCAAGCTGTCTGTGAAGAGTGGAAGTTTGCTTCTTCCTTGCAAGTTTGGTTGCGTTTTATTTCTTTTGTCTATTGCTGAGGCTAGGTCTTCCAGTACTGTGTGAAATAACAGTGTTAAGAATGGACATTCCTGTCTTGTTCCTAAACCTAGAAGAAAAGCTCTAAGTTTTTCCCCATTGAGGATGATATTAGCTGTGGGCTTTTGTATATAGCCTTTAGGATGTTTTATTGAGAGTTTTTTGTTTTTTAAATCAAAAATGGATGCTGTATTTTATCAAATGTTTTTCCTATATCTGTTGAGAGGATCATATGGTTGTTATTCTTTCTTTTATTAATGTGGTGTATGACATTGATTTGTGAATGTGAAGAGGGAGGACACAGCTTAAGAGCTGTTAGCAAACATTTAAAAAATGTGGAATAAGAAGCTTTATTACAAGTGTGAATATTATATGTATGGTTGTAACTTTCTTGGTGTCTTTAAATTTATCCTACTTTAGTTCTTTGAGCTTGGAAACATGGCATCTGTCATGAATTTTGGAAAGTTCCGTATCATTATTATAAATGTGTCTTAGTTTCTTTTTCTAGTTTTCCAATTATGTGTATCTTATACCTTTTGAAATTGCCTTACTTCTTATATATTTACTTTTTTTTAGGGTGGAAGGGAGAGAGAGAGGCTCTTAAGCAGGTTCCATGACCACTGTTGAGCCAGATGCAGGGCTTGATTTTACGACTCTGAGATCATGACCTGAGTGGAGATCAGGAGTCAGACACTAACCCACTGAGCCACCGAGGTGACCCCATAGCTCTTATGTTCTCTTTCTTATTCTTTTCTTCCTTTGGGTTCAGTCTGGTGTTTTCTCTTAATTATGTTCTAAAAATGTAAGTTTAGGTTTTAGCTAAAAAGATATTAAGTTTTTTCTAATTGTATGTATTGACTGATCTTTCCTGTCGTCAGTGATCTTCCATTACTCTTCTGTCATGAGTGAAACTCAGTGTGGCTATTAGGCTGTTTCTGAGTCATTTTATGCCATTGATCACCTTGTGTCTATATTTATATATTTTCATATTTTATATAAATATATGTATTTATACTATATAAATTTATAAATATAGATTTATAAATAACATTTATTTAAATTTATATTATATTTATATTTCTATAATAAATCTCAATAGCTGGTATGCAATTTCTTCCCAGTTGCTCCACTTTTTTTTTCTTTTTTAAAAACTTCATTGATTTTTTTTTTTTAATTTGACAGAGAAAGAGAGAGAGAGAGAGAGCAGAAGGGGGAGCATCAGGCAGAGGGAGAAAGTGAAGCAGGCTCCCTGCTGAGCAAGGAGCCCAATGTGGGGCTCAGTCCCAGGACCCTGAGATCATGACCTGAGTCAAAAGGCAGACGCTTAAGCATCTGAGCCACTCAGGCACCCCTGTATTCCATTTCTTTAGAAATAATCTTGTCTTCTCTCTGTATTTCATAATCTCATTGGTATGTTAAATGTCAAAATATCTACTAGATTCTTTTTTTAAGATTTTATTTATTTATTTGACAGAGATCACAAGTAGGCAGAGAGGCAGGCAGGGAGAGAGAGAGAGAAGGAAGCAGGCTCCCTGCTGAGCAGAGAGAGCCCAATGCAGGGCTCAATCCCAGAACCCTGGGATCATGATTGAGCCAAACGAAGGCAGAGGCTTTAACCCACTGAGCCACCCAGGCGCCCTGACATCTACTAGATTTTGAAATGGAGATATATCACAAGCAATGGCTACATGAATTTTGAGTTTTGGGGGAAGGTCCCAGAGGTGTTAGGAATTGTTAGAGAAAGGACACTTTAAGTCATCTGAGGCCCTGAGAGTTCACAGCCAAAAAATGAGATTCTAGAGCTCAATGTTTTGTAAAATGTTCAGTTAATTGAAACATAAGTGAAGTATTATTGTGGGAGAAAGTATCTGATATTAGAGAACAAAAACATTAGTGTGAGATAGTCAAGAACATAGAAATTAGAACTTGTATTTCAGAAAACATCATTTAGGTCTCATCTCAAATATCTTTCCTTGCCCATCTGCCACCAATGTTCATTTCTCCACATTTTCCAACAGTTTAAGTTGCCTATTATTTCTCATTGCACTTCTTAAAGTACTTCTCACAATTTTTTTTTTGTAATTACATAGCTTCTATATCACTCATTAAAAATCCCAATAGGACATGAATATATTTTCCTTATCCTTATATATCTTCTTTCTCTAACTAGAATCTGATACCAAGTAAAGATTCAGCAAGTATCTTTTAATGAAGTAATTATCAAAGTATATTAATTTACTCAAGTGAGATAATGGAAAGTAACTTTTTCTGGGTTCTGTTCCTGGCTATGTCATAAACTGGCTCCATGATCTTACATTGTTTATATGAACATCAAGGGCTTAGTGATGTTATTTATATATTAGATGGTTGAACTGAATTTTCCTTAAGATTGTGTGTTTTTAAAACATTTTATAATTCTTAGAGTTTGCCTTTCTTGTATATACTGTGTGATAGGAGACAATTTTATAGATGCACATCTACATTATTAAGTACATTCATCAGGGAAAAGGGACATGAGGCACTTAAAGTTTACCTGTCATACAAATGTATCCAGGAAATACAAGGAGAAGTTAAAATAAACTAGTGATAAACTACAGCCAAGTATGGAAAATTTATCATTTTCTACTAGTCTCCTTGTCTAAGCTGATAAATGGCATTGTTTTTGCATTACAGGCCCTTCTCAACATGATAAACTTTTTGAAAGAAACCCAATTCCATGATAAAGAGATTTGGGCAGAAATGAGGAGCAGTTGCCTAGTTAGAGTGCTGTGCGGCAATGTTTGATGAATGAAACGCAACTCGATTGTGGCGGGGTGCCAGGACATAGAAGCATAAATGCATTTGGCTGAAGTTAAGTGTAGCTGATCTGACATTCTGAGAACACTGGGTGTTCTAATATGGCAAGTAGACCTTATGAAATCTCAACAAAGCTGTAGATTTGTTTTATAGTTGTAAGGACATTTACCTTATACCAACGTCACTTGGAATAGCTTCCTTAGAAAAGCAATCAGTTGATGCTGAGGCAGAATAAGAGTAAAATTAACATCTTCCTCACTTTCTTCTTTGAAATCTCCAGATTTTCTTGAAGTTCTCTGAATTAAGATGATAAATTGCAAAGTGGTATGGAGGAGATTGCAAAGCCAAAGCAAAAAGTAGTAGTACCTGTGAAGAAAGTTGGGAGAGAGACGAACATTCAGAAAGAGTCAAGTTTAGTTTTATACACATACACATGCGTGCATACATGTGCACACACATATTCATATATCTATAAAAAGTTAACAATATCTTAATTACCTGAATACAATCCTGTAATCAACTCCCTTGTCCCTATCCCCCATTTTTTAAATGTTTTGTCTAAAGTCTTATAATCACAAATGACTTTTCTCTGCTAAGATAGCTCTGAGCATTTTTATTTGATTTCTGATGCAATGAATGTGCCACAATCATTGTGCCCAAGGTGGCCACAAATCCCATAACTCACCATGACCTTGCTTAAAGTTAGGAGTAAAATCAAAGTGTTGGTTTTATAGTTACTTCCTTTCCATTCATTTGTGATCAGTTAACTGCTATCTGATGGTGCCACCTAAGCTTTACATGGCATGGATCTCTGGGAAATGCAGGTTTTGTTTGTTTGTTTGTTTGTTTTTCTGAATAGAAAGCTAATGTCTTACCATGTGCTTTACCACATATTGAGCCCTGAGATTATTGTCAATGCATTTAAGAAAGGAGTCCATCTAAAAGGTAATGACTTTTGAAAGCAACATATTATGGCTCATTTTTTCAAATAGGAAACTCGGGCAAATTTGTCAACATATAATTTGCCTGGAATATTCAAGTTGCATGCAGCCATAAAGTATATGCTAATGAAAGCTATTATTTCTAAGCATGAAATAACATTTTTAAAAATAATTTAGCAACAAATCAATATTTTACATTTATCTATGATTTTCTCAAACTGGATGAATAGAAGGTTTCTTATTAAAAACAAACAACCTCAACACATTCCTTTTTCATTTTAAACTAAGTTACTAGTAACCTTAAATAAATGAGATGATGAATCACTACTGGTAATTAAAAGTAAAAAGTGAAGATAATAAAAATAAACCAAGGAAAATTGTAGCATAGAAACAAAGTGGGTATCTAATAATCAGTTCTATAATGAATGTTTAAACTCATGTTCCTTAAATATTGATATCCACACCATTTCTTTTTGCCTCAAAATTCTTTAATATAGGGAGCCTGAGTGGCTCAGGGGGTTAAGGCCTCTGCCTTCGGCTCAGGTCATGATCCCAGGGTCCTGGGATCGAGCCCCGCATCTGGCTCTCTGCTCGGCAGGGAGCCTGCTTCCCTTCCTCTCTCTCTTACTGCCTCTCTGCCTGCCTGTGATCTCTGTCTGTCAAATGAATAAATAAAATCTTTTTAAAAAAATTCTTTAATATATATGGTCCTTAAAGCTAAATTTCACGTAACTAAAACAATGCAAATTATAACACTTTGAATGTGTATTCTGTATTCCTGCTTTACCTAATTTATTGGTGAGTCAGATCATATTGGGCTCCACTTTATATTTACTTAGTTATTTGTGAAATTATGTGATAATTTTTAATGTGCAGTTACATCATTTTATATAAACAAAAAACTCTTGAAGCAAAGTAATATTCTAACTTTGCTGCTGCTCCACCATGCAAGAAGTATTCCTGTGTTTGTCTATGTTATTTCCTTATCAGCCCTCTTCCTAGTATTTTTATAGGTAAATGCCTCATTTCTGTCAAAGTTTATCTTAAAATATCCTTTAGGAAAGTATTCCCAATCCTTTCAGTAAATGTGATCTCTCTGTACCTTTAATATGCAACCATATAATTCTCTTTCACTTGAGTCTGTTGTATCGCCCAAACATCAAGAAGATATTATTGATAATTGAATTGACAGATACACACATACATCCATTTCTGTCTACCATATCTATCAGTAATATATGCTTGGCACTCTTTTAAGTATAGCTGACCCTCAAACAACATGGAATTGAGCTATGTGGGTCCATTTATATGCGTATGTGTTTCAATAAATACAGTAAAGTACTGTACATGTATTTTCTCATGTTTTTCTTCACATTTTTGGGTTGCGTTTTTTAAGAATACAGTTTATGATATAACATACAAAATACGTGTTAATTGACTGTTATTGGTAATACTTTTGCTAACTATGCTATTAGTGAAGTTTTGGAGGAGTCAAAGATTTTCACTTATGGGGGTTTCAGTGCTCTTTGTTCAAAGGTAAATGGTATGCGTATGTGTGTGTATGTATATGTGTTTGTGTTTTTATATGTATATATTTTATATGTATATAATCCATACAAAGCTTTTGAAGGAACAGGATTTAATCAGTACATTTGCCTGTATGTATGAATGTATGTATGTATGTATGTATTTAAAGGAGTCTCCATGCACAGTGTGGAGCTTGCAGGCCTTGAACTCATGACCCTGAGATTAAGACCTGAGCTGAGATAGTCAGAAACTTAACCAACTGAGTACTTAGCTGCCCCAATACAACTGCCTTTAAAACTCAGTTAAATTTGTCTTTTGGGTGAAACCTATTCACATTTGCAATTAGAATGAAATAGCCTATGTCCATTTGTAGTTTTTATTCTTAATCCATTGTATTATGGATCACTCACATGTACCCCTGTACATTAAATTTTTTAATTAATGAGACCTTACCTCATGATCCTCATTTATGGTAACCTGATAAAATCTTCTAATATTTTCTTAATGAATTTTTTAATAAAGATTTTATTTATTTTACAGAGAGAAAGCACAAGCGGGGGAGTAACAGGCAGAGAGGGAGAAGCAGACTCCCTGCTGAGCAGGCAGCCTGATGCGGAACTTGATCCCAGGACCCTGGGATCATAACTTGAGCTGAAGGCAGCCGCTTAACTGACTAAGCCACCTAGGCACCCCTCATAATCAATTTGTTGCTGTTAAGGGCCACTGACAGTGGAACTGGCTTGAGTAGTTAAAGCAGGAGCAGGATCCTGTAGAATAGCTTAAATGGTTGCTGTGTTCACTCAACTCAAGCTATTTATTGGATAGTTTCCAATTCTCCTTAGCAAATACCCTTCTGTGTCTGTGAGGAAATTGATCGGAAAGTGGTTTATAAGAAATCAGCCCCTATACATATAAGGTCATTAGCACTGACATTTATTGGTGTTTTGTAAGGACCATGGAGTTGCTTTGTCAGTCATGAAAGGAGAGGGTACTTCCCACTGTCTGTTATTTTCCAAATATTTAAATATTAGTGAGTTATTGACTCCATCCTAATTTTTACTTTATGTATCCAGAATGAATAGATTTTAATTTGTATGCCCACCTTAAACAATTGATACTGGTAGACTGAAGAACTGTTGGGAGGGGTTTTGAGACTTTATCCAAGATGCACTTGAAGAAGTGCCATGATTAACTGTAAATATGTGCTGTCTGAAGAACTGCCCTGGAGAGAGGCAGAGCTGCTCCGTGATGTGAGTTAAGACAACAAACCAAAATAAAAGTAACAGCGAAGCCTTTAATCATTGTGCTAGTTTAAGCAAAAAGAGGAAGCACCAGCTCCCTCAATAATCCTCCCCCCCACCAAAGGAATGCATCCAGGGAGGTTCAGATGTCTGTATCAGCATAGAGATTGTTGTACTGCTGAGGGAACATCAAACGAGAGGCTCCTGAAGTGCGCTGGAGGAGGGCAAGAGGTAAAGCTAGGAAAGAAGTACTGAGTGTCCGAGTGTCCTACCTTCAGTAAGGAGGTCTCAGCAGAGGTATCTGGGGAAGGCCAAGGTCCCTTGGTAAGGAAGTTTATGAATGCATGTACTAGGAATCCAGATACGTATCAGGGCATGGCTGGCCAGGGTGGCCTGAGTCATCGACTGCAACGTCCCTCAGAGGCTGTGTATGGAGTCTGGTGTGGTAAGGTGAGGGCAACATTCTGCCATGAGCCTTCCCAGATAAAGTCTTTTTAATAATCTTTAATGGGGGTGTAAAGATTATACATAGAATTTTCACCAGGAATTGGACTTCTTCTTCTGGACAAGTAGATTTGGGAGATGGCTACATATTTCACCTCTGCTGAACACAGTTTGAGGCGGGACATGCCATTCATTCCGTACCTTCAACTGCAGTACCCATTCTGAACTATTAACATCAGCTCTGAACTTTCTTACTAACCCAAGAACTTAATTTGCAACTGCTTATTTTACTGACCATATATAATTGGCACTTCATTGTTAACATCTTTACATTTTTCTGTTGGTCTCCCATGCTGTATAGTGTGAAGTCTATAAATTCAGGGCTCATTTCCTCCACATTTAGCAGCATTCTTGGCTCTTCAGGAATTTAATAGATCTTAATGAAAGAAAACAGAAGGGAAACTATCAGATTGTCCAGTGGAGAAATTCTCAAATTCAGTTGTGTAACAGAGTGTTGAACTTGTGAAATTCAGTTTCAAGTTAAATTGACTGAAAATGTGTAGTCCTTACAAAGTTCTTTATTTTATTAATCTCCACTTCAATTTAATTTTTGAACCTGTAAAGTTTGAAACCTATCAATGATACATATTTGATAATGCCTTTTTCCAGGTTGAGATACAATTTGCTTTACCACTTTCTTTGTGTAGCAACTGGCTGCCTATCCTTAGTTTTAGTTTGATCACCACTATCTCTAAGAGTTCTTTCCTTTTTCCCAATCTAAATCAGGGGCTTATATTCTATTTTAGCCTTTATTTTTTGTGTATGAAGCTTTTCCCATTGCACTAATGTAAGTGTATTTGGATGATGAATATATTCATATCTCTCAAGGAGACTGCAAAAGGCAGAAATGGCATCGTATTGCTCATACCCTAGACCGTGTACATATGAAGAAATGCTTGTTGAAGGCATGAGTCAATGTTTATTTGAAATTGTTATAGCCCTAATATTTGATGTTTCCCCAGCTTGAGTGCATTCCCTTCAATACCTTCCTATGTATTTGTATTTACATATATGACTCAGAGCATTTCAGCTTGTCTGTGATCTCTAATCTCCTTTGAAAGTCTCCTGTTCAAGACAAAATTGAGTTGTATGTTTGATTTGTATACTGTTATATAGAAAAAGCAGTCATAAATATTGAATTGTGCAACACAGAATCATGATCAGGTTTCTGTCCACAATGTAACTCTCAGCTCTCCCTTCCATTTCCAGTGATTATGCTGGAGGACTGCTGAGGTAGTTAAGGATCAGAGCTTTTAGGAATATTCTCCACCTCCCGTGTTCATGTGTAAACCCTCTGTACCCTCTTTTCTTCATAATACCCTTATGTAGATATAATGTATGCACATACAACATATACACTAAACTTTTATTACAGGATTTTGGATTTATTTTAGAGTGGAAGGGAGGGGGGAAGGGCAGAGGCAAAGGGATAGAGAATCTTAGGCAGGCTCTACCTCCAGCATGGAGCCTGATTTAGGGCACAATTTCACAACCCTGAGATCATGACCTGACGCAAAATAAAAAATCGGATGCACTTAACCTAATGAGCTACCCAAGTGCCCCAGTGTCTGGATTTATTTTTGTTTGTTAGCCATCTTGAGAATAAAATATAGAACATCTTAATACTGGACATATAATAGGACCTTAGTAAATTCTTATTTAATGAATACATGAATGAGATATTCTAAATTTATATACTATGTCTGATTTTTATCCAAAGTTAAACTTGTGAATAATTATAAGAGCCCAATTTAGGAAAATATAGAACAATTTTCAGTCTAATTTTTTTTAAAGATTTTATTTATTGACACAGAGAGTGAATGAACATGAGTGTACAAGCAGGGGGAGCAGCAGGCAGAGGGAGAAACACCCTCCCCATGGAGCAGAGAGGCCAACAGGGGACTTAATCCCAGAGCCTAGGATCCTGACCTGAGCAGAAGGCAGAGGCTTAACCAACTGAGCCACCCAGGCACCCCTTTAGACAATACATACAAACACACACACACACACACACACACACACACATACACACACACACACACACTATTTTAAATACATATATATATATTTTAAAGATTTTTAAAATGTATTTATTTGACAGAGAGAGAGAGACAGTGAGAGAGGGAACAAAAGCAAGGGGAGTGGGAGAGGGAGAAACAGGTTTCCCGCGGAGCAGGGAGCCCCATGCAGGACTTAACTCGGGTCTCAATCCCAGGACTCTGGGACAATGACCTGAGCTCAAGGCAGACCCTTAATGACTGAGCCACCCAGGTGCCCCTAGACTAATATTTTTAAAGGGTAATATAAACTTGATATGGAAATATATTATCTGCAGTTTATTTGATTTTATTTTAAAAAATAATTTGTAAACTGAAGACATTCTATATTGACTAATATTATGGAAACCTAATAAAAACCATGCCCTGAAAGAGTTTAACATTTAAATGTAGTGTCTTACTAGATGATATTTCTAGATATGTAGATCTATAGAAGGATGCTGTCAAAAGCACAGATACTTTATTTTACCACATTGGAGCTATGAAGGCATTAAGCAATTATACAAGTATTGGATCTCTTCCAGATTTGGGGGTAAAGTGTCCGGGTATGGAAGGATATTGAATTCAAATAATTATGAGAATAGTTTTAGCTTGATCTTGATAATGATTTTATTACATAACCCAACATTATACTCAACCCTGTTAAAGTTTCATGTTGTTGCAGAAACCACATTTTGAAATTTAATCAACTTCTTATTCACTGTCCTACTATACTTAGAGCTGTATGACTTAAACAAAAATCAATGTGAGTGGGACAACTCACTTGATTCAACATTCATGAAGATTACTAGGAACCGTTTTGTAGTCTTTGTCTCAAAGTCCTGACCACTGGTCTGTGATCAAAGAGAATCAAGAGTTGCTCCCTATAATTGTTTGATTATACGTCCAGCACCAATACAACTAGCACAGTGAAAATGCCCCAACCTGAATAATTAAATCCTTTGGTATATTTCTTCAAAAGGCACATAAAAGTGGAAGGTAAATTATATTCTTGAATACAACATATAGATGTCTTTCTTAAAATCATCATGTTGTTTTATGATATCTACTCCAAGAAGTTACTGGGCAAACCTCTTTAATGGTACTTTTTGTTCATGTCATTGATCTTAATAAGAATCCTTGTGGAGAACATCAGTTCTGTGGTTTGATAGAGTGCTTATGGGTAAAAATCCAGCAACTTATTGATTTTAGTAAGAATCCTTGTGGAGAACATCAGTTCTGTGGTTTGATAGAGTGCTTATGGGTAAAAACCAGCAACTTATTGACAGGGATAATTTGCTATCCAAATCGTCGAGAAAGCTGTGAAGAATAAAACTGTACCAATTACTTCTATTGTTTTGAATGTGTTTATCCAACATGTTTTTAAGGGATTCCTTTGAAGGAGCAGTTTATCCTCAAATATATATTTTTTTCATATTCTCATTGAAATTTAATTGAATTAAAGATTACACATCATAATTACATAGCTGATAAAAACCACCAAAATAACATACATGTTTTAAGTTTTAAAAATGTCTCATTTTTTTGTATAATTTGCAATCATTTTGCAAACATTATTTCATAGTCCCCTAATATCATTTCATATATGAAATGTCTTATCCTATTGAACTAACGTTACACATATACCCACTTTAAGATAAGATCAAGTCACTGGGGGACGCCTGGGTGGCTCAGTTGGTTAAGCGGCTGCCTTCGGCTCAGATCATGATCCTAGCGTCCTGGGATCGAGTCCCATATGGGGCTCCTTGCTCGGCAGGGAGCCTGCTTCTCCCTCTGCCTCTGCCTACTTGTGATCTTTCTCTCTCTGTCTCTCTCTCTGACAAATAAATAAATAAATAAAATCTTTAAAAAAAAAAAAATCAAGTCACTGGTATTTTAGGTAAGAGTATAGAAAATAATGGAATCTAGGTGGCCACACTAAGCAAAAACAGATGTGGCATGTCATGGGCCCCCACATTTCACAGTTCCAAATGAAGGAATGTTGCTGCTATGACACTGATCCTAGAAGTGACTTGCTGGATAGGAGCTCAGTTAGTCACTGCACGTTCACAATTGAGAACTTTACAAAAAAATCGTCCATTAAAGAAATGGTTATAGTCACCGTGCTCCTATTTCCTAAAACAACCTCAACCTTAGCAAAGAGACACATCTTCACTTTAAATTAGAAATTCAAATCAAATCAGTGCCTTCAGGGGCTCCTGGGTGGCTCACTTAAGCTTTTGCCTTCGACTCAGGTCATGATCCTGGGGTCCTGGGATCACGTGCCTGGTCAGAGCCTGTTTCTCCTTCTCCCCGCCTCTTGTGGTCTCTAGCTCTCTGTCTCTCAAATAAATAAATAAAATCTTTAAAAAAAAAAAAAGCTTCAAAAATATCTTTGACCGTCATCTTCCTAGTGCTCCCCAAAGCCCAGTTTCTTAGAACTTTTTTCATAAACATGTTTTCATGTTACTTCTCAAACTTTATAATTCATCTTTTTAATGTTAATAGTTCACCTGAATAAGCACATTACGTTTTAGGAACTGTGAGCTTTGCTTTACTACCACTTTATCATCTCAGGAATCCAAAAGGTAGGTTTTATTCACACCAAATACAAAGAAAACTTAGAAAAATTGGGAAAATCTCAGGTTTTAGGCCTAAAAATGTATGTTATATACTTGCACTAAAGCATCCAAGTATACTTTATAATTCCTGTAAAGTTGGATATTCATGTTTGTCCTTTTAAAAATATCTCAGAATTAAGCATTAACATTTTTCACAGAGAATATTCTCTCCTTTGCTAGATTTATTCTTAGGTCCAGTACTGCTTTTTTATGCTAATATTAAGTTATATCTTCTTATTTATATTTTCGAATGCTTTGCTTTATTAAAATGCATTTTATGTGTGTAGATTAATATTGCAACTTTTTCTTTCTGCATTCCAGTTAGAAATTCTTTAATTTTATTACTCTGTCTGATTAGGCCAGCACCAAAAAAGGTAAATGCACTGGTATCTCTGTCCTGTTTGATTTTAAGGAATGCTTTTTAACCCAGTTTGGATGGTGTGTGTAGAATATTTTCTAATAGCTATGATTGGGCAGGACAAGATAACTATCTTTTATTCCCAGTTTACTTAATTTTATCATAAATGCATGAGTTCTATCAATTTTATGTCTATGGGGAGGTTCAAATTTGTAGCTTAACGTTTTATTGTCATAAATTGGTTTTAGGTGTTTTCTTAAATTTTGTATTCTCAGTAGTTCATTTCATATTTAATATTTTGTAATGTTGCATTTTATTTGCTAATATTTTCTGTAACATTTTTAAATGTTTAATAAATGAAATGGACTTATAAATTTTTTCTATTTTATTGCCATTACCAAAACTATGCTGACATCCTAGAACGTATTATATAGTAGGCTTTTTTCCTATTGTCTAGTAGAGTTTAGTAAGAGTCAAATGATTTGTTGCTTAAAGCTAGTAAAACCATCTTATAGAAATATTTCTAATTATTTGCATATATTTTGCCTTCTACTTTTTTTAGTAAATTATAGGATTACTTATGCATTTCTAGTTTTCCCTAGTTAGAAAGCCTTTAGTTTTCCTCTGGTACCACTCTTGTCATCTGGCTTATGCCAGCTGTTTGAAAAATACACTCTCTGGGTCAAATTTGCTTAATTTACACCTTTATATTCACCATCAAACTCTTTGCAAGTAATCGCTTCTCCAGCAAATATGCCTGCATACTGAACACACTGTACTTCACTGTGCCCCTATTTTAAAGTCATTCTCTAAACTTAAGATGCACTTTCTTCACCTCTACTAATTGAAGTTTTATGGAGTGTTTGAAAACCTACTCAAATGGTATATGCATGTCTGGGAAGAAAATTTTATAATGAAATGTTTCTTGAATATTTATTTTTGTTAATAAGAAATACTTCCACAACAACAAAAAGTACTTTGTAAACTGTGGCACAATTGTTTTAAAAGCATTATAGAAACTGATAAAAGAAGAAAAGGGAATAGCCAGTTTCCCTAAGCAAAAAAGGAGTTGGAAGGAGCAGGGCTAGAATCTTTCCTTATGGCAGCGCTAGAGCCTTTTGGCATGGGAACTGCTGGTAACTTGGGTTTTATCTCAAAGCAAAGAAAGACCTCAGGCCAGAACAAGGTAGGAGGAAATCAATAAATTTTTATTATTTTTATTATTTTTAAATTTTTTATTATTTTTATGTAATTCCGGAGTAAAACAGACTGATAAATGAAAATGTGGCAAAGAAGAGAAGATGAAGCCTAAGTAGTTCTGGTTGGGAACACTATAGTTCTGGGTAGGGGGGGAAAAAAAGTCTACAAGGTCTAAAATACAAAATGTCACTGTAATTTTAACGTCCCGTTAATTTTGTGTGAAGTAGAAATCACCTTGTCAGATTACCATAAAATTGGTCTCAGGTGGTAATTGCTCTGAATTACTATGGGCAAATAAATGTAAAACAAATCCTTCAATTAATGCTTCCGTGGGTGAAGCTACAATGTTCGCAAAGACATTCTTGTGATGCCAAAATAAGAAACACTGCAAAATACAAATTTTTCAGTGAAATTTAGCAGACACTAAGAATATTGTAAATGGATATCTATTATTTATTTATCTCTCTGAAGATTTCATTTTTAAGTAATCTCTACACCCAACATTAGTCTCGAACTCAACCCCGAAATCAGGAGTCACACACCATCCACTGAACCAGCCAGGCAACCCAAATCCCTATGTATTTACAAAGTAGATAAAAAATGTTTTAATTGACAAAATGTTCCAAAACAGTTTAAATAAATCTCTAAAAAGAACACAGCAGTTGAAAATAATGACCAGCTGTGAAAATAAAATTTTAAAAGAGATAAATAATTATGGAAGTTTATATATGTTAAATTGAGGTTGAATGAAGCAAAAACCTTCATTATGAATTGTAATAGTTAAGGAAATTATCCCCAAATGGTGAACAGTGATAAAGTGATAAGGGGATTTGAAAATGAAGGATAATTCTAAGTAAGGATAGACTATTTGAATAACATTATCAAAACCATCATCTAATAGATTACAGGGCACTCTTCCTAATAATAGCAGAATACTAATTATTTTCAAGTGCTGATGAAATATTTACTAAGATACACCATATAGTATATCTTATGTAAATTCTCAGTAAATTGAAAAATAGTGAAATGTAGAAGTATTTTCTCTTATAACAGAAGTAAAATGGAAGCAGATAGCCAAAAACTGTTTTTTTAGTAAATATAAAAGTAGGTAAGCAAGTCAAAAAATACTTTAAACTGAATGAAGATGAATATACAGTATATTAACATGTGATGTGGCTAATTGTTTTGAAGAAAATTTATAGCATCAAATTTTAGAAGAAAATATAAAATTATATACAAAATTCAAATCAGATTGTAGAAAAAGTGGAGAAATTATTTCTGACCTTGTGCTAGGGCACAAAAATATTAGTCATAAAAATTATATCTATTGGAATTCATAAGGTAAAATTTGTTTTTAAGATTTATTAGTAAGAAAAGGATAAGGCAGAACACCCATATCTGACATAAATATTTGACAAAGGATTTGTGTCCAGAATATATAACATTTACAACTCAGTTAAGTCAAATATTACAGTAATAGAAAAAAATATTTGGATAGATACTTCACTGAATGAGCTATACAAATTCTAGTCTACGCATGAAAAGTTGCTCATAATATTATTCAATAGGGAAATAAAAATTTAATCCATTATTATATACTTTTAATACCTGCTAGAATGACTAAAATTAAAATAGACTGGCACTTCTAAGTGTTGGGTAAGATGTGGAATAAGTTTGGCATTTTTCTTGCAACTCTTTGTTAGCCACTTGTAAATAATTGCAATAATTTCCCCCATACTTTAATAAGCATTCCTTAAAATAGGAAGTGATCGATATAGATTTTGGATATATTTTTGCAGTTTATTGTATTGTGTGTGTATAAAATGCCAATTCAAATGTAACTTTGACCTTATTGTTTAGAACTGTATGGTTTCCCAGTGTCGTATATTAAGCAGAAATTATCCCATATTTTCATAGAACATGAAAAAGAGAAGATAAATGGAATTTCAGACACTTTTTGGACCTGGAAGACTATCTAAGCAAAGGAAATTCACTGTTATTTCATGTCAGTAGAGACTACTATTATCCTGGGTGACAAAAGAGGTCTTTGATCTTCTTCCTTTACATCATACCTTGGAAAATATTCATGAATTGCTCTATATAGATCATGAGCTTCAGGGAGTTCTAGATATTAGATATCTTTAATAGTCTGGAATATTATTCAAAATATTAAGTCACATGTGCTTGTGTGGGGTATTCTTATTCTCTGTGGTTATTGTGGTATTGTGATTCTTCTTTTTTAGCAAAATCCTGAATATTTTTTCTTTTGTTTCTAAGTTGGTTTTTATTTTCAAAAGTTCATATAAAGGTCTAAATATGTCATTTAAAATATAAGTGCTTTGTTTTGTGTAAAGGATAAATGACTACAGGGTAATAAATTCACATGCTTTATATTCAGCTCTTAGCAAACAGTTAAGTGAAATTATCAGTGATTTTTCTTCAACTGATTATTTCAAATAGATTAACTGACATCTGGGATCTGAAATGTTTCACAGTCAGTAGTTTGGTCATGAGAATGATACATGACATAGCAAAACTTTTATTTTTTTTATTATTATTTTTTATTTATTTATTGGACAGACAGAGATCACAAGTAGGCAGAGAGGCAGGCAGAGAGAGAGGAGGAAGCAGGCTCCCTGCCGAGCAGAGAACCCGTTGCCTGGCTCCATCCCAGGACCCTGAGATCATGACCTGAGCCGAAGGCAGAGGCTTTAACTCACTGAGCCACCCAGGTGCCCCTA